>NC_141697.1:285676023-286304669 GCF_964263255.1 Lissotriton vulgaris | reverse complement strand
GCTGGACTACTGCCTTGCTGGACTGCTACTGTGCTGCCCATCTGCCTAAGTCCGAGGGATTGGACCAGCACCTGAACCCAGGATTCCCAGTGTGACTTCAAGGGCTAGTCTGATGACCTCCTGTTCAGAGCATCAGGGATATAAGAGACTCCCCACCACCTGAACCAGCTCAGAGCTCTCGCTGGAGTCAGCCCCTGGCACCCAAGTGGGGTCCTTCAGGTCATGGACACTTGGTGTGGCTTCAGTCGAGCTGAATTGTAGTTTTTGGGCTATTAGCTACTGCAGATGGGCCCACCAACGCGAAGTTCCATTAACCCGACCTCTCATGCTATAGCATTGACCACATATAGGGTACACCACCGCTAAGCTTCGCCCCAACCATGCACAACCACAGCAGGATCTTTGTGCTACAGTGATGTTCATAACGCCAGGTCTGCACTGACGACTGTCCACAATTCTTCCCTGACCCCTCCACCGCGAATGGGACTCTTTGCGCTATACTGAAAAGCTAACTTTTAATTGCAACTAAACTAATCATTGTATCTGACCTGTGCTCTGTCACGGTTGACCTGAACTTGTGACTTTCTCCCCGTCTTGCAAGAACAGATAGCCGTGAGAGGCACTTTAGGCTTTTTTGTGCTATTTTCACTTCAATCTTTAAAGTTGCATACCTCCAGATCTACTGATTTAATTTATTTCTTTTTGGTCGTGGTTTATTTATTACAATTTAGTCTAATTTTCTAAATTGGTGTGGAATTTTTCTTGTACTGTATTTTCCCTTTATTACTGTTTGAAGTGGTGCATAAGTTCTTTACATATTTCCTTTAAAATAAGCCTGACTACTCTACCGAGCTGCCAGAGGGTTGAGCAGAGGATAATTTGGGGTTTGCTCATGTCTCACCCTGACAAGGACTGTGGTTGCTGCTTTAAAAGAGTCCTGCCACAACCAGTAACCCAGTTTCTCAAAGGTGGAAACCAACATTTTAATCCAATTAAAATCAATACCATAGGGAATGCAATTTCCACACTTTATAATTTCTGCTTTGTAGGGTTTTTTCTGTAAAACTATATGTCTGTGTAAATGCAGTGGTTGTTTCAATTGACAAAGTGTTGCCTGTACTGGCAGAGCGATACCACAACAGGCTTACTCCACTCCATGACACTCTCCTCCACTCTTTTCCACTCTATGCCCCTCGACTATACAACACTCTACAACACTCTACGCCACTCTACTCTATGCCACTCTACTCCACTCTACAATGCTCCACTCTAAAACAATTTACTCTACCTTCCACTCCACTGCATTCCACTCCACTCTTCCCCACTCTAATCTTCTTCACTCTACTCCACTCTACTACACTTTACTCTGCGATACTCAAAAACACTTCCCTTGTATGCCACCTTATGCCACTATATGCTACTCCACTCTATAGCATTCCACTCTATACCACTGCACTCTATGCCACTCCACAACACTCCACTCTATGTCACTCCATTCTATGACACCCTATGACACTCCACAACACTATATGCCCCTCCATTCTACACCACTATATGCCACTCCTCTCTACGACACTCCACTCTATGCCACTCCACTCTGTGCCACTACACTCTATGACACTAAACTCCACTCTTTGCCCCTGCAGTCTACATCACTCTATGCCATGGTATGACACTGTGCTCCATTCCACTCTACTCTATTCCCCTCTGTCCATTCCATTCTTCTCCATGACACTCTTACTCCATTCTAAGTTACTCCACTCTTTAGTAGTTTACTCCACTCTATGCTATGCCACTTCACTCTACTCCACTCCATGCCACTTTACTCCACTCTATGACACTTTACACCACTATACGCTAAGCCACTCTCCAAATCTCTACTGTATGCCCCTACACTCTATGTCACTACACCATGTGACCATGACTTTACTCCACTCCACTCTACTCCCCTTTGTGCCACTTTACTTTGCTCTAAGACACTTTACCCCACTGCAAGCTAAGTCACTCTACGCCCCTCCACTCTACACCCCTCTGCTCTATGCCACTCTACGATTCTCTATGTCCCTTCACTCTACACCCCTTCTCGCTCTGCGACCCTCAACTCTATTGCCCTCCACTCTTCGACTGCCCATTCCAAACTACAAACCTCCACTCAACTCTAAGATCCTCCACTTCACTCTAAAACTCTACACTCTACAACACGCCACTCCTCACCAATCTATACCACTCTACTCTGTACCACTCTACTCCACTCCACACTACAACACTCTACTCCACTCAATGCCACTCCACTCTATGACACTCTGCTCCGTTCTACGCCTCTCCACTCTATGCCACTCTATGCCACTCCACTCTACGCCCCTCTAAGACACTCTACTCTATGACACACTACTCAACTCTGCACAGTTCCCTCTATGCCACTCTACGCCACTTTACTCTACTCTACGCCACTCCACTCTATACCCCTCTATACCACTCCACTCCCCTCTACGACACTACACTCCACTACACTCCAATCCACGACACCTTACGCCACTCCACAACCCTCTACAACATGCCACTCTCCTAGTTGCCCTAACTTTTAGTCATGCTGGTGTACAACATAGATAAAAGTGATTACCAAAGGCAATAGCTCTTGCAAGACTTATAGGCTTTGCCAAGGCTTGTTCTTTTTTACATCACACTGTGCATACAAGCAACTGGTTAAGTTCAGGAGTAGGTTCAGATGATCTGACTAGCAGCTTGTATTCTATTCTATTTCATGATATTGTATAGTACTTCTTTTGACTGATTCATTGTATGAGATGCAAAAACCGAACCAGCAATACTATTGTAAATTGTAATTACATTTGCATTGTATAATTCTATTATTAAAGTTGGCATAAAAATTAAAAAATTAGTTTCTCTCTTCGTGCAAAGACAATAAATAAGTATGAGAACGTCTTAGTCGAAGAAGAAAAAAACAAATATTCATAAAAAAGGTAACCCCTCCCTTTAACCAGTTTATATTTTATTCTGTTGATATGTTTCTAAAATAGAATGAGTAACATGACAAAAATGTGTCAATCTATTGTTTTTATACTGACACACTTAACTAGTGCTCTACAGAAGACAGACCTATTGGCTTTTTCATTTCTTATTTAATTTGATATAAGATTAAACTGAGTTAGCAAGAAAGGAAAGATTGCTAGCAATTAAAGAGTCATGAGGAGGAATCAAGACTACACAGCATTGTGATTCGACGCCCTGACAGTGGCGGCTGCTGGCATATAAAGTGGGCAGGACCGGACTGGCCATAGCCGGCACCGGGCATTTCCCGGGTGGGCCGCCCGGGTGGGGACTGGTTTTGTTACTGGGTGCCATCAATGTTGGCCCCTGTAACAAAATCGGCCGAAATTGGCCCTAGCAAAAAGCTCGGCCGTATCCCCTCTGGCCCCCAGGGGGGCCGGCAGAGCACTTTGCCAGGGCCGGTTTCGGTTCCCAGTCCGGCCCTGAAAGTGGGAGGGGATATAATAAAAATAAAACAAAAAAGACTTATATTACTCTGCCGGCCGCTTCGGGACCTGGGTGCATTCAACATACAGGCAGCTGCTTTCCAGGAATCGCCTCCAACTCAGCCACTTCAGCACTCAGATTTGAATTGAAGACCTAGGGCCAGATGTAGGTAAATTAGATTTACCGATTTTTAATTACCGAATTTTACCGATTCGGTAATTAAAAATCGGTAAATCTAAAGGGTGGATATGTAGGTATTTCCAGATGTGGAAATACCGGATCTGTAACAATCGGTATTTACCGATTCTGTAAATACAGAATCGGTATTTCCCATTGATTCCTATGGGCTTTGAAGCCCATAGGAATCAATGGGAAATACCGATTCTGTATTTACAGAATCGGTAAATACCGAATTTTGCAAGGGTGCAGGGGGTGTCACTTTGACACCCTCTGTTATCAAGGGGGGTTTTGTCCAAAAGGTGTGGCCGGGTAGGACAATTATAATTATAAGAAAGAAGAAGACCCGGTCACTCGTTTGTTGGTTCTGCTCAACTTTTATTTAGGGCAGAATCTTGCACTCAGGTATTTAATCCTTCTGTGCAACCTATATATTTTTTAGGAAATTCAGGAAAAGTAAATGCAATGATTTTTACAAATACTATGACTGTCCGAAGAATTACTTACTGTCCTGCACAAGGACACATGTATTTACATGTATTTACAAACACAATTTACACTTTACTTAGAAAAACACAAAAAAAAAATTCACATTTAGATAATATATACAAGACAAACATTTGAGAGAAAATGACTCATTAAGCTTGAAAGTACCCTGTCCACATACTTTCTGTCAGGCCACTAAAGCTGAATATTTTTTCTTTTTCTTTTGGCCTGATAGCGCAAGAGGCTACTAGTGCAATCAATTCGGACTTAAGACGAATGAAGGTCAAGAGCCTGTGGCTTACAGGCTCTTGACCTTCATTCGTCTTAAGTCCGAATGTTTTTTTGCGCATAAGGCTTTTGTGTTTTGATAAATACATTGAACATTGATTGCACTAGTAGCCTCTTGCGCTATCAGGCCAAAAGAAAAAGAAAAAATATTCAGCTTTAGTGGCCTGACAGAAAGTATGTGGACAGGGTACTTTCAAGCTTAATGAGTCATTTTCTCTCAAATGTTTGTCTTGTATATATTATCTAAATGTGAAATTTTTTTTTGTGTTTTTCTAAGTAAAGTGTAAATTGTGTTTGTAAATACATGTAAATACATGTGTCCTTGTGCAGGACAGTAAGTAATTCTTCGGACAGTCATAGTATTTGTAAAAATCATTGCATTTACTTTTCCTGAATTTCCTAAAAAATATATAGGTTGCACAGAAGGATTAAATACCTGAGTGCAAGATTCTGCCCTAAATAAAAGTTGAGCAGAACCAACAAACGAGTGACCGGGTCTTCTTCTTTCTTATAACTTTGACACCCTCTGGCAGCCCACAAATAGGCATGTGCGCCATGTGGCACACAGACATGCCCTAATGGCATGTCTGTCTGTCACATGGCTAGGTGTGCATGCACACATGTGCATGCACACCTGAATTCGGTATTTTACCACACAATAGGATTGTGTGGTAAAATACCGACTTTGTAGGGCCTTTGGGACTCAGAAGAGTCCCACCTACATCTGAGATTTACCGAATCTGTAAAAATACCGATTCGGTATTTTACAGAATCAGTAAATTTACCGAATCGGTAAATTTACCGATTCTGTAAAATTGTGCCCCTACATGCCAATTCTTGAATACCGGTCGGTAATGGCCGAAAATACCGATTTTCGGCCGTTACCGACTGACCTGCATCGGGCCCCTAGCCCCTTCAGTCCTCCCTCTGCTCCATGCAGTAGTAATGACTGAGACCCCAGCGGTGTGGTCGGTACAGCCCCGTCCACTGCTGTGAGTGATAC
Organism: Lissotriton vulgaris; assembly: GCF_964263255.1. Taxonomy (NCBI): domain Eukaryota; kingdom Metazoa; phylum Chordata; class Amphibia; order Caudata; family Salamandridae; genus Lissotriton; species Lissotriton vulgaris. The sequence continues at coordinate 286,299,220 of NC_141697.1, read as the reverse complement.
CAACTGCACATCCAGCACAAGCACTGTGGATGCAATCTGCCCTGCTGGGAACCCCTCTCCATGCCCAGGAGTTTCCTGGTGGGAGTCAGTGGATGTCACACAGCTTCAAGATAGTTACAAAAAACACAGCAGCAGACCAAGGTCAAGCACATCAATTCCGTCCGTTTCAATTATACGTTGGTGCAAAATGTCCATAGAAAAGGAAGGTGCACTCCAAAGTCAGTTGCGCAGAAAGTTTTTTTGAGAGTTCTTCTCTTTACTCATATTCATTCTTTTCGTAAAAATGGCACAGCGAACGCGTTTCGTTCCCCTAGTGCCACGGGAACTTTGTCAGGGCTTACGCAGAGAGAACCTAGGTATTAATAATCTGAGACAGAAAAACGAAAGTCCTCACTAAATCCTGTCACCAAGGTTAGGTCATCCCAGGCATTCACGTTCTTGGACAGCATCCAAATAGCTCGCTCAGCTCGGCGCCAAAGTTACAAGAGGGACGCGCAATGACCCGTGGGAGGCACTGGGCAGAAGAATGCATTGGTGTCCTGAACAACACGGAGGCTGCTCCGTGCTACGTGGGCAGGGACATTAGAGTCTGACAAAGCCTCATCGACGGCATCAACAAGTAGGTGCGCACGACTTGGCAGCAGTCACCAACCCAGCGTCCGCAGGTTCTAGCTCCCATGCCATGAAGCACGCAGCACAAAGAACAGGCTCCCAGACTCCCCCACCCAATTCCGGCGCTGCTCTTATGCTATACCGAGCATGAAAGAAGCGCCAGGATTGGCCTGAGTGGCGCTCCCTCAGGCACAGGGAGTATGTACTGTTTCTCCAGCCAGTTGTAGAATACAGCTGGGTTGGAAAAAACTAAGTGCGCATGTCTATTTGGCCGGCCTAAGACAGCCGACCAAACTGACATGCGCACTTATAAGCGCACACCACTCCTCCTTCTTGCCATCGCCCCAATCTATTGGCTTTGTCTGGGGGGTGAGGACATATGTATTTGATGTCACTAAATTGAACTTGATCATCTTTGGAAAAGTTATATAAAATGAAAAGATCATCTTCAGTTTCTACTACATGTGGAATATTCTGAACATTATCATGAAGATATCCATATAATTTAAAAAGTGAATAAAACTTTTTTGCATCTCACCTTTGGATTACTCTGTGCTTAGTATAGCAAACAGGCGTGCTCAGGTTTACCACCTTGTGCCTACAAGGTTCCTTTTGTACTTTTCACGTCTGCCCTTCCCGGACAGTTAGGGCTTCACCCTGAGCACTCTAAACGACTTGACTTTCCTTTTTAAAAAAACGCCAGAATAAAACTTTGATAAACCAGGAGTGCAGCGGAATTTTCACCTTTTTTCAGTTAAGCAGTTCGGCATCGGCTCAGTCAGTAAAATAAAATGATAATAAAAGTATTTTATTTTTGCTGGCTCGCAGTGAGGCAACACTCCTCTCCCATTATGGAGCAGCCACCGCTGCAACCCGACCTTCAATTGCACCGGCCGGTAGCTTCCGAATTCAACTTGGGCACCAGCACTTATTCTTTTACAAATTAAGCATTAATATTGCATAAAAATAAAGAAATCGCAAACTCCTGAAAGGAAGAGGTAAGAGGTTCTTCTACACCAAACCACAAAGAGCTAAGAGCACACTGGGCATACAGGTAACCAAGGTCAACTGTAGGTGTAGTGAGAGAATAAAAACACCTTGGAGTGGAATGCAGGAATGCTGGATGGCTGTGGGATGTAATAGCCACTGATGGCAAAAACTCATCTGAAGCCCTGATGTTAGTACTCAGCCAATCAGAGAACAGAAGCATCCAGCCTGTGGTAATTTTCCACATGAACCTGGAGCACAAAAACGTCATCTTGTAACGAACAAGCCTCTCGAGCTTGTCTGTGCCCCGGCTAACAGCAAAAAAACAACACTACTAGGCTTGAACGAGGTATCATTATATTTTTTAAGAACTATCTGGACATTGTGTTGTTTTCCCTTTTCAGTGAGTTCAGCAATGAAACAACCGAGGTGCTTTGAAAATAACTCACAAGCTACAAGTCAAAACTTGTGTTTTTGAAAATTCAGATATATTTATTTATTTATTTGCAGTTTTATATTGCAAAACACGCCATGAAAGTAAATAACATTAGAACAATTTCAAGGAGTATCACAAAAGTACAACTATAAGGAAAAATTTTACATTAGAAACAAATTCAATCAAAGTGTCTTAAATGAAACGCTTTGTAGTATTAGACATTTACTGTGTCATGCACAGTCCCGCTCATGGTCAGCACACCTCGGAACCTGTGGCTGCTGTTTGGCACAACACCAACCGCCCCCAAGACCCACTAGACCAAAGGACTTCAGACTTCTTTGCTCTGAGCACCCTTCTGAGCACCCCTAAGCAAAATGTTTTGAAGATGGACCCACTTCAAAACTAAATGGAAATGATTTAGGAAGGGGTAGGGATAATCATAGGGGGGGGGGGGTGAGCATGAGATCATTTCAGGGGTGCTTTTCTTTAGCTCGTAATCCACAGATAGGGGTTTATTATGATGGGGGGCGGACAGTGTCCCAGGGAGATGCGACCGCCCACTAAGGGTGCACGGTCCCGCATGGGTAATTAGGATGCGCCTCCCACCCTGGTGGGCCCATCCCGCATTTTTTGCATTGCTGTGGGCGGTCCTATCAGCAGCACCCGCCGCAATACAAACAAGCCATTGTACATTTGCATGCACAAAGTGGCAGGCGCAGTGCGGTGCCTGCCACGTCGTCCATGCAAATGCCAGGGGTACCATAGGTACCCCCCGTGTGCCCCATCACCGCCCTAACATCCTGAGGGCCCGCAACCAGCCCCCAACTGAGGAAACCACATGCCTTTCTGTGTCGGCATTGCCGCCACGGAAAGGCTGCTTCCTGCTGCCATCATAATATGGAGACGATCAGGCCCCTTTCCTCCCGGTTACCTGTGTGACCAGCGCAAAACCAGCGGCCGGTCTTTCCGTCTGCCAGGGTCCCCCCTGCCATACTAATATGGCGGGGGGAAATGGTAAGCGTGCAGACGAGATTGTCGAGCGGATCGCCACCGCCACGCGGGCGGTGGCGATCCGCCCGACATCCTAATAGACCCCTAAATGTGGGACTTATGAAAAAGCAACAGCATCAAATAGGAACGGAATTGACCAAAACACTACTGCCCTTAATTGGGGTGTTGTGGGCTTCAATGCACTCCACCTGCTGCACTAATGGTGATTGTAGCCCTGGGAAGCAGTCCATCTTCTCTTCTTTCCCTCCTTCTCCACCATGTCTCACCATCACTTCAATCTTGAAAAAAGTCTGGTCTCTTTCTGAAAGAAAATGAGCTACTGCCACCCTTATTTGCACCAAGAGCGCCATCTGCCCTAATCCCAGAAAGGAAAATGAGCCCCTTGCCCACTTTCTATTGTAAAACATTCATATTTGTAATGCAGTGGGCACCTGGACAAAAGTTTCACTGCACCTTCTCCACTAATGAAAGGCACTGCTTTGCTGTCGCCTGAGATGATTGTTAACAACATGGGCTCCCATCTCACACCATTCCTCTTCCTCCCATCTCTCATCGTCCTTCTCCCTCTCCGGAGTAGTAGTACATACCAAAAGCTCCATGAAGGCAGTGATGCAACCAACTGCTCTCCGACAGCAATTTGCATCTTTCTTCTTCCTTCTGTGTGCAGCATGGGCTTCAGCTTCAATGGAAGGTAAGATGTGGGGGCTAAAGCAGGTTTAGGGGCTCAGGAACAAAAAGGCTAACATTCTGACTGCTCACCTTTATAAATGGTTTGCACCAAATGTTGATCTTCCAGTATCCTGGCTCACCGCATTCTAGGAGGAGCCCAGGGTGGACATTTTCAACATTTTTCCTGCTGATTTCTTCCCAGCTTCTGTAGCTTGGCATGCTGGGAATAAATACGGGAGGATGCAAGAGATGCTTAAAACAGTTTTCCAGCCTTCTACTGCTCTCTTTGTGATCCTTACAGCAGTTCTGGAATTGAAAAAAACTTTACTTTGGGAGCGCATAAATGGGGGTCAAGGTGTGGCAATAAAAAGGGTGTGGAGTCAGGGAAACTGTGCCAGCTTAAGGACAGTGTGGCCCTTGTCGCTGTACCAGGCACCGAGCTCAGGGGGTGCTGCATTCTGAAATATCTTAGAGTTTAAAAATACATGCTTCAAAGTTCTTTGTGTGCCTAACCTTTTTCTGGTAAAAAGAAAAATGCCAAGATAACTCTGGTGATTAATGCATCTGCTAGAGAGATTTGAGTTTTATCTAATGGGCAGTTTTGACACATCAGAAAGTAGTGCAGAGGGTTAATGGCCGTGCTGCAAAGTGCTTGTAACATGCAGATCACAGAATTGGGTTACTGTTTTTGTTACATAGATACGTTTGTTACTTGCAGTTCATAAGTTACAATCAAAACATATTAATATGTGCTATGAATGGTATCAAAGACCTCCATGCAAACTGCACAACATAGCTTTATAGCCTTATGTTTTTCCCCAGTCTTTTGGTATCCTAAGGTTGCTAAAAATTAATTGCGGAATAGGAATACATTCTTATTGGAAAAGCCAGATCTAACCACTGTGTTGTGTTTTAAATTCTGAGTTTGTGCTTCTACAGACAAGCACTCTTTTAATATACTGCCTACCAATATGGATTACATAGGACTTCTACAACTTGTAGTCATCATTGCCTTTTGTAGGATTTACCTATGCACTGATTTAAACACTTGCATGATTCGTTGCCTCTGTATAATGTGTGTGAGGTAAAGTGCTCTGACACCCTACATTGGTATGAGCAGCGCTATAAAAGAAATTAAATAGATGTAAGAGAAGGGCTAAGGAGAGATGATGGACACCCGTGGAGCGTGGCAGTGAGGAAATTCATGGAGAAGGAGGTCATTGGTTGCTCTCAAAAAAGATTGCCGTCCGGGTAGCAATAGCGCTAAAGTCAGCCCTGCATGAAAAGCATTCTAACAGTCAATTTATATATTTATTTATTTTTCTAATTAAAAAAAGACCTCTGCCACAAAGAAACTGGCAACAAGGAGAAATTTGACAGTTCATCTGTTATGACTTAAAATATCTTTTGGGATTAAGGCTCGTATATACAGAACGACCTCGGCCATCTTAAGGTGTGCACCATGAAGAACAGCATAGATAGTGTTTAAAGGAGCTGAGGAGAGACCGCGGTGGGCATGACACACAGACAGACCCGTGGTGGAGTGTTGCATCACAGTGTCAGAAACTAGATTAAGAGAGATGGAGCACAGCACAAACGAATGAAACTCCAGGGTACACAATCTTTAAAGGGGCAAAGCTGACAGTGATTCAGAGTCATAATAAGTGACTCATCCGCAAGCGCAGGGCACACAACAACACGGTCAAACAGTGCCAACTAAATGGGGGTGGCAATCAGCCAATCGATCCAACTACCTCAACAGTCAATCTGGGGTGACACATAAGATGGTAATACGGAGCTCTCAACTCAAAAAGGTCAGTTTGAAAGACTACTTAGAGACATTTGGAATGCCAAGACCTCCTTAGAACCCAAAATAGATACTATGGCGCACAATATTGGACTATTGATGGCAGATCAGGCCAAGTTGAAAGACAGAGTCAAATACACAGAATCCTCCATAGCTTCAAGGCACCCCACAATGGATGATCACCAAACCTAGATCAAGGCGCTGCAGTAGGAGTTTGCCTTCCTAAAGGGGAAAACAGACAATGCAGAGGGTTGCTCAAGGCACAATAATGTATGCATTGTGGGTCTCCCTTAAGGTGCGGAAGTACCTAGCATGGAGGTATTCTTAGTGGACTGGCTCCTGACTGCGGTGTTAGAAGTAAAACAATCCACCTTCTTCTCAACTGAACATACTCAAAGAGTTCCTGGCAGGCCCCTCTCCCTCAGAGGCTCTGTCAAGACTAGTGGTGGTGCAACTCTTCAGTTATAGAGACCAAATGTTACAGATAGCCAGAAATAAGGGGCCCTAGCATGTACATAATGGAACAGTCCACATTTATCGAGACTACACGGATGACGTTCAATGAATACATGGCTCCTTCATGGTAACTAAAAAACAACTGTGGAACTGGTCCTTAAATGATCTCTTACGTATCCAGCCAAACTGCATGAGGACAGAACCCACTTCTTTCAGACACCCATGGCTGTGTGGAAATGGCTTGAAACAAAGGGAGTGATGCAACCAAACTTGGACCCTGTATTAGAAGCCATCTGGCATACACTGCAATCTTGCTGAAGGCAACATAAGATAGCTAGTGGTGGACCCTCTAAGGAATAGGCATCACAAGCATGAGTAAAAGGTGGTGGCTGAATTGGAACTTTGTAGTAGCCCAGAGACTTGATCAAGAGAAATCATGGCATACTCACTGAGAGCGTCCGCAAACAAGACTTTCGCAGACATATAAATAGAACTGTGGTCAAGTCCGTCCCTCACTCCAATGACAGCTGACCAAGTAATCTAACACAAAGAAGACATCTCCTTTGCATGTTATCTCTATTCAACCACTTTGGGTGGTCGACAGGTAGGACAGCACAGCTGGAGTGGGAAAGAAAGTTTGTAATGATGTGAGAATGTGGCAACAGCCTCAGGGTATAAAATTGAAGGGCAGAGGTACAGCGAGCCATTACGCCCGAAGATTCATGCACATAATGCCTCTTGGCACCCCTGAAATACAAAATAGATCTTTTTCTAATTTTCATGTTGATTGTTTGCACATGGCCACAGGCCTGTTTTGGCCGTGAACTGGGGGAGTTGCGGTAGAGTTTACATTTTAAGTTCTTGTGAAGCAGAGTGATGAGGTGGGAGATAGGACTGGGTGGCTTACAGCGAAGCACATGGAGGAAATACGAATGGGAGGGAGCGAGAGGAGGTATCACAACTTAACACAAGGGCACCATGACCCTCCACACAACCAAAAAGATATAAGGTCTTGTTGGAACCTAAATATGTCAGGTCACCTAGGGTAGCCTGGCCTAGGGTAAGGGAATATCAACAGAGGCACATGTGTAAAGGTTGCAAGCCACCCCGCAGTAATTCAATGCAATATCACCCAAAAATGACACTACACCAATGTTTGGAAAAATACGAGCTTGTTTATAAAAATATTCTTTGCTCTCTTGTCTTCAGAAATTACAGTTCAATACATTCCAGCACCTTTGACCTCATCACTTAATCACATATAGCAGGTAAACATCTACATATTCCAACAGTTCAGGTGAACATTTACTGTACTTCATTTAACCCTTCCCGAATCTTCCTTTGAAATCAAGACCTTGTCAGTTAACTACAACTTCCAACAGGCAATCTATCGCCAGGAAACGGATTAGCATTCCCCAGCTCAGGTTATCAATCTCCTCAGCAGCCCCACCCTTTCTCAGTACAAGCTGTCTTAAGTTTCAGGCACCAGAGGCTATGAAAGAATATACAAATTGACTGGTTTAGGCCTCTGTCACCTTTCACCCCTCTAGAGTACAGTAGGATTACTTAACCTGTTGGCTTAACAAGGTAGGGTTATCTAACAGTCCCTCTACCCCTTGTCATAGGTGGGAACCAACCGAGGCTGCACCACTTCGTGTTAATGAGGCCAGTCGATTTGGAGCACAACCAGCTCTCCTTCGCCACCCCTTTGGCTTCCCAGCTTACTTGAAGATGTGCACTTAAAAGCTTGTCATCTGTCACACCCCTTCGCTTAAGGGGGGCTCTCCTATGAAAACCGGGCCTCCCCGCTCCCTCTCTTCACAGAGAAGCGGAGGCCCTTCTGGATGTAGATCTCAGCGCTTAGGCGGGAAGCCAGCCGCTCGACGGAACCGCTCCCACTGGATCTCCTCACCAGAGGCTGACGGCGGTTCCTCCTCGATGGCGCATGCGCGGGGAGTAAGGGGACCGGCCACAGAGTCTGCTCGGTCTGCCTGACGCGGGTAGTGGCTCCGCAGCGGGCCTGCTCGGTCCTAGGCCCCTCCTGTGACGACTACCCAGTTCAGCTTGGAATATGCGCAGTGGCGCCGGGTACTATACAACTTGCCCCCTTTTCTCCTTCTTTCAGCAGCGTTGACACGGAAGCGCGATCGGCGCCCCAGGGGTCCCGCTCACAGTGGAAGCAGGGAAAACTGCTCAGGCCCAATAGACCCTGACACCTCACTCCTCTTCCTCACGAGTGGGGAGGTTTGTTCACACGCTGCAGGACCAGGCACCGGTAAGAGGGTCTCAGTGTCAAACAGGGCAGGGGCCTGCTTCACACCATAGAGAGGGGGGGTTAGAGGTGGAATCCTTCACATTGGGGCCCCCAGTTCTCCAGTTACAGCAGTAATCCACTAACCCTCCATACTGGACAGGAACAGGTGCACAGGCGAACTCCTTGTTTGGTTCCCACAGCAGGGATCTCCGCAGTTCCACAGACCACTGGGATTGACCCCTTCACCTAACTTGGGCACCTCTCTGACCAGGGTCAGCAGGACAAAACTAACTTGGCTAGGACAACAGGAATGGGGGGTGGTGAACCCAGACAGAGGGAAACCCTTGTAGAGCAGTCCACCCTTAAGGACCCTACCCCTACCAGACCTCAGCCTTCACTCTAGCTGTTCCTCACTGGCAAGACAAAATGGTTTCCCAGCATTCCGCCTTTTATAGGCTGACCCTCAGAGGTCCAGAAGGGACCAGAAGGTTCTGGAATGTCCTATGCTATCCTATGGGACAGGTCTCAGGTGTGTCAGTTGTGACAGTTGGTAGCCACCATTTTGTGACTCCAAGGAAATTCCTGTCAGGAAAGGCCTCTAGGCCTGAGGTGAAAAACTACAAGGGCGAAAGAGCACCTATCCCCTAGACCAACACCTTGAAAAATCTAGTGGACACAAAAATAAATAAAGGCATGAGGGGCAAAAAGGGGACAAAATAAATAATAATTTGGAGGGACTACGCAAAAGGTCAGACAGGTCTAACAGGTCTTAACATGGAATGTGCGAGGGATGACGATTCCTAAACAGCGACATTGGATCTATTCCTACCTGAAACGTAGATAAATCAATATAGTATTCCTGCAGAAGACACACATAGTAGTGACAAAACTAACCATCCTCGCAGAGTGCTGAAGGGGCCAAATAGAGGACACCACCTATGTGGCGTACAGAAGGGGAGTCCTAATCTGGTTCTTGCTCAGCTCCACTAATGATTCATAGGCAACAGATAGATGTAGAAGGATGATATGTGGCAATGGAGGGACCACTAAGTGGAGCGCCAGTGTCACTAGTGGGAATATATGCCCCAATTAGCAACCACACACATTTCTTTCAATTGTGAATTAAAATCTGAATTTACCATTAAAGAGGATTTAGACTTACAATTCTTTTGAGACCAAACATGATATTTCTACCTGTTCCCAATCAAAAGTTAGCAATTATTGAATGTAATAAGGTCACCCAATGTTCTCCAATGGGAGAGAGAGGCCGCACTATAGTGAAAAACAAATTTGGTAGTTTTTCACTACAAGGACATGTAAAACTTAAAAAACAGATGTCCTACCTTTTAAACACAATGCACCGTGCCCTATGGGCTGTTTAATGCTTAACATAGGAGTAACCTAAATACATTAAAAAGAGAGGCTAAGGTAATTGGCCATTTAATACTGAACAGAGTCTGCAATGGCATGGCGGGCCTCTTACATGTTTTAAAGGGTTATTCAAGTGGATGGCGCCATACGCACATGCAGGACCACTAGTAGCATTTAATTTACAGTTCTTGGTCACATGTAGAAGCACTTTACTAGGCTTATATACGTAAATTAAATGTGCCAATTGGGTTTAAGCCAATTGTACCATGTTTAAAGGAGAGAGCACACACACTTTAGCAATCATTAGAAATGGTAAAGTGCACAGAATCCTAAAGCCAACAAAAACGAAATTAAGAAAGCAGGAGGGGAGAAGGCAAAACGTTTGGGGATGACCCTGCAAAGAGGGCCAAATCCAATAATGAAATAAATGTATAAAACTCTGATCATTTTGTATTTTTGTATCAGCAAGTTTTACTGGGGTTATTAGGCATGGGGGACTATTAAATCATTTAAAACAACGTCAAAATCTATACAGAGGCTCCCCCCTCATTTGAACAACATTTAGAGGCACCTACCATCTGTGTGGGGATTTTAACTGCGTAAACAACATTATATTGGACAGATCGACCACCCTAACCCCCACTTCAGGGTGCAGGAAGCATTAGAACTGCAGACTCTCTCTAGTCCTGGATGAGATATAGACAGTTACATGATATGTGGCTGCATATACATCCCCACACAACCAAATACTCTGCGTATACACCTAGGAAGACTTACTGCTTTGTAACATAATGATGGCGCCACACTACAGAGTATTAGGGACACCCACCCAATATCTGATCATAACCCACTCCTGATGGGTGTGCAATGGGGCAGACACCAGGCCCGAAACTTATATGGAAACTGTAAGCACAAGCACTCTATAATCCCGTATTCTGAGATACAATTGGAACATCTATAGACCAATACTTTAAGGATAACCAGAGTTCAGTGACAACTAGAGGGTTAAAGTGGAATGGATTTAAGACAGTGATTTAGAGTTATATATTAAAACTAGCTATGGGTAAGGACCACCATCCACAAGCAAAGTTCCCACCTGGAAAGCACTATGAGAGTAAGGGAGGTGGGAGCAGGGCTGGGTCAAGGGGATGGAGAAGCACTCAGTGATCTATGGAAGGAACACAGAAGCCTATTGGATAGATTGGTTGGACTAGACTTTTGAGAACACATAGCCAAACAACATGTGGAGGACGATATAGCGGATGTTTGTTGGCCTGGCTCCTGAGGGCAGAAGCAGGTAGAACACTTCTAGCTGCTATAAATGCCCAAAACAGAATCAGCTATAATACACAGACCAACATAAACAGAGTCTTCTTAGACTACTATAAAACATTGTACACCGCATCTGTCGGACTGGATAGCCCATCCTTCCAGACTTACATAGAGAAGATCCCTTTCCTAACTTTGACCCACTGCAGCAACAGGAATTAGACGAGCCATTTATGATAGATGAGATTCAAACCACCATTGATCAACTGGAATGCAATACATCACCAGGTAATCACGGACTCACAATTGAGTTATTTTCCATATATAGAGTAAAATTGGCTCCAAAGTTATTACAAACATTCCAAGATGCTAGGGAGGCGGGAGCCCTACCTTTAACCACAAAAGAGATGCTTTTTTAGTACTACCAAAACCAGGCAGGGATCCACTGGAGGTAGGGTTGTACATACCCTTATTCCTATTAAAAACAGACAATGAAATACTCTGGAAAGTGATAGACAACAGACTGCTTTCCTGTCTGACCAACCTGGTCCACCCAAACCAAAATGGTTTTATACCTGACCACAATACATTTCTGAACTTGAGATGCCTATTCCACCTTATGGTGGAGACACCATAAGAGGGAACCCCACAGGTGGCGATGGTACTCGAAACAGAAAAGGCTTTTGATTTTCTAGGATCGCCCTACATAATGGCGGTACTAGAAAAAATACGGCTAGGTAGGGACATTATGCGATGGATACACCTCATTTACTCTGGTCTAAAGGCCAGGGTCCATTAGGGCTAAAGGTCTCTGATATATTTGAAATAAGTAGAGGCACCAGGCAGGGTTGCCTACTATCACCGATAATATTTGCCATCGCCATGGAACCACTGGTTAGCCTGTTCAGGTGGTAAAGGCCGGGCTGGGCTGTGCAGAGTGGAGACACATGGGAAATAGTGTCTCTGTATGCACATGACTCACTTATCTATTTACGTGATGAGCAGAGAGACTTTAAGTCACATATGGGGATGATGGACGAATTTGGTGCACATTCGAGTCTAAAGCTAAACTAGGCCTAAGCATGTTTGTTCCCTCTTAGGAAACTTAAGACGACGATTATGAGGCCTTATCACAGTTGACCCTAAATGGAATTTTGATCTGTTCTGCTACCTGAGAGTCAACGTATATCACTCGGAGGAGGACAATATCTAAGGTCATTTGAGAGCAGTGCTGACAGGGGCAATATGATTTCTGATGTTCTTGAAATCCCTACACTATCCCCAATGGGCCAGATAGCAATCGCAAAGATGCTAGTTCAGCCTCGACAACTGTACAACTTCTCAACATTTCCAGTATAAAAACTTATTTCACAAGATTGAATAGCATGCTATCTAAATTGGTTTGGGGACAGGTAGACATAGCATGGATCTCCAAAAGTTCTAAAACCCACTGGACAAAGGGGATTGGGTGACCCACATTACGAACTGTGCTATGCAGCAGCCCAATTACAATGGTCAATGCAATGGATATCTCAGGCTACTGGCCCATATAAAATGAGAAATAGAAGGAATAGGAGAATGATAGACTATTTAATGGCTAATGAACCCCCATCAACAAGATAGACACCCAGGTGGTAAACTAGCTAGCATTGGCAAATAAAGGGTGAGCAGTCAAAATATCGATTTGTTTATATCAACCTACAGTAATATTGAGTTTTTAATATCATAGGAACAGAATATCAATGTCAAGAATGCTGGTGACCAGAATATCGACCTTAGGGTGAGAGTAAGTTATATAAAAGTTAGTAATATTGAAGTAAGTAATATTGTGATCAAAAATATTGTTGTTAATGTAATGAATTTTTATTATTTTTAAATATATGTATCAAATATTTAGAAATTAGTAATGTTTTTAAATTAAATTTTGCCTTTTAGTATCAGAGTGGGTTGTGGGTTTATAGGGGAATAGGGTGGGCAGTAATCTAATTATAATTAATTAATCAATATGTTTTATTTATTGTTATTGATGAATTGTTAATTAATAATTAACTGGTAATTACTTGTTATTATTGATTAATTTATCATTATATTAGTTTTATTTTTTGATTATTATTTATTGTTAATTAATCAATTTATTGTTAATTAATTATTAATTGGGAATTAATTTTTATTAATTGACTAATTGATAATGAAATTAATTATGTTAATGTTTATGTGTAGCGGGTTGTGGGTTTATAGGGTGGGAAGTAATTTAATTAAAAATAATTATTTTTTATAAAAATGTTATTGATAATTAATGTATTGTTTATTAATAATTGGTAATTACTTTTTATTTATTGGTTACTTTTTAAATATATTAATTATAATGAATGTATTATAATGTTTTATCTGTTGTTATTGTTAATTAATTTATTGTTAATTTATTATTAATTGGTAATTAATTTTTATTACTTGATTCATTGACAATTAAATTAATTGTGTTCTTTTTTATGTGTAGCAGGTTGTGTGTTCATGGGGGAATAGGTTGGGAAGTAATTTAATGTTATTTAAGTAAATATTAATTTAATTGGTATTTATTATAAATGTTTTAGTTAATTAATTTTTAATATGTTATTTATTTTACAAAAATTATTTTAATTAATAAGTATGTTAATTTAACCCCTACGCTATGCTACATTTCTCACACTGTTAAGTTCACTGGAGTTGGAATAGTAATTTTAACCCCTACGCTATCCAACAGTTTCCCTACTCTTGCACTCCCTGGAGTGTGAATAGTAATTTTAACCCCTACGCTATCCAACACTTTCCCTACTGTTGCACTCACTGGAGTGGGAATAATAATGTTTACCCCTACTCTATCCAACATTTTCCCTACTGTTGCACTCCCTGGAGTGGAAATAGTAATTTTAACCCCTACGCTATCCAACACGTTCCCTACTGTTGCACTAACTGGAGTTGGAATAATACTTTTTACCTCTACTCTATCCAACACTTTCCCTACTGTTGCATTCACTAGAGTGGGAATAGTAATTTTTACCCCACGCTATCCAACACTTTCCCTACTATTGCACTCCCTGGAGTCGGAATAGTAATTTTGACCCCTACGCTATCCAACACTTTCCCTACTGTTGCACTCACTGGAGTGGAAATAGTAATTTTTACCATTACGCTATCCAACACTTTCCTTACTGTTGCACTCTCTGGAGTGGGAATAGTAAATTTAATCCCTACGCTATCCAACACTTTCCCTACTGTTGCACTCACTGGAGTGGGAATAGTAAATTTAACCCCTACGCTATCCAATACTTTCCCTACTGTTGTATTCACTGGAGTGGGAATAGTAGTTTTTACCTCTACGCTATCCAACACTTTCCCTACTGTTGCACTCCCTGGAGTGGGAATAGTAATTTTAACCCCTACGCTATCCAACACTTTCCCTACTGTTGCACTCACTGGGGTGGGAATAGTAATTTTTACCTCTAAGCTATCCAACATTTGCCCTACTGTTGCACTGTTTGGAGTTGGAATAGTAATTTTATTACCTTAGCTATCTAATATTTTTTACATTATTTTATTGAATGTAGTATATATAATTATATAAAAAAACAATTATTTGTCATATATATTTATTTATAAAAATTTTATTTATATTATTGTTTTATTTGTATAGATGTATTTATAATTTACATGATATTTTTTAAAAGATTATGTTATTAAAATAATTAATCAATATTATTAGTAAGTATAAATTATATATTTTATGTATATGTTTAATTTATTTTTACATTAAATATATTACTAATCATTTTTAAACATTTAAAAATATTTTGAACTATGTTTATTTTAATTATATGTATTATTTACTTTATTGTACATTATTTTTTTAACTTAAATAAAAAATGATACTTTTAACAACGATATTTTTGACATCAAGATATTTTTCTCTCGATATTTTTTACTTGCCATAATGTAGATAGGATGTCGATATTCTTGACTTCCATATTCTTGCGCCAATATTTCTGTAGGTCGATATTCTGACCTTCGATATTCTGTCAGTGATTCCAAATAAAGTTGGCATAAATATGCCTTAAGGAGGTGGCTTCACCATATTCCCCATATCTCCCACTTTGAATTCACTCGAACATCAGTAAAATACAGATCAACCACAACATAAGGACCTGAACCAGAGCTAGTCACTATGGGAAATATGAATGCCCACAATTTACTAAAAACATATCAGGAGCTTAGAACCCAATATGATTTCGGGAGGGGGCAGTTTATGAACTACAACAGATTAATAAAGACTATAGCAGCAACGTGGGGACCAGAACATAGGAAGCCAGAGACGGACGATGCATTGCACCTACTCTTTAATCACGGTACAGGCCACTCAACAGACACAGATATATATATAAAGCTCTGCTAGATGGAGAGACCAATGAACACTCAACACTCCGATGGGTCAACTTTAAATGCCCAAGATGCACTGTTTTGATGCTGACTTTCACCAAATGGTAAGTGTCTGCCCGTAAATTGGAAAATTCTGGCCATCTATTAAAGCCTTGACATCGGAAATAATAAGGAAACAACTAACAGTAGATCCAACTTTCTATCTGCTGGGGTGATGGCGGAACCCAAAAAACTAAATACATTACAAAATTCACAGATCTAGCATACAAATTGGCCGAGTGACGAATAGCGATGGCCTGGAACTCTCGGTGGCTCCCCCAGTGAGAGCCTGGCAGAAAAACTCAATAAATGGGGTGCAGCGGAGGTGGAATTCGGACCACCTTTGCGTCTAGGGGAGGAACGTGCCCTCCAAGGATGTATGGGATACATACATGGAAGCTCTAAGAGTCAAAACAGATGAGCTGCCGCTATTAACCAACATATGAAATTAATAAAAACACAGGGGGAGTTGGAACCATCGGAGGCAAGGATACTTGAGAAGAAGAATACTGTCATTGGAGTGGAGAAGCGTGGCTAAATGGTTAGAGCGGCAGACCCTGATGCAGAGGTCTGGCCCGGGACCAGGGTTCGATTCCTGGCTCTTGGACTCAATCTCCCCGGACCTGATCATTCTCGCCTCGGTGCCTAGTCTAATCATGGGTCCCACTCTGTGACTCTGGGCAATAGCTTGCTTAATCTCCACAACGGCCCCAGCAGCGCTTGGATGCCTGGCTTCACCTTGGGGGTGCCCAGGAGTGGACATCTCACAGGAAAGCCAGGAAGGGTTCCACAGCGGTATGAATACAGGGTTACAAGACCTCAGGGTAGAAGGCGCTACCATTTACATTGCGAAGTTTGCTAGAAGACAGGGCAAATGGCCAGCAGGGGTGCAGTTCTCTTGCTTCCCCCCACCCCTATCCACCAATCTTTCAACACAAGCGACACACGCAATGACCCCCTCACCATTCGATGCACTCCATAGAGTAGAAGAGTTCATTTGTTTTTTAACACAAACTATAAGAGTGGGAACAGGCAATGGGGTCTAGAAAAAGCTACGACCCAACGTACATGGACTCTTGAGCTACCAGTAGACACATCTGGAGAGATTAAGCTGTAGGACCATGCAAATGCAAAATTGTACATCACTGTAAGACAGGAAAGCAAAGTCATGTGTTGCATATCTATAAAAAAAAAGATATATTGTACAGATGTGAAGTTTGAAAACAATAAAGGATCATTTGAAAAAAAAATGATTGGTGAGTGGTATTTTCCATTGCACATGTTTATTGCCAACATGGTAGTGACAGTCAGTCAAAGAAAGAACAGCAATACTATGGATAGGGAACTGAACCCCAGCCGGGGGCACATAGTTACTGTGCGTGGAGGGAAAAGTCATGTAGGGAAATGGTGGGGGGTAGGGCAGGACATCAGAGGCCGAAAGGAGTGGCAGGTGGAAGATATGTTGAGGAAGACTTAAAGAAGGAAACATAGGAAGGCAAAAGAACAGATGAGATGTAGAGCAGACCGGAGAGTGGAAGAGCTAAGAAAGGATGTTTAGGGTAGGAGACAGGCACGCAACTCCCATTGGGCTGAATGGGCTACAGCCCACCATCGTGTGTGGCAGCCCGGGCTGAGACAGCTTCCCGGGCACACACACAGCTGCACTCGAGTACTTCACAGGTCTTTAAAAGACCATTTACTTGGTAACGAGGCTTTGTGGTTTTTTCACCCCTTCTTAAAGCTCCTGCATCTCCACTTTGATGATCGCGGGAGGAATTTGCCCCATCGCCCCCCCCCCGAAATTCTGTGTAGCCCCCTACAAAATGTGGCTCTCGTTGCACCTCTGGTAGGAGAGCTTCATATGATGGAGTGGGAACTATGTTTATGTTATTAGAAGTATCTCTGTAAGTTAAATTGTCCTGATTATGAAGTAACAATGTCTGTTTGTGGTCTGGCTTTCTCTTTGCCACCGAGACAGCCTGTCCACAATATGGCCACACCGAAGAGTCATACGATCGCAGCTTTGTTGTTTATCCTGTGAGACTTTGGGTGTATTTCTCGGCTCTGGTAGCCCCAATGCCAAAGAGGAAAACCAAAATAAAGTGGACAGTTCAGGGTCAGCCCTTCACCCTAATCCTTACCAAAGCATTAAAAAATACCTAAGGGCAGTGAAAGAAAGACTGGCTTCTGTTTACTATGCATGAAAGAGTGAATGTCACAAAAGTGTGGTAATTGGTTGCATATTTCAGATGTAAATTAGTCCCTGGTGGATTGCAATGGAACCTCTCACTGAAAGGAGAACTCATACATCACACCACCAATAATATGTGGTAGGAGATTTATAGTTCTCTGAGCTGACTGTGCATATTATTTACAAGACTAAAAAAGAAACCTCCAATAGACACAGAAATACCACTCCAGACCTAAAAAGGGTGATGTGGTGCATGAGGTTTGTGGTCATGTCTTGTTTTTTAGCTCTTGGCTCTAGATGGTGCACATGCGCTGTCTCAAAAAGAGACCTGTTGTATGTACGTTGTGGGCTTCAGCCCATTCACAGGCTTGCCATTTGCTGGCTCCCTCGTCGCTCCATTGTTCGTTCTCCCCATTTGCCCATGGCCTCTTTCTGTCTTTAGCCCTCCACTAGAGCAGTGACCAATTACTGTTAAACTTGCCCAGGGGCCATTTTAAGGCATTGGTTCTGGACTACTTTTTTATTACTGTTTTTACTCGCCGTTCTTTGGTTTCTGCTCATGCCGCTTCGTTATTTCTTTATTTCTCTTTGCCTCTCACAATCCCTTTATGTTGCTGTCTCACTCTCCATTCTTTCACTGTTTGTTGTTGGATCCTCTTTCTGTCTACCACTAGGTATATTTTTATGCACTTTTTTTATTGTGATAACTTAACCTGAAGGATCTGGAGAGCTTTACGTGAGCATCAGTTACATTACACAAGGATACATTCATTTCTTGGTAGCCCCGGGAAGATAAAGTGATTTACAAAGAATCGCATGATGTTGAGGTAATGTCGAGATTGGACCTGGTTCATCAGCTCCAAAGTCAGCAGCTCTGGATGTTATGCCATATCCTCTCGCCAGCAATTGGACAATGATCAGTACAGACCTAGGGACAGTGCACCCTGCTCTGTTTAATAAACTAGGCACCAGTGCAGGGGCCCATCCATGAGCCCCAAGTGAGAGCACAGCTGCTTGTCCAGGGTGATGGCGAGGTTTGCTCCTCAATGATGTGGGCTATGTGACGCTATAGTGAGGTCTTTGGTTCCCTGCTTTTAATGTTGCACAGGGAACAGCACAGGGGGCTCCCAGCTCTTTACCCTGTGGTTAGGGCAGCATCCCAATGGGAAACATCCTTTACGATGCAACTTTTACCGCGCAGTGCCTTTACAACGCAGGTTTTTCAACGCAAGTCATTACAACGAATTGCGCTGGGGGCGCTGTAGGATAGGTAATAGTTTAATTTACTATCCAACACCTTCCCTACTATCCACGGGGACTGGAGTTGGAATAGTAAATTAAACTATTCACTATCCAGCACCCCCATCGCAAGTCGTTGTAACGACTTGCGTTGAAAAACCTGTGTTGTAAAGGCATGCGTGGTAAAAGCATGCGTTGTAACAATGTACATCCCATCCCAACCAGGGCAGTGCGTGCTTACAGGGCAGGAGGCGAAGGGTTTCTGTGGGCACTGTGTCCCATTCGGCACACTCCTCCCAACTTTGCAGCAGTTTTCATGAGCGCTCAAACAACGCAATGTGATTCAAAAGATAGCGCACATTTACAACTGTAAAGGCTGCATACTGGAGTAAACGTAACTTCCTCGCACCGTTGGGTCCAATACTTTGCCTTCGTACTGAGCTCATAAGCCTGCCCTACTTGACCTGTAATTTGCTTGTAAATGTCGTGCCCTTCTGCACCCTGGGTCCAATACTTTGCCTTCGTACAGCATGCTCTGCACTGAGCTCATAAGCCTGCCCTACTTGACCTGTAATTTGCTTGTAAATGTCGTGCCCTTCTGCACCCTGGGTCCAATACTTTGCCTTCGTACAGCATGCTCTGCACTGAGCTCATAAGCCTGCCCTACTTGACCTGTAATTTGCTTGAAAATGTTGTGCCCTTCTGCACCCTGGTAAACATGTTCTACAGCGTGCTCGTAAGTGTGCTTTGCAGCATACTCTGTAGTGAGCCTGCAGTATGCTTAAAAGTGTGATTGTAAGTGTGTTCTGTATTGTGCTCTGCAATGAGCCTGCAGTATGCGTGTATGTGTTCTGTGCAGTGAGCTTGTAAGTGTGCCCTGCAGTGTGCTCCCCGTTCTTTCACTGTCTGTTGTTGCATCCTCTCTCTGTCTCCTGATAGGTTTTTTTTGCACTTTGTTTATAGCTCTAACTCAACCCAAAGGGATTGGAGCGCTTTACATGAGCACCATTTACATTGCACAAGGATACATTGATTTGTTGGTAGACCCGATTAGCATACTTGGTTGTCAATCATGTTGTTCTTTCACATGAATGGAAATTCCTTCCAGTCTAAGATGGCTGCTACGCTCAGTAATAGCTGTGTGCGCGTTTATGGTTGGAGTGAGTCTTACAGCAACTTCTACCATGATGGTTACATTATACAAACAAACTATAAGATACAGGTCTGTGTGGGTCATTCTTATGGTAACGCAGTGCTAATACACAACCATTGTGTCGACACAAAGTAAAATCACTGGGATGTGCAGAATAAAAGAGCACACCTTTTATTGCCGGAAGTGCAAACACTTGTTGGATTCAGCATATACTTTACACAAACTATCTTACTCTGAGAGCAAAAGCCAGAGGTGGTGTAAATGTTCCTGTGCGTCTAAACAACGGTACAACTACGAGATTTGATGAAAGCGTCCCCTTTCATTGGGAAACAACCATTACAACGCACTACAGTTACAACGCAACTGCATTTACATCTCATGCCATTACAACGCAGGCATTACAACGCATGTCACTACAACGCATGCCATTACAATGCATACCATTACAACGCATGCCATTACAACACATTATAAGGTAAGTAATGGATTTTGTTTTAGGATGGGTATGGGTTTGGGGGTACACGGGAATAGTAATTTTTACCCCTACACTATTCAACACTTACCCTATTCTTGCACTCATTGGAGTGGGAATAGTAATTTTACCCCAACACTATCCAAAACTTAGCGCACAGTTACCCTAAAAGTATTTTGCGTTGTAATGGTATGCCTTGTAATGGAATGCGTTGTAAATGTAGTTTCTAAAAATGCGTTGTGATGGCATGCATTGTAAAATCATGCATTGTGATGGATGTTGCGATGTAAAAACCGCGTTGTAAAATAATGCGTTGTAAATGTTGCAGTTCTAATGTTTGCATTTTGTATGGGGCTGTATCAGTGTGAATAGTGCTGCTATAGAATCTACCTCACAGTGCTGCATAAATCAATGTGTATTATTAGCCCTGCCACATAATCTGCCTTATAGCGCTGAATTAATCAATGTGAGTTAATATCCACAGAATCTGTCTCACAGCTTACATAAATCAATGAGTGTTAATAGCGCTGACACAGAATCTTGCCTCACAACACTCCTAAAAATGTTGTGTGTAATTAGCCTTGCCACTGAATTTGCCTCAGAGTGCTGCATAAAGTGCCTTTTCTTGCCAAATATTGTAATCAGCCCTGTGGCATTATTTCATCCTTTGCTGCTGCACTATTCCAGTGCCCCAGTGCTTGGTTCTGCAGTTACTAGAAGTTCATGAGATGAACTTCCGGCTTGTTCAGTCTTTGATCGGTCTGAGGATAATAAATTACCATCCATTATTTACAGTGCTTAGAGACAGCAGACGTGCGATATGAAGCGCTACATAAAAACAAGTTTTTCGTCTAAGCAGGGTAGAGCGTGGAGGGCAGACGTCAACCAGGAGTGACGTACATGTACTTAGTGCCTGCTCTGGACCTCTCCCAGATGTCTCTCTGGTGTTTCAGGAGAGGCCTGCACAGATGTGCTGTTATAGAATAAACTGCAGCATGGTCAGTGGCACCAGTGCAGGGGCCACTCCATGTGTCCCAAGTGAGAGTGCCGCTGCTTGTCCAGGATGAAGCCGATACTTGCTCCTCAGTGACGTGGGCCTTGTGACGCTATGGCGAAGCCTTACGTTCTCCACACAACTTGTACAGTAACTAGAGACCTGTTGGCTTATGTGAGGTAAAACTATTAATTGCTCACTCCCTAGGTAAACACAAGGACGAGATAGCAGAGCTAATCATAGATTATCAACTTGATGTCCTCTTCATAACAGAGACCTGGACAGACCTTATTTATTTATTTATTTATTTATATATTTCTATAGCGCAAGAATAGAGCCCGAAAGGGTTATCTCCGCGCTTTGACAGCAACAGGCGGCAAAGATACTGTACAGACAGCAGAAATGAGTGAATGATTGTCTACCTTGCATCCGGACCAGACCTCGTAGCAGCCACGCCTGAGGGTTATTCGATTTTAAAACTAGATAGAGTGCAAAAAAAAGGAGGTGGCCTGGCAATAATCTTTCAGAGCTACTTTAATACCAAAATAGATACCATTCCCTCTTCTATGTGCGAAGCCCTGTACTTCTCGATCCTGCTCACTCCATCCCAAACTTTCAAAGGGATACTACTATACCGTCCCCCAGGCCCCAGAACAGAGTTCCTCTTGGGCCTAGGCAACCTTCTAGAATCCACAATAGTTGAAGATACCTTTTCAATACTAGGTGACTTCAACTTCCATTTGGAAAAAGATACAGATAAAGACACCACATTATTACTTGGTGATTTATAAGCAGCAGGCCTCTCACAGCAAGTGCACAAAGCTACCCACACAGCAGGTCATACGTTGGACGGCCTTTTTACGAATAACCAAAATATTATTGTCAAAGAAATACTTTCCCTAATATGGACAGACCATTATGCTATACTATTTGACATACCCACTTATAACAAGCCTCTCCCAAATGCCAGCATAGATAAGCCTGATGTAGTCAAAGCCTGGAAAAAGGTAGACAATCATTCACTCAACATCCAGGTGTCCTCCACTCGACCAGATGCTTCTCTAGATTCAAACCTAGCTGTGACCAATTACACCGACTGGCTGCAGAATGCCTTTAATTTGTTGGCACCAAGCAAATCCTTCTCCAAAAATCGAGCCACCCCGTTAGCCTCATGGTTCACCGATATATTAAGGGAACAAAAGAAAGTATGTAAAAAAAGGGAAAGGCAATGGCGCAAACTCTATACCAGCGAAGATAAGCTCCTCTACAAAAATAAACTAGCCAAATATAAATCTATGATTATACAAGAAAAAAGCAAATGCTATGTATTCCAAATTACAAGCCACAAAAAACTCTAATAAGAAGCTTTATCAGGTAGTATCTAAACTATCAGGTTACACCTCTACCCAGTTGACTTTACCTTCTCAATCACTATGCAATTCCTTAGCGGACTACTTTTACAATAAAGTCAATGATATATACAAGGAATTTGCATCTCATTCCAAGTTGATTGATCAACCTCTGATCAACACTACTTTAGAAATCAGATTTAAACAATTTGAAAATGTCACAATAGAAGAAATTCTCAAGACAATGTCCTCCATAAAGTCAAGTTCAGCAAATGACCCATGACGCACTAGCACCAGTTGCTGAGCAGGTGGCTGTTGTGCTAGCCAACGTTTTTAATGGAATGTTGTCCTCCAGAACCTACCCCACCATCAGGAAGAAGACTATCCTCAAACCCCTATTGAAAAAATCCACCCTGGACCCAGCAGACACCAAAAACTACAGGCCAATAGCTAGCCTACCTTTCCCAGCCAAAATCGTAGAGAAACTCATTAATACCCAACTCTTAAATATATAAAGGATCACCATCTCCTTGATGAGACCCAATTTGGATTTCGTAAAGGCCATGGCAGCGAGACTGCTTTACTTAAAGCGTAGGAAGACATTAGAATTATTATGGATCAGGGAGGAGCAGCAATACTCCCTCTGCTGGACCTCTCTGCGGCCTTTGACACGGTTGATCACACCATTCTGATCGACGTGACACTAGCTTGGGCATCCAGCACAAGGCCATAGAATTGCTACAATCTTTTCTGTTCAACCGCACTCAGTCAGTTCACTTGGGCAAATTCCACTCTGCCCAACTGGCTGTACTATGTGGGGTCCCTCAAGGCTCATCCCTGAGTCCGACACTTTTTAATATCTATGTGTCGGACCTAGCCAGAGTCATCAAGGCTCACGGGATGGGCCTTACCTCTTACGCTGACGATACTCAGCTGGTGCTGGCTATAAACAACAATGGAAAAAGGATTGCAGCTAATTTTCAGGAAGGCATGCTTGCCATCAGCAGTTGGATGGCCAGCAATTGCCTTAAATTAAATTCTGTAGAGCCCGCCCATGACAGACTTGTAAACTCTCCTGTTGTTAGCGCAAGGCACGCACCAACGCACGTGGTGACGTGTATGAATGCATCCAGTGACCTACCCTCACCTCAGCAGCCCACCACAAGCTGGTGACCCGAACCAACTCTCTCCCAGGTACAAATTCCCGAGGTTATTGTTGATTCAAAGGTATTTTTAAAGAAACAATTTCTAAATGTTTCCATTTTTAAAGTGCATAGATAGAGGTGCATAGATTGTTTCCCCCCAAACAACTTATCAGTATAAAATGAAAAACAGATCGCCTTAATAATAGTTATCTAAAGGCACTTGATGGTTAAAATAGCTGATTGCTGGTTCGAAACATTGGTCATCAAAATTTGAAAAACAGCACACACATCTTTAGTCTTAATGGTTTTGTATGTGCATGTAACCATGACCCACACATAATTATTTCTGCTTCACCTAATGTAGTTTATAGCCGCTTACTTTTAACAACAGCGTCACATAAAGGAACATACACATTTGACGCAGGTATATTTTTCTAGCCAGTAAATATGGTGCACATTTACTAGAGGTTAGCTTCTTGTATTCTTCTACCCCAGCATGAGGCGCTGGGCTCTTCCTGCCCCTCGTGCCCTGCTCGACAAGAGCCTGCTTTGCCAGCCGAAGCGGCGTTTTCTCGATCCTAATGATCATTTTAAACTGTTGGTTCTCCCCACCCTTTTCGAGTCTGACTTCCCAGTGCAAGAGGCATGATAAGGTGGTCGAACACACACAAGCCTGGAAGGTGCAGATGAGTTTCACACACGGCGAGAGAGTCTGAATAAAGAATACACTGTTGAGTGTCATTTAATGACATGTATTTATTTATTTAATTTCTAATTTAATTTCTAATTTAAAACATTTATAAAGCGCAGCGTGCACCGAACGGTTTCTTGGCGCTAGTGGAGGGTATTGGCTACAGAGACAAAGTAAGAACCAGTAGTAGAGCCGGGAAGGGTGGATTACACAGGGAAAGCCTGTTGAAAAAGAAACGTTTTTAGTTCCTTATGGAAGGATACATAATGGGTAGCCGCACGAACGTGGTCTGGGAGGGAGTTCCAGAAAGTGGGGGCCAAGGTAGAAAAGTTGGACCCACCCCACTTTTTGCGTCTGAAACGTGGGATTTGAAGGAGGGACTTGGAGGAGGAACGAAGTTCTCTGGGGGGAACGTATTCATTTATTAATGAGGAAATGAAGGCGGGGGCGGTGCCTTGACGGGCCTGGAAAACCATGCAGACGGTTTTAAACAGAGAACGTTCCTTGACAGGGAGCCAATGGAGCTCCCTGAGGAGGGGTGTGGAGTGGTGATAGCGTGGGAGACCAAAAACCAACCGTGCAGCTTGGTTTTGGACCAGCTGTAGCCTCTTTAGACTGTATGCTGGTATGCCATTGTAGAGAGCGTTGGCATAATCCAGCCGTATTTACCTATTTATGCGTTTTTATATAGCGCAGACTTTACCCGAAGGTGTCAGAGCGCTTCCCAATAGGAACAGTAACCTTACATGTGGAGAAAATTACAAGTGGGCATGTTACAAAAGCAAACGTTACGTTACATGAGGAAAAAGGAGACAATTGTGCATGTATCAAAATCAAACAACGTGTTAGCGCAAGGCACGCACCAACGCACGTGGTGCATTTCCCCAGCACCACCCCCCGACCCCCCACCCCAGGGGCGGCAATCTGAGGGATAGCTCCGGGCGCCACAAGCTCTAGCTACGCCCGTGGGGCGGATGGACCTTCTGGTGGGCTCGGCGCAGGCGGTGCGCCCGCCGAGGCGCGCCGCGGCTCGGGTGGCGGCGGCGATTATGGCGTGTTCGCCGCCGCGCAAGTCCCAGAAGATGCAGGTGGGTCAGGTGGGCCGCGCAGATACCAGGAGCGCGGCCCGCGTGGTGCAGGGTGGAGCGGGGCAGCCAGCGGCCAGAAAACAGGCGGGACGAGGCGCGCCGTTGTCTGAGGGCCGGGACGCGAGGGGGGGGGCGGGCCGGGGTGACAGGCCGGGTGGGAGGATTCCTCCGGGGAGGCAGGCGGAGCGGCGCGAAAATCTCCCCAGCACGTCGGCTGGCGGGGGGGAGATCGAGGCGAGTGCGGGCACGGGGGTGGGGGCGGGAGGGAGGAGCAGGCAGAAGAAGGTGGGGAGAGGGCGGTGAAACGGGAGCGAAGAGGGTCCGGCTGGCATAGCAGCCACGGGGCGTGGGGGTAAAAAGGCCCAGAAGCGGGCAGTCCCCCCTGACAGGGGGCAGTTGGTTGAGAACAGGCGGGAGGGAGGGGGGAGAGCCCGTCACCAGGCAGGCGCGAGGGTGGTGTTGTGGGAGGGAGGGGGAGGCAGGGGGCTGGGATGGAGGCCAGAGGGGGGGGTCCCCGGGGGTGTGAGGCGGGGAGGGGTGGGGGCGAGTAGTCAGCAGGCAAGAGGGGGGTACGGGGGGTGGAGGGAGGAGCTGAGAGGGAGCGGTTCGGTGTCCCCCCTCCTGATAGAGGCGGGGGAGGGGGAGCAGGACTGGGGAGGTCTGGACGTATTTGAGGCATGGGAGGAAGGTTTGCGGGAGGGCCGAGGGGACGGGACGGGGGCATCCCGGGTGGGGTGGGCAGGGGGGCGAGTGGCAGGGGAGGGGGGGGGAGGTATCCCCAGAGGCAGGGGGGGCCGGGGTAGGGGGTCTGGTTTGGAGCGACGAGAAGGTGGAGGGTGGAGCCCGCAGGTCACAGGGTAGGCGGCAGGATGGTGGGGGGGCCGCGCAGTGGCAGGGACGCAGCACATCAGCAGTGCCGTTTTTATTGCAGGCGGAGGGGCAGCGCAGGGTTGCAGACTTGGCCAGGCTTGGTGCGGCGGATCCGCGCCAAGGTGAAGGGAGGGCTGTGTTTCTTGAGACAGGCCCGGAGACGGCGAGGGATCTCGACATGACCGGCACATGAAGGCCCCTGGCGGGCTCGGTGGTCCACCCCCCCACAGGGCCCCCACGGCCTGGGGTCTAGCGCGGACAGAGAGCAGTGGTCGGGTGGTAGCGGAGGTCATGGAGTTGTCAACAGGGGCCAGTCGGCGCCTCCGCTGGCTTGCAGAGTTTATCGCTGGGGTGGGGTAGATTTGTGTGAGGGTGAGACGGAGAGTCTGGAGGAAGGAGAGTTGC
Source organism: Lissotriton vulgaris (assembly GCF_964263255.1). Classification (NCBI taxonomy): domain Eukaryota; kingdom Metazoa; phylum Chordata; class Amphibia; order Caudata; family Salamandridae; genus Lissotriton; species Lissotriton vulgaris. The sequence continues at coordinate 286,272,302 of NC_141697.1, read as the reverse complement.
GGGAGGGCGAGGGCAGACGGGGCTCCGATAATGGTCTGAGTTCATTTTTGCAGGTGTCACGGGGCCTGGGGGCAACTGCGGCCCGGACACAGTCCAGGGACGGCGCTGCGACGGAGCGGAGAGGTGCGGAGCGAGGCGGGGACACATTGGTGCCAGGTAAAAGCAGTGCGGTGCGCACGGTGTCGGTGGGGGTAGGGGAGGGGGGGGGCATTGGAGGGTGACCGACTATGCAAAGGCAGGTATGTGTCGGATAAAGGGGTGGGTCCCGAAGAGCCATTGTCGGAAGCGCCGGGAAACGCGGCGGCGGCCGGGGACGCGCCCGGGACGGCGGGGAAGGTGGTGGCAGGGGGCGGGGGAGATAAGGTAGAGAGTAAAGAACTGAAGATAAAGCGGCTCCCTTTCATGGGGGTCACGAAGCCTCTGGGGCGCACTTAATGGCGTCCACTAAGGAGAGGATTGGAAGGGGGAGTATGTGGAGCTGTTGAAGCTACTGCATAGGGAGGTCAGGTCGAAGGAGGGGTCAAAGGAGGAGGAGTATGAGCTGCAGAAGCGTCCGCGGGTCCCCTTGACCATTGAAAACTGGACGGCGTCGTTTCTGATTTTCGCGAGTGTTTATTGCGAGAAGTTCCCGGAGAGGTCGGTGTCTATGTTCAAGTACATGGACGTGGTACGGAAGGCACAGATCACGGGGGGGGGGTTCGCGTGGGCCCAGTACGACGAGGAGTTTCGGGCCAGGATGGCATGGGATCCAGAGGCGAAGTGGGGGGAGCTGGACTGCGATCTCTGGCAACACACGATGGGGCTGGCGGGATCGGGAAGGCTATCTTCACCGCCAGCGGGTTGCCAATAGTGTACCAGCCCTTTCAGGGGCGCCCCACACGTGGGGGGGGTGGGTGCAGGGGCTAAAAGCCAACCCAGAGTGGCGGGAGCCTGATGGGATTTTAACCGGGGATCGTGTGCCAGAGAGCACTGCCGTTTCAAGCACGACTGCTCGGGTTGCGGCAGGAACGGACACCCTGTGGTGCGTTGCTGGGGCCCCACTGGGGGGGGGGGGCACAGGCACCCGGGGGAGGCGCGTGCCCAGGACCCGCCCCGCAGGCGGGCGGTGGGCGAGGGGGTAGGGGCTCTGGGACCCAGGGCTCGTACTCCGGTTAAGGTGGATCGATTGTCAGCGGCCCTGAGAACCTACCCGGACGTAGGGGCTGCGGAGTGCTTGCGGGACGGTTTCCGGGTGGGGTTTCGCTTAGGCTACGCTGGGCCATGCGAGAGGCGTTGGGCGGACAATTTGCGTTCCGCGAAGGAGCACCCGGAGGTGGTACAGGGCAAGTTGGACAAGGAGGTAAAGGAGGGCCGCATGGCCGGGCCATTTTTAGAGTGGCCGTTGGAACACTTGATTGTGTCCCCCATAGGGGTGGTGCCCAAGAAAGAGGTGGGACAGTTTCGCCTCATACAGCATCTGTCCTGGCCGGAGGGGAGGTCGGTGAACGACTTCATTGCAGAGGAGGAGGCCACGGTGTAGTACTCCTCAGTGGAGGCGGCGATGGTATTAGTGGTGCAGGCAGGCTACGGCGCAAAAATGGCGAAGTGCGATATAAAGTCGGCTTTCCGGCTGCTGCCGGTCCACCCAGACGTCTGGTGCCTACTGGGGATCCAGTTTTGCGGCCGCTGGTACGTGGATAAGGCGCTTCCGATGGGCTGCTCCATGTCTTGTGCCCTTTTTGAGTGTTTTAGCACTTTCCTCCAGTGTTTTTTTACGGAACGCACGGGTCACCAGGGAGTGACTCACTACTTGGATGACTTTTTCTTGGTCGGGGCCCCAGACTCCACGGACTACCAGGTGGCGCTGGACAGGTTTCAGGAGCTCATGGAGGACCTAGGGGTGCCTTTGGCGCCGGAAAAGACAGTGGGGCCAGGCACGGCGCTGTCATTTTTGGGCATTGAGCTCGACTCGGTGAAGATGGAGGCGCGGTTGCCGGAGGACAAAAGGAGGCAGATGCTGGGCTTGCTGCAAACAATGGTGGCCAGGAACAAGGTGGCGGTGCTGGACATTCAGGTGCTGTTGGGTCACTTGAATTTCGCATGCAGAGTGGTGCGCGTGGGGAGGACCTTCTGTAGGCGGTTGGGCAGGGCGCTGGCGGGCAATAGGCCACCTCACCAACGGGTGCGTCTGTCGGCGGGCGTGCGGGAAGATTTGCGGATGTGGCGGTTTTTCCTGAGTTTAATCAAAAAGAGACTAGTTAAAGTTAAGGGGGGTGGGGAAGATTAACAAGATTCAGTATTGAAATCTAAGTGGCTCACTCTTGTTTTGTCAAGGGGTGGTGACACCTGGTAGGTGTGCTCATGAAGCCCTCACCCAAAAACCTAGTTGGTGGCATGCTTCATCATCGGGCCCACCCAGTGACACCTAGCGTGTCCCGGATGTGCTTCGACGCCTGATTACAGCGGAGCAGGTATATCGCTGAGTGTGCGGTGAAGGGTGCTTTGAATGTGAATTTAAAACGGCTTGGCGGAGGTTCCAGTACCCGAAGGTGGATTAAACTTTAATACCTGGGCCACCGTCAGCGGTTAAAAATAAGGCTGAGGGACGTTAGAGGCGAGTTACGACCTCCCACGTCCTTTGATGAACCAGTTCAACGGTGTGCCCTTACAGCATGACGTGGACATGGTTTGGGAAGTACAGATCTTCTCGGACGCGGCGGGCAGCGACGGTTTTGGCGTGTATTTTGCCGGGAAATGGTGTGCAGAGAGCTGGCCCGAGGAGTGGAGAGACGGGGGCCGGAGCATCGCGTTCCTCGAACTTTTCCCACTGGTGGTAGCGATTTGGCTGTGGGGTGGGGTGCTTGCACACAGGAGGGTGATGTTCCACGTGGACAACATGGCGGTGGTGCAGGTGGTGAACTGCCAGTCTGCTAGGGATGAACAAGTGTTGAAGCTGCTGCGTGTGTTTGTGCTCGGCTGCTTGCGCCATGACATTTCTTTCCGCACGGTGCACGTCCCGGGAGTCGCCAATGACATTGCAGATGCCTTGTCTCGTTCGCAGTGGGGGAGATTCCGTGGGTTGGCTGTGGACGCGGACCAGGATCCGACGCCGATGCCGGCGCAGCTGTGGCAAGTGGGCAACTCCGGATGTTACAGCTGGTTCTAGGATCATTGGCGAACTCGACCAGAGAAATGTATGTTTCGGCTTGGGGGGGAGTTCTTGAAGTCCGGGGCGTGCTGGCGGCCGCCGGGAGTGGCGAGACAGGAGGATGTGGTGCGATTTGTGCTCGCATTGATTGATAAGGGCCTCAGGAAGGTGACCATAGCCGGCAAGTTGGCGGGGGTAGCGTTCATGGGGAAGTGGTACTGGGGGTACGCCCCGTCCGCGGGAGAGCTCGGGACAAGGATGTTGGAAGGCTGGGCCCAGGAATGCGGGCGGGCGGGGGCTTTGCGGCGGCCACTGTCGGAGGAACTGTTGGGGAGAGTGCTGGGGGTGTTGCACGGGGTGTGCTGGGACGAGAGGGAGGAGTGTTTGTTCGCGACCATGATGGTTTGGATGTTTGCAGGGGCGTTTCGGGTATCTGAGCTGTTAGGGGGGAGAGGGGGCCAGGGAGTGTGTTGGTCTGAAGTACAGCTGGAGCCCAGGGCAGTGCGGGTTTGCTGATGCGGTCGAAAACGGATCAGAGGGAGGTGGGCACCTGGGTGTCGCTGCAAAGAGGGGGTGGAGTGGCGTGCCCGGTGCGCTGGGGGTGGAGTTGGAGTGGCTTGAAGCAGGGGGACGGGTTGGTCTTTCAGCATGCAGGTGGTGCCCGAGCAACGGGGCCCAGTGTTGGGGGTATTGAGGAAGGCCGTGGGCAGACTGGGGGTAGATGGCAGGCAGTATGGCACCCACTCTTTTAGAATTGGGGCGGCATCGGAGGCGCATAGGCGAGGGTGGGGGAGAGGTGCCAACATGCGGTTGGGAAGGTGGTCCTCGGCTTGCTACAGGCGGTATGTGCGCGTCCCGGAGCTGGTTTGAATAACGCGCGGTAGGTTGGGGGGAGACTATGTTACTCACATCTGTTTTTCGTTTCAGGTTCAGTGGCAGGCCCGGCGGCTCAGGGCATGTCGATATGGATTGTGGGCCATTCTTTTGTGAAGAGGGCGAAGTTACAGGCCCAAGACAGCTATTTTCGGGGAGAACCTGGGTTTCAACCCGGCACTGTTTCAGGTGGTGTGGCTGGGAAGGGGGGCATGAGGTGGAAGGAGTTGATGGCCACGTTGAACGGCATGGTGCACGGGGGCGGTGCCCAGATGTTTTGGTTATACAGTTGGGGGAAAACGATATGGTCAGGGAGACCGGCTTGGTGTTGATGAGGGCTATGCGGAGGGACTTGGCAGAATTGCGGAGGAGCTGGGCCGGGTGTTCAGTGGTGTGGACGGAGCTGGTTCCGAGGCGGGTTTGGCGCGGGGCGAGTCGGCCGCAGGCTGTCGATAAGGCACGAAAAAAGATCAATGTGGAGATGGTCCGTTTTTGTCGACATCTTGGTTACCCGAGGATTTGGCACCGTGATATACATTATGATGCACCGGAGATGTTCAGGGGTGATGGGGTGCATCTCTCGAGGATGGGGATGGACCTGTACTTGTTAGAGCTCCGGGAAGTGTTTTCTCGTTTGTTGGGTGTGCGCCGGGAGTGGGAGCTGTTGTTGCGTTCCGGGCGGGTTTGGAGACAGGTCGGAAAGGGGGGGGTTCTGTGGGGGGGCAGGGAAACGGGGAGGCGGTGTGTTCACCGGCAATCCACCTTTCCCTGGGTGGTGGAGTTTTGGTGGGGATGTTGGCCAAGTTTGGCTGGAGTTCGGTTTTTGGCGTTAAGTTGGGGACTTGGGGACCGGGAGCGGGGAAAGGGGTAAATAGTTGGGGGTTACATTAGAGGGTAGTTTGGTTACAGTTGCAAGAGGACAGACAGGAAGGTAGCATTTGTGAAGGTTTGGAGTTAATAGGTAGGGGATAAAGTTGGATACTCGTAAAAGCTGTGATATATATATATTGTAATGTTGCGGGTGGAGGGATATTATCATGTGGGTTCTTAGGGGTGGAGGGAGAAAGACAAAAAGGGGGGTCAGGTAATTTGATGTCTAGAGAGGTAATAGTTTTGTAAGGCGGTTTGCCAGTTGGGAAATAATGTGATGTGCACCTGTTTCAATAAAGCGGCCTTTTTCACACACAAAATGGTAGTCGGTCTTGCTTGCCTCCCTCTCCCCCCTCCCTAAGCCCCTCTTCACAGGCAGACAGGTCTAAAACTAGATGCAAACCAATGATTGCTGAAGCCTTTCTACTTGTCTTTGATTACGCTAAATTTAGTGCTTGCCTTCTCTTCCAAATTTAACTCTCATGGTCTTTTATTTGCCTGCTGAAAGTGGTTAAGGGAAGTAAACATTTCAAAATTATACTTACAATTTAGTCATGTTTAAAAGACCACAGACTCCGAAGTCTAGTTTATGGACTTTATTATAAGGCCAAAAATAATTGAATACACATGCATCGGAAAATCAGCAAATATAGGTACATAAAAATCAATACAGAGCCAAATCTACACATATAATTAATTTGGCACAGGAGGCACAAAGTGATAAATTCAATGAGCAAGATACACCCCAAGATGGAGGCGGAATCGAAATCTTTTTTCATTAGGAAGGAAAGCATAAATTATCTTTCCCTACACTACTCTCATTGATGATGTTCCTGGCTGTTTCCCCCTATCTCATTTCCCAAAAGTGTCAGCATGTGTCGACTTCCTAAGAAGTACTCACGTCAAATGGGTCAAAATAGCGGAAGGCTAGGGAGCTCGCTCTTAGGGTGCTCCTTCTCCTCCGAAAATGTAGAGGTCTGAATTCTCTGTCCCTGCGCATAATATAAAAAGGACAAACTCAGCCCCCTCCTAAATGTATCACATGATGAATTATTTCACATTCAAATGGTTGTAGTAGATTTCCATGGCTTCTTTAATCAATTCTTCTTTTCTTTGAGTGGTCTTGGAGTTCAGAAAGGCCAGGCACAGAAGGTATCCTCCCTTCCCGCTTCTCAGACTCTTCAAAGACATTCCGGTTATCTCCTTAAACTAAGAATAACGAGGTAGAATTCTTGTACCTGCAATGGGATGAGAGCCTACTGTTCTCGTTCACACAAACAATTCATTTAATTATTTCTTTTAGCTAGCAAGGGTTTTGAAACTGTCAACAACCTGCTGCTCTGGGCCTACTGTGCAGGCTTCTTAAACACACAGTTACAACGAGATGAATATAATGCCATCCTACACGTTATGCTTTCAGGAATGATAGTGTCTCTGATACATATAAATCCTAATTGAAGATACATATTACAATTCTATGTTTAGGATGTTGAATAAATGCATTGGATTAACATAATGCAATGCACACAATATAAATATAAGTAAATGCGTTTAAACCATGAGTATAATGCACCCATACAGTTTAGAATGCTGTAAGCGCTCTATCATCTTCAAAGGTTTGATGCTATAGGATGTGGGTGCATACTCTAGTATTTGAAGACTGACTTCTATTGGCAGAGAAGAGTACTGTCATGCTCGAAGTATGATGTTAAGCTGCTGCACAATCTATTATATTAAGCTTATTATGTAGCATTCAACGCTTATCCAAAGCCTTGCTGCCAGACAACGAACAGCTCTCAGAGCAGAGACAGGCTGCAAGTAAGCATGAAAAGAAACGTAGGCAAAGCCATTTGGTCTCCCCTACATGAGATATCGAATTTGTGAATACTTGAGCCATGTTGTGCAGCAGCGCGGCTGCAGTAGAACATGGTTCAAACATTGAAAACCCCAATACCTCCCATAGGTCAGACCATTTGGCTTTTTGTCCAACATTCCTTTAAGTCACACTGAGTCATGTACTGTTTGTCACTGTGTTTCTCATATTTCTATGTTAGCTTAGTTGTCATTTTGCACCATAAAAAAGACAAATCTCTCTCTTTCAGTGTAATTCAGACAAATAGTTTCACTTGACCAATTCCTTACTCCCAAGATATGTCTCCCTGTTACTTTTTTTTTGTAGTTCAATGTTTGATGTTTTACCCCATGCATGTTTCTTTTTAACATTTGTCCTAATTGAAGACACAACACTGTCATGGTAACATCACTTAAGGGACCAAATACGGTAAAAAGACATTCAAATTGGCAGTGCCAATAGCTAAGAGCTTGGGCATTGCCTAGACCTATTGGCTTTGCCAATGTTTGTTGTGCTAGTGAGTTTGCACTCTGATACAAGAGACTGCATAGATACAAATATATATGTGTGCTCTGATGCATCTTACTAACTGTATTAGTGTAATAAGAAAGCAACAAACTCAATTAAAGTAATGTAACACAAATTTAATGAATGCTTACTCTTGACAAATCATGCCTTTTTTTCTACTTGCGAAAGTGTAACTGTCTCAAAGTCACATTTTAAACAAATTGATGATTTTTGGGAGATACACTTACAAATGACCATTTTCTCTGAAGAAATTCAATATTCTGCATGTATATTTTTTAAAAGCGGATGCGATTTTAGTGTTAAAACTTGAGTCCTTTCTAGCTTCTATCTAGAGTAAAAGCCTAAAGGCACTCCCTCCATCCATAGGAAGCATGCCCACCTCAATTAGCTATGGAAAGGTAAATGGAGCACAGTTCTCCCTGCAGTTAAAGGTTCTAAGGACAATATCTTCCTCGTCCATTCTAAGCAGGGTCGGACTGCCAACCCGAAGCCGCCCTGGCAATTTTCTAGGACCAGCCCCTGGGGAACCATTGGTGGCATAAAACGCTTGCTTGCTGATTCTTTTTACTGGGGGCAATGTGGCAGCACTGCTGCAAAACTGGTCCCCAGTAACAAAACCGGCCCCCACCACTGCAAAACCAACTCCCACCCTTCCAGCCTCCTGGGGAAACACCCAATACTGCCACTCCGGCCATGATTTTCAGAGACAAAGAGGATGCTGCTGGTGCCTTAGAAAGCACAATGAGACCTCATTGTCAGCTTTGAGACGGTATGCAGTGATTGCACATGAACAGCTGTAGTGGAGCGTCACAAGGTAATGTTAAGACTCGATTCCTATTCCCCCTCTCTTAGATATTGGGTACTGGTCTCCCCATTTTTCAATATTAGTAGAACACAGTATAAGGGAAACATCCTTAACAACGCGGGCATTACCCCGCGCTGCTATTACGACGCTGCCTTTACAACGCAAGTCATTACGACGAATTGCGCTGGAGGGCGCTATTGGATAGGGAATAGTTAATTTTCCATTCCAACACCTTCCCTACTGTAACGTGGGCTGGAGTTGGAATAGAATATTAAACTATTCCACTATCCAGCCCTTACAGCGCAAGTCGTAACGACTTGCGCTGTAAAAACAGCGTTGTAACGGCACGCGGTGTAAAAGCCCGCGTTGTAATGCTGTACATCCCAGTATACTTATGTCTAGACCTTAGCTTGTGTCCTAATGATTATTATGGAAAGTTTTAATAATTTTTGTATATTTGCTTATTCATGTAGATAGCACGACTACATTCCAACATGAAATTAGAGAGTTTTACATAAAAACAAGCATTGGCAAAGCAAATTGGTCTGGTGTTGACCATCAACCTTTTGGCAATTCTATGTTTTGTTTTATCATGGTTTTTGCAAAACCTTGTTGTTTGGGAAGCTGCCGGCCCTCATCAATCTAAACAAAACCATTGGCTAAAGGGAGTGAATGTGGCCTAATGGCTAGAGTGGTCGACCTCGAAGCTGGGGAACCGGGTTAGAGTCGCAGCAGGGATGCTCAACATCTTGTGATTCTGGGCAAATCACTCAATCTCTCCCTGTGCCTAACAAAAATGAATGTCTCCATCTGTAATGCAACTGGTGCTCATGTGAAGTTCTCTAATACCTTCGGGTCGAGTATGCGCAACATAAACTCCCCAAAACAATGTTGTTTTAGTCGCAAAACATCACACATTGCCATAGTACTCCATAGCACTGAAGGGAACTACTTTGTGATTGGATGGGATCCTTGTGAAAGGGCGGCAAGCCGTAACTCCTAGTGAAGCCAGCCAAAGGCTGAAGTGGGCTGGCACACTGTCCCTTGATGCATACTTTAGTGGGTGGAAGAACAATTTGAATGACAGAACCATAGGCTAATGGACGAAGTCTGGCTGAAAACCCCTATAGGTAACTATGTTATACATATTTTTTCTAAAAACCATAGGTCTTGATAAACATGGATTTAAAAAAGCCAATTGGTATGGCATTGGCTGAAAGTCTCCTGCATTTGAGGAAGAAAGACAGAAAGGAAAGAAGAAGGAAAGGAAGAAAGAAAGAAAGAAAGGAAGAAGGAAAAAAGAAAAAGGGAAAGGAAGCAGAAGAAGAAGGAAAGAAAAGAAAGAAAGAAAGAGAAAGAAAGAAAGAAAGAAAGAAAGAAAGAAAGAAAGAAAGAAAGAAAGAAAGAAAGAACGAAAGAAAGAAAGAACGAAAGAAAGCAAGAAAGCAAGAAAGAAAGAAAGAAAGAAAGGAAGGAAGGAAGGAAAGAAGAAAAGGCAGACAGACAGGGTAACAAGCGCATAGCATCCTCATGAGCTTATATTCAAAGTTCATGTGAGATGCTGGTATAGTGTGAAAAAGCTGCAGTCAGATATAAGAGGCCACTTCAAAAGGAATCTACAACAGCATTGGCAGAAGACAGGAACTGATAAAGCTGGAATGTGCCCTGTGCACTCATCTTGTAGAACATGGCCTGCTATCAGACCAGGCTTTATAAACATAGGGAATACTAAAGTAATAATAAAGAAAAAACAAAAAACACTGGCAATGAAGGAAACTGCCTTGTCTGCGAATTTGCTCCTTGTGAAAAGGCTAAAAGCAGTCACTCAAAGGGAAGTTGGCTAACATTGGCTGACCCATTGACCCATGTTGTATGTTGTAGTGGGTTGAAGCAAATGTGAATGACAGAGGAACAGACTAATGGAAGAAGAGAAGTGGCTGAAAGCTTATGTAAATATATTATACATACAATTTTTATAAGCCAGAAGACCTAACAAAAAAGAATATCAAACAAATTGACAGTGTAAAAAAAATCTAGCAAGGAAAGACTACATACATATCACAGTTTTGAGGATGTAAATGCAGAATAAGAATGTGGGAAAATAAGGCACATTCTACGTAGAGGAAGATGAGTACAGATGCAGTCTCTTGCCAGCAGGTTGGTTTCAGCAGTCTGCCAGCAGTATCTTAGGTAGACCTTGTGAGTAGTAAGGATCATGTTAAAGAATGTGCAGGAGTCCATCCAATGATGTGGTCAGCATTTTCAGGAGTAGGTCATGCTTCAGGCTGTTTTCGAAGGATGTCAAGATTGAATCTTTTCTGATACTGAAAGGGCTGCCATTCCAGACCTTCAAAGAAAAACCTGAAACACTGGATTACGGGGATACACCACAGTTGGAAACTGGTTGTGCTCTGTCGATGTCTCTGTATGCCTGATAGTATCACTACATAATGTGGGCATTTTGTTTTAGAACTGTGAATATAATGCAGGATGATCTGAAGGCACAGCAGGCTTGGAGCTGAATCCAACAGCATCCAGTAAGTAACCCTGGGCGAAGCACTACGCTACGCTCGCGGAGTTTGCGGAGTTTGCGGAACTTCACACTACGCGAGCTGCACGTAGCACAGTGCGAACACGCGTAGTGCAGCGTAGCGTAGTGCAGCGGTCATTTTTTGCTTGTTTGCGGTCCTCAACGTCATGTTCGCGACCGTGAGCAAGCAAAATGACATCCCGGCAAGATTCTCAACGCGGGGAGGTCAGGTTTCTCATTGTGAGTGGTTGCGCATGCTCGCGACCACTCTCAATGAGAAACTACCAGTTCGCGTTGAGAAAGCTGCCGCTCGAGTAATAATCTACTCGAGCAGCAGAAAACTACAGCTCGCACTGTGCAAGATGTCGTTTTCAATGATTGCGCAGTGCCGGATGCTTGTCTGCACTGTGCAATCATTGAAAATGCATCTTGCACAGTGCGAACATGCTACTACGCAGCTCGCGTAGTACTACGTGAAGTTCACGTAGTGCGAAGTGCACTTCGCGTAGCTTCGCGTAGCGCTACTTCACGAACTACGCCCACCCCTACGTAAGTGCAGGACTGATATGGTCAAAGGTGTGTGGGCCTGTGAGCAATTTCGCCTTATATGAAGGGCATGTTTCAGTCTGGGAATCCGATTAGCAGGGAGGGCAGTGAGGATACAGACCCCATGTTTAATCTCGAGATTACCAGTGCCTCTTGATCGTTAATGAGACATAATTGGTGTGGGACTTCCTTAACGAAACTTTTTATAGAGCATTTACGTTTAGTCTGTTATGTTTTGTGAATCTCATGGATTTTACATTATTTATTCATTCAGAGTGCAGACGCATTTCTTGGAGGTGTTATTGTTTTCACGATTGGCATAGATTACCAGGAAGTGTTTTTTCAATTCTGTTTTAGTTCATGTCTGGTCATACCGCTTTTTATTTGGAAAGCATTGGCTTTGGTGATTGCCGGAGATGTTGTAATTGATCCTTATGCAAATGTGTACCGTATAATTTAAGATGGGGCCCCTAAAGTGGTTTTAACAGGGTGTGAGTAGGAATTACTCATTTTCACCATCAGGCAGAGATCATGTATATATAATCTGAACCACTGACGAAATATCTCATCAATTCCAAAACACGAGGAGAGCAGAATGTCATTGTCAACGTTATCAAACACTGCCTTCAAGTAAAGCTGGACCAGTAGGCAGGTTTCATTTGTGTCCAATGATGGGAATGCATCTCCAAAGATGTTAATTGGCTTTTACATATATTCAGGTGGAATTAAGACAACATTAAATTACTTTTAGATTAGATCTTGCTGGGTTTAGCACAGGTAGAAGATAGTCCCCAGATTCTCAAGTTCGTTTGAAAAACAAATGAATAGCAATGTAAATACTTCACCACAAACAAATTGCCCATGGTATGTGTGGGTAGGATATTCTGTTTGAAGCGTAGCGCAAAGTTTCCTTTTGGAATTTACGTCCAAGGAGCCCTATACAACAGATGTCCACAGCAGGTCTGACCACGTCTGATGAAGTTAGAGCACCTCCTACTTATAAGGAGAAATGTTTGCTCCTTTCTGATGTGTGTGATGGCAGGACACTTGATGCATGATTCATTACAGTCTTTGATATCTGGAGCAGAGAGGCCACTGACCAGCTGTTCTTTTTCAAAGGGGGAGCCAAATCCAATTATGTTCTGGAGCTCAAATTACCTTACAAATTAACAGAGCTTCAAATCTAGCAGCATGCCTTAGGATAGCTTCAGTCATTAGAACTTGCCTTACAGTAACGCTCTTGTTCGCAGTTAAGGTAATATTAGACCGTGGTGGTTCCAGTGACTGATGGGTGTGAGGCCATCTGTCCCCACTTCCACTTCACTGGCTTAGGCCTAACAACTCCTGATACAAACTACAAGTGAATGCAAGACATCACCTAGTTCTTCTTGTCAGAATGTCAGTGCCAACAAATCTACCAGCAGAGATGCACTGAAGAATACTGGAGCTTGGAAAATGCCCATCCTCAACAGTTGATGAAGTTGGTATCAGCAAATCACTCCTATCTACAATACCTGATATGCTACAAGATATGTAAATGGTTAAAGATCAGGCAGCTCCCTCTGAGGCACAGCTTAACCCCAAAAACATTTCAGCACCGACACGTAGAAGGAAATTTCAGGTGCAGGACCCATGCCATCATTACAAGATAAATGGAATTCCTTTTGCATGATCACAATTGGCCCAGTGTTTTCACACCTTGTTTTCGCACACGTGGGAACACCAGACCCAATTTTACTGCCTGAGAAAAACAGCTGGTAAAATCATTTAAGGCTTCAGAAGCAAAAGCAGTCAGGCCTCCACCCCTGGCCGGCCCTAAGTCCTTCTCTGGCCAGGAAGGAGCAGGTGGTGAATTGGAATAAACCAGTGCATTTTTCGCAAACTTTTAAAGACCTGGGGGCATATTATCAACAACTAGCGATAATTATCGCTATGTTGGTTTAGCGGGGATATTTTTATCGCCGAGCTGCGGCGATTTTTATCGCTTAGGAACCTTGCTATTATCAAGGTTTATCTCCTAAGCGATAAAAATCGGCCGAAATGCATGACTATCGCTGAAAAGTCAGCGATATTCATGCATTACCGAGCTAATGCTCTTAACCATGTTACCCACCTACCATTGGATAACATGGCTAAGAACTGCTCAGGGGCAGGTGTTAGCTTTTGGAGATATTCACTCTTAGCGCGAATATCTCCAAAAGTTGGTAATAGGAGATAGCGATGTTAGCGACTGTTTCCAGTCGCTAACATCTTGGCACGCCCACTTTGCATGTCATTAGTGATAAATATCACTGACATGCAAAGCGGGGCCCAAGATGGTCGCTATCTCCTACTAGCTGTCGCTAACTGGTGTTAGCGACAGCTAGGTAATAGGGAGATAATTTTATCTCCGCTTTCTTGGCTTTTAAAGCCAAAAAAGCGGAGATAAACCCCCTTGATAATATGCCCCCTGGCTCTTTTCTCAGGCTTATTAATTCGTGGTTTCTGCCTTTCTGACACTTTATGTCTGTCTTTGTCCTGCGCCTTGATGCCCTCTGGGCTAAGTCTGCGCATTATAAGACTCCCATTCATTCATTCATTCATTCATTCATTCATTCACTTAACTTGTACGGTTAAATGTGTGGCACGCCTGCTAAGAGAGACAAATCTGAAAAAAGCTATATTCAAATTGAGGCATCCCATGAGATTAATGATATTTTAGCTGGCCACCTTTAATATCTGACACTATATAAGGCACATCTGTCTCTGTTTTCTAAATTTCTTCTTCATTTAGTGTCCTGTGCAGAGGGGAGCTATGGTTCCAGTTTTGATAACAGTTTACAAAGAGAGTGGTATAGTAATACCAAGAGAGGAGGTACCCTAGTATAAAATAGGGACAGGGTAATATGCAAATACCAAAAGGATGTAAGTTGTGTTCGTTGGAGCCACCGCTAATTGTTCATTTATAGCGAACAACAGTTTTATCATTAAAATGGCTTTTAAAAGACCAAAATCACGCCAAGGGTGAGTCGTGACTGGAAACGGATCTGAGTTTAGTGTAGTCAAGATGAGGTTTCACGTATTGGAAAAGTAGCGAATATCTTTTAGCCAGAAATAAAATCACATGGCACGCCTAATAATTAAAATACACACAGCCTCTCTGCATCCAACGAAACAGCTTCCGAGTTACGCTATAAATGAACAATTACTAGACGGTGGCTCCAACGAACATAACTTACATCCTTTTGGTATTTGCCTCAAGGTTTTTAAAGTGAGGGACATCATCAAGAGATCCCTTGTCTTTTAGATACATTTGTTGTTGATAAGGAACAGAACCTAAGACACTTCCTTACATCATAGAAAACTGTCCGGAAGAAGGTGAACATTTGTCTACTCACCGAAATGCTGTGTCGACTTTCGTTTTCTAAATGGCATTGTGAATTGTTTTTAACATGTAAAAAACAAATCTTCATTTTTTTTTAAATCTTTGACTGTACTAATGAATAGAATAAACTTTAATGATATCATTCAGTTTGATTTTGACTCACTTTCGTTGTTGTACTGACGTGCTTTGTACATTTTTTTATTGTATCATTTTTGTGTTGTTCTGGTGCTGACCCCTAATTCCAACATGTGGTTTTTGACATAGCTTTGGAATAACAGTGTTTTTTTTGTAGGGACATACTTGTTTTTTCAAAATCCACAGACACTCCTGGCCCACAAGGAAAAATATAATTGTGGACTATTCCCAAGGTGAAGCAACAGTACAGTCTCAATGTCCAAGTCTAAAAGGGCCTATTTTTCAGGACAAAAACCCTTGCCCACCCTTAAGTGGCATGCTTCACCACAGGGGCTCTTCTCACACCACTAGTGGAAGACTGGGATGTTGGCCAAAACCCTCCACCCTGTGGAGAGCAGCGTTTTGTAGGATGAGATCACTGAAGATATGAGGGGAAAAGTTGTTGGTCTAGGGTGCAGAGTGCAAGGTAGAGGAAATGGGGTTACATTATCTCTAATCTTTTTTTATTCATGTCCCGAAAGCATAGGGTTAAAAACTAAGAGGGAGATATTTCAACCCAATTTTTGGAAGAGGGTTAACATGTTTCTGCCATTCCTGTCCCCTTAAAGAAGGTGAAAGACATGTGTGAGGACTAATTTATGTCACTCTGCCAACTACAGTAATAGTAAGGAACATTTTTAAATTATTAACACTAGTGGCACTGGAGAGGAAGAGTATTCACCAGTCTCTGCACTCACAGTCTTTGGGTCATGTGCCTCAATTCGAACTGTCGTGTTAGAGCTAGGAGCAGGGCTATCTTCTCGACCCAGTGAAGCCCTGCCTTGATAGCGGACTGTACAGCCTAGCTCCGAGTTCCTAGCTAAGAATGACATTTTCCTGTGATGCACATGAAAGGAAAAAAAGGCAGTAGTGGCTGGCAGGGAATGAGGGTGGAGGGGCGGGGATAGGCTGGGTGGGAGGGTCAAAATAAGAAAATAAAAATTCCACTTACTTCTTCCACCAGGCACGTCCCTCCTCTGCTTCTCCAGCGAGTCCCAGAACCAGGAAGCACCCAGGCTCCCCCAAGCTAATTACAACGCTGCAATGCACCGTTGTGACTCGTCTGAGCACCGTTGATTGGCACTCATATGAGGACTGGGGGCCTGGGCATGTTCCCCACCAGGCTGTGTAATTCAGCCTGGTGGGGAACATTATGCACCGTTGCGACTCGTCTGAGCACCGTGGATTGGCGCTCAGATGAGAACGGGGGCCTGGGCATGGTCCCCACCACGGTGGGGTAAATGCAAAGTGCACATGACTATTTGGCCGAGCCAAGACAGCATGGCAAGCAGTCATGTGCACTTGGAGTGTGCAAACCACTCCTCCCCCTGTGCCCCCAGCCCAGTGCCGCCCTAAGCAACCCAGAACCTGCAAAAAATAAAATGATAATAACCATGTTATTATCATTTTATTTTTCCTGCTCAAAGAGTAGTGAGGGGCGCTCCTCCGCCTTAGCAGAAGAGCCACCCCTGAAAAAAGGTTTCTATATTTGTCTTAAGTGCATCTGCCCGCTACGAAGCACCCGTACAATTATATGTGATGGTTACTTTTTTTAAATGTAAAAAAAATACTTGCAAGCATTATCTTTGGTCACCTGCATGTTTTCTTCTGTAATTGATGTGGCATATATTTGCTATAAAAATAATTACATGAGTTTGCACACCATACCTATTTGTCTCACTGGCAGTCAGTTTATCATGGCACCATCTTTGTTAAGGGCTAGAGAAAAGCAACAAAGATACAGTTGATATCATTAAAAAGTAAAACAATTATCTACATTGCAGATAGTAATAATCCCTATTTTATGAAAAATAATTTGCAGAAATTCAGACCCAATTTTTTTTAATTATATTCTAATATAAGTTAAATAGACAAAATATGTTCAATTGTCAAATAAATAGTAAGGTCTACAAAACAATTTTAAGGTGGTCTGTGAGGTGAGTGGTAACATGGTACAAGGGGAAAAACATCAAACAAAATATAGCCCTGGAGCGTGATCCAAACTGAAACAGTGGTAGACATTGGAAGGTCTCACCTGAAGATTAGATTAATCAAAAGGAGTGTCTCTTAAATAATACTTTTTGTCAAGTTTGAAGCTTTCTGTGTGGCACCGCGGAATTTTTCATCAGTCTTTCCACCATATAGTGTTAATGCCGTTTCAACCCAAACAAGGTTCCAAGGTCGTCATCAGGACAGGAAGAGTGCCCCGAGCGCAAAATACTTCCTGAAAAATTGTAAAAATACATGTATCTTATAGAGTATCTGCGGAACATTGGTGCATAACATGAAGGGTCTTCTAATAAATAGCTTGTTGTACATTACAGGGACTTTCAGAATAAAAATAATATGTAAAAATGAATATTCAGGCAGGTTAGGGATCATGAAAAATTAAAGGAAAGGGCATAGTGTCAAAATACAACAGAGTGAGCACACACATGCAACTCATGAAATATCAGAACGTCAAGACGGCGAAACGAATCCTGTTGTAAATGCAATATTCATGCAAAATGCATATATTTTCGACAGGATTAGGAAAATAATTTCTTGATTGTTAATGAGCCGGTATTGGTGTAGAGCTCCCTTTATCAAAGTTTCTATACAGGCATCTAGGTTTAGTCTTAACATTTAGATGTGGTATTGTTTTGCAGGATAGCACAGATTAACTGAAATTGTTTTTTAATTCAGTTTTATTTCATGTCTGGTCACCCAGCTTTTCACTGAACATTTTTTTCCTTTGGTGATTCATTGAGATTTAACTGATCCTTATGAAAATCTGCATCTTATAAGTTAAGATGGGAGCAGTATTGACCAAGAATTGAAAGTAGAACCAGTCTTGTCAGAAACATATGCATGTTTCAATTTTCATGAATTATGCATATATTTCCGACAGGATTAGTTCCTCCCTCGCCTTGAAGCTTTGCATAAATTGCATGCATCTGCACACTTTGTCGCACTTTGCACTTACTTCAGTTTTTCATTATCCATAATCTGCCTGTATGATAATTTTTTAGAAGTTGTGATAATGCTGGAAATACTGGTAACATATAGCAAACTATTAATAATGGGACCCTTTATGTTATGTATCAATGCCTCTCAGATGTTCTATAAAATACATATAGTTTTACAATTTTTCAGTATGTACTTTGTGCTCTGGACACTCTTCCTGTCCTGATAATGACCTTGCTTGGATCGAAACGTCATTGATATTATTTGGCACACAGATTGTTAAAAGATTCTGTGGGCCCACAAGAAGCTTCATATTTGGCAAAATGTATTATTTAATAGATGCTTCAAATTATTTGTCATAAAATAGGAATTATTACTGTTAGACCTGGCATCTTTGGCGTGATTACCCCCATCTTTTTGCCTCTGCCTCCTGTATTTTTGATGCTGTGCTGAATTTCGTTTTTGCTGGTTTAGATGCTTTGGACACTCTGCCACTGCTGACCAGTGCCAGAGTGTAAGTGCTCCCTATGTAAATTGTTATTCTGATTGGATATACATGTTTGGCATATTTGTATTACCATGAAGTCCCTAGTAAAGTGCACTGGGTGTGCCAGGGCTGGTGATGACAAATGCTACTAGTGGGCCTGCAGCACTGATTGTGCCACCCACAGGAGTAGCTCTAAAATGGTGTCTCGGGCCTGCCACTGCAGCGCCTATGGGCAGTTTAGAACTGCCATGTCCTCCTGGTCAGTGTCCCCACTGACCAGGCCTAACCCTTCCCTTTTCGTGCACATCAGTCACCCCTATGGAAGGCCCAAGGTACCCCCCTGGGCAGGGTGCAGTGTATGTGAAAGGTAGAGCATGTACTAGTGCAGGTACCATGCTCTGGTAGTGAATTACAGCCATTTTCGTTTTTCACTATTGTAAGGCTATCTTGCTCCATAGGTTAACATGGGGGATGCTGGCTACAGTGGTTAACAGCATTTCTTCCCATAGGAACAAGATAGGACATAAGTATCTAGTATCCCTGAACTCAGAATTTAATAATACATCTTTTAGGAAAGGTGGTTTTTAAATCCTGTGTTTGAGAACAGCACTTTTAGAAAGTTGCTGTTCTCTTGTCTGACCCTTCTGTGTGCCTGGGCCTGTTTGTGTATTGACTGTCTGGTTTGTGAGTGACAGGGGCTGGGGAATTCCCCCAGAGGCTGGATGAGTCAGCACTAGGCTGAGTGGAGCAATTGCTACCTGAGTGGTGGGAGGAGTTAGCACCTGGGCTGAATAGGGCTGTGCCTGCCTGCCACAATGCTGGCTCCACCTCCTGCTGGGCGGCTGAGGACTCTGCCCCTCACTCTGAAAGGAAAGATGCAGCCAGCAAAACAAAGTGCTCAGGATCCACCCAGAACTGGTTCAGACCGGGCTCAGGGCCCACATGCACAGAGAGAACAAAGACTTTAGGGGTATAAGTACAGGACCCCTGACAACAGAAAATTAGATCATCCTGGAAATCAAGAAGGAACCTCTGCCAAGGAGAAAGCTGACTCTGAAGAAGGAAGACTGTCCTGCTGTTGCTCTGCTGGACTGACCTGCTGTTGCTTTGCTGCCAAGGAGAGGGGAAGGACTTTGCTGAGAGCTGTGTCCCCTGTCTTGTAAGGAATCTCCAAGGGCCTGAGAAGAGCTGGCTCCCTGTTTCCGAAGTCCCAGGAACAAAAGGACTTCACCCCCAGTCTCCCTGAACTCTGCTGAGAGAGTTCTGTCCTTCCTAGAGTGCTTGATCCAGTTGTGGGGCCTCTGGAAGTTGAACCTGAGCTGGGAAGCTTGAGACTAAGCTGAGAAACTTGTGAAGCTGAAAAGTGTCGCATCGCTCGCTTGCGGAGCGCATCCCCGACAGTGCGAGAAGTTTCCCGCCGCTACGAAGGTCGAGATCGGCGCAGCGTCTGACATCGCTGCCGGAGCCGTCGCACCCTTCGTTTGCGGAACGCACCAGACCGGTGCGGGAGAATCGAACATCGCTGCGAGTGTCGTCGCAGAGCCTGTCGTCGCTGGGTGAGATCGCCGCACCGCTTGTTTGCGGACCGCATCACGTCGCTGCGAACATCGTCGCAGAGCCATCGCATCAAGGAGCTGCGAGAGAGAGGGTCACCGCTGGACCGCGCATCGTCGCCCCGGAGATCGTCGCAGCCCCTACGAGATCATCGCATCGTGCCTTTGCGAGAACAGACTTCCCACGGAACCTACGCACCGGAATCTACGCAAGCTGCCTTCCTCCCCATACAGATCGGATTCGTCGCCACACGCCCGCTGCTGCAGCGGGGCTGTCGCATCGCCTCCCCAGGGTCTCAGGAGTAACGCATCGCTTGCTTCCACCGCACCAGCTTCCTGCTTGTGGAACTTTGTTGCATCTAAAAGGTACTGTGAGTAAACGTGACGCAACTGTGAACTTTTCACGCATCTGTGGATTATTTTAACGCAACTTAAAGAACTTTGATTACAACCTGAAGAACTCTATTTGAAACCATAACCTTGCTTGTGTATGTTGGATTTTTGCCGTTTTGGTCTTGTGTAGTTTAGAATAAATATCTTTATTTTCCTAAACTGTTGTGGAATCAGTTTGTGGTGTTTTCACTGTGTTACTGTGAGTGTTGGTACAAATACTTAACGCATTGCCTCTGGTTAGCCTAGACTGCTCAGGCCAAGCTACCTTGAGGGCGAGCAGGGGTTATCTGAGAGGGTTATCTCCTTGTCCTGACTAGAAGCAAGGGTCCCTATTTGGACAGTGGTACCTGCCTCTGCCAACTAGAGACCCCCAGTTCTAACATTGGTGGCAGCGGTGGGATTTGAACTTGTATTTGTACTTGACCCACAGTAATTGGTGTACATCACTAGTGAGTGCAGACCATTACGCCACCGCATACTACTGGTTTTTGAGTTTTTGAATTCTGTTGTTGAGTAACTCTTCGAAAAGCATCATGTCTCAGAATGGGAAGGCACCCAGTGAGAGGGCAGAAGAAGCAGAATTAGAGTTTTGCATTGAAGATTTGTGTTCATACAGAGTTGAGCAACTGAAGAAATTCTGCCTTGAGTTTGAGTGCCCCATAAAAAGCACCTACAGAAAGGAGGAGCTACAGAGAATCTTGAGAGCCCATTGGGAGGCACAAGAGGAAGATGATGTGGATGTAGAAAATGCTTTTCAAAGCACAGATCTGCCAGTGGGCAGAGTAGGCTCAGGAGCTGGCAGCAACCACTCCGGTAGGGGCCTCACCCCAGAAGAGTTACAGGAAAATCAAAGAATAAGAGAATATGACTTGGAAGTCATGAAAATGAAACTGAGGCAATTGGAGTTGGAGAAAGAAAGGGCAGCGGAAGACAAGAGAGAGGCCCGCGCCTTAGAGGAAAAGAAATTGCTTTTGGATCATGAATTGAGAATAAAAGAGCTGGATCTGAAAAATAAGGAGGTGGATGCCAGTTCTAATGGTGGCAGCGCGCAGCCAGTGCATGGGGGTAAAGTATATATTCCCAAAGACCTGGTACAGAATTACCATAGGAGTGAGGATATTTATGCCTGGTTCACTTCGTATGAAATTGCATTGAAGATGAATGATGTGCCTGACAAGTATTGGGGGGCGGGCCTGTGGAAACATTTTGAGGCGTCTGGGAGGAGTGCTCTAGAGCCTTTAGAGTTGACAGGTGCCATGACCTACCCCAATATGAAGGAGGCCTTATGTCTCAGGTATGGCCTTACTCCAGAGCAGTACAGACTGCAGTTTAGAAACTCCAAGAAGAAAGAGTCGGAGACTTGGATGGAGTGTGTGAATGGGTACTCGCGTGCACTGGAAGGTTGGATGAAGGGCAGTAAAGTAACTGATTTGAAGGGGTTGTTGCATTTAATCAGTTGGGAGCACTTGAGTAGTCTTTGTGTTCCAGAGCTGCGCCAGCATCTCTTAGACAGCAAGCTGACAGACCCCATTGAGCTTGCTAAGGAGGCGGACCGCTGGTCCAGTACCAGGGTCCACAAAGGAATTGTGGGTACCACAGCCAAAGGTGGGCAGGGTCCCCAGCAGAAGAGTGGGGGGGACAAGGGTAACCAAAAGGAGTTCTCGCAAGGGCCCCAAAGTAGTTCCCAGGAAAAGGATTCCCAACCCCCCAAGCCTAAACAGCCATGGCCCTCTAAGGGTAGGCGGGACAAGAGAAATAACCAGGGTCCCCCTACCTGCTATCACTGCAACGAGGTGGGCCATATTGCTCCGAAATGTCCCAAGAAGAAGCCCGCACCCACTGGTGCTCCCGCCCCAGCGTTAGCTAGTGTAGCTTTGGGTGGGGATTTGGTTTCTAGTGATTGGGGAGAGCTAGCAGTCATGACCCTTGTCTCGCTAGGAGACCGAGAGATGGTCCCGGAAACCTTACTGCCCTCTAACACTAAGAAATATGGGCAGAAGGTGACCATCAATGGGAGGGAGGTTGAGGCTCTGAGAGACACCGGAGCCAGTGTGACATCCGTGAGGTGTCAGTGGGTGTCTGACGAGCAAATCATCCCTGGTGTACTCCGCCCTGTGGTGGCCGCTGACAGCTCAGTGCGCCTCTGCAAGATAGCGAAGGTTTCCTTTGAATGGGGAGGAGTCTCTGGTCTTTTGGAGGTAGTTGTCAGTGATGCCTTGCCTGTGGACTGTCTGTTAGGTAACGACCTGGAGAGCTCTCCATGGAAAGACATAGAACACCGAACTCACTTGGAGATGTTGGGTCTGCCTGCGTGGATCTGCGTGACCACGCGTGCTATGGCAGCCAGTAAGGGTGAATCAGCAGAACTGGAGCCTGAAACAGTGGCCCAGAGACCTGCCAGGAGAGGAAGAGGCAGAGGGCGCGGGAAACCAGCCCCAGCCGTTCCCACGGTCCAGGAGGAAGCAGAACCTGAGGGGGATGCCCTGGAACCTACAGGGGAACAGGTGGCCGAACTGGGAGACCTACCTGAGCTGACCCATTGGCAGCAAGAAGGTGGTCCCTCCAGGGAGGAGTTCTGCCAGGCGCAGAAGGAATGCCCTTCCCTCATTGGTCTGCGGCAACAGGCTGTAGATCAGGCAGCAGGTGGAGCAGTCAAAGATCACTTTGTTTACTGGGAAGGTGACCTACTTTATAGCGAGCCTAAGTTTGCTGAGCCTGGTGCAGCCCGTGTGCTGGTGGTACCCGAGCGCTTCAGAAACTTCCTAATGGGTCTGGCTCATGACGTGCCTCTCGCAGGACACCTGGGGCAAGACAAGACCCTACACCGGCTTGTCACCCACTTCCACTGGCCCCAGATGAGGAAGCACGTCGGTTCCTTTTGCAGATCTTGCCAAACCTGTCAAGCTAGTGGCAAGACTGGAATGAAGTTGAAGGCCCCCCTTCAACCCTTCCCAGTGGTGAGCACCCCTTTCGAGCGGGTGGGCATAGATATCGTAGGGCCCCTGGACCCCAAGACAGCCTTAGGCAACAGGTTCATCCTGGTCTTGGTGGACCATGCCACCAGGTACCCGGAAGCAGTCCCTCTCAGGACAATCACAGCACCCGTGGTGGGCCGTGCATTGATGGGGATCTTTTCCCGTGTGGGGTTCCCCAGAGAGGTGGTCTCCGACCGGGGTACCAACTTCATCTCTAGGTACATGAAGTCTCTGTGGGAGGAGTGTGGGGTAACCTATAAGTTCACCACTCCTTACCATCCTCAAGGAAACGGGTTGGTTGAAAGGTTCAACCGGACCCTGAAAGGTATGATTATGGGCCTAGCGGAGCCCATGAGACGTAAGTGGGACGTCTTGTTGCCATGCCTTTTGTTTGCCTACAGGGAGGTGCCCCAGAAGTCCTTAGGGTTCAGTCCCTTCGAACTCCTGTATGGCCACCCTGTCAGAGGACCTCTCTCGCTGGTGAAGGAGGGTTGGGAAAAGTCCCGTGGGAAAACCCCCCAGGATGTGTTCAGCTATGTGCTGGCCATCCGCAACCAGACACAACGCTTCAGGAAACTTGCTCAGGCGAACCTGGAAGCAAGCCAGGAAGAAATGAAAAGATGGTACGACCAGAATACCACTCTGGTCGAATTTCAACCTGGGCAGAAAGTGTGGGTGATGGCGCCAGTGGAGCCTTGCGCGCTCCAGGACAAGTGGTCTGGGCCATACGAGGTGGTGGAAAGGAAGAGTGAGGTAACCTACCTGGTTAACCTGAAGACTCCCAGGCAGCCCCTGAGAGTTTTGCACGTGAACCGCCTCAAACCACACTTTGAGAGGTCTGAAGTAACCATGCTCATGGCTACAGATGCAGGAATGGAAGAGGATAGTGATCCTCTCCCTGACCTCCTGGCAGTTAAGGAGCACGATGGGTCAGTGGATGGTGTGGTCCTCTCGCCCACCCTGACCCCAGAACAGCAGAGCGACTGTCGCCACGTGTTGGGTCAGTTCTCCTCTCTGTTCTCCCTGACCCCAGGAGTCACCAACTGGTGCGTCCATGACGTGGACACTGGAGACAGTCTGCCTGTGAAGCAAAAATTTTACAGGGTAGCTGACAAGGTCAGGGCCAGCATCAAGGAAGAGGTTT
Source organism: Lissotriton vulgaris (assembly GCF_964263255.1). Classification (NCBI taxonomy): domain Eukaryota; kingdom Metazoa; phylum Chordata; class Amphibia; order Caudata; family Salamandridae; genus Lissotriton; species Lissotriton vulgaris. The sequence continues at coordinate 286,248,135 of NC_141697.1, read as the reverse complement.
CCAAGATGTTGGCGCTAGGGGTGATTGAGCCCTCCAGCAGCCCCTGGGCTAGCCCAGTGGTCTTGGTCCCCAAGAAAGCTGCTACCCCCGGTGGCCCGCCAGAACTCCGGTTTTGCGTGGACTACCGTGGGCTCAATGCGGTCACGAAGACTGACGCACACCCTATCCCCAGAGCTGATGAGCTCGTGGATCGGTTGGGAGCTGCCAAGTACCTCAGTACGTTCGATTTGACTTCGGGGTACTGGCAGATTGCCTTAACTGACGGGGCCAAAGAGAGGTCAGCATTTTCAACGCCAGAGGGGCACTTCCAGTTCCGTGTCATGCCCTTTGGGTTGAAGAATGCCCCTGCCACGTTCCAGAGACTGGTTAACCAGGTACTGTCCGGGCTGGAGGAATTCAGCGCCGCATACCTGGATGACATTGCTGTGTTCAGCTCCACGTGGGAAGAACACTTGCAACACCTCTGCGAAGTGTTGAAGGCTCTGCAGAAGGCAGGCCTCACTATCAAGGCCAGTAAGTGCCAGATAGGGCAGGGATCTGTGGTGTATTTGGGACACCAGGTGGGGAGCGGCCAGGTGGCGCCCCTACAGGCTAAGATTGATACCATTCTGGCTTGGGAGCCCCCCAAGACCCAGACAGAGGTGAGAGCCTTTTTAGGACTCACCGGGTATTACAGACGGTTTGTCAAGGGATATGGCACCATTGTCGCCCCCTTGACAGAACTCACTTCCAAGAAGTTGCCCAAAAGAGTTGACTGGACTGACGCCTGCCAAACTGCTTTTGAGGCCCTGAAGACTGCGATGTGCACAGCACCGGTGCTCAAGGCACCTGACTTTTCCAGTGAGTTCATAGTTCAGACGGACGCTTCAGAGCATGGTGTGGGAGCAGTACTCTCACAAGCCACTGAGGAGAATGGAGACCAGCCAGTAGCTTTCATTAGTCGGAGGCTACTCCCCAGGGAACAGAAGTGGAGTGCGATTGAAAGGGAGGCTTTTGCTGTGGTCTGGGCTCTGAAAAAGTTGAGGCCCTACCTGTTTGGGACTCACTTTCGTGTTCAGACCGACCACAGGCCCCTCAGGTGGTTAATGCACATGAGGGGTGAAAATCCAAAACTGTTGAGGTGGTCCATCTCCCTACAGGGAATGGACTTTACGGTGGAACACCGCCCTGGTACAGAACACGCCAACGCTGATGGTCTGTCCAGGTTTTTCCGCCTTAGTGAAGAGAACTCCCAAGAGGGTGGGTAGTTCTCCCCACTTTCAGCTGGAGGGGACACGTGTTGGACCTGGCATCTTTGGCGTGATTACCCCCATCTTTTTGCCTCTGCCTCCTGTATTTTTGATGCTGTGCTGAATTTCGTTTTTGCTGGTTTAGATGCTTTGGACACTCTGCCACTGCTGACCAGTGCCAGAGTGTAAGTGCTCCCTATGTAAATTGTTATTCTGATTGGATATACATGTTTGGCATATTTGTATTACCATGAAGTCCCTAGTAAAGTGCACTGGGTGTGCCAGGGCTGGTGATGACAAATGCTACTAGTGGGCCTGCAGCACTGATTGTGCCACATACAGGAGTAGCTCTAAAATGGTGTCTCGGGCCTGCCACTGCAGCGCCTATGGGCAGTTTAGAACTGCCATGTCCTCCTGGTCAGTGTCCCCACTGACCAGGCCTAACCCTTCCCTTTTCGTGCACATCAGTCACCCCTATGGAAGGCCCAAGGTACCCCCCTGGGCAGGGTGCAGTGTATGTGAAAGGTAGAGCATGTACTAGTGCAGGTACCATGCTCTGGTAGTGAATTACAGCCATTTTCGTTTTTCACTATTGTAAGGCTATCTTGCTCCATAGGTTAACATGGGGGATGCTGGCTACAGTGGTTAACAGCATTTCTTCCCATAGGAACAAGATAGGACATAAGTATCTAGTATCCCTGAACTCAGAATTTAATAATACATCTTTTAGGAAAGGTGGTTTTTAAATCCTGTGTTTGAGAACAGCACTTTTAGAAAGTTGCTGTTCTCTTGTCTGACCCTTCTGTGTGCCTGGGCCTGTTTGTGTATTGACTGTCTGGTTTGTGAGTGACAGGGGCTGGGGAATTCCCCCAGAGGCTGGATGAGTCAGCACTAGGCTGAGTGGAGCAATTGCTACCTGAGTGGTGGGAGGAGTTAGCACCTGGGCTGAATAGGGCTGTGCCTGCCTGCCACAATGCTGGCTCCACCTCCTGCTGGGCGGCTGAGGACTCTGCCCCTCACTCTGAAAGGAAAGATGCAGCCAGCAAAACAAAGTGCTCAGGATCCACCCAGAACTGGTTCAGACCGGGCTCAGGGCCCACATGCACAGAGAGAACAAAGACTTTAGGGGTATAAGTACAGGACCCCTGACAACAGAAAATTAGATCATCCTGGAAATCAAGAAGGAACCTCTGCCAAGGAGAAAGCTGACTCTGAAGAAGGAAGACTGTCCTGCTGTTGCTCTGCTGGACTGACCTGCTGTTGCTTTGCTGCCAAGGAGAGGGGAAGGACTTTGCTGAGAGCTGTGTCCCCTGTCTTGTAAGGAATCTCCAAGGGCCTGAGAAGAGCTGGCTCCCTGTTTCCGAAGTCCCAGGAACAAAAGGACTTCACCCCCAGTCTCCCTGAACTCTGCTGAGAGAGTTCTGTCCTTCCTAGAGTGCTTGATCCAGTTGTGGGGCCTCTGGAAGTTGAACCTGAGCTGGGAAGCTTGAGACTAAGCTGAGAAACTTGTGAAGCTGAAAAGTGTCGCATCGCTCGCTTGCGGAGCGCATCCCCGACAGTGCGAGAAGTTTCCCGCCGCTACGAAGGTCGAGATCGGCGCAGCGTCTGACATCGCTGCCGGAGCCGTCGCACCCTTCGTTTGCGGAACGCACCAGACCGGTGCGGGAGAATCGAACATCGCTGCGAGTGTCGTCGCAGAGCCTGTCGTCGCTGGGTGAGATCGCCGCACCGCTTGTTTGCGGACCGCATCACGTCGCTGCGAACATCGTCGCAGAGCCATCGCATCAAGGAGCTGCGAGAGAGAGGGTCACCGCTGGACCGCGCATCGTCGCCCCGGAGATCGTCGCAGCCCCTACGAGATCATCGCATCGTGCCTTTGCGAGAACAGACTTCCCACGGAACCTACGCACCGGAATCTACGCAAGCTGCCTTCCTCCCCATACAGATCGGATTCGTCGCCACACGCCCGCTGCTGCAGCGGGGCTGTCGCATCGCCTCCCCAGGGTCTCAGGAGTAACGCATCGCTTGCTTCCACCGCACCAGCTTCCTGCTTGTGGAACTTTGTTGCATCTAAAAGGTACTGTGAGTAAACGTGACGCAACTGTGAACTTTTCACGCATCTGTGGATTATTTTAACGCAACTTAAAGAACTTTGATTACAACCTGAAGAACTCTATTTGAAACCATAACCTTGCTTGTGTATGTTGGATTTTTGCCGTTTTGGTCTTGTGTAGTTTAGAATAAATATCTTTATTTTCCTAAACTGTTGTGGAATCAGTTTGTGGTGTTTTCACTGTGTTACTGTGAGTGTTGGTACAAATACTTAACGCATTGCCTCTGGTTAGCCTAGACTGCTCAGGCCAAGCTACCTTGAGGGCGAGCAGGGGTTATCTGAGAGGGTTATCTCCTTGTCCTGACTAGAAGCAAGGGTCCCTATTTGGACAGTGGTACCTGCCTCTGCCAACTAGAGACCCCCAGTTCTAACAATTACTTTCCCCAACGCATATAATTGTTTTGTTTTTAATAGACACCTAGTTGGACTTGTGTTGTATTTCTATCAAACTTAATTGTTTTTAAATGACACCTAGTTGGACTTTTGTTGCATTTCTATCAAACTTACCCTGTCCTCCTGAGGTTTTTAGGTAGCTCCTGTTTCTTTTGCATATATTTTTGTTAATGGCAGCACTGTAAGTAGCCCTTTACAAGATAGCTCTTTGCTCTAGCTGTGTTGCAATATTTCTAATCCTATTGAATTACACCAAAAGCCCTCTGATTTCATTAAATTCACTGAGATAAATGCCAGCGTCACCCAATGACCCCGAGGATCCACAAGTCATGGGCTGATGTTTCTCTAAAATTATCTTATTTCCAAGTAGATATTGAGCAGAATAACAGGGTTTGTACAAAATTAACATTTTCCCACAAACACTGCAAAATAATTGACATAGCACAGATGTTACCCTATCTGCCAAGTTTTCAGATTGCTTATGTGTGACATTTCTCTGGTTGCAGTCGGAGTATGAGTGATAATCCTCTTTCAAATGTGTGACACTTCGAGTGCCACTTTCTCATGAGTAAATCAAAGTAATGAGCAGTATTTGTGTATCTCTTTGTTATTTTTCTGTTACTGCATCCAGACCTTAGCACAGAGGTCTTCAAACTGTGGGGCGCGACCCCCAGGGGGGCCGTGGAGTGATGCAAAGGGGGTCGCGCATTCCCACTGACACTTCTGCTCAGGCCCAAGGGCTTCAGCCCCCCTCTTCCCCCGTCCTATGTCTCAGCCCGGGCTGCTGCAGTGTAACTTGAGTTGCTGGGACCTCTGCTGGGCAGTGTCTGGAGTCTTATCTCCATCAGACCTGTGAGTTTTTCACAGGTCTTTAAAGGCTATTTGCATATTTACATGCCTTTTGTAAACTGGTTACAGAGGCTTAGTGTTTTTCCTGATTCCAGTACCCCCTGGGCCCTACTCTGCCTATTCCTTACATTTGTATTTCACATTTACTGCTGTAGTGTGAGAATGCATTTCATGAAAAGGAATATAAAGTAGGGTTGTCAAAAGTAAAATGCCTGTGTGAGTTGTTTAAAGAGCCTGCAGAGACCTCCTCTTGACACTAAACAGATTTATAAATAAAAAAGTATGTATTCATTCATTATGTAACTTTTCTGTCTGTGTTCTCTTAAATTATCAGTCATGGACCATTCAGGCCGCCCTAGAACACAATTAAAAGTGTTTTCTATTTATATCTGCTGTTCGAAGTATGCACATATGAGTGCTTAAAATACAGCTTTAGGTGTCTGCTTAGTTTTGTTCCAACTGGGCCATCAAAATTATCTGCTGGCAACCCTAGCCATAGGACTGGAAGTTTGTTGGAGAATCAGCACATTATTATTTCCTCCACCCTCGATTAAAACTATAATAGCAATAGTTTAACTTAGATCTTAAACCCTACGCCACCGTCCATAACATGCTGAGTTACTTCAAGAGTCTGGGAATGCACCCTGCATTCAGACAACTCACTCCTCATTCTCGCCCTTCACTTTCACGCTCACCCTGCACTCATAGCGATCACAATGCACTCACACTGATCACTGTGCACTCACACCATTCACCTGCTCACCCTGCACTCACAGTGATTACTCGGCACTCACAATGCACTTGCACTGTTCATACTATACCTCACCCTGCAGACACACAAGTACACTACTCATTCTGCACTCAAGTGACACTTCACTCACCTGTCCCCCTCACTGCTGAATATATAACTCACTCAAACAAGCCCAACAATAATCATACATTCATTCGTCCTATTCTGAACTTGCACCCGCACCCAAATTTGTACGGTCACCTTACTCACCCTGCAGTCACTCCTCTCACCCTTCTCTCACAGTGTTGCATCGCTCACCGTGCACTCACATGGGCACTCCTGTCACCCACACAGTGCAGAGGGTTAATGTGTCTGCTACAAAGAATATGTACCATGCAGATCACAGAAATGAGTGTGAGTAAACTAGGAGTAGCCCTATAAAAAAATTGAATGTTTGTCAGAAAGGTGCTATAGAGAGATGAGGGCATTGTTGGTGAGTGGTAGTGAGGGAATTCGTGGAGGAGGAGGAAACGGGGTGGGGCACCAAACAATATATTTTTGCACAGTGTGCAACCAGTGTTAGGGCCAGCCCTGGCTGTGAGTGTTCTCCCCCCCCCCCCCCCAAATTCTGGCCTAGTGTCTTCCCTGCTTCTGCTGATTATTATTATTTACATTTGTACTGCGCTACTGTTACCAAAAGATGTCCTGGGGCTAATAACCATTTGCTGCCTGAAGATAAATGAGAAACACACAGAAGTAGAAGGAGAACCAGCCAAATGGGGTAACCTACAGAGCATAGAGATAGGTTTTTATATCTTCCTAAAGGTCAATAGATTCTTTGTGGAGTGAAGCAAAGGAGGGTGCAAGTCCCATAACTGCGCGGCCTGCACCAAACCAGCGAGACAGACAACTCATGCCTTCTTGAATTAGGGAACAATAAGCAGAGTGGCACAGGCTGAGAGGAGCATACAGGTCCGACCCCTTATGCTTGGTGATGAGATGATGAGAGAGGACAGCAAGGGAGTGAGAAAATTTGATTGATGAGGCGAAATGTGAATTGCCGAAGAGAAATGTGGACACGCAAGAAGTGAGTGCGAGCCAAAGGTGAGGGCTTCTGTTAGAACAAAGGGGAGATGTGAAAGATGAATCGGGGGACTGGAGAGGTGTAAGATACAAATAGACAAAAAGTTGAATGGAGAGATGAGGTGAATGAGAAGTGCTGAAGGGCAAGGGAAGTGACGGGCCAGATAGGCCATGAGATAAATGCGAGAGACTGTTAGAGATAAGGGCAGTGAAAAGAAAGAATGGTAAGATGTGATTAAAAGTGAAGTGAGAAGTTGAATGGGGAGAGTTCACAAGTTGTAAAAAGGGGTGAAACAAAATGGCCTGCAAATTGAGAGAGGGATCCGGGTTTGGGAGAGGAGAGAGGGATGGAAGGGAGAGGGTGAGAGGAAAGTGGCATGGGTAAATTGCTTAACTCTGCACAAGACTGCTAGGGTTTTAAGGGACCCCTGCTGCTCCCGGCCAGGGCCAGGTGAGCTGCTAATGTGGCAGCACGTATTCCTGCGGAGTGGAAGGCCTTTCACCAAGGTTGACTAGAAATCTTTCTGACGCTAATTGTTGTATTTTGGATATAAACAAGTACTGATGGGGTGAAATCTTTCCTCAGTGTTACTGTGTGTAATAAATTAATTTCAAAATAATTAAGCAATGCTAATCCAAAATACGTGGTATCACATAACATCATTTACATTTTCTTCCCACACAATTTAGTCAAGCTGTCGCTTAATTTGGTCCTCAACTGCCTCATAATTCCAGTAGCTCTGCCTACAGGTTTAGAAATGTTTGTCAGGAGGGGGTCCTTACACCGTAACATGTTGACAGGGGGGTCTTGGCATTCAAAAGTTTGAAGACCTCTGCCTTAGCAGTATCAGATAAATGAGTAATCATTATTTTGTTATGAATAAATGGAATTGAAAATGTTTCAATTCTGAGTGTGTTAGACTGTGAACTGAATATTTATTACCAGGTATTGGGAAGAGTACTCCAGTTCATCCCTTGAGACTCCCTTTCATCAGAAGGACGGCAGACACGGGCCTTTCATCATTCTGGGGCCGATTAGGAGGTGTTTACTGCCGCGGGCGCTGGGGGGACAATGCGGGGGTCGGGTGCTGTTGAGAAAGTTGATTGCAATAGAGGATGCGCGGATGGCAAGGGCAATGGGGGCGGGGCTGCACAGACAAGGGTGACAGTGCGAGCGAGCATAATACATGAGGTAGCAAACGGTGCAATACAGGAGGAAGAGTGACACGTGCATGTTACAAGAGGTAACAAAAAGTACAATTAGATCTATAATACTGCAATATATAGCAGACACTCAAGAACAAGAACAAACGGTACTGTTACGTAGGCGAAGGTGGCACTTGTGCAAGCATCAACCAAAAAAAAATATGTGAGAGGTAGCAAAGAGTGTGTCACATCAAAAAAGTGGTGGGTGCAGGTTACAAAAGAGTACCAATAGACAACAGGGATTCAATGAGGGCTGCCAGGGTGCCTAGCAGAACTTAATTAGGGGCAGTGAGGGGGGGGGGGGGGGGGCATGCAGGGGGGATTTAAGCATGGAGCGTCTGAAGCTGTTCGGAGGAGACTGTGCGCCGGAGCAGAGGTTGAGGGACGGGGGCTGGTGCTTGAGTTAGAAGGACGTCAGACACGGGCCTTTCATCATTCTGGGGCCGATTAGGAGGTGTTTACTGCCGCGGGCGCTAGGGGGACAATGCGGGGGGTCGGGCGCTGTTGATAAAGTTGATTGCAGTAGAGAATATGCGGATGGGCGAGGGCGATAGGAGCGGGAGTGGGGGGCGCTGTACAGACAAAGGTGACAGTGCGAGCGAGCATAATACAAGAGGTAGCAAACAGTGCAATACAGGAGGCAGAGTGACATGTGTGCACGTTATGAAAAAACCAAAACTACAATCAGAAGTATAATACCGCAATATATGGCAGACTCTAAAGAACAAGTGTTAACGTTACGTAGGCGATGGTGGCACTTGTGCAAGTTTCAACATGAAAACAAGTAAGAGGTAGTAAAGAGTGTGTTACAAGCAGGGCACGAGTCGGGGTACCACGCGGGTGGACGGCATCCCCCCACTTATTTTCGAGGGTTTTCCAGGGTGGACGCCATCCACCCTGCTCAATCAAAACGCCGTCCACCCTTTTCCATCAAAACCGCGTCCATCCTTGCCTGCTGCCTGACCTGCCTCCGCCTCCCACTCCAGACTTCCCTGCTCGAGACTCGAGACTCCTCTCCCGGCCATGAGCCCCCCCCCCCGCGCCCCCGGCAGACAGTCGCCTCCCTCGTTTGTAAATTACTTTGAGTCGGTATGTCGCCCCCACTCCCTTACACCTTACTGTGCTCCCATCAGCCAGCATCAATACCCCCTCAGGTGTCAGTTCAGACAAAGGGTGGCCCAGCTCTCCATGGCGCCGGTGCCAGTCTGATGGGCGGCAGGCTCCTGCCATCCCCTTCATCAACCTAAATGAGGTGTGAAAGGCAGGCTGGAAATGCACCAAGCAAAGGTCACACCTCCAGGCTACCTTCAAAGACTGGTGAATAACACCAGTCAGACCAGCCCCTCCGAACTGCGGTAGGACCGGCGCCCCCTGGACTGGTAGCGGGAGGGGGAGGGTTAAAGACACCATGCCTCCTGCCATACTCTCGCACTGTAGTCAAATGAAAGCACTAGGATGAACCCAAACTGCACAGACAAGATCAATATAAAACTGTCTGTGAGAGTGCTACGTTTTTAACACCTCGCCCGTGTAAACAAACAGACACTGTCTCAAGGGAGATATCAACACAGCGATTATAGAATCTCCTTCTGCACGCAGCAGGGGCCGGTGGACGCTATGCAGAATATTGAACTGGCTGGGAAGAAATACAGGGGTTCAAGTAGCTGTTAAACATGCACTTCAAACAGCAGGTGGAAAGAAAGAGAGGGTTCAGGGCAATCTATAGGCGGCTTATGCCAGAGCTGCTCAAATGCAGGGAGCAAGTTAAACAAGGAGTGCACCATTTAAACCACTGCTGGGAAATCAACAGGTGGCATTTTAGGAAATAAACAATGTATTGTCATTTTGAGATTCTTTGTATATTTGTATTTACTTTTCTGTCGCAGAAGCCTATTCCTAAAACCTTCATGCGCCCTTAAACAGCATGAGTTCTGAAGTTTTTAAGGTCTGTGCGTGAGTAGTTTATTCAGTCCAGGATCTTCTGTTGCATTGTGGTCCTTGCAGTCTTGTTTATTTAATTATAAAAACAGCGATACAAGAGCCAGAAGTCAGAGCAAAACTGGGCTACAAGGTCTACTCACGTATGAACGTAAAAAAATGAGATCTTTCAAACATAGTTGATTACACTGCATATTTTGTGAGATGCGTGTGTAAACCTTTCTGGACTTGTTTGACGCACTTTATAAAGAGTCATCCAGGGACAGCGGGTTTTCAATTGTCAACCACACTTTTTTGACTAAAACAATTTGTAAGAAAAGCACATCATGTAAGGTAATGTGGCACATTTTGTGATGCTGTTATTTCATAATTTTGCAATTTTTTTTACATTTTAACACTGTTAGGGCAAATGTTTCACACAATTAGTACAAGTGTACCATTTAAATACAGTAATAAGCAACTGAAAGGCGACCAGCCAACATCTGCATAGGGCCTTCCACTGCCCGGCTAGACGCATATTCTTTGTTCAAGTCTGCAGATTATTAAACAGATGACGGATTGTGTGACCAATGCAGTAAATCAGAAATTATGTGGAAAATGTGCAGCAGCAGATTTGCATTATTCGAGTGACAACGTTTAGAACCGGGTACGTATGTCCAAGGAGTATAGAGAACCAAGGCTCCAACTCTGACCTGTACTAGGTTGCTAAATGAAATAGTTGGACATCAGATATGGTTGTCGTGGCCCAGCAAGGGTCCCTGGACCCTAATGCCAACATAGAAATAATAATAATTATGTGGAGTGTTTCCTTCACAGCGTTGAGCCCCATTGTCACTACACCTGCTGCACCATTGGTAGCCATGTCCTTGTGTAGTGGGTCCGCCTGCAATGTAGTCATTTTTGCTCTTTGGATGTTATAAGGGGTTTGGCGGATGCAGGACATTTCCTGTGTTGGCAGATGCCCAACTCATCCCTTTTACAGAGTGTGTACACTCCTGTAGAAATTCTAAATCCATGCATATACTCTTAATAGGGCAGAAGAAACATATGACACATTTTGCAGTATAAATCTCAACTACCGTAATATATAAAACCAATGTATATAATCACATCCTACAGAGGCTGATATAGAATCCTCTCTTCGGTTAGACAGATTGCACCCCCCTCACCCTTCCCCCCACCAGCGCCTTGAGACCCTCACAGGTGAGTAGCACACTTACAATTCCCCTGATTGCTTGATCCTGCTCAGCCATTCCCCCACATTTCTCACCGACTTGTCTCACTTCAAGTCTGAGACTCAGAGATTTCGAATTATCTCATACCAACCTTGTTGCAACAGGACCATTGTGTTCTATGAAGAGGACAAGGACATGTTGCAGATCTCCCACTTCAGTTTCATTTATTTGTCTCCCACCCTCAGAGAAAGAGGAGGCATCTCTCTGCAAAAGATTTGCATATCACATACATATCTCATCCCAAAACTGTGTGGGTCAGCCTTCTCCAAGTACTCTCCAGGCTCCTGATGGCAAGAGGAGGATGGAGGCCGAGGCACGATCTACCTACGGAGCTTAGAGTACTGTACAAAAACACAATCTAGCTACATATTGCTGCTTAAAAACATACACTCTGTAGGTAAGTGCCTGGACTGTGCATGTCTGAGGGGCATAGGTCAACCAAACCCTTCCCAAAGGAACAAACCATTTATTGAGCAGACATACTGCGCATTCCTCAGTCAGCACAGTATAATTGCTCAAATGTCAAAGCACACATCAGTGCATCGCACGAGTCAATGACAAGGCACCCAGAGTCGGTAGAGGAAGGGTCCCCAGCACTATCTCAGCTACTTATGGGGGTGTGTTTCCAGTCCAATCAAGAAGCTGGCAGGGGTCTATCCCTTTTCAAACATGGCCTTGCTGCTCCGTCTGTCCCCTCTTTGGCAATCATGGCTTTCTGGCTTTGACGTCTGGCACCAAATTCCTGCTCTCTTGATAGTGAGAACCAGGGCACGAGTCGGGGTACCACGCGGGTGGACGGCATCCCCCCACTTATTTTCGAGGGTTTTCCAGGGTGGACGCCGTCCACCCTGCTCAATCAAAACGCCGTCCACCCTTTTCCATCAAAACCGCGTCCATCCTTGCCTGCTGCCTGACCTGCCTCCGCCTCCCACTCCAGACTTCCCTGCTCGAGACTCGAGACTCGAGACTCCACTCCCGGCCTCAGCTGCTGCCTGCTCGTAGATCGAGTGTGGAACTAAGTTATGCTAATAACATGTACGAAGCGATTAACATTATGGCCTTTAACTCGTCCCAATCAGGAACTACTCTGTTGCTCTGAAAATAAACAGTTTGAATGTTGAACTTGGCGGGGACGGAGGGGGGAGGGGTGCGATCACAAGGTAGAAAGAGCTAAACATTATTAAGACTGTGAGGAGAACAGGGCGACGTGGGAAAATAGGTCACCGCTGTCAAGCAATAGGGTAACTGTCTCAGATCTTGGAGATACCAATAGATGGGTGCATTGATCTTATGTGGTGCATAGCGCGTTCTTCTTGGGAGAGATCTCTCAGATAGAGGTGTTTTTAGGTCTTTCTGATGTGAGTGTCAATTCTCTGCTAAGGGGTGCTTGCAGAGTCCCATGGCCTATTCTCTATGCCAGCCCACCTGAGAACGTCCTAGTTCCATGAAGCCTGGGAAGGTGGAACTTTGGACTTCAAGTGGGAATGCACTTTGCTATGAGTAGGGCCAGGTTAGCCAGTCTCTTGTTACATCCTTAATGTGACAACCTTAAAGGCCTGGGTGGTCCTGTCGTACCATCTCTTAGTTGTGTACACCATGGACAGATAATGTTTGCATTAATCACAAAGACCAGGTGAAGTATTTTTTCGTGAGAAAAGGAAAGTGAAGTGTCATGGTTCGAGACACAAAGAAACATGTTTTCCCTTTTGTTTTGTGGCGCTAAAGACGTGCTGTATAAGTGAAATGGTCGCCGGAAACCCACAGCTTAAGAAACATACTTCATGCACCCTCTGAGGGATCATGCTAAATGTTTGTCTTTCTCGTGCAAGTAGTCTTATTGCAGTTTTAACTTTCAGACCACAATCAATTCTCACACCTATGAAGGTGTGAGAAATGCTTGTGGAGTAAAAGTTAAAACTGTGGGGGCGCCAAAATGCTGGACAATGGGGCCCCCACAGTGTCTGTGAAGGGTTTCCTTGCAAGGGCCCACTTATGTAAATTAGAGGGGGCCTCGCACGTGCCCTTTCAGCCCAGGGCCTCGCAAATCCTAGAACCGGCCCCGGGTAGAGCTTTGAAACCTTTAGCAGAACGCAAAGCTAGTGGGACACCTCAATGCTTAAATGAAGTGCAGCACAGGTATGTTCATAGAAAGACAGACCTAAAAAGGAAACGCTGAGATTTCCCTGAAAATCTGGGTTGCATCTATGCGCCACAACTGGCTTGTTTTGGTATGACCATACTACAGGCTACACCCATGACATCTCCTAGGCCAGAGGAAGTCACCTGGAGGGGCTGAGACAACTAGGCTCTTATTGGACTTGTGCACAACAGAGGGCAGTGTTAAAAACTGTGCAGTTCTATTCCCGAGGCTCATTATGCAATCTGCCTATTCGGGAGATGACCAAATAAATGTAGACAGTAGACAGTAAACACATTGTTTTCTGTCTGTATTTATCTGTAAACTGCTAATTCCTCCATACAGGGACCTTAAGTCACAGGCTTAAGTACCAAGCAGCTTCAATTGTTAAATCTTGCAATATATGCAAATGATAGCTCTGCCTTAAATGTGATGTCACTTCCTGTTGTGATGTCACTTCCTGTCGTGATGTCACTTCCTGTCGTGATGTCACTTCTTTTGACCACGCCTACCTTGGAGAGTCCCCCCACTTCTTTTTTTAGGACTTGTGCCCTGGTTACAAGAGGAAAGTGGCGTGTGCATGTTACAAAAGAGAACCAAAAGAAAACAGTGATTTGATCAGGGCTGCCAGGGTGCCTAGCAGAACTTACCTAGGGGCAGTAAAAAGGGTGGGGTCAGCAGGGGGGTATTTAAGCATGGAGAGTTGGACGCTGTTTGGAATAGACTGCGAACGCAAACAAAACTCATACATTTTAATAGCAACTGGTATTAAAATAACCCTACACCCCCACTTATACACTTGTTGCTATATAAAAATTCATCAAAGTATTTAAATGAAAATAACCTGTTCAGCACTGTAACCTTAAGGGGAAAATCGACATAATGTAAGAAGAAAAACATTGCGAACAGATTAGAAAACAAATTGATAAATATATTGTACTGCAAAGGATGAAGGCATATTTTGTTACCACTATGGAAGTTGGTACAATATTGTAAAATACATTGTATTGGTCCAAAAAAACGGTAACAGATAAAGAATCATTGTTAGAGATATTGAAACAGTTGCATGACGGCGAACGCTCTCTTACAACTAAGTATCAAAAGTTGCTTTTAAAGTCTTTAATACAAATTGCACGTTAAATGTGTTACTAAAAGCAAAGTTAGAACATTGTTGCAATTATAAAAGGCAAAGAAATAAGTAACTTAACAAATGCTACAACGGTGAAACTAAAGCCTATTTGCTTAGCAATCTAAAAAGTTACTTACTGTTCTGTAACAGAGATAGGGCAGCTCTTGAAGTGTACCGGATGGAGTTCTTTCAAGAAATGTTTAGAATGGTTGCTCTTGTAGTTTAAATACTGTGAAAGAGAAAAAAAGTGCAGTTACTTACATTAAATAACAAAAGAAGACTGCACGTAGTGTTGAAGAACAGCATGTAGGTAAGATGTTGTTGTCTAGCCGTATGTAAATGTATGGGTGCGGTGCTTCCTTGTGACAATGAAAGGGATGTCTAGGTAAGAAGTGTATTTAATTGTTGTTAGTGAGGATGTGCGAATTACGTGTGAAGTGAATGTGAACGCGCGCTAGTAAAAAAAATAAAAGCGGCTCCAAGTTGTCTACGAATTTGCTACAAAGCCGTGCTTTAAAAAAAAGGATCCGCAAGTGTATTCTAAAGTTCTTTAAAATTAAAAAAAACATGCACTTCTAATACAAGCAAGTTTATAAAATAAAAAAGCAGTCTTACCTTAATGTTCTTTTTTCATGGCTTACTAACCTATATCGAAACTACAGTCTTAAATTAACCAGCACAAGCTACATAGTATTTTAAAAATAAACAATCAAATTCCAAATTACATTTACGTTAAATTGGGAAGCATAGCATGATGCATACAATTGTAAACATTTGCTGCATACATATACGCACAAGTATTTTTTCACCACACCACGTCTGTATAACAGGGGCTGCGCTGTACAGTTGTAGTAAAATAAAGCAGCAAAAAGATGAAATTTTTTACTTTACGTTTGCTAGCATGAACCCATGCATAGTACAGAATGTAATTACTTAAACATGCGCTGGCCTTTTAAACAAGCTACAATCTACTTGCAAGTAGCAAAAAAAGCGTTGGTAATTGAGATGTAGAATAAAATGTAAACGCACAAGTAACGGAATGTTCGAAAACAAAAAAAGCATCTTATTATCGAATATGTAACTTTATTTAGCATACATGCCAACATTTCAGAAGAGCAAAGAGGGAGATTTAAAAAAAAAAAATCGGGAGAATGGGGCCTTGAATCGGGTTACTGGCATGTATGGGCTTTGGAAGTGTGCTGCTGCAGGATTTGACATTTGAAACACAAATGCACGTTTTTTTCATACCTTTCAGAAGCATGGAGCGCAATGGCAGGCAGAGAGAGCGGGTGATGCAAGTGTTGTGCACTGGCCTGGCAGGTTGCTGGCAGTGCATGCTCTCCCCCACCCCCGTGTGACAGCCCCCCTCCCCCACAACCATTACTTCACAGGTCTTTAAAAGACCATTCCCTTGTTAATTACGCTTTGTTGGTTTTTCACCCCTTCTAGAGCCCCTGCATCGCCACTCTGACTATTGCTGGAAGAATTGGCACTTTACACAATACCGAGCCCTGTCAGCTGAAACCCCGAGGAATCGGGTTTTGGTTGGCAGGAATCGGGAGGCGGGAGACTAGCCTTCAAATTGGTAGTCTCACGCCTGAATCGGGAGGGTTGGCATGTCTGATTTAGCTACAAACAAATTGCAACGAAAATCTTGTACCAAAAGATGTATTTTTGTTCTATTGTGGCACTCAGCACGTAAGCTGTAGCTATTGAGCCGTATGCAAATTGTACGTCGGAGCCTGTCCCTAAAGATAAAAGGACTGTAGGTGTGAGTTGTTCGGATTGTTAGTGGGGATGTGCGACTTTTGCCTAAACCTAATAACAAAGCATGGTGTTAGTCTTATAGAGATGTGGCTCCAAGTTGTCTGCCTTTTAAAAAAAAAAACATAACATTACCTGACTCACACCAACAGGAGCCGATGCACAGAGACGACACGAGACGACATACACCTAGAAAGAAACAGAAAATACATTACAGGAGTACAAAACAGAAAATATGTTTTACGAACAAGACACGAGCCGGATTTGAGCCAGAGGAGACGTGAAAAAAAAATATACAAAATAAATTACAAGAGCACACAACAGAAGATAGCTAACACAGAAAGTACACGAGCAACAGTAGATAGCTTACATGACTCACGCAAACAGCACAAACTGCATTGTGGTAATACAAGCCAGACACAAGCGCAGGTGCACCTAGAAAGAAACAGAAAATACATTGCATGAGCACAAAACAGAAGATATGTTTTACAAAGAAGACACAAGCCGGAAACGAGCCAGAGGAGACCTGAAAAACAAAATAAAAAAAACATTACAAGAGCACAAAACAGAACATGGGTAACACAAAAACGACGCGAGCAACAGTATACTTTGAAAAGAATCGAATAAAAGATGCGCAACTCTACACCTCTCCACTCTACGCTATTGCCCTCTTTGCCACTCGAAAGTATGCCACTCCACTCTATGCTATCCCACTCTATGTCACTCCACTCTATGCCATTCCACTCTATGCCATTCCACTCCACGCCATTCCACTCTATGCCACTCCACTCTATGCCACTCCAATCTATGCTATTACACTGTGCGCCACTCCACTGTATGCCACTATTTACCACTATACTTGATGCCACTCCACTTTATGCTATTCTAGTGTACGCCACTTAACTCTATGGCACTCAATTCTATGTCACTCCACTCTAAGCTATAATGCTCTACGCCACTCCACTCTATGCCTCTCTACACCCCACTCTCAACACGATTCCACTCTATGCCACCCACTCTACGTCACTCAACTGTATGCCACTCTACTTTTCACTATTCCACTCTGTCACTTGACTCTACACAACTCCACTGTATGTCACTTCACTCTACGCTATTCTACTTTACAGCACTACACTATATGCAACCTCCACTGTGCAATATTCCACTCAATGCCCCTCCACTATATGCCACTCCCACTCAATGTCATTCCAGTCTACACAATTCCACTCTAAGCCATGGCACTCTACGTAACTCCACTCCATAACACTCCGCTCTATGCCGCTCCACTCTAAGCTACTTTACTCTAAGCTATTTAACTATACACAATTCCACTTTACTCCAGTCTACTGTACACCACTCGACTCTACGCATCTCCACTCTAGCCACTCTACGCTATTGCACTCGATGCCACTGTACTCTATGCCACTCCACTCTAAGGTATTCCACTCCACGCCATTCCACTGTACACAACTCCACTCTACACTATTCCACTCTACGCCACTCCACAGTACACCACTATACTCTACGCTATTCCACTCCATGCCACTCCATGCAACTTGACTCTGCGCAACTATATGTCATCTCACTCTATGCTATTCCACTCCCCGCTAGGCCACTGTATACTACTCCACTGGACTCCACTCTACGACACTCCACTCTACAAAACTCCACTCTAAGACACTCTCCTCTACTTTAACCTATTAGCCTCAAACTAACAACACTCTACTTAACAACACTTCACTGATACATTGTAAAAATATCGACTCCCCATACTTAAACAGGTAAGTACAAAAATATCGAATCAAAAATCACACAGTTAAAAATATAGATTTCAAAAATATCGATTTAAAAACATAAATAAAATAAAATAATATATATTTAATATATACAATATTATTATCCTTAATAAAATAAATTACATTTAATATACATTTTAACTAAATATAAAAATGTAACTTCATTTAAAAAATATAAATATGCAAACATAATAATTTATACATATACATATATTTACTTTAAAATAATGTATTAACTATTATTTTTATTTAATTTTTAAACTACATTAAAAATATATATATACATATATCAATAATTTAAAATTAAACAAAACCATTCTATAAATAGTTAAAACATTAAACTATGAAAACAAAATTAAAACGTACATTTCGCAATACAATAAATACAACAGTAGGCAAAATGTTGGATAGCAAAATAATTAAATTTACTATTACAACTGCAACGAGTGCAACAGTAGGGAAAGTGTTGGATAGCGGAGGGGTAAAATTGACTATTCCCACTCCAGTGATTACAATAGGAGGCAAAGGAGGGTAAATGTTGGATAGTAGAAAAATTAAATGTACTATTCCAACTCCAGTGAGTGCAATAGTAGGGAAAATGTTGGATAGTGGAGGAGAAAAATTACTATTCCCACTCCAGTGAGTTTAACAGTAGGGAAAGTGTTAGATAACAGAGGGGTAAAAATTACTATTCCCACTCCAGTGATTACAATAGGAGGCAAAGTGCTGGATAGCAAAGGGGTAAAAATTACTATTCCCACTCCAGGGAGTGCAACAGTAGGCAAAGTGTTAGACAACAGAGAGGTACAAATTACTATTCCCACTCCAGTGATTGCAACAGTAGGGAAAGTGCTCGATAGTGAAGGGGTAAAAATTACTCTTCCCACGACAAAGAGTGCAACATTAGGGAACGTGTTTGATAGCGGAGTGGTAAAAATTACTATTCCCATTCCAGTGAGTGCAACAGTAGGGAAAATGCTAGATAGCGGAGGGGTAAAACTTACTATTCCCACTCCAGTGAGTGCAACAGTAGGGAAAGCATTGGATAGCGGAGGGGTAAAAATTACTATTCCCATCCCAGTGAGTGCAACAGTGGGGAAAATGCTGGATAGCGGAGGGGTAAAAATTACTAATCCCACTCCAGTGAGTGGGATTAGTAGGGAAAGTACTGGATAGCAGAGAAACTAAAATTACTAATAACATTTAAACAATTAAAAAAAATTATCTTCAAAATAAACAATATTTTAAAAATATACAATTAAATATATTAAACATATAAAAAGAACACATATTATAATGTTAATTACATATAACAAAAAGGCACAAATATTAATAACATTAATAATAAATACATTTAGAAACAACATTTATTTAAATGGAGCAAATATTCATAAACAAACAAATTATGTAAAACATAAATGTACTTATTTTTCTACCCTATAAGACCACACCAATAAAAAAAGACATCAACATTTTCATTTATATGTATTTCCATAATTAAAATACTTAATAAGGAATTTTAAATATATTATTAATTAAAAAAATAATAAACATTCATTGATTACAAATGCACTATAATATCCACAACACACACCTAAAATTAATTACACAATTACCATAATTATTTACTAATTAACAAATAATTAATAGTTCATCAATAACAAATAAATGACTTCCCACTCTTCCCACCATTTACACCTATGCAAACTACAACACACACCTAAAATTAATTACACAAATACCATCATAATTACTAATTAATTATTTTATAATAATCAAGAACTAATTAATAATTTATCGATAAAAAAGAAATTATTTCCCACCCTTCACACCATCTACACCTACAAACACCACAACACACACCTAAAATTATTTACACAATTACCATAATTAATTACTTAAAATTAATTAACAACTAATTCATGATTCATCAATAAAAAATGAATTACTTCCCACCCTTCCCACCATTACACCTATAAACACCACAATACACACCTAAAATTAATTACACAATTACTATCATTAATTACTAATTAATTAATTTAAATTAATTAACAACTAACTAATAATTCATAGATAAAAAATAAATTACTTCCCACCCTTCTCACCATTCACACCTATAAGCACTATAACATCACAATTAAATAAATATTAATAAGTAAAAATTATTAGACAAATTCTATATAATTAAATTACTTCTGACTCTCTTCGCCTATAAACCCACAACCTGCTACAAAACTAAAAACGCAAATTTCAAAGATTTTTTTTTAATAACTGCTATAAATAATCAGTACATGTTATATAATTAAACTTTTTCCCACCCTATTCCCCTATAAACCGACAACCCGCTACGGAAATAAAAACGCAAAATGTAATTTAGAAAAATAATAACTACTATAAATAATCAATACATTCTATATAATTAAATTACTTCCCACCCTATTCCCCTAAAAACCCACAACCTGCTTCAGAACTAAAAGTGCAAAATTAAATTTAAAAAAAAATAATTACTACTGAAATGTAAACACATATAACAAAAATATAAGCAATTCTTATACAAAAAACAAACATCACACACATATAAAATATATACTAAAATACAAACATTAATATAAAATCAATATTTTTTAGAACTATATTTTTGCAAACGATATTAAACACTTCAATATTTTTTACATCGGAATTACTTACGTAAAATCGATATTCTTGACCACAAGGATTTTTCTGTCAATATTCCTGACCCATGATATTTTTACCACGATATTTGTGCAATTCGATATTTCTTCCTCAATATACTTTCTCTGCACCCTTTTTTCAATTAAAAAATAAAAATCATTGAAATGTAATGAAAAAGAAAACAAAGGTAAGGCTTGTAGTTAGTTAAACTTTATTTAATTTTTCTATGCATGCCAAACTTAAACTATACAAACATTATAAATGCAAAAGTTATAGGTATAACTTAGCCTAATAACTTCTGCACCATCCCAAAACTATAAGTTGCACACCTCCAGACACAGTGTTATTAAATCAGTATGAACACAACACTAAGGGGCCGATTCCGATCTGGGTCGGAAATCACTCCGAACGAGCCGGATCCGGGGTGTTTTCCGACCGATCCAGACTCCTTCAGTCCGACCGAGCGAGTACGATGCGGCCGTATGGTGTTGGACTCGTTTCGGTCGGACTCTCATTGAAGTCAATGGGATCCAGTCGTACAACGTGTACATAGGCTCCCATTGACTGAATGGGTACATTCCAGAGAAGTGCGCCCCCTACAGTGGGTACGCGTCAGTGCCATTCGCACCGTACCTGCCTGTGTTGGGGAGTCCCTTGGGTCTCCTCTTGTGTCCGATGCGGACCCCCAAAGTCCAGCTCCGGGAGCTATTGCGAGCCCGAAGCTCCGACTCGATCCGGCTGTCCGAATCGAGCATCGTACTGGCTCGGTTGGAATTCGCCTCCATTGCGCGCCACGTTTAGCTTACGGCCGAGACGTACAGAGCGGTTCGGACCCGGAATCGATTCGGACAGAGATTTCGCGATTGTTCGCATTGTACTTCGTCGTCAGGACCCGTGTACGAACCGGATGGAAATTCAGTCTCCAAATTCGACCCGCTAATCCCGAACCCGATTCGGAGCCCTTCCGACCGAGATCGGAATCGGCCCCTAAGTATAACTCGCGCCTTCTCCATACACTCCTTACACAAATTATATGACATCACTTTTAGCATGTTAAATGATAGCATTCCTAACAAGACACATGACATCATGAAATCATTCATGATAAGACTGTGACTGGTAGCATACAGTATATATACACACAAACATGGATATGACCCCTAAACCCCTACACTGCCACACACAAGGTTTCTCAAATTTGCTAAAAAAGCTGGTATCAACACCAGGATATTTGAGAAGACTTGTCATTTTAGTGAATGAATGACACAGTCCAGCACCACACTATGAAAATTGTTTCAGCACCATATGCCAGCGCAGTTCACCATTTGCCACTTCCATAGGCAGATCGATAGATATCGAAGGTTATAGTCAAGGTTGTGACATTTTCAAACAATTGCTTTTATTACATTTAAAAATTGCCCCCTCCTCATGTCTATAAAAGCTGGTTGTGAAAACTTTTATTCAAAAAATTGGGTTGTGGTTCTAAAAAGTTTGGGAAGCACTGTCCTAGAGCATAATATCTGCTACTTAGCTGGTAGCAGGCTTAATAGCATATAAACGTCACTTTTTACTTGGTGCTGGATAAGGAGCTGCCACTATTTCAGAAACCTATCCATGTCAACTATACTATACTGTCAGTGAATTTGTACATATGATTATAATCAGGGGAGTCATGAACCCTCCGCTTTAGCAGCTGCAGCAGGGGTGGTATTCTTATGGGCCTCTTGTGTCTGCAACTCGGAAGACCAAGCAGGAGAAAGGGAAAAAAGGGCAAAAAAAGACAACTGGGTAAGTAGAACAGGGAAAGAAAGAAGGAATATTGGAAGGAAAGGTGACAAGTAGGAAGCATAGATGAATGAGTGGGTGGATGACTGAGTAGGGGAATGAATGAGTGGGTGAAAGGATGAGTTAATCATAGGTAGATGGAAAGGTGGAAGGATGGCAAGGTAATAGGATGGGGGAATGGATTAGTGACTGAATAGATAGGTGGATTGAAAGGTGAAAGGATGGCAGAGGAAAAGGATAGATGGATTGATAGATGGATGAACAGGTGAAAGGATGGTAGAGTAAAGGGATGGGATGGGTAAGGGATAGACAGGTGTAAGGATGGCAGTGTGGATATATATGGATGGATGGCAGAGATGACAAATGGATGAATGAATAGATGGATGGATGGCAGAGTAAAGGGATGGGTGAATAGGTGAATGAGCAGGTGAAAGGATGGTAGAGAAAAGGGATGGGATGGATAAGGGATAAACGGGTGTAGGGATGGCAGGGATTCAGAACAGGCCACAGCACGGAAACAGAAATTCTTCACATAGTCGATGATGCACTTCAAGCAATAGATCACAACCAATCTTGTCTACTCATCCTCCTAGACTTGTCATCAGCGTTTGATACAGTTAACCACAAAAAACTTCTAAACAGACTTCACGACAGGATGGGAATTTCCGGCACTGTACTGGAATGGTTTGAATCATTCTTACAGAATAGAACCCAGAGATTCCTAGTAAACCAATCTCTTTCTCCTTCATGCCCAAACACAATTGGAGTACCCCAAGTATCTACTCTATCTCCTTCACTGTTTAACTTATACATGGAACCCTTTACAGAAATCCTGCGAAATTCTAAAATAGCTTACCATATGTACGCGGACGACATGCAAAATCAAGATTGCATCACTGGAAGACACAACAATTGTGAATGGGGCCCTCAAAATGACGCTAAAATGGCTAACTAACAATCATCTCAAGCTAAACGCAAATAAAAGAGAATACTTACCCATCGCACCACAAAAGAATCAAGCAGAAGTGAAGGAATGGTCCCAAATGATCACAGCGTTAAACTGCACCCCGACTCTAGTTGAGTCAGCAAAATCTCTCGGAATCACACTGGATGAACACCTTGATATTAAAACCCACATTAAAGTAATGGCAAAAAACGCATGCTTCCATCTGAACTACTTAAGAAAAATGAAGTCATTTTTAACGGAGAATGACCTCAAACTAGCTGTGCAAACACTGGTTATCTCACAAATTGAATATGGGTGCACAACGCTAGCAGGCCTCCCAAATATTTCCATAGCTCCCGTAAAAGCATGCCTCAATGCAACGGCAAGACTTATTACAGGATCGAGGAAATTTGACCACATCTCCCCTCACCTGAAAGCTTTAAACTGGCTACCCTACGAAGCTAGAATACAGCTAAAAATGGCATGCATCACCCATAAAGTGATACATCACAACACGCCTAGATATTTTGCCCAGAAAATAGAAATTTCAGGAGGAAACAGACCTGCCCGGAGTGCCAATTTTCTGCTGCTGAGACCTCCTATCTTCAGGAAGAAAAAAACCTATGAGAGAGCGTTCTCTGGTGCAGCCCCCAACATCAGAAACATTTCTAACACTGCATCATTTAAGAAGGAAACTAAGATCTTTCTCATGAGCGAATTCCTCCCATAGGTAGGCAATTCGCCATCTGAGACTTAACAGTGAGGGCCTATTAGATAACAAAATGGGAAATATATAGAAAATGACCCACGGTAAGAGGACACTGGCGGAAGGCAAGAGACAAACCAGGAGATGGGAGAAAACAATCAGCTACTACCTCAGAACAGTTTTATCCGTGTCTTGTAATCTTGTTGCGGTCTTTTATCGTTTTCAGTATATTATCTACCTATAGACTAGGTTGGAAGTATTACCAACTAATTTTCAATCTTATTGCTGGTTATATACATTGCTGTTTTTATCCTATGCCATGTGATGTTAAGCGCTCTGATACCCAAGGGTCTAGTTCGTGCTATAGAAAACTGCTTATAAATAAATAAATAAATAGATGGATGGATGGCAGAGACGACAAATGGATGGATGAATGGATGGATGGCAGAGTAAAGGGATGGGTGAATAGGTGAATGAGGTGAAAGACCCTCCCACAGACCTGATTAGCGCTGCAGAACCTTAGAGCGCCGTGACTCGCTCCTGTCCCTCAGGCTGAGTGGTCGCTCCCCAGTGTCCCCTCGTGACACTCGGTATCGTTGTGCTGCTTTTACCGTGATCTCTACCTAATTGCATTTGCCTGCTGTGTGCCTGCCTGCCGAGCTGCTGTACTAGTTAATTAATTAATTAATCGTGCCGCTTTCACCGCACTCGGTAGCGCTGTATCGCTTTTGACATTGTTTTCTGCCTAATTGCATTAGCCTGCTGTGTGCCTGCCTGCCGAGTTGCTCTCTTAGCTATTTAAATAATTAATAGTGCCGCTTTTCACTATATTTGCGCGCTCTGACTAGCGCGACGCTGTGCTCCCCCCTCCGCCTCCATTTTGTTGTTGTTGTTGATCCCTGGAGCCCGCCCCGCCTCCCAGCTGAGCAACCCTCCCACAGACCTGATTAGCGCTGCAGAACCTTAGAGCGCCGTGACTCGCTCCTGTCCCTCAGGCTGAGTGGTCGCTCCCCAGTGTCCCCTCGTGACACTCGGTATCGTTGTGCTGCTTTTACCGTGATCTCTACCTAATTGCATTTGCCTGCTGTGTGCCTGCCTGCCGAGCTGCTGTACTAGTTAATTAATTAATTAATCGTGCCGCTTTCACCGCACTCGGTAGCGCTGTACCGCTTTTGCCATTGTTTTCTGCCTAATTGCATTAGCCTGCTGTGTGCCTGCCTGCCGAGTTGCTCTCTTAGCTATTTAAATAATTAATAGTGCCGCTTTTCACTATATTTGCGCGCTCTGACTAGCGCGACGCTGTGCTCCCCCCTCCGCCTCCATTTTGTTGTTGTTGTTGATCCCTGGAGCCCGCCCCGCCTCCCAGCTGAGCAACCCTCGCCCCTCCCCCTCCACTATCCATATATGACAGTAGTTCCCGCGCGCAGCGTCCACGCGCAGCGACCGCGCCCCATTCGCGCCGAAGGTGCGCCAAAGGTAAGCCCGTCTACGCCCGTCCGCGCCTGGACCGCGCCCAGCGCCAGACCCCCTGCCCCTCGCGCTGCCCAGCCCCCCCGCATTACCTACGATGCCGCCACCCTCCTAGCCCTTAACCCCGGTCGCGCCCCCACCTGCGTCCTAGCCGCTCCTGGACACACCCATGGACCTTTCTCCTGCTACTCCTGCAAATTCAGCGGCACCGACAACATCTCCGCCACGACTACACCACAGATTCCCGACCCCAACCACCTACAATGCATCCTTCTCAACACCCGATCGGTGCACAGGCACGCCATTGACCTATGGAACCTACTAGACACCTTCTCTCCAGACGTCGCCTTCCTCACGGAAACATGGATGAATGCTTCCTCCGCTCCAGACATCACCATTGCCATCCCTGAAGACTACAAGATCACTCGCAAAGACCGCACCGACCACACAGGAGGAGGAATCGCTATCGTCCATAAAAAATCAATCCGCATCTCAACCAGCTCTGACACCAACCTCGCCAACTCCGAACACCTTCACTTCCAGATCCACACCGACCCCAAGACCACACTCAGAGGCACCCTCCTCTACAGACCACTAGGACCCCGCGCTAAATTCAGTGAAGACATCACGGACTTCATCACTCCTCACGCGCTCCCCTCCAAAGACTACATCCTTCTGGGAGACCTCAACTTTCACCTTGAGAAGATCAACGACCGCAACACCGCCACCCTCGTGGACAACCTCGCCAACCTCGGACTTAAACAACTAGTCACTTCCCCCACTCACATCGCAGGTCACACACTCGACCCCATCTTCACTTCCAGCAATCATGTCTCCTTCAGCCACACTACGGATCTCCTATGGACCGACCACAGCTGCGTCCACTTCACCTACAACAAGCCGAAACCCATCAACCACTCCCAACCTACCCTGCAAAGAAACTGGAACAAAATCACCACGGACCAAATCTCCGCTTCACTCCTTCGAAACTCCCCAACCCTCTCCTCTAACGCCAACGAAGCCGCCGCCAACCTCACCCTATGGTTATCCAACACCGCCGACACCTTAGCACCACTGAAAAAACGTCAAAGCAAACCTGGCAGCAAGAAGGCCTCATGGTTCAACGATGATCTTAAGAAATCCAAGAAACTCTGCCGCTCCCTTGAAAAAGCCTGGAAAAAAGACCCAACCACCAGCACCAAGGACGCCTTCAAAAGCGCCACCCGCACTCACCACCAACTGATCCGTAAAGCCAAGAAAACAGCATTCAAAGATCGACTTGACAACAACGCCCACAACAGCAAGGAACTTTTCAACATCGTCAAGGAATTTTTCCAACCCCTCGGCCAACTCCAACGACATCACCCCCTCTCAAACCCTCTGCGACTCCCTAGCCTCTTTTTTCCACAACAAGATTGCAGACATCCACAACAGCTTTGACAACCAACCCGGAAACCAACCCACCCTACCAGCTGCTGACCATCTTCCCCCCGTAAACACCCTTAACGCCTGGAACCCAATCTCCACTGAAGACACCATCCGCCTGATGAATTCCATCCACTCTGGATCCCCCACAGACCCATGCCCTCACCACATCTTCAACAAAGCAGACTCCGTCATAGCACCTCACCTCCGAAACGTCATCAACTGCTCCTTCAACTCTGCTACCTTCCCAGAAGACTGGAAACACGCTGAACTCACCGCCCTTCTGAAAAAACCAACAGCGGACCCCACCGAACTCAAAAATTACCGCCCCATCTCGCTTCTCCCATTCCCGGCAAAAGTCATCGAGAAAGCCGTCAACAACCAGCTCGCCGCCTTCCTCGAAGCCAACAAATCCCTCGACCCCTCACAATCTGGCTTCCGAGCAAAACACAGCACTGAGACCGCCCTCATCGCAGCAACAGACGACATTCGAACTCTACTGGACAATGGAGACACAGTCGCCCTCATCCTCCTCGACCTCTCCGCAGCATTCGACACAGTCTGCCACAGCACCCTTCTACAATGCCTCAATAACATCGGAATCCAAGGAAAAGCACTTGAATGGATCACCTCATTCCTCACCGGAAGAACCCAAAGAGTCTGCCTTCCTCCGTTCAAGTCCGAGGCCTCTGAAGTCATCTGCGGCGTACCTCAAGGATCCTCACTCAGTCCCACCCTCTTCAACGTATACATGAGCCCCCTCGCGGCCATCGCCCGCCAACACAACCTCAACATCATCTCTTACGCGGATGACACTCAACTGATCTTTTCTCTCACCAAGGACCCCTGCACCGCCAAAACTAACCTACACGAAGGAATGAAAAAAGTCGCCGAATGGATGAAACAAAGCCGTCTGAAACTGAACTCAGACAAAACAGAAGTCCTCATCTTAGGTACATCCCCCTCTGCCTGGGACGACTCCTGGTGGCCGGAAGCCCTCGGAAAAGCACCCATCCCGACAGACCACGCACGGAACCTTGGCGTCATCCTGGATTCTTCACTCTCAATGAACAGACAAGTCAGCGCCGTATCCTCTTCCTGCTTCAACATTCTTCGCATGCTCAGAAAAACATTCCGCTGGATCCCCTCCGAAACAAGGAAAACAGTCACCCACGCTCTGGTCACGAGCCGACTGGACTACGGAAACACCCTCTACGCAGGCACCACCGCTAAACTCCAGAAGAAACTCCAACGAATCCAAAACGCCTCAGCCAGGCTCATATTAGACATCCCACGTAACGAACACATCTCTGGTCACCTTAAAGACCTCCACTGGCTACCCGTCAATAAGAGGATCACTTTCCGACTGCTTACCCACGCACACAAATCACTCTACGACATCGGACCAGATTGCCTCAACTCTCGACTGTCCTTCTACACCCCCTCCCGCCAACTACGTTCTTCCAGCCAAGCCTTCGCCACTGTACCTCGCATCAACAAGACCACCATGGGAGGCAGATCCTTTTCATACCTGGCTGCTAAAACATGGAACTCACTCCCCGCTTACCTTCGCCTCACCCAGAACCACCTAGCGTTCAGAAAGCAGCTTAAAACGTGGATATTTGACAAATAATCCTCCTCCCCTTCCTAAGCGCCTTGAAACCCTCTGGGTATGTAGTGCGCTATACAAATTACTTGACTTGACTTGACTTGACTAAGGGATAGACAGGTGTAAGGATGGCAGTGTGGATAGATGGATGGCTGGCAGAGATGACGAATGGATGGATGAATGGATGGATGGATGGATGGCAGAGTGGATGGATGGATGGCAGAGTTAATGAATGGATGGATGGAATGCAGAGTGGATTGATGCATGGCACAGTGGATAAATTGCTAGATGGATGGATAGATGGATGAATGGCAGAGTGGATGTATGGCAGAGTGGTTGGACAGACGGCAGAGTTGATGGATACAGTGGAAAGATAGTGGGCAGAGTGGATGAATAGATAGCAGAGTTGATTGGTGGCTGGTGGAATGGATAGATGGATGGCAGAGTGGATGGTTGGGTGAATGGCAGAGTGAATTATGGATTGAAGAGTGAATGAATGGTTGGATGGAAGACTTGATGGATGGATGACAGAGAGGATGGGTGGACTGCAGAGTTGATAGGTGGATGGATGGCAGAGTGAATAGGTGGAAGGATGATCGAGTTTATGGGTAGACGGATGGCAGAGTGAATGGATAGATGGATGGCTATGCAGATGAATGGATAGATAGATGGGTGGATGGCAGAATGAATGGATGGATGAATGGCATTGTGCATGGATGGATGCATGGCAGAGTGTCTAAATGAAAGAACCACAGAGTGGATGGGTGGATAGCTGGGTGGATGAATGGATGGAATCATGGGTGGCAAAATGGATGGAAGGCTGAGTGGATGGATCGATGGGTGGCAGAGGTGATGGAAGCATGGCAGAGTGGATGGATGGATGGCAGAGTGTATGGATGGATAGATCAATGGATGACTGGATGGACAGACAGATGACTGGATGGATGGAATGAGGAAGATTGAATCTATAATCTATACTACTATTATAAAGGAAGAACTTTGAACCTTTGAGGCAGGTAAACTCGGGAACCACAGCGCCACTCCACACATCCGATACATTGTTGTAATCGTCAGGGTGTGCAGATGGATATAGGCTATATAAACTTAATAAATATACGTTATTTAAAAAATTTACCGAAAAAAAAGTAGTCCCTTGGAAGAAGCGCCGGCCGCGACGTTCGTGCCCAAAGTGAGGAGCGCGGGGAGGAGCGGCATCCAGGAGCGCGAGGAGGACTGGCTGACATGGCGCGGGGAGGAGCGGTGAGGAGTGGCGGACAGGCGGTGAGGAGCGGCGGACAGGTGGTGAGGAGCGGCTGACAGGAGGGGAGGAGCGGTGAGCGGCGGATGAGGTAGGTTATTTATTTATTTATTTAGGAGCGGTGAGCGGCGGAAAAATGAAGCAAAAATGAAAATCGGGAGCAAGAGGAAGCAAACGGAGCATTACAAAAGTGAGCCAAACGGTGCATTACAGGAGGAAAAAGTTACGTGTGCAGGTTACAAAAGCGTACATCGTGAGCAAGAGGAAGCAAACCGAGCATTACAAAAGTGAGCCAAACGGTGCATTACAGGAGGAAAAAGTTACGTGTGCAGGTTACAAAAGCGTAGAAAGTAAACATAGAGGTATAGGAGGAAAAAGTGACGTGTGCAGGTAGCAAGAAGAAGCAAACGGAGCATTAAAAAGTGAGCCAAACGGTGCATTACAGGAGGAAAAACTTACGTGTGCAGGTTACAAAAGCGTACAAAGTAAACATAGAGGTATAATACTGCAATATGTGGAGGAAGGCTCCGGGGGACCCACGGACAACGTCGGGGCGGGCGGGGGCCCTGAAGCCTAATTGCTCCCGGACAACGTCGGGACGGGCTGCTAGTAATATAATAAAGAGAGAGCCCAAACCTTTGAGGCAGGTAATCTCAGGAACCACAGCACCAATCACAACACCCAATACAGCGTTGGAAAGAGCAGTTGCAGCTGAAGGACATAGGCTATGCAGACGCCCACCAAATACTGCAGAGCTTTGTCAAACCCACAGCCTGTGAGAGCCCCGATGAATTCTCCCAAATTCTCTGTGATGAGATCTCGGTGTTCTTTGAGGATAAAATTAATCTAATCTACGACAAAATTATGGCCTCTAGCAGCGCAGGAAATACGATCTCCCCCCTTAATACCTCACCCATACAAAACAAAAACGTATTACTGTCCTTCCCGCAAATCGGTGACATAGATCTCCCCCCTCTCATCAGCCACATAAAATCTGGGTCCCCCAATGACTTCCTCCCTGCAAAAATGGTCGCCCCTCTGATCACCCTCTTAGGACCCTCCATTCAGTCGGTGATGAACATCTCACTGACAGAAGGACAAGTCCCAATGGAATGGAAGAAAGCGGTGGTGAACCCAATAAGGAAAAAAGCTGCATCCCCATGGACAGACCTTTCAAACCTCCGGCCCATCTCCCTCTTGCCACACATCAGTAAGATGACTGAGAAGCACGTGAACACCCATTTATCCAAACATATCGAGGCAACGGAGGGCCTGGACCACTCACAATCTGGGTTCAGGCCCAACCACAGCACCGAATCAGCCCTCCTAGCAGTGACCAACAACCTCAGGATGACGCTGGATGGAGGGGGGTCGATGATTCTGGTGCTGTTGGATCTATCCGCTGCCTTCGATACGGTGTCACATGAAGTGCTTCTCGGTTGTCTGAGGGATGTGGGACTAGGGGGTGTGGCTCTGTCCTGGATGGAGAGTTTTCTCTCAGGTCGCTCTCAAGAAGTCAGGTTGGGCTCCCATAAGTCCATCTCCAGGGAGCTCACCAAGGGAGTGCCACAGGGCTCATGCCTAAGCCCCACATTATTTAATGTGTACGTGGCCCCCTGGCTGACTTAGTGAGATCCTTTGGGTTCACCCCGGTGTCATATGCCGACGACACCCAACTTCTGTTCCCTTTTAAAACCTTTACACCTGCACTAAAAAAATCTTTTGCAGATGGAATGAGGGCAGTGTCTGAGTGGATGGCCAAGAACTGCCTACAGTGTAATGTAGGTAAAACGGAAGTACTGTTGTTCGGGGAGGCAGTGACACTATGGTCCCCCGAATGGTGGCCCCTGGAACTGGGACCTGTTCCCAGTCCCAAACAGACCATTAAAAACTTGGGAGTGCTATTAGACCAAGCACTAACATTAAAAGATCATGTTAACCAAGTTGCCGGCACCTGTTTCAGGGCCATTGGACTGCTGAGAAGGGTTTTTCCATACTTACCTGACAGACATAGGAAGACCTTGGTCCAG
The DNA here is from genome assembly GCF_964263255.1 of Lissotriton vulgaris. NCBI lineage: Eukaryota > Metazoa > Chordata > Amphibia > Caudata > Salamandridae > Lissotriton > Lissotriton vulgaris. The sequence goes on along the minus strand of NC_141697.1, from coordinate 286,216,628 downwards.
GCATTAGTCATTAGCAGATTGGACTATTGCAATGGTCTTCTCTTATCAACTAATGAAGAACAGCTTAACAAACTGCAAATAGTCCAAAACACTGCGGCAAGATTAGTCCTCAACGCTCCACCTAGGACTCCCTCCCGCCCTCTATTGGCTAAACTACACTGGCTTCCAGTGCGGCAAAGCATTAAGTTTAAAATCCTATGTACCATCCACAAATGTCTGACAGGTACGGGGCCCAAGTACCTTACAAAAGCCTTCTCACCCTATGTCCCAGGGCGTTCCCTACGCTCCAGTAACCTCCAGCTACTACAGGTACCCAGAATAAAAAAATCTAGGCAGGGAGGTCGTGCCCTTGCTCACACTGGACCTGTCCTCTGGAACTTTTTGCCCCAGACATTGAAACAAATTACCAACCACCTAACCTTCCGAAAAACCCTTAAAACCCATCTTTTCATAAATATTTGAAAAACCACTTATTTAATCCATTCAGTCACTTTTTGAACATGGACTAGCACAATCTGTATTCCTCCTACTGGCAAAAGCGCGGAGATACCCCTAAGGGGGTCGAATCAGGTGCTCTACAAGAACATAAAATAAATAAATAAAATAAATACATTTAAAAGGTAAAAGAACCGTGCCAGCAAAGTAGTCCCTTGTGGGCGTGTCTGCGTTGTGCTGTGGGCGTGTGCTGGGGGCGTGACAAATGCTGGGGGCGTGTGGTACGTTCCGCCCTTCATGCCATCTTTCATATTGTGTGCTAATCCCACCCTGCTCCCTTTAAATACCCCTGCACCCCATAATCATAACCCACCCTTACTCCTTAAAATACCCCAACACCCTTAAACACTAACCCATCTTAACCCTATAAATATACCCTGTACCCCAAAACCCAAACATAGCCCTGAACCCTATAAATACCCCTGTACCCCAAAACCCAAACATAGCCCTGAACCCTAAAAATACCACTGTACCCCAAAACCCAACCTACGCCTGAACCCTAAAATACCCTTGTACCCCAAAACCCAAATCTAGCCCTGAACCCTTAAAATACCCCTGTACCCCAAAACCCAAACCTAATCCTGAACCCTAAAAATACCCCATACCCCAAAACCCAAACCTAGCCCTGAACCCTAAAAATTCCCCCTGTACCCCAAAACCCATACCTATCCCTAAACCCTAAAACTACCCCTGTACCCCATAACCCAAAACTATATCTGAACCCTTAAAATATCCAAACACCCCAAAACATATACCTCAGTACCCCAAAACATATACCCCTATTCCCATACTTACCTTATCCAAACATTTAAAAAAAAAACATGCTTTTACCTTTCCAGCATTTATGTATGCGAGGTAAAAGCATACAAAATGTAATGCCATGCTTTACAATGGCATTGCGGAGTCATGGTACTTTCGTAATGAAAGTATGCGGAGTGATGGTATGCGGAAAGAAAGTTGCGGAATAATGGGTGCTTACCCTCCCCCGGTAAGTACATTGGTGGCATGGCGGCCCACATCTCCAGCAACATACTCATATTTTTTCACCACCCATTTGAAAAATGCACAGGTCTCTCTCATTGATGGCCAGGACCGACATACACTTTTAGACACACCTCCCGCCACAAGTTCTAGAATTGCGAACTTTAGAGCTGGGGAGCTATGTTCGAATCTCGGCATCAGCTCAACATCCTGTGATTCCAGGCAAATCGCTTTGTCTTCCTGTCCCTACCACAAATGAATGTGTTCTTCTGTAATGTAAATTGTGCTCATGCCATGTTGTCGAGTTTGCACTATATAATATTGCAAGGAAAAATAAAGTAGGGAAACTCGAGTTCACACACTACTGAACGGGCACTCTTAAGTGCATCAGCAGTGCACTGTGAATCGGAGCATTTCACAGGCCTGTCACAGATAAGAAATGCTATCAAAATGAAGTCCTACAAAACAATATACTACTGGCCGGCAGCAATTCATACCGGACAACGTCGGGATGGGCTGCTAGTTATAGATAAAGGAATGAATGGATGACAGAAGGTAAAGGTGAAATTTTGGATATCAGCAGGTACACTGAAGGTTGAAAGAATGGATGGATAGATGCATGGATGAAAGAGACAAGAAAGCTATCTAGGGAGAGTTCATGGCAGCCAAGGTTTCGTTTTGCTTATGTGTGACATTTTCACAGATCCAGTGCAGTTATGAGTGATATTCAACAACCAAATGTGTGACCCTCAGAAAGAAACTTGATAACAGTCCAATTAAGTTTCTAGCTGCTCGCAGACACCCAAAACAACAATTTACAGCAGCTTTATCTAATGACGCCCCCTCCTCATTTGACGGAGTGTGGTAATTATCCCAATTCACCAAGCAAATGCAATAATTGGGTATGAAAGTGTTTTTAAAAATGTAAACAACTTACTCCAACTGCGGGTGCAACGTCTATTTTTAAATAATCTTCTACCAGAGAAAAAAGAAGGCTAACACAGAGGCAGGAGAGGGTCTCAGTTGCTGCTAATTGTAGTCAGCTGAGAATGAGCCCAGTCCTGCTCTGGCAAGAGCAATGAGTGAGGAGGCGGACAACAGTTAGCAACAGCAGCAGAGTTTTGACCAGCGGCTGCAGCGAGTCATGCCGGTTGCACTGTCTCTGAACTGCAGCACTGCTAAAATTAATTAACTGACAGACAATCAGCTAATTAATTTTAGCTGCCAGCAGTAATTTAAAGGCCACGGCTCCCAGGGCTGACTTCCAGGGTTCTGCTCAAGTAGTTACATTGTTACATGCATGCACTCCTCGGGTGGGCTCGACCTGTGGAGATAAAATAAACGGCAAGAGACCGCTCTGGGTCTTCCCGCCAGCCAGTAATCACTGTGTGGACCTGTCTCATTCAAGTGCTGCGTAGGCCTGACCCCCGTGGCCCAGTCATGCTACACTGGCGACGAGGCCGGTCTGAACCCCGGTGCTCGGTCCTACCTCTGGTGGTGCTCGAGTCGTGGTGGTCCTGGTGCCGTGGAGCATTACCTCCACCCCCGACTCCCCTTGCCATCTGCTGCCCTGGGTCGGAGAAGGCATCTGAATCATCGTGCATCCAGGCAGCGGGAGTTCGCGCATGGCCGTTGCCATTGCACGAGTGCTGCGGTCCACAGGGTGCCCACCTCTGCACAGGCACTGCAGCCCAGCCTGCTGTGAGCCCTCAACTACCTGCATCCGGTGCTGGCCAACATGCCCCTGTGCTTCCTGAAAAGACGTGTGTCGAGGACAAGCGAGTGCACTTTTGCGGCTGGAGCTGGCGTGCTCCCATCACTGTCTGCCTGTTGGTGAGTGCCTGTATTCCCCGGGGCTGCCTCACTCACGTGCAGCCACATGTGCAGCACCTCCTGCTTGGCCCGCCTGCACACACCCACGGAGGGGAACACAAGAGGGCACAAGCCCCACACAAGGAAATTAAAGTAGAAAAGCACTATGACAGGGAAGACCATTTTGGCATGCCAGGCACCAAGCTGCCTGATCTGGAGTCTGCCTCCCCCACCTGCAAGGGACCACAGCATACCTGCAAATAGCCTGCAGGCCAAGGCTGACCGTAAGGCCTCTATGCCGGCACAGGCACATTTTGCCTGGACTGCGACAGGCCACCAACGTTGTGGACAAGTCCCTGCAAGCGACAACCATGCATGCCGGCCAACCACGTGCCACAACGCTCGCCCACAAGTAGGTGACACCCCCAAGAGGAAGAGGGGGGGGAACAAAGTAGGGGACCAGTACGCCGCACTGGGCACAGGCACGCCACCAACATGAGCATGCAGCCGCAAGCAGGTGCCGCTGGCCCGCCGGCCGATGCTGGCGATCAACAAAGGGGCGCCAACGTCCCGCCCTCAAACTATGGTCACGCAGTTGTGGTCCTGCTGCAACCTTTCAGCGAAATTGCCGTCCAAGACACAGTGGCCCCTTGGTGGAAAGCGTGGATTGGGCGATTGAACCACTAATTTAGGGGTACCAGGGAGACAGACGGCGCAGTGAAAAGATTGCTGATCATATACTATGGAGGAGCAGAGATCTACGATCTTTTCGAAAAACTGGCCAACACAGGAATCGATGACGACTATGAGGCGGCGTTCGCCGTACTTGATAGACATTTTGACCCTCAGCTGAACCTGGACTTCGAGTGTTTCAAGTTCCGACAAGCATCACAGTCCGACACAGAGTCGGTGGACATGTTCTATGCGTGGCTGCACAGGTTGGCAAGCTTGTGCGCGTTCGCAAACCAGAGGGAAGAAATACGCGGCCAGGTCATCAAAGTGTGCTTTCCATCTTTGCCAGGTCTCACGAACTTTCAGATACCCGGGCGGACGAAATGAAAGCTGCCCTGCAGAGGACCGCCACTTCGCCAGCACCGCTAAAATATACCACCAACCAGGAAGAGCGAGCCGAGGCCATACAACGGCGCTCGAGTACAACCCGCCCTGCATTGCGGCCGCCTACAAGTGGGGCTTGCAGCAACTGCAGAGTAGAACACCCGTCAACAGCAGTGTGCGGAGCTAGAGGGAAGACTTGCTGCCGCTGCGGGAAGTTAAACCATTATGCCAACGTGTATAGAAGCGGGCTGTCCAGACAGTCTTTCCCCAGCCCACGAGGAATGATGCAACATCTATGCCAGGTATCCCTTGATGATGCACAGTCACAGGATGAGGGAGCGACGGTGAGCGCTGCCTCGTGCTTGACAAAGATGACGATGAGGTGTTTGTCATATCCTTCGTCAGCAGGTCAGATAAACACCGAAGGTCGCCGCCGATGTGCTCAGTCCTGGTCAGAGGGTCCGCTGTTCAGGCGCTCATCTATACTGGTGCATCAGTCAATGTCATGGACTCGGAGCAGTACGAACGGTTGTCACCACGACCCCCTCTCACACCGACCAAGGCCAGGATCTACACATATGGAGGTACACACCCTCTACCCCTCAGAGGGGTCATCAAGGCTGAAGTCACGAGTGATGAACACGTCACGAGGGCCCACTTCCACATCACGGAAGGGAGGAATGGCACACTTCTCTGTTGCCACACTGCAGAGGACCTTGTCCTGTTTTTTTTTGCTCGTCAAGTCTATAACTCTCAAGCTGATCCCTTATTCGACTTCCCGGCGGTGTTCACCGGGCTCGGCAAACTGAAAGGGAAGCAGTTCAAGCTCCACATTGACACAACCGTGAGGCCGACGGCTCTAAGACACCGGAGGATGCCATTCAACCTCCGCTCACAAGTAGAGGAGGAACTAAAGAAACTCGAGAATATTGTCGTCATCGAAAAGGTATTCGGCCCCACCCCATGGGTATCCCCATTGGTCGTGGCCCCCAAACCAAAACAGCCGGGTGCCATACGGCTGTGCGTGGACATGAGGCTCCCAAATGTGGCAGTTAAAAGGGAATGTCATCTCACCCCCACCATGGATGACATTGTGGAGGACATGAACAGCGCTAAGTGGTTCTCCAAGTTGGACCTGAATGCGTGATACCATCAACTGGAACTTGAGCAGAGAGCAGGTACATCACCATCTTCTCAATCCATGTCGGCCTTCGGAAGTATAAAAGACTGAGTTTTGAGGTGTCGTCGGCAGCCGAGGTCTTCCAGAATGCCACACAGAAAGCATTGTTGCGTCTGCAGGGCATCATAAATCTGAGTGACAACATCCTGGTGTTCTCATACACCCCGGAAGAACATCACACTCAGCTCCGAGCCACCCTCCAGCAGCTAGAAGACTGTGGACTGACCTCCACAGGGCCAAGTGCTCCTTTTACCAAGAGTCAGTCGACTTCTTTGGCTACATCTTCACCAGAGAAGGGCTGGGAGTGGACCCCAAGAAGGCGATGGCCATCTGGGTGGCGAGCACCCCGAAATCCCCCGCAGAGGTCTGCAGCTTCCTTGGCATGGCCACCTACTGTGGCAGGTTCATTCCAAACCTGGCATCTTTGTCAGAGCCACTTCGTGTCCTCACCCGCAGTGACCGCCAGTGGGAATGGAACACTGCTGCCAACACGGCATTCAATACCATCAAGACAGCCCTCATGGACAAGACAGTAATGGCCTACTTCCACCCAGGTCGACGCACGAAATTGGTGGTGGATGCAAGCCTGGTAGGTCTAGGAGCTGTCCTCCCACAGGAGCATGACTGCGAGAATAGGAGGCCAGTTACGTATGCCAGCCGGGCGCTGTCTGGCACATAAACTAGGTACGCCCAGATTGAGAGAGAAGCCCTGGCCATAAAGTGGGCGTGTCAGCATTTTCACCTCTATCTGTACAGGCAGGAATTCCAGGTAGTGACAGACCACAAGCCACTGCTCCCACTCTTCGCAAGATCATCAAGACTGGCCCCTCCCCAGATCGAAAGATGGGCCGTCCAGCTGCAGGCATACAACTTCAAGGTTGTGTTCCAACCCAGCGGACTACCTCTCGCTGTACCCTGAGCCACAGGCCGCTCAAGCCCTGCCTACCGATGTGGCATACTCAGAGGCATTTGTGAAGATGGTCGTGCACAAGGCATGTCCAAAAGCAATAACATTGGAGAAGCCATGGCCGCAGACGAGAAGCTTGACAGAGTGAAGGATGCCCTAATGAACAATGGGTGGACCCACTTCCTGGACGGAGCCCTGTCACTCCTGGCGAAAGAGAGCCATGCTCGGCAACAGCTCTGGCAGATCCAGCATGAACTGAGGAAAGGGGAGCAAGGCGACGTTCTGAGGGGGTAAGTCATTGTGATTCCCAGGACACTGCAGGATCGCATCATCCAGTTAGAACATGTGGGGCACCAAGGGATTGCCAAAACCAAAGCCAGTCGCCGCAACAAGGTCTGGTTCCCAGCGATGGATACCCGAGTGGAAGACATGGTGCGCCAATGTCACTCATGCACCATCAAGGGGGACCCAGCACCCGACCCCGTCATCACTGAAGAGCCAAGCAAACTCCCATGGTCAAAAGTCAGAATCGATTTCCAGATGGGCACCACACGCTGGTGATCGTCGACTCATTCTCCAAGTTCCCTGTGGTGGAGGTGGTGGCATCCACGGCATTTCCGCATGTCAAGAAAATCCTAGACAAGACATTCGCCCTACTAGGCCTGCCGGATGAGATCCGGTTAGACAATGTACTCCTGTTCCAAGGCCATGAGTTTTAGGAGTACATGGACAATATGGCGATCCGCCACAGGAAGATCACCACTCTGTGGCCTCAAGCCATAGGTGAAGAGGAACGTTTTATGCAGACCCTTAATCGGTGTCTACGAATCACAGTGGATCAGGGGAAAGATGTCGAATCAGCACTCAACCAGTTTCTAGATGCATACCGGCAAACACCACACAGCACCACCAAGTGTGGTCGCGCTCACCTGCTGTTCAAAAGAGCCCCGAGAGACAGCATCCCAGCCAATCCAGCGTGGAAACCTTCTGACAGAGACAACACTGCCACACAGGCTAGGAGGACAGTCACCAACCAGAAGGCGAGTGTCCCCGAGGAGCAAAAGAGCCACAGCTGAAGGTGGGCGACAGCGTTGTGGTTAAAGACAGACACCCGGGCTGGAAATTCAGAACGCCGTACAAACCGGAACAATGGACAGTTGTCAGGGTGCAGGGGACCATGGTCACGGCGAAAAGAGGACAACAAGTGGTCACCCGGAGTGTCTCATGTTTTAATTTATTTATTTTTAGCATTTATTGAGCGCAAACAATTGCCCGCAGGCGTCTCGGCGCTGTACTGTATTACCGTCCTATATGAGCTTGGAAAAGTTTTCAGAGATTAAATAGCCAAGTTTTCAATTTCTTCCTAAAGGACATTAGGTTTGGACTTGATCTTATTGTTTGTGGAAGTGTGTTCCATAATCTTGGGGCGGCAACTAGGAAACGTCTGTCTCCCCAGTTGACCAGCCTAGTCCGTGGCACTACCAAGTCATTCTGTCCTGCTGATCGTAGCATTCGAGTGGGAGTATATGGGACAAGATGGTCGCACAGGAATTGAGGCGCTTGATGGTGTAGTGCCTTGTAGACGATACATAACGTCTTAAATTTAATTCGATTCCTGACAGGAAGCCAGTGAAGACTCCTCAATGATTCTGCTATAGGCTTGAATTTAGGAATGTTAAGGAGAAGTCTGGCTGCTGCATTTTGGACTGTTTGCATTTTCTTAATTATCCAAACTTGGGCGTTTGCAAACAATCCATTGCAGTAGTCCAGTGCTGATAGGACCAAAGCGCTAATCAGTGTCTTTCCCACATTTGTAGGGAGAAAAGGGAGGATCTTCCTCACCAGACGTAACTTGTAAAAAGCCGTAGAGGCCGTCTAATTGGCGTGAGCCATGAAATTTAGATTGTCATCAAAGACGACACCCAGATTTCTCACTTTCGTGACTGGTTTGGGTGCGGCTCCAAAAGATGATGGCCACCAGGTTGGGGACCAACTAGGGCTGAGGTGGCCAAAAGTGACCACCTCGGTTTTGTCGGAATTTAATTTCAGACAGTTTGCTGACATCCATTTTCCAATGGCCAGCATACCTGTCTTGAAATTTTCCGCCACTGTTTCCCCATCATTTCTGACAGCCAGTATCAGCTGTGTATCATCCGCATATGAGGTAAGGTTCATCCCGTGCGCTTTGATGGTGTTGGCAAGGTCCGACACATATATATTAAATAGTGTCGGACTCAGGGATGAACCTTGAGGTACCCCACATGGCAGTGATAACTCAGCGGATTCAAACTGGCCCAGTATAACTGCCTGGGATCTCTCTGCTAGAAAAGACGCTAGCAGATCTTTTGCCAGGCCTTGCACGCCCATCTTTTCGACACGGTTGACTAGGATCTTATGGTCAACCGTGTCGAAAGCAGCCGATAAATCTAAGAGCACCAATAGTGCTGTGCCACCTTGGTCTCTGATTAGTCGGATGTCATCCGCTGCTTTAATGAGCGCTGTTTCCGTTCCATGAAATTTGCGGAATCCAAATTGTGTTTCGTCGAGCAGATGGTGTTGCTCGATGAATTCCGCAAGTTGAATATTCATGGCTTTTTCAATTATCTTAGCCAGGAAGGGTAAGTTCGCCATAGGCCTATAGTTTTTAAGTTCTGCTTTGTCCAAGCCGGGTTTTTTCAGGAGGGGTTTAAGTAAGGTTTTTTTTAACTGGTTTGGGAAGATGCCTGTACGGACCATGAGATTGATTATTTGGGTAATAACTGGAATAACAGCATCCATTATTGAACGAAGGGCATTCAAAGGACAGGGATCCAGGGCTGATCCAGATTTAATTGTTTTAATAATGTCCTGAATGTGAACTTCTGTGACCTCTGCAAAACAAGAGAAATTATTACTTGGAGATGGGGTATTTATCTTTTCATGGCATTGGGTATCACCTAGGTTAAAAGCTGAAAATATGTCGTTCACTTTGCTAAAAAAGAAGGATGCCAATGAATCACAGAAATCTTGTGAGCAGGGGGGGTTAAGGTCTGGGGCGCATCCCGCAAGATGTTTAGTTATTTCAAAGAGTGTTTTAGTCGAATTTTTAGCGCTTTCAATTTGCTCAGTGTAAAACTTCTTTTTTGTCTCTGTGATCAGATGTTTGTATTGGGTTAACAATTCCTTGTACACTATCCTGTCTTCACTATCATACTTTTTCCTCCAGATTCTTTCTTTGTTTCTGCATTGCTGTTTTAGTTTTTTAAGCTCCTTGGTATACCAGGGTGCTGAGGGGGAGCTTCTATTCCTGGACATTCTTTTTTCAGGTACCAGTTTATTAGCCGCCTGGCCTACCCATATGTGATATTGTTCAATAGCGGTTTCTGGATCAGTAGCCCATTTAGGTATAGAGTTCTGTAACGCCTCCCTAAAACTGGGGATATTGATATCTTTCCAGACCTTGAACACTTCTCGTTTGGGGGGGAGTGAGGTGGCGGTAGATGTTTTATTAATTTGTATTGTGGCCAGTACCATGTGATGGTCGGACCAAGTCATTGGCAAGACTTCAGTCACTAAAATATTTTCAAGGTTGGTGAAAATACCATCTAAGGTATGGCCTGCATTATGAGTAGGTTCTTTCACCAACTGAGATAGACCAAAAACCTCCATTTCGGATAGCAGAGAAGTAGTATCCTTGTCTTCGCTACATTCCAGATGGAAGTTGAAATCACCTAACAGAGTCACAGATTTATCAGTAGCTGTAGTTTCTAGGATAGTGAGTATTTCTGTGAGGAATTCCGACCGCGACTCTGGTCTTCTATATAGTAATACACCTTTAAAATTGTGTGAGGGGGAAAGGTGGATGTCAAATTGAAGCGCCTCACATGCCGTTGAGGGAATGGCAGTGGTACGAATTTTGAAAGAGTCACGGGCGATTATAGCAACCCCACCGCCTCTTTTACCAATTCTATCTAGTCTATAGGACTTGAAACCTTGTGGAACGGCTATTACTAGGTCAGGGTCGGAGGCTTTATCCAGCCAAGTCTCCGTCAGGAACATTATATCTATGTTCCTGTCGATGAGTACATCGGCTACCTCTTGCCTATGTTTGGCTAATGACCGCACATTGATGAGGGCGATCATAAACACTTGGTTTATTTGGTTCAGATTTTCACTACCTGCTCTTTTATTTAATAGGGGAATAGACATTTGACAGTGTTTACAGTCGAGAACAGTTTTAGATGATATGGAGTCAGGGCTATACCTTATGCATTTTTCCATAGCTTGTGGGCGGAGATCAATCAGCGCAGAGCGTGGATAAGATGTGAGGCTTGCGCGAAGATTCTGGCCAGGAGGGGTGGCCCTAGGCCCGTGTCTGGCGCGGACGGGCGCAGACGGGCTTGCCTTTGGCGCGCCTTTGGCGCGCCGCCGGCGCGCCCGCTGCGCCCGCCCGCTGCGCCCGCCCGCTGCGCGGACGAAATGGCCTCATCATTTTATACTGTACAGAGGAGGGTGGGAGGCGTCCTGCCACTAGACCGCCAACCCTTCCTCCCTCCAAGATGGCGCCTTTCCCCGCATTGTGAGCCCTTGATCGGCCACGCTGGGAGGAGAAAGGTGAGGGAATGGGTCTCGGTGCAACGAGAATCTTGCACACGAGAGCACGTTAATGCAGTGCGAATTAAAACGCTTCCGCTAAAATATACACAGGTTTTTAAAATATATCGCTACTTCACGCAGTGCGATTTAAAAACGCAACCTAATAAAATATATAACAGTTTTTAAAATGATCGCTTCTGTCACCTTCAAGAAAAGAGAGTAGAACCCCCGGCTTTCGGCCTCAGGGGAGAGTAACACATGGGCCGGACGCCGGCTCAGTGGAGACAGATGATCTGGACGGAGCTCAGTATCTCACACCCGTCGGCTCGCCAGGACCTGTGACCTCACCACCAAGGCACCCACAAACAGAAAGTAGAGAAGTAGCTGCAGCCGCTCAAAGGCCCAGCCAAGGTGTTGGTACTCAAAATCTCCCGCACACCCAGATGGATGCAGCGGCCAGTTCCAACTCCGGGAGCCAGAGGTATGGTCGATGGCCGAACCCTGCACCTAGTCAGAAGCTGGAGGACTTCATTTGCACAACCCCCTAAGCATGCAGACTATGGTGGATGATCACTAAAGAAAAGGAGGGATGTAGAGAGCCACCCGGGCTCTCCCATACATTGTTACATGCATGCACTCCTCGGGGTGGGTTCGACCGGAGGAGATAAAATAAATGGCGAAAGACCGCACAGGTTTTCCCGCCAGCCAGTAATCACTGTGTGGACCTTTCTCATTTTAAGCACTGCGAAGGCCTTACCCCCATGGCCCCGCCACGCTACAGTAGTGTGCAGATGAGATACACACATGGCACGCTCCTGTCCTCAATCCTTTCAGAGCCACCCCTGCTGCAGCACATGACCGCCTGAGGACTGGGAGCCCACTGCCTGTACGCTGAAGCCCGCCACATACACTACATGCTTTTAGTTCACCCAGGTTCAGAGCGCGCAGCCGGTGAAGGCCCTAACAATTTATGATAATGCACTTTATTGTGATAATGTGGACCACCACATTAAAATGCATTAGTTTAATGCCTGATACAAGGTACTTGGCAGAGCTGGCGGTTTGGCTCAGGCGTTCAGGTTGCATCAGCTCTTTAGCTCAAAGTGGGGCTGGTTTTCATTTTCTGGCTACTCCCTGTAGTATCATGTAAATAAAGAATGACAGAACTCTTTTGAGTCCCAACAGACTCCGCAGACCTCTGACATAGGTGTTGGAGAGTAATGTGAATGCAGGTTTAGAACAATGAGTTCTTGCTTACACAATGAAGAATAAAGGCGTGTATAACTACCCTTCATGTGTGGCATAGTCATAGCAGAGTACCTGGGCTGGGAAGGCCACCACAACTGGCAATGAGTAGTGGGTATGCAGTCCATAGATCATTAGTGCTCTCCCAGGGAGTTTGCTGTGGTACATTAAGCAGATTGTGTGCGCCACGTGTGCCGCAGTCAAAGTGTAAAATCGACGCTGACACCTGTAGTGTCTCAGCGCAGTGCCAACCTGTGCAAAGCTTTCAAGGATAAAGAAAGCATCATTTAAAACCTACACATCAATGACCGAGAATCAGACAAAAAGGCCGCAAACAGAGGTACCATACTGCTACACCAATTAATGATATATGTCATATGGAGTGATTACGCTAACGGCGTATGAAACTAGGTTGTAAAAAGACTGTTTATGGTGATGATCAAGTGTGAGTTGAGCTGTAATCTGATGTGTTTTTAAGCAGAGATTAAACAGGTGTTTACAAAGAGATATTTACGTGCAAAGCCAATTGAATATCACCATACCACAGCCTGCTGTGAAGTGGACCCAGAGGCCAGACCGGGGTTGTGCTTGCAGAGCTGTCCATAAACGAAGAGGCCCACCATCAAAGCTGCTGTGGGGTGGCCCAAACCACTCCACAGATCACCATCAAAATAACGATCCTCAATTGAGTGCAAGGGAGAGGTCAAAGTTCCTACAACTGCCAAGGTTGACCCTGAAGCCAGCATATGCAAAGCTCTAGAGATGGCTTGCATGAGCCAGCTCCCGAAGAAGCATTAGACAGACCACTGGTGTCCACCAATAGGTATACTGCTGAAGCTTTCTTAAAACCACCATCAACATTTGATACTGCCAAAAAACACAATGGGCCTGATTACAATGTCTGCCAGAAAGCCTTCGACAGCTGGTCGTAGGCTTGCCGACCGACATGGTAGGTTAAAGCGTTGGGACACCTCCTTCGGGCGGTAGCTGTTTTGCGCTTTATAAATAGCCGTATTATTATTATTATTAAAGTCCGACCGCTGTCATTATAATGACGGCGGTCAGAGTTTAAACAGGCGGGAGAATCCAACGCGGTTCGGACGTGCTGAGGAGCCTGTTATCCAGTAGGAAATCACTCATAATCCCTTAAGGACAGCGTTTTCGCCTTTGGGATTATGAGGTCAGTTTCCGACAGCCAATCCATGTCGGCCTTTCCAACATGTTTTTGCTGTCAGAAACTGACTTCCGCATTTGGCCCTGGGTTGCACCTATGGTACCCCACTCATCATCCCTGGACCGTGTGGCACACATAGTACAGGGATGTTTCCAAACTTCCATCTTTCAATGGAAGCTTGTGCTGCGGGCGGTTTCAGCACGCTGCACAAGCTCCAACTGAAAAATGGAAGTGTGCAACCGCACCATGTGCAGTCGCTTCCTAATGGGGTTGTCAGAACTGCCCACCTATGGTCCGGTGGTTCCTTCCCCAAAATGGTGTCAGTCAGAGGCAACTCTGATTGCATCTGTAATTAGGCCCAATATTGGCAAAAGATGGACCTCCTGGATAGAGAATTTTGAGGATTTCATAGATGCAATAGATGAACAGATGACAAAAAGTTTATCAAGTATCTGAAGAACATGGCTGGTGAAAGTGTAAAGGAAGCCATAAAAAAAAATACCACATGCTGGCGAAGTGACATAAAATTAAACCAAAGCAGCCTTGAAAGTCAAGTTCATTCCGAAACCAAATGTAGATTAAGAATGATACGTCTTCAGTCAAGAGTGCCAGAGAGTAGATGAAGCCATTGATGAATTTATTGAGAGACTGAACCTCCTCTTAAAGCACTGTAAGTTCAATTAATTTAATGATGAGGAAGCTACCCGCCTCAGAGTTATGGATGGATGTCTGTCGGATTCTTTTCGACGACAAATGCTGAAGAAAACTCTGAGCTTAGAGGAAGTCCTTACGGTTTCCTAAACTGAGCAGTGTGCAATCGACAAGCGGCTGACATGGAGGCCGGAGGTGCCCAGAGTGCATCCGTCATTATTGTGAAAAATAGTCCAAAGCCTAAAGCTGATGGACACAAAACGAAATTGGACAGATTTGCAACAGCTGTGGCAAAGCAAACCATTTCATGATGGTGTGCAAGGCGAAAGGAAAAGTGAGTGTGTCACAGCGTAAAGACAAAATGGCTTACCCAATGCTGCTTCAAAGATGTTCAACTCACTCCCACAAGGCCAAGGGGTCACATAAGCTGAGGCAAATCTTTTTTTTTAATGTATTTATTGAAAATACATGAGTAACAAAAGTAACAAGGCACATGCGCCACAGTCACATGACAGTGATTAGAAATCACATCTGCATGAACTCTGTAGGTGAACAGTGAACATTGAATATGTACAGAGGAAAAAACAAACACAAAAATAAAGCCATTTTACCGTAAGCAAAGCAAATTATACTAATCATACTGAGAAATGTTAGAGGCAGCATTCAAAAAAAGAAAGAAAAAGGATTTACATATCCATATCCAGATAAGACATAACTGCACCCCAGATTTGCTGACCCAATTTCCGTTTGCGCCTACCTTTAAGAGCATATAGACTACACTCAATATTGAACATGGGCAGGAACCTTGCCCTCCAAGCCTCAAAAGATGGGGCATCCTTTTGTAGCCAACAAGAAGCTATACTCAACCTTAACACAGCTGTGGCTACAAATATCAGATATACAGCGTTACTGGGTACTATATCTGCATCTACACCCATCTTTACCCCCAACAAAATCTGCATAGATGATAAATGTATAGGAGATCCAAAGATTTCAGTTAGGAACTTGTCAAACTGCTCCAATAATCTACTTAATTGTGGACATGCATAAATGATATGTACCACATCAGCAGCTGGGTTCCCACAACGAAAACATTTTCCCTCCTGATCCCCGCCCCATTTAGCAATTTTATTGGGTATGAGATACAGATAAAAAACAGTCTTATAATGTTGGGCGAATTAATTGGCAGACATGAATATTCGTATGGCTAGTTCGATGGAAGTCTCCAAATGTATACCATGACGTCCTAATCTATTCTCCCATTTGTGACAATGCTCTTCCAAATCATTAAGCTTTGTCCCAAGCATAAGAGTATAAAGTGTCCCTATTCTTGCTGCCTTTCTATTTGCTTCTATAAGGGGGTTAGGTTGAATATTCCACCGAGCTTTGAGAAGATAATCTCTAATTTGTAGATATTTTAAAAAATCCGCCCAGGACAGATGATATTGCTCCTTAAGCTGGTCAAACGATTTAAGTCCACCATCCATGAAAATGTCCCCAACCATGATAATGCCTTTAGCACGCCAGTTATGTACAATCCTATCCTAAAATACACTCGGAAAGAAGGCCGCAGCTGTTAGTGGGGTATACCAGGAGACTTTTCTACCTCATACATCTTCTTGATAACTTTCCACACTTTATATGCGGCTATAAGTATCTTAAATCTTGTACATTTGTAATAGCTCCAATCTAGATTCACAAACAGGCAATTTTTTACTTCAGTGCCTAACAGCATATGGTATATAGAGGGGGACTCTGCGATATCTATAGACCCTACCCCTGTAAGCAGTATATTCATATGTTGTAACATACATGCATAGTAATAGAGAGTTAAGTCAGGGACAGCCCACCCACCTACGGCTCTAGGTAGAACCATATATCGCATTGCTCTGCGAGCTTTCCCACGCGCCCATATAAATCTCATATACAAAGACTGTAATTGTACGAGATTAGTTCGCGGTATCTCCAACGGTACACATCTGAAGAAATACAGTATTTTTGGAAGGATCATCATCTTAAGAACATTGCATCTACCTACTAGCGAAAGATGCAGGCATTCACATTGATCCAATTGCCTACGAACCCCCGTCATCAACTTCCCCCAATTGGACTCAACCAGCGCAGACGCAGAGGTCCTTATCCGAACTCCCAAATACGTTACCTCTTGTAACACCCTTGGATCATTGAAAAAGCCAACATTGAGACACTGAATTTGTGTTTTGGCTGTATTTAGCTTATAGCCCGATACTGCCCCGTACTCTACTGCAAGTTGTTCTATCGCCTGCATTGCCACTGCTGGTTTAGGCGATACAACGGCCACATCATCCGTGTAAGCAAAAACACGGTATTGTTGCTGCTGTATAATTACTGGTTGTATCTACAGGCTGTATTCAATCATTTTAAAAAACGAATCAATATATAATGAAAATAATAATGGGGAACAAGGGCAGCCCTGTCTAGTGCCCCTCCGGATAGACACTGCCTCTGATTCGAGCCCCATGGTGCATATCCTGGCAACAGGTTGACGATATAACGTTTGTACAGCTGTGATGTATTGTTGCCCAAAACCACGCAGCCGCATCACCTCCCATAGAAAGCACCATGAGACTCGATCATAATCCTTCTCGGCATATATATCTCCAGCAGCAATTTATCAGGGCCAGCCGCCTTACCAGCTGCCAACCCATTTACAGCCTGCTCCAGCTCAGACATCGTAATAGGGGCGTCCAACCTTGCTACATCCTCCTCCCCAAGATCCTGTTCACAGTATCGATGTACAAATGTTTCACCTTTTTGGCTATCATAATGTACTCCAGCATATAGTATTTCGTAAAAATTCTTAGATACCTCCAATATACCAATCTCATTCTCAATGTGGCGCCCACTGGGGTCCAAGATAGTGTTAATTCTTTTAGTCTGAGGTTTTGGGCCAGGCACCTGCCACTTGCCTCCCCATATTCATAATTCAACTGCCGCTCAATAACATATTTTTTGGCAGCCTCTTGACTCCAATGGAGATTTATTTTTGCCTTGGGGCGTGCCACTTCTGTTGCCCATTCTCCAATATCTGTGCCAGCATGTATACCCTGCACAAGCGTCTCTTCAGCCGTTATAAGACCCTGATATACCTCCTGTACCTTAAACTCTTCCGGTTCAAGGGTGACGTAGGCAGACCGAGGGTGCCAAGCGTCAAGGGCGGTGTGCCGAATACGCTTCCACCCCCCTCCTGAGACCCATGGTGTTTGATTCTAAAACCTATAAAGTGCAGAAACGAAAAGTAGAAGCCTCCTAAACCAGGAGTAATTAGGAAGAGTTTGTTCCTTCCTAATTTTTTTGCACTTTTTCACCTTTAATTTATTTTCACTTTCACGCCCCTAGGTAAGGGTGGGCCTTAGCGCGCCCATACCGCCAGGGTTTATCACACACAGTCCTGATGAATTGCCGGGTAAATTAACACCGTTTTGATGGCAAGAAACATGTTGACAAACGTATAGGAACCCACCACTCAATTATAG
This sequence comes from Lissotriton vulgaris, assembly GCF_964263255.1. Classification (NCBI taxonomy): domain Eukaryota; kingdom Metazoa; phylum Chordata; class Amphibia; order Caudata; family Salamandridae; genus Lissotriton; species Lissotriton vulgaris. The sequence goes on along the minus strand of NC_141697.1, from coordinate 286,199,037 downwards.
TGGACTGTTTCCTGACACATATTTTAAATTCTCTGTCTTTAGTGGTCATAGAATAAAATTATTACCTCAGATACACTACTGACAATTTTACTACCTTCACCACTCACTATTCTAATTGCACTCAACACGTCCTGAACTCACCATCCCGCTCCGCAGTAAAACTGGCGTTGCAGCACACCAAAGAGACACTCGGTCTCTTTGGTGGGGCCCGATGATGAAGCATGTCATCACTAGGTGGTGAGTGAGGGCTTTCTTTAACATCCCAATGTGGTTGTTTTTCGTGCTCCCTAACATGGTCTAGCTTACTTTGTAGACACTCTTACTTTGATTATTGATTATTGACCGGGGAACAAGAGTGTCAATATACTCTCCCTATCTCTCTCCTTGTCAAACATATGCTGCTACTAGGCCTGCATTCACTGGAGTAGTATCCCAACTAGGCTGATCAAGAGGCACAGTCAATGCATGGGGGGGATGTTCACCAGAGTCTAGTGGTTTTCTCACAGTCTCATGATGCAGGGATTGCTCTACATCCACACCTTCATCTTCGTCCTGTCCATCCCCCCAATCCCCCGCAGTGCTGAAGTTATCATTGTCATCATCATTATCATTTTCTGAGACTACTGAGAGATCGGACATAGAGTAGAATTTGCCCTCTAAATCAGCATATTCGACATTGTTTCCCTTATCCAGAGAAGAGCCCAGGCCCTCTGAGGTTAAAGTGCCAGTTATTGCATTGACTAGCACTAATGGACTGCTGACAGGTAGCGCGACTATATAAGAAGCCATGTTTGTCTCACAGTTTGGAGCATTAACCGTATCAGCCGCGTTGATTTTTACTACATTATCCATGACAGCATTTGTCTGAGAGGGATTCTGATTAACGACGCCCATTTCTTCAAGTGCTTTAGCTTTCAGCGCAGGTCTTTTAGTAAAAATTGCAGGTACTGTTCGGGTTTTAATGAGGTCATCCTGCTGTGCTTCATGCTGTGTGTGTCCGCTCACAGGCACCGGGGAACATATCATCGTACCAGGATCCGCCCGCTCGCTTGACATCGAAGAGTTACTGGCACGCTCTGTTTGTCGGCGACTGATATTGCCATTAATATTACCACTGCTGGGTGTCTGGGGGTGCGCTGCTATATCCGTATTTTCAATGTTCATCACACCAGCGCTTCCACCCACCGCTGTCGCTATCGCTGCTCCAACTGCACCGGTTGCTGCCGCCACAGAACTTGCCACCACACCGCTATGGGTTCTCCCTCCTCTCCCTTTTGGGGCCATAGCTTACTGCCTGCACACACTCCACACGCTGGAGCCAACTGCTCTATCAGGGTCAGATGTTGCGACAATCCCACTCCGCAGGCTCCACTTGCTCCGTGAGCCTGCCACGCCGTATTCCACCGTACTCCCCCCCCGGAGCAGCCGAGCGGAGCCGCGACCACACAGGATGCCGCTGCCTCAATACACCGTACTCCACGCCGAAGTCGCTCCCGGACCAAAGAGGGATCTACACCGAGTCCTAGGCCTGTTCTCACACCGTAAGTGTCAGGAAAGTCAGATCAGGTGAGGAGCCACAGAGAGCCGTACACAGACCACTCACACGGCCACAGTCATGGCCGCCATCTTGTCCCCTACCAAGATAGCTCAGCTGAGGCAAATCAACGCCAAACAAAAACGATCATCATCTAAATCATCATCAAAGAGTTCCTTAGTGATGGTTTAAAGTTAAAGTGACAATGATAATTGCGCAATGGCGATATTTACTTCAGAGAGGCATGCCCAAGTGGAACTAGTCGAATGTGAGAAACACCACAAACTAAAGAAAAATCAATATGAAAAGCACCAGACTTACATCTTTGTCTGAAGATTACCCTGAAGATAAATGGGTATTCGATACCATTTAATTATGATAGAGATGCGTCAAAAAACATCATACCAGAGGGGAAATATTGTGAATTGTCATTACCAAGACTTATGCGGTAAAAAACTAAGGTATATACCTAGGCTACATCGACCTCTTTAAAAAATCAAAGTTCCTTTGTAGCCATGATGAAACACATGAAAACTATGCTAGGAGCACCTATTCATATACTTCCCTGCACGACTTTAAGTGCCTGGTAGCACAGTTTCTTTTTCTTTTTTTTAAACTCTTTTTATTAAAACTTTGCTCAACATACAGCATGTACGGAATGTGATCTCAGATTATCGCTCATTGTACATTACAATGAAGAAGAATGACATTATCGGAGGCAAAACTTGGACAAGTCAAAGAATAGCGCTTTTATGGTCAATTGCGGTTCATAAGATTTTCACCAGTGACAGCTCAATGGGCGTATTCTACCAGCCCCTCCCCACAGCGACGGTTCACTTCATAAGCAACACCTAAAGCCATCTGATCCAGCGGGCCAAAGGAAATTCAGTCTCATATGTACAACTCAACACCACAATACTCAGCATTATTAATAAATTCTACACTAGGCCCATAAATGATTGAGACATGAATTGACCAACACTTTAGGAACATTTAATTAAGTCAAAATCATAGGCAATGGATTAACTAATGGTAACTCGAACGAAACAAACAAGACCAGCTTGTCATTTCAAAATCTATTTTATTAACTTTATTTGTCGAGCAAAGTGCATTTAAGAAATTAATTCTTTTATTTGCATTTTAATAAGCAGCATTATTTTATTAGAAAGGCACATTAGACTGTCAGATTAAATCAAAATCAGCATGAGAAATGTTTAAGCATTTAAGAACTAATTCCCTAGTCCCTATTTACCTAACTTAGCTAAAGAAACCTAAAGGGAAAATCATAAGTATGAAAGGATCTTACGTGAGTCAAAAGTCCGACAGCATCTCTGGAGCACAGGAACGAGCCAACAGTGCTCTTCTCAAGGGGGCAATTTTTATACCTTTTCTCCATCTAAAACTTACTAAAAGAATACAAATATCTGACCAACACGAAGCATGATTGGTCGAGAAATGTCACTTGATGAAGTCATTCGCCTTTCACATTGTAAGAATCACGTTCTTTAAGAGCGGCATTGTCCTTTGACTACGTGTGTCACAGGCTCTTCCGAAGCTTGCAACATTTAATAAAAAATGTTCATTGCTTCCTCCGTCCAAGCTTTTCTGCCGCTACACATCCTGTCCTTGGCAATTAAAGTTTATACAATGATTATCTCAACGCTCTGCACAGCCTAGCTTCCGCGTGTGTTTTTCAAAGAATTATGAAGAAAATGTTTTCTTTTCATTCACTGCTGTGCAAGGCCCAACTCGACAGGACTTCGGACATCCATTTTAGAAATAGGCCACAGGCCTCTTTTAGCATGACTCTAGTATGCAAGGAAACACAAGACATCAATTAATTCAAGAAATTATCATTATTCTGTTACCCACCCCCCTGACTAATGTTAACCCATTAGTCTATGTTACCTAGCTTATTGCACAAAAGACAAACAGAACACAGTCACATAAAATGACATGACACTACAAAAGCACATTTAAGAGAATGCACATGCTATTATTTAAAACAGCCGCAGTTAATGTTTGGCAAAATAAAAGACAAAGTAAATATATTATTTAAAACGTAATGACAAACATAACAAGAGCACATATAATTAATCCCATATGTTCGTGTATGTGCACATTATTCTAGGTTGAATCAGTACAGAAACATGCAACACTCGTTAATTAATTAAAGATTATGGGAGTTTTAAATCAGCGTACTAAAACTAAACTTATCTTTAAAGTCCGCTTCATCACATCCCAGGCCCCCGACCTTTCCCGCATTTCTTGGGGCACACACTGCTCTGATACACTACTTGCTCCGTCCTTTAGCACCAATCTAGGCCTGATTCCCAAACTTCAAATCTCAGGGGAGTTGCCCTTGCCCCAAGCTCGTGCTATATTTCATTTAACAATGACCAAAAAGGAATGGCAGGGGATGCACAGCAAAGTTAATAGAGTTTATATTAGTTTGAAAGTAGGTTAGTTGATGGTTAGGGTGCTCCACACAGGTGGCGTTTCCGTCCTTGCAACGTCTGTGAGTGAGTTCAATTAAGTGTCACCATAAACACATTGGTGACATCCCTTTGACTGCGGGCACACCTTTGGTTCTTGTGCAAAGCAAGATTCCACTAAAAGTTGATTTCAGAAGTTTTAATCCAATCTTATCATTAAACTCATGATGACATTCTGTCTTTCAATTTGATCTGGCTATTTCATCGTATTGCATTTTTGAATATGGCGTGCTATCCTCCACTGGGCGGAAATGTAGAAATGACCAAAAAGGAATGGCAGGGGATGCACAGCAAAGTTAATAGAGTTTATATTAGTTTGAAAGTAGGTTAGTTGATGGTTAGGGTGCTCCACACAGGTGGCGTTTCCGTCCTTGCAACGTCTGTGAGTGAGTTCAATTAAATGTCACCATAAACACCTTGGTGACATCCCTGTGACTGCGGGCACACCTTTGGTTCTTGTGCAAAGCAAGATTCCACTAAAAGTTGATTTCAGAAGTTTTAATCCAATCTCATCATTCAACTCATGATGACATTCTGTCTTTCAATTTCATCTGGCTATTACATCGTATTGCATTTTTGAATATGGCGTGCTATCCTCCACTGGGCGGAAATGTAGAAATGACCAAAAAGGAATGGCAGGGGATGCACAGCAAAGTTAATAGAGTTTATATTAGTTTGAAAGTAGGTTAGTTGATGGTTAGGGTGCTCCACACAGGTGGCGTTTCCGTCCTTGCAACGTCTGTGACTGAGTTCAATTAAGTGTCACCATAAAGACATTGGTGACATCCCTGTGACTGCGGGCACACCTTTGGTTCTTGTGCAAAGCAAGATTCCACTAAAAGTTGATTTCAGAAGTTTTAATCCAATCTCATCATTAAACTCATGATAACATTCTGTCTTTCAATTTGATCTGGCTATTTCATCGTATTGCATTTTTGAATATGGCGTGCTATCCTCCACTGGGCGGAAATGTAGAAATGACCAAAAAGGAATGGCATGGGATGCACAGTAGAGTTAATAGAGTTTATATTAGTTTGAAAATAGGTCAGTTGATGGTTAGGGTACTCCACACAGGTGGCGTTTCCGTCCTTGCAACGTCTGTGAGTGAGTTCAATTAAGTGTCACCATAAACACATTGGTGACATCCCTGTGGCTGCGGACACACCTTTGGTTCTTGTGCAAAGCAAGATTCAACTAAAAGTTGATTTCAGAAGTTTTAATCCAATCTCATCATTAAACTCATGCTGACATTTTGTCTTTCAATTTGATCTGGCTATTTCATCGTATTGCACAGACAAACACTCGGGACATCACCTCAGTAACTTTTTTCCAATACTCTTGTATCCTTCGGCAGTCCCATAGGATATGATAGAACGTGCTCTCATGATTGCACTCCCACAAGCAAAACAGCATGTTTTCTTTACCTATCTTATGTAATACCATTTCTTGAGTAGTAGGAATTTGTGCTGAATCCTAAGGTGGACTAGTCTGAATCGGGCCAAATAGCTATCTCCCTTGGGCTCTGAATGCTTCTGCCCAGTCAAAATGGTCAACATCACCTAGGTCTCCAGTTCAGGCGTCACGTAATGTCCCAACATGTCTGGGGAGTTGTTAAGCAGTGTTCTATATATGGTGGAAATCCCCTTGTCAGTTATAAGCTCTGAGAGCAACCGATTGTTGCAAAGTCATCTTGTGCCCTGGCCACACCCAATTATATTTTGCCGATTGGTACTGGTGGTGCCTGACCATGACTGACCGTGGGCTCTGTCTAACCTGGCCCTGGGCCAGTACTATGCTGAAAGAGACACTTAATATACAGTGAAAACATTTACATACACTAGGGTACACTATGGGTTAGGTTACCTCTATGATTGGCATGACATCCCCTATAAGCAGACCCTCCAGTTTATCGCGATTTCGCGATTCACGAAAAAAATCGCGAAATCGGCAGATTACCGCGATGGCCGCGATAATAACCATATTGGCCGTGATATTTACAAACAAGTGTCTCTACCGGGAGACAGCAAAACAAACAATGCCTTTTATTGGCTGTGCGCCGACCCGTAACCCCCTCCCCCCCACTCGTGTGTGTCAGCAGCTTCCCGGGACACACACAGACAGTCGAGCTGCCAGCCGCACCCGAGTACTTCACTGGTCATTAAAAGACCTTTCACTTGTTAATGAGGCTTTGTTTTTCAACCCTTCTTTGACCCCTCTGCCTAGGGCTGGAATAATTAGCCACCCCCAAATACTGGAAAGCACATGGCACACACACATTCCGTAGACGAGATCAGCTTTTATCTCGGGTTTGTTTTATCTAGTGAATACTGAAATCTTAAACTGGACCCACGGACACCATAAGCACAAGCAAGTGTTATGTTCTACCGCGCTAGCATCTAGCGCCATCTAGTGGAATGTGCTTCATTTGCGGCCTCAACATTTATAAATAGGCAGTCTTAATTGAAAATGTATAAATCAGTTTCGAAGGGCCTTTTCGAGTTTATGAGTTGCTCCTTTAGTTTCACATTGCCTCTGCTCCTTATCAGCCTGAATTTGGGAGTGCTTACAAACGAGCAAAAGGCTTTTAAAAGGGAACATATGTATTGCATAGAAAAAATGCCACAGGTGAGATGCACACAAATATAATACACTCTCGAAATACTGTTATAAATCTATGGTCTACATCTCTTGTGTGTTATCAAATATAAGTCTAGAAAGGGGGCTGGACAGGCAAATTGGCAGATTATATGGTTTACGCTAGGCACTCCAGGTGCACTGCTGGCATATTGTAACCATAAATGAGTTGACACTATCACTGGATTAGGTTAGCCAGGATGGACAGAAACATTCGGTAAATTATAACAGCAACTTTTACAAAGAATTAGCAAGTCTTTTTGATTCGCAGCATTACGCCGCCAGCCCATGAAGATGTGTCAGGCCGGGCTGACACAAAGGACGGGGGGCGGGGGGCTAAAGCTCCGTGCGCCCAATGGGTTTTGCGCGCCTGACCGTCCATCACGACGAGGCATAATAAGTAGGGCCGTGAGCCAAAGGGTGTGCATCACGGTGGACTCGGGTGAACTCTGCATTTGACATCTCGCTCGGTCACGCCATCACCTACTCCAGGTCTGGTTCGACAACAAGCAGAGCATGCACTTCAAGAGACAAATGGTGCGGACTGTCCAATGACGTCACGCTCCTGGAATACTTCACCACTTCATTTCCCCACGACCAGCACCAGGATTTGACACATTTTGAGAATTCCCAAACTATATCCAGAGATACACTCGAATATCTGTACATGCTTTTCGCGGGAAACAAAGTGTCTACATTGTAAATAAACCAAATATACATAGCTTCATGTTGTTAAATAACTAAAAAAACTAAGATATCTGTGTTTGTTGTAGGAAAAATGGCCAAATAAAATGCTGCAAAATGGCCGCTAAATTTCCATATTTGTGCCGCTAAATTTCCATTTTTGTGCCGCTAAATTTGCTAATCCATGCCGCTATATCCTGGGGGGTCTGTATAAGGTCCTGGTACATAATCGTACAGGGGGCTTGAAACTACCTTTAAGTCCCTACTACTATAAAAGAGCATGGCAGTTTAGAGGTCAGCAGCCCTTTCTGCACTTGCATGTGTGCACTGCTGAAGCCTGAGGTCAGTTTAAAAGCAGCCCTGTGTTCCAGGACTGCTTTTAAAATGTAAATTGTACCCAAATTCAACTTTGGTGTTTGGGGCACTTAAAAAATTGATAACTACAATATTGGGACATATTAGGAACCCCCAGGGTTTCCCCTGGGTGTCCTAGTGGTGGGGGTCAGGTATTTATGACGAAGACCCTTATAAAATTAGTTGTGTATGCCCTGCGTTAAGTGACATTACACATTTTACTCCCCACATTGTGATAAAGTGCTTCGTTAAATCAACTTTTCTGGTAGGAGCACTATGGAGTGATGTTCTGCAATATCTTTACATATTCAGAACACCTAAAGTCTCCCCTGTGTATCCCAGGGGTGTGGGGTCCTGTAGAGATAGACAGGGTCCTTATAAAAGATGTTTTATTAGCACTGGTGTTGGAAAAATTGCCCAAGTCAATTTGCCCACTGCAAATCCCCTGCCATATAAGTTAACATGGCAAGAAATTATTAACTAACAATTCCCACTAGGAGAATCATAAAAATGCCATTCAAAGACTTCCTAAAATGCTATTGATAAATCCAACACCATGGTATGGTTGAATTTCTCCTAAAGTGTACAGGGAAGAAGTTATAAGACTTTCTTGTCTGTAGGCCAAAATTCAGCCTTCCAGTGTTCTGTCTTGATTGGTCAGGGTTAAGTGGATTAGCCAGGTTCCGTTGATGAGGTGATAAATAGCCCCTGAGGTTGGACAGCTCTTCTGGGATGGCAGGGTTCTGCTAAATAGGAGTGCCAGAGCAGGGGGAGGGGTCAAAACCATATTCTTCAATGGAAGGAGGAGACAGGCAGAATAAGACAGTTTCAATTTACACCTCTGATGGTGGATTAAGGAAGGAATGAGCAGACGTAAATAGGAGAGACCATGGAGATTAACCATCCTGGAGGTGTGTTTAGCCAGCTCTTCTCTCCTTGCTAGAAAATCAGCCATTATGAAATTTGGAGAAATTGTACTCTCTAGGAGAAAATAGCAACACACTTTGGAGGATGTGGTCATACCCTTTGTTGTTGTCCTACACCTCACTGGACAGGAGCGCCCTCCTGCTTAACCCACAGAACTTGGAATAAGTATCTGAGAGGGGCAGAGCCTCTAAGATTTGCTGCTTGAAATTTACGAGCAAGAATAAGGGTCCATGCTGAGGAGTTTGATTGGCGCCAACCAGGCCCTGCACTCTGAAGACTGCACCTGCTGCACAACCTGAACTACAGCCCTGTGGACCTAACTTACTTCAAAAGGACTAAAGAAAGGACTAAAGAGTGGACTCCCTGCAAACTACAGGTTAACAGGGCTCATGTGGGGCATCACCACCAAGAATCGTCAGCCTGGAGTACTGCCAGTGGATTTGTAAAGGTTTTGTCCATGTGGATTGTGAGAACTAAAGTCCCAAACTCTCAAGGACCATCTAGGAGTTCCCGGACCATTGGAGTAAATTTTGGACACTTTGGTACCCTTTGGGGAATTTCACGAAGAAGTTTCATAAGTTTGGAGCAACTTTGGAAAAAAGCTTGATAAGTAGACAGACTCGACCTTCCCAGCCAAGCCGACGACCCTCAACCGCGAGCAAGCCTACTTTCCAGGTTTGTTCCGCTGAAAAGCTCCGGAGGTCTGACTTCCAGAGTTTGACCGGGAGTAAGGCGCAACCCCTGCTGGGGAACCCTCACTGATGCCGGCCTGGGGAAAAGCATCAAGAGTCTCCTGAAAAAAAAGTTCTGTAAAAGTTTCTAAGCCGGGATTGGGAGGAAAGGTGACCAGGACCAACCGCAAGAGCCAAGCCGCCTGCCTTCAACAGCGAGCCGGCCTGGAGTTGTGGTTCGTCCCGCTGGAAAGCTCAGAAGGTTGGATTTCCACAAATGTGACTGGGAGCTCATCGCAAGGCAAGCCGACAAACCCTCACCGAATCTGGACTGGCTGAGAGCTGCGATGGACCTCAAGAAGAAAAGCTCCAGAAAAGTTTCTACGCCAGAAGGTGAAAACTCTGACCGAGTCCTAATGCGAGGGGTAGCACTCAGGACTCGCTCGCAGTTGGCCTGAAACTTTGCTTTGACTCAATATAGCGCAACCAGATGTCCCAATAGGCGCTATAGGTTTCTATGTGCTATATAGTGCTAAAGATTCATATCTCCAGTTCCCTCCATTGGATTTTTTTTAGATTTGGTGTCATTTAAAAGATAAAAATATTTCCCATTTTTATAAATTGCTGTTGGATTTTTATTGTGAGTTGTGTCTCAATTAGTTACTGAATTGGTGTTTTTAAAGGCTTTACATACCTGTCTTTGAATTTAAGCCTGCCTGCTTGCAGCCAAGCTACCAAGGTTTGAGCATGGGTATACTTTTCTAAGACCTGTACTGAGCCCTATATTGTGTTAGTAGCCTTATTGTCAGTGGCAGATATACCTTTGCCACTATTAATAACCACTTTCCAACACCGATCTTCTAGGGGTGACACCCCGGGTAAATGTTGCCCTTTGAATATATGTCACCTCATGGCATGTCCAAGCTGAATGTACCTATAGTTTTCCAACTCTGCTAACTCATATTGTTGCTGGAGGACTGCAAACTGCACCAGGGCTTGTCCTCTCTGAATGTCTCCTAGGTGTTCTATGCCTATTAATTCCCCCTTTGAGAAACCCAGTAGATCCCCAACCTCGAGTAGCGATTCACTGTGCCACAATGGGGTCAGGCTTGTTAGTTTTCCCCTCCAGCCTTAATTGTTTGTGGCTTCTCTCCACATCCTAACTACCGTCTGGGTATGTGTCGGCAGGCCCTGTTCTCTTTTCCGATGATATAGGAAAGCCTCATACCAACTGTGACCCATGGCCTCCCTTGCTACTCAATAGGCCAGTTCTTGATGGTCTGAGAAGACCCAGTCATTAATCACTATTAGTTGTGTCACCCAGTTATACTTCAGGATATATGGCACCGCTAGTCCTTCATCATATACTCCCTACTGTAGCTTGCACAATGCAATTCTCAGGGTGGTGCCATTCCACAGGAGTAGTCTGTCAATCTTACAAAATATCTCTGGCAGGATCTTAAATGGTGTTTTTTGCAGCAAGTACATTAGGCGTGGGAGGGTCCTTATTTTTATTATAGGGCCACTCTGCCCATTAAGGAGAGCAGTAGGTTCTGCCAGTGAGCCATGTCTTCAATGAGCCTATCTAGTTGGGGGAGTACATTCCTGCGCAAACATCTATTTGAGTTTCTGGTGACATAAATTCCTAGGTGTTGGAATCCTTTCACCACTACTGGTGCCGTACAATCTGAGGGTAGTGGGGTCCCTTCCCAGATAATGGATAAATCACTGATTTGAATCAGTTAATTCGGTAAACAGAATAACTCCCAAAAATGTTAAAGACCTGCAGAACTCTGACTTTGGCTGACTTTGGAGAGATATGGCTGAGTGACAATGTAGAGTAAGACATCATCTGCATACAGAGAAATATGTTCCTCCCTACCTCTGACAGCCCTCAATCCCTGTATCAGCAGGTCCTAAAAAACCCATGCCACCAGCGGTTCTAGTGCCAGCGCAAAAATCATGGCAGAAAGATAGCTTCTCTGTTGTGTCCCTTTATCCAGGGCAAATATTTGAGATATGACTCCATTGACTCTCACCCTCACCAGTGGTGCTTGGAAGAGGAGTTTGACCCAGTTGCAGTATTTTGGTTCAAAGCCCATCCTAGCTAGCATGGCAAATATGTAATTCAATTTGATACTAACAGAGGCCATTTGGGCATCTAGGGCTATCAATACCGCTTGCTCCGTGCTGGGTGGTTCTGTCATGTGCAGCACCCAGTATAGCTGCTTCAGATTTAGGTGGGTGCTTCTGTGGGGCATAAAGCCTGACTGATCTGGGTCCACGATGGAGGTTATCACCTTGCGAAGCCTGGTTGCCAGTACCTTTGCCAGCACCTTAGCCTCCACGTTCACTAAGGATGTAGGTCAGTAGGAGCCACAGTCCCTCGGCGGATTACCCTTTTTGTGGAGAACTACGATAGTGGCAACCCACTGATCTTCTGTCAGGCAGCCCTCCTCATGTGCTGCCTAAAACATGTCTAGCAGAAACTCGGCAACTTTATCAGCCATAGCCTTATAGAGTTCTATTGGCAAGCTGTTAGGACCAGCTGCCTTCACAGACGACTTCCTTTTCCTCCTACGTAAGTGTCCGCAGGGTAATATCTTTAAGGAAGTCTGCACCAATGGTGTCAGTCCTAGCCATCTCTGAAATGTATATATCTTCAAAGTAGGTCACAAAGGTGACTTCTCGAACTGTATTGGTCTTCTGTAGCACACCTGCCCCGCCATCAATCTCCAGTACCCAGGAGTGATTCTTATCTCTCTGGTCTAACCAGGCAATAATCTACTGTCTTGGTCTCCTATATCGTACAGTCGGCGCTGCGTTGCCAATGCGTGACTCTGTGCTCTGTTCTCTACCAGGGCACGGGGTTCCTGTTGTCTGAGATGCAACTGGTGGACGAGGCTCACTGTTCCCCTTCGCTAATATTCTTTCCTCTAGGGCTACAATCTCCTTCTCCACCGCTTTACATTCTAGTTTGTGCACCTTCTTCTTGCCCCCTATCAGAGCCTGAACTTGGCTTCTTATGACGGTTTTAAAGGTTTCGCAGAGGACACAGGTAGATGCTACTGTTCCCTGGTTCTCTTTAAATTAAAGGTCAGTCCCTTTCCTTATTTTTGCCTTTCATACCCTTATCTTGGATATACCATGTGTCTATTGTCAGGGCCAGTGGTAAGTCTTGGGTAGGTCCCTTCAGCAGGACACCCTGTTTGCTCAGTTTCAACAATGCTGCTGAAATAGGACTGATACCAGTAAACTACAATATGAGTGCTTATCATTAGATAGTAAGTACATTTCCTTCATTATTTCATGGTTTAGGAAAGCTCAAGACTATGAAAGTACAGCTGCATATCAATGAAGATATTCGTCCTGTTGCCCAAAGACACAGAATAATTTCCCTGTTGCGGTCTGAGTGTGGGTGTCTGTCAGGCTCATAAAAGAGCCTAACAGGCATACTCCCGATCTCAGAGTGCAGACTGCACCTTCCTGCACGGTGTGGCATACATGCCACACCGAGCAGGAAAAGGGGGGTGCAAATCCACAGGGGCACTACATGTGCCCCCCTGCATGCACCCCATGCCCAAATACAGAAGGGGGCCCTTTAAGGGTCCCATTTGTTGCCATTCCACCACCCTTTTCATAGCGGGTTCACCACCTTGAAAAGGGCGGTGAAATTGCAAATCAGAATTTGCTTGGCGGTGCCAGTTGCAGTACAGCCAGCATATTTCTGGAATTTAAAGACCGCCGGCCCAGCATGATCCTTGATCAAAGTGGTGCCGGCAGTCTCGTGGCTGTCTGACCATCGCAATCGTAATACTGTGGGTGGTCCAGCAGTGTGGCGGTCGTCGAACCACCGTACTCATAATTAGGTCCAGAGTCTGGTTTCCTCATCTCGATTAAAGGGGTGAGAGTTAAAAGCCTGTCATTTATGCCATTGTCTCTCATTTCATGTTGCTCTTGCACAGCAGCCTTTAAACATGTCAGAATTGCCTAACCATGAATGGGAGAGAATTGCTGTTGATTTCTTTGCTCTTTTTGTGAATGGACATCAACTAATAGTCATTGTTGATGAATACTGCAGAGTTTTCCATTGGTAGAAGATCTTTCATCCATCACTCATAAAAAGGTTACTGAAAGATTAGATGGCATCTTTGCAACATGTGGTGTCCCTGTGATATTGAAATTGGACTCTGGCCAACCTTTCAATAGTCCAGAGCCCAGAGACGTTCTCAGAAGAAAGCTGTGGAGAATGGTGCATTAGAGATGCTCGACCTGATGGTTGTTTTGAATACTACTCTCCGAGCTTACCAATCGATCCCTCATTTGACTACAGGGGAAAGCCTGAAACTTTAATGTTCTAGAGAGCCAGGACAACAAAGTTACCTCAGTGGACTAATCTCAGATCAAAGACTGAGAAAGACATTCACACAGAAGATTCTGGTCGCAAACAAAAAATTAAAATCTATGCTGACAAGCAACAGCATGTGAAAGACATCCCTTTCAAGAGAGGAGATCTAGTACTTGTTCGACAATCCAGAAAGCGGAAATCAATTGCCCCTTTCGAGGCTAAGCCCTTTACTGTCACAACAACCAAAGGACACATGGTGACTGCCCAACGCCTTGGGAAGTTCCTTGTGAGAGATTCTCATCTATTCAGACATGTGGCTCATCACTCAGCAAACATCAATGTCACTGTAAAGACTGGGTCTGGACAGACAGTGGATGACCCTGCGACTGCTATTGTCTCCACCTCACCTATGCAGATCGCTGACACTTCGACTGCCAGCTCCTGGTTTACGATGTCCCGATCAGGCTGTGTGATCCAAGTGGCATGAAGGCTCATTGAAGAGTTATAAGTATATATGTATTTGTAATTATTTATGTACTTATTAATTTATTTATTTACAAAAAGATTGTTAACTTATTATTTAACAAAGGGGGAGATGTAGTATAGTGTTAGTAAGGAATGACTAAACTCTTTAGGTTCTTGATAGACTCTGTAGACCTGTGATGTAGGCGTTGAAGAGTAATAAAGTGAATGCAGGTTTAGAATATTGAGTTCTTGCTTACACGGTGAAGAATGAAGAATGAAGACGTGTGTTGGAAAACGAGGTAGTATCGATGGGGCCTGCACAAATAACATGACTACATTTGTTCTTCACAATCGCAATGGACCGCACACCGCTAGCCCCTCCTCCGGATCACCCCTAGGGACTCTGGTACATGGAGTTCTTGAGTGGTTCACCCCAGTGGGTGCAAGTAGGTACTTGTTGAACTGATATAGCGCTCCCATGAGCCCCGAGCCGACGAGCTCCTGGAGACGCACCTGCGCGCCGGAGAGGCATCAGGGCCTGTGACGGATACTTGGCGGCCGTCTCATCCACCCCAAATACTTCTCTACTGATGAGGGAAACTATCCCGAAACCCGGGCCATGTCTCGGGTCTAGAGATCTTGGGGACAACGAGTACCTACTCGCACCAACTTTGGTGAACCACTTGCAAACTTTGTTTCTACTCTTCGAACTACACGCACTTCAAATACCAGAGTGCTTAGGGGAGATCAGGAGGAGAGGCTAGCGGTGTGCGATCCATTGTGGTATTCTACTTATAGCGCTCGCATGAGCCCCGAGCTGACGAGCTCCTGGAGACGCACCTGCACGCCGGAGAGGCATCAGGGCCTGTGACGTATACTTGGCGGCCTTCTCATCCACCCCAAATACATCTCTACTGATGAGGGAAACTATCCCGAAACCCGGGCCATGTCTCGGGTCTAGAGGTCTTGGGGACAACAATACCTACTCGCACCAACTTTGGTGAACCACTTACAAACTTAGTTTCTACTCTTCGAACTACACGCACTTCAAATACCAGAGTGCTTAGGGGCGATCCGGAGGAGAGGCTAGCGGTGTGCGATCCATTGTGGTATTCTACTTATAGCGCTCCCATGAGCCCCGAGCTGACAAGCTCCTGGAGACGCACCTGCGCGCCGGAGAGGCATCAGGGCCTGTGACGGATACTTGGCGGCCTTCTCATCCACCCCAAATACTTCTCTACTGATGAGGGAAACAATCCCGAAACCCGGGCAATGTCTCGGGTCTAGAGATTTTGGGGACAACGAGTACCTACTCGCACCAATTTTGGTGAACCACTTACAAACCTTGTTTCTACTCTTCGAACTACACGCACTTCAAATACCAGAGTGCTTAGGGGCGATCCGGAGGAGAGGCTAGCGGAGTGCGATCCATTGTGGTATTCTACTTATAGCGCTCCCATGAGCCCCGAGCTGACGAGCTCCTGGAGACGCACCTGCGCGCCGGAGAGGCATCAGGGCCGGTGACGGATACTTGGCGGCCTTCTCATCCACCCCAAATACTTCTCTACTGATGAGGGAAACTATCCCGAAACCCGGGCCATGTCTCGGGTCTAGAGATCTTGGGGACAACAAGTACCTACTCGCAACAACTTTGGTGAACCATTACAAACTTTGTTTCTACTCTTCGAACTACACGCACTTCAAATACCAGAGTGCTTAGGGGCGATCTGGAGTAGAGGCTAGCGGTGTGCGATCCATTGTGATATTCTACTTATAGCGCTCCCATGAGCCCCGAGCTGACCGGCTCCTGGAGACGCACCTGCGCGCCGGAGAGGCATCAGGGCCTGTGACGGATACTTGGCGGCCTTCTCATCCACCCCAAATACTTCTCTACTGATGAGGGAAACTATCCCAAAACGCGGGCCGTGTCTCGGGTCTAGAGATCTTGGGGACAACGAGTACCTACACGCACCAACTTTGGTGAACCACTTACAAACTTTGTTTCCACTCTTCGAACTGCACGCACTTCAAATACCAGAGTGCTTAGGGGCAATCCGGAGGAGAGGCTAGCGGTGTGCGGTCCATTGTGGTATTCTACTTATAGCCCACCCATGAGCCCCGAGCTGACGAGCTCCTGGAGACGCAACTGCGCGCCGGAGAACCATCAGGGCCTGTGACGGATACTTGGCGGCCTTCTCATCCACCCCAAATACTTCTCTACTGATGAGGGAAACTATCCCGAAACCCGGGCCATGTCTCGAGTCTAGAGATCTTGGGGACAACGAGTACCTACTCGCACCAACTTTGGTGAACCACTTACAAACTTTGTTTCTACTCTTCGAACTACACGCACTTCAAATATAAGAGTGCTTAGGGGCGATCCGGAGGAGAGGCTAGCGGTGTGCGATCCATTGTGGTATTCTACTTATAGCGCTCCCATGAGCCCCGAGCTGACGAGCTCCTGGAGACGCACCTGCGCGCCGGAGAGGCTTCAGGGCCTGTGACGGATACTTGGCGGCCTTCTCATCCACCCCAAATACCTCTCTACTGATGAGGGACACTATCCTGAAACCCGGGCCATGTCTCGGGTCTAGAGATCTTGGGGACAACGAGTACCTACTCGCACCAACTTTGGTGAACCACTTACAAACTTTGTTTCTACTCTTCAAACTACACGCACTTCAAATACCAGAGTGCTTAGGGGCGATCCGGAGGAGAGGCTAGCGGTGTGCGATCCATTGTGGTATTCTACTTACAGCGCTCTCATGAGCCCCGAGCTGACGAGCTCCTGGAGACGCACCTGCGCGCCGGAGAGGCATCAGGGCCTCTGACGGATACTTGGCGGCATTCTCATCCACCCCAAATACTTCTCTACTGATGAGGGAAAATATCCCGAAACCCGGGCCATGTCTCGGGTCTAGAGATCTTGGGGACAACGAGTACCTCCTCGCACCAACTTTGGTGAACCACTTACAAACTTTGTTTCTACTCTTCGAACTACACGCACTTCAAATACCAGAGTCCTTAGGGGCGATCCGGAGGAGAGGCTAGCGGTGTGCGATCCATTGTGGTATTCTACTTATAGATCTCCCATGAGCCCCGAGCTGACGAACTTCTGGAGACGCACCTGCGCGCCGGAGAGGAATCAGGGCCTGTGACGGATACTTGGCGGCCTTCTCATCCACCCCAAATACTTCTCTACTGATGAGGGAAACTATCCCGAAACCTGGGCCATGTCTCGGGTCTAGAGATCTTGGGGACAACGAGTACCTACTCGCACCTACTTTGGTGAACCACTTACAAACTTTGTTTCTACTCTTCGAACTACACGCACTTCAAATACCAGAGTGCTTAGGGGCGATCCGGAGGAGAGGCTAGCGGTGTGCGATCCATTGTGATATTCTACTTATAGCGCTCCCATGAGCCCCGAGCTGACGAGCTCCTGGAGACGCACCTGCGCGCCGGAGAGGCATCAGGGCCTGTGACGGATACTTGGCGGCCTTTTCATCCACCACAAATACTTCTCTACTGATGAGGGAAACTATCCTGAAACCCGGGCCATGTCTCGGGTCTAGAGATCTTGGGGAGAACGAGTACCTACTCGCACCATTTTTGGTGAACCACTTACAAACTTTGTTTCTACTCTTCGAACTACACGCACTTCAAATACCAGAGTGCTTAGGGGCGATTCGGAGGAGAGGCTAGCGGTGTGCGATCCATTGTGGTATTCTAATTTTGTTCTTCACTGGGAACGAAACACCCCATTGTAGCGCTTGACTCTCAGAGGTTAGCATTGCAGAGCAGTCTGAGGCTTACTTAAGAGAGGAGGTGTGGGCTAGTAATCGCCATTTACCAGTAAGCAGAAATAACACTCAATAATAGATTTTCCAGTCTGTACTTTGCTTTATAGCAGGAAGAGTACATTTATTAAACAAACACACTACTCAATACTATGCAACAATTTACAAATACACATAAGCTGTTGGAATTATTTTGTGACATTGCATAACATTTCCACCCCTCCCGCAGGGGGGTGGGGTCTAGTACCACCACTCCCATGTATGCACATCATCTTGCCCCCTAATGCAGTGGGTTGACCATAACCTGGAGTGAGGGCCTTGCCCACTGGCATCATCCCAGTGGCGACCGGCACCATCCCAGTGGTGACCCACCCCATTATCTCAACAAGCATTATAAATGGGCCTACCTGCCATGGTGACACATAACCCTGACTGAGCATAAAGTACTCACCTCTACATCTTAGTGGCTAACAGTCTGGGTTGTTCTTCACCTAACGCAGCAGCAAGAATACATATTTAGGCATCATTTAAAATGACAGTACTTATCATAACTGATAACAGTTATAATGCATTGCAATTAAAGCCCCTAAAAGGCATCACAGTTATCATCACAGGATTAGGGGCAGGAATTATGGGGCCCTGGTCCCCCAATCCTGGGCCCCGGTGGCATCAGTATGGAGGGGGTATTGCTGACGTACTCTCTGACAGCGAGTCAAGACGGGGTCGCCGTCGTCCACCCCGTGAAGACCTCCTAGAGGGCCCGGGACCCTCATCCTCGGGCCCCAGTGAAGCCAAGAGGAGGGGGAGTGCAACAGCACTCCCCCGCCTTCCTCCTACCACGGGGGAGTGTGGCGGCACTCCCCCTCCTCTTTGCTTCACTGGGGCCCGAGGATGAGGGTCCCGGGCCCTCTAGGAGGTCTTCACGGGGTGGACGATGGCGACCCCGCCTTGACTCGCTGTCATAGAGTGCGTCGGCATTCCACCGTCCATACTGATGCCACTGGGGCCCGGAGTTGGGGGACCAGGGCCCATAATTCTTCATGGAGAGCGCAATGGTGCTCCCCGACTTCACCTTCAGCGAGGGTCCCAGGCCCCTGGGTTCACTTCACGGGGAGCGCAACAGCGTTTCCCGCCTTTCGCTTCTCCGGGGGCCAGGGTAGGCTCATGGTACCCTCTGGTACCTTCACGGGGAGCATGACGGCGCTCCCTGATGCTGTCTTCATCGTGGGGCCAGGGTAGGCTCCTGGCCCCCCTTTGGGGCTCATTAACAGAGAGTGTGACGGAGCTCCCCGTCTTCCCTTTCTTCTGGGGGCAGCCCCCGGGATCTGACTCACCCCGGGGCACATCCAATGCTGGCAGCGGACCCCCACGTGCTTCGTCCTCGGTCCCATTAGAGGTCAAAGGCCGCCTACCTTCTGGGGGGCATATCTTGGCCCCCAGGCACACGATTTTTACCATTTTGGCCTCTTCCTGCTCCTGGTGGCCAGCTCCACACTGGGAGCACTTTCCACCGCCCTCCTGGTCTTCAAGAGGGGGATCTCAGCAGGGGGCTGTCTTCACTGGCTCCCTGTGCCAGCCTTTTACCAGGCTCTCCTCCTGAGCCTCTCTTTACTTTGTGAAGAGGCCCAGGCTTTTCCTCACGGGTCCTGTTCTCCCCCATTTGTGCAATCCAGGGTCCTGGGACAGTCAGAGGGTTCTGCCTTCCAACTGCCCATGGAGCCAGGCTCCAGCACCAGTCTTCCTCAGCAGAACACACCCAGAGAGAGGCATGTTGGCCTCTTCCTGCTCCTGGTGGCCAGCCACAAATAATGAGAGCACTTTCCGCCGCCCTCCTGGTCTCCAAGAGAGGGAACACAGCAGGGGGTTATCTTCACTGGCGGGAAAACCTCCCCTTCGGCCAATATCTACGAGTGCGTAGAAATTGTAGTAGTCTTATGGATTTTAACACTCAAGCAGAAGACCTAACTACTAAACTAACACAGAGGGGTTACCCCAGGAGAATACTACAAAAAAGCCGAAAGAGAGCGAGAAACAACAATAGGGAGGCTCTTCTGGAAGATAACATCAAAGAGACTGAGATTGAAGTGCCACTGACCTGTGTGACGACTTATAGCAATATTTCCAATGCTGTGAGTCGTTGCATTGGGAAGCATTGGCAAATTTTGACGAGTAATGGTCGGAACTGGCAAAAACCGCTATTCTCTTATAAACGAGAAAGGAGTCTGCGAGATGCCCTCGTACATACCCGCCCTAGAACTGACCAGACAAAACATGAACAAACAGTACTGAATGCTTGGGGTTTGCCACCTGTTACCGGTCATTTTCCCTGTGGGGGGTGTATTGTGTGCCACCTCACGATAACAACAAAAGTTTTACATCTGGAAGAGGGAAAAGAATGGCATTTGAGAGGTCACACCAATTGTAATTCAAGTAATGTCATCTACTTGATTACCTGTCCCTGCGGTCTCAGATACGTGGGAATGACCACCAGGAGAATCAAAACGCGCATAGGGGAACATCGCAGTAACATGAGATGTGGTAGGAACACTACGAAACTAACCACCCATTTCCTTGAATATGGCCACTGTCCCAATGATGTAAAGTGGGTAGTAATAGAACAAATAAATTCCAACAATGAAGGAACACTGTTTGAGAAGGAACAAAGGTGGATATATCGCCTTTCGACACACACACATGGCCTCAATGATGATATCCCGTGGGGTTTGGTCATGCGGAGATAGAGATGTGTCCCTCCTAATAGTTTGCCCTCCTCTGACATTTATTCATCCTTTCTCTTTTTCTCTTATTTCAGAAAATGAGATATTGTCCTTGAATTGTTTCAGGTCACTTAGTTGGGAATTTACTTTTCAGAGGATTAAATCCATATAGCAATGACAACAAGGCCGTCTGATTTATAAACTTTATGCCCTATTCACCATCATTTTTTTCATAATAATGATTCCCCATGACCCTCCTTTTGCACAATTGGCTAACCTTTTTAAAGGGGTTTCGGTTGATAACTTTTGCTAATTTGCACTTCGGATTGCTAGGTTTACTTTACCAAGCCTATATAAACATTGCCTGTTTCTATGTAATACAACCCGTGAATACAACTACTCTCCGGGTTTTGACACAAATTTTTAAACTATCTTGCGTGTAAATAATCAGGCGCCATTAAGAAACTGACGTCGAGACGCCAGTCACGTGACCGCCAGTGGCGTCGCTCGCGTTTTCCACTTTCTACTTCTAGTTCACCGCATCAACGTCCCGTTTGCAGACTCGGGCGGCGGATGTGGTTGCTGCAGGTTTACTAGTGGGGAGCCGTCCAGAAAGATGTAAGCTACTTAAACGCTACTTTGAAAACTATGTCTACCGAGTTTTGAGGCCAGTAAGGGCACAATAGATTATCTGATCTTTACTTAATTTTTAGATAAATCTGGGCGTGAAGATTTCCCTCTGCCGCCAGCCCCGGGTGATTACCACACCTATGATACTGTTACGGCGGGATTTTTAATCTCTTGTCAGATCACTATAGATCTAGATCCCGACTCAGGTCGACTGAACCTTTGTTACCTGTCATAGAGTAAAAAGCAATCCACTACTAGGTTAATCAGCTCAAGACTTTACACACTCTGAAAAACCACTTACTACGAATAAGTTTTAAAGTTTTATTATAAAGCCAAAGATAACTGGAGATACAAACATCTCAGTATAAGATTCAAAATATACACTGGCATCAATACAAACAAGAATTCTCTAAATGCTCTTAGGCGACAGAAGAATATCACCTAGACTAATTCAAAGATCAGCAAGTTTGTAAGAATAGACACAAGTTGTAACTTAAGCGTCATTTACAAAAGGAAGAAAAATCCAGATTAGACTGTCCCTACACTAGACTAAGTGACATCCCTACTTAGCAGGATCTTAACCTAAAAAGGTGTCAGCCGTGGTGACTTCCAAAGAAGATCACTCACTTTCCCTTAGTCTTTGTTGTAAATGTGTGCATCGCAGTTATGCCCTCTCTGCCTACCCATCCGCTCTCTAAGGTTCCTCAGGCCATCTGCTCTAACTCCACCAAAGGGTGCTGTCCCTAATACAAAATCACAATTACAGTTGAAACGCCCCTCAGAGACGCCCCTCACGTACACCCCTCACGTGGTGTCGGTTCTGGCTTTTTCCATGCTGATACTCCTCTGGGCTCCTTGTTAGCGTTGACCTTGCTTCTCAGGCTCTTCTCCGGCAAGACGGTACCCCCCAGGAAATTCCTGAAGCCTCCTCCAGGCCTGTGCCTGTCTCCCAGAACAGAGCTCTATTCATCACTCTCTTGATTGGAACCCCCTCGCACCTGCAAACAGACACCCATGAAGTGGGCCCCAAATTCCGGCCTCCAGCTTATCTCACAAGTCGTAAACCTTCGAGCATGGTCCACAATTTATGCTTAACACGACCTGATTTTAACTAGCACATGCAGATCAAAAGAAGCGACCTTATCTCTCCAGGCCTACTAGAATTACATGAAACAGGCCTGTACACTCTATGAACCTTTATTTCTCAGCCTAAAACAGTATTCTAACTTATTACACACTCTGGTTATAGGAAACACTTCTATAAAACATATATTTTCAGACTATGATCAACAATACCTTGAATTATACAACAGTAATCCATCTCATGTGAAAATGTAAAGGCACGTTTTCTTTCTTCATGACCTGCCACGAGGCCTACACATTTCTACGTTTAGCAGCATTACATTCTCCTCTGCAGCAGTCACATAACATGGAATTTAACATCATTCTAACATCTCTAAACATTACTACATTAGCTTTTCACACTGATATATGCATTCTGTATTAATTAAACACTCTTATGTGTATGCACTCTATAAATTCGGCACTCTTATATGTTCCTTTAACTAGACTTATGCAACGTGCTTGTAAATATGGTGCACTTCTATATTTTACTTGATTTGCGCTCTCTCAGTTCCCCCCTTTGATGACCTTCAGAGGTCATCACCATCACAACACCATCCCTGAGGGAATGAATTGAATCAAACAGAACTCGTTGCAATGCTCCCTCGCTTCATCATCTCTAGAGCCCTCAGACTCCTGTACTGGTTATCCTGCATCGTAGCTAACCTCTGCTCCTGCTCTCTCATGGATCTTTGCAACCTATTTGATCTATACCATTGATACAGCTT
This sequence comes from Lissotriton vulgaris, assembly GCF_964263255.1. Classification (NCBI taxonomy): domain Eukaryota; kingdom Metazoa; phylum Chordata; class Amphibia; order Caudata; family Salamandridae; genus Lissotriton; species Lissotriton vulgaris. The sequence goes on along the minus strand of NC_141697.1, from coordinate 286,175,928 downwards.
CACTAACCCCCATAATGTGATTACACAAATCACTATTATGAAGATAGGTTTCAGTATGTACCAAATGAAACTCTTCCCTAGGTTGGCAAACCAACCTCCAACTTTACCCATTCCATGACCCACTTTTTCCCACACATTCACCTTTGTCAGATCCTCAATCTCATGATGAATTTCAGTGATGTTCTGTATATACTTCTCAAGAGGTTTTGAATTGTCTGGAATGTAAGTGCAACATCCCTGGACCTTCAAAGCCTTACAGACTCCGCCCTCTTTGGCTAACAGAACGTCTAAAGCAAGTCGGTTCTGGAGAACCATTGCCCTTATCGATTGCATCTCTCCCTCCACCAACATTAATGATCTAGCAGTACTGGCAGATAATCTATCCACAACTGTTGCCAATCTCCTAATCTTGACATCATTCAGTATTAACCTTAAAAGAGGGAACATGGCACCAAATACGTCTCCAACTACCTCATCATTGCTTACATCCCTTCTCCCTCTGGCTTGAGTTCTTCCCTCTATGATTTCTAGATCCTTAGCATGATATATTTTGGGGAAGACAATTGCTAAATAACATGATCCGATTCCGTACCAATTATCCGGCAGTTTCATGTATGCATTTCTTCCACAGACAAAATATACATTCGGGATCACCTGCATTCCTTTCAAGAAATCCTTTGTATAGTATTCTATTTGGAAAGCATGTTCACAACTTACTTCTCCCACAAACACATTCTCATAGTAGGTTTTACTCCTGTATATACATAGTTTCCCACTTTGCACTCAGTCTAAAGCTATTGGACCATTACTACCCTTCCTCCTGTGTGACTTCTCCTCCTCGGTCCAATCTGTTTTCCATTGGCCCGAAGCCTTCAGGATCTTCTGTCTCCTATATCGATCATCCACCTGCCCTATAAACTTTTTCTCAATTTCTGACACTGTACAAGTCAAATTATTTCTTCGGGCATATGAAGTATCTAACGTATTCCAAGGAATGAAAAATTTCCTTAATCGATCCTCACTCTTGTAATAGTCCCATTTATTCATATGCTTGTAGGCCGGGACCTCTGGTAAAACAGCTTACAGAGGCTGGCAATTGCATGCAGACGTAACAGTCCTTTGCATCCATAGCATCGATGTATTCATACAGCAATTTAGCATATGCATTTGATTTGAAATTTCCCTGTGATTCATCTACGTGCAACCTACGAGCTTCTGCTGCTAGCAAAGCTTTATCTTTCTCTGTATTGTCCCCCTTTTTACCAGCAGTAGTAGGTTTCAATGTTACTACAACCTTTGCTTCTTTTGTTGCCTTCTCTTCATTTTCATGTCCCACTATATATGATACAGTAACTACTAGAACTATAAGAAAAATTACTCCCACTAAAAGTGTGCCTACTATGCATTTTGCCTTGCGGTTCGGGTTGCCGGCCTCCATGATCTCAAGACAGTGTAGTTCTATTTTTCTGCCACGACACAAGGTCTCTTTTCTTTGTTCCTTTAACAGTCTTCTTTGCTCATTCGGTCTTTTCGAACCACACCTGGAAGCTGACAATCCCTCTTGCAAGATCAGTCTTTTGAATTATAGCAACAGACAACCCTAGCCCTTCTCCATCCACTAAATGGAAGATCCCTAAATTTCTTCTTCTTCCACTTGGCGCTAGGTTATCTTGTCAATCTTGTTTATTTACAAAGTCTTTAGCAATCTGAAATCATGCGTGTTCCAGCAGCTCTAATCACGTATTCTAATATTTCTAAGCGAAGAATGATCTCCTCGAGTGCTGGTATCGTTGGACCAAAAGTTGGAAATTCTACTCTGTTTAAAACCAGTTCTCTTATTCTGCTCAGATAAGGAGGATTGGGGACAGTGAGTGTCAGTAACCCTTCGATCTCAAGTCCAGGTACCAACAACACCACTTCCAATGTTATGATTGGGTCAGTACTGGTCACTGTCACTTCCCTCACCCTCCCGGATCTCCGTGCACTAGACATCTGCTGCTAGGTAGGTCCACTCAGGAGTGGCGTATCTTCTGCAGGGCACTCGCACCCTCCTTGATCTTCTTGGACCCTCCTGTTCTTGATTCTGTGCACCTTCGTCCAGATCTGAGTCTTCGGATATAGGAGCAAGGCTTCTTCCTGGAGTTGGCTTCAAGCTCAGCCTCTTCTTCCTTTCAGGCCAACTAGCTTCTCCACGCCTTGTTCTCCTATTTCTTGTCCTCACACTCGATTCTTGATCACTTGTGGCTTGATCAGTGTCTGAGCCGTATTCACAGCAACTTTCTCCTTCTGTGGCAACGTCAGTTTCACTGTCGTCTTGTCTTCCGCTTGATCTGTCGCACTACCAGCTTCCTCCGACACCCCCACAGCTTGACTGATCCCCTCTAGTGATTCATCATCCACGGCTGGATTTTCATCTGTGAAGGGAGCTGTTTCTTCCAGGGGTGCTGGAACTCTTCGAGTGTGTGAGGCGTGTATCCAATTTGGCAGCCCTCCACACTTGACAGCAGTATTCGTTGTCAGGATTATCTGGTAGGGTCCTCTCCAGCGCACATCTAGGCAGTTCTTCCGGACGTGCTTCTTCACCACTACCCAGTCACCAGGGCACAGGTCGTGATATAGGTCTCTGGAAGATGGAATCTCAGCAGCCTGCACCTGAAGAGACACAGAATGAATGACATCAGAAAGTCCCTTGCAATAATCCAGGATCAGATCATCTGTGATATTCAACAATGCTGCAGTTGGGACAGATGGAAGTCTCATTGCCCTCCCCATTAGAACCTCGTGTGGGGAGAGACCTGTCCTCCTGTCTGGTGTGCTATGTATACTCATGAGTACCAATGGCAGGGCATCAGGCCAGCTTAAGGATGTCGATGAACACACTTTGGCCATTCGGGATTTTATCGTCCCATTTATTTGTTCCACGATTCCTGAAGCCTCTGGTCGATAGCTACAGTGCAACTTCTGATCAATATTTAATGCGGAGCAAAGCATCTTCACAACTTCACTTTTGAAATGTGTCCCTCTATCTGATTCCAAAGAGGTCGGCACCCCGAAGCGTGGTATTAACTCTCTAAGCAACAGTTTTGCTACTGTTAGTGTGTCACACCTGCGTGTAGGGTATGCCTCAACCCATCTGGAAAATATACATACAACCACCAGAACATACCTAAGTTGGTTGCATTTTGGCATCTCAATAAAGTCTAATTGCATCCGGTTGAAAGGCCCACCAGACCTCCCAATGTGACTCAATGTAACTGGTGTCCTTTTCCCTACGTTCAACTGCTGACATGTTACACACCTCTGACACACTGCTTCTGCGGCTACTCTAAACTTGGGATTATACCAAGTTTGCCTAAATACCTGCAGCATGGCATCTCTTCCTAAATGTACTGGACCGTGTATCTGACGTGCCATTGGACTCACTAATTCATTTGGTAATACTGCCCTTCCATCTGCTGAAATCCACAAATCCATTTCACTTTTTACACAACCTGCCGTTTCCCATGTCTTTTTCTCAGAATCTGATGCGTTCTCTTGCATGCCTTTTAAATCATCCCAAGTATCGACTGTTTCTAGCATCATGTTTAACTCTGTCTTTTCCTGTGCCCCACCCTCTTCCACTTCCGTGAAAGAGTATCCTTGCTCCGCGCAGTAGCGAGCAACCTCATCGGCGTACCTGTTTCCTTGGGACACAAAATCTGTACCTTTGGTATGGGCTACGCATTTGACAACGGCAATTGCTGCCGGACCTTGTAACGCTTCTAACAATAGTCGCACAAACTCCCCATTTCGAATAGGTGAACCTGAGGAGGTCATGTAACCTCTCTGAGACCACAATTGCCCGAAGTCATGAACTATACCGAAACCATATTGGCTATCCGTGTAAATGGTGACTCGAATTTTGCTACCTGCTAAACAGTCACGTGTCAATGCAATGATTTCAGCTACCTGAGCGGAGTGTACTCCTTCCAGGCAAGCGGCTTCTACAACTCTAGTAATGGTGGAAACAGCATAAGCTGCTCTCAACTGACCAGTATTGTCCCTTACACATGAGCCGTCAACAAAGAAAATTTCATCAGGGTCGGTCAACGGCTCATCCACAATATCTGGTCTTGGCTTGGTGCATAGTTCAGTCACATCAAGGCAATCGTGATCATCACATTCTTCGTCTTCTATATCATTAGGGAGTGGCATCAGAGTGGCAGGATTCAAAACAGAGCACCTCTTAAGGGTCACGTTCTCCGCAGCAAGAATAACTTGCTCGTAGCGCGTGAGCCTATTATTGGTCAAGTGCTGTGTCTTGGTCCTAGTCATTAACAGTTCCACAGAATGAGGTACATACACCACTAATTGATGTCCCATTACAATACTTTCACACCTCTCAATGCTGACACCCGTTGCAGCAACGGATTTGAGACATCCGGCCAACGCTGCGGCTACAGGGTCTAAAGTAGCCAAAAAATATGCAACTGGTCTACGGGCATTTCCGTGAATTTGTGCTAGGACTGACAAAGCACAACCTTCCCTTTCGCAACAGTAAAGTAAAAATGGTTTTTCGTAATCTGGCATTCCCAAAGCTGGAGCACGACACAAGTCCTCTCTCAGCTGTAGGAACGACATCAAACAATCCTTGTCCCATGGTACCGGATCACTCACCTCCTTGTGCGTCAGTTTTTGTAAGGGTTTTGCTTTCAGGGAAAAGTTAGCTATCCACTGTCGGCAATAACCAACCATTCCTAGGAACATCCTGACCTCTTTTTGTGTCGTAGGCGAATTCATCTTCATGATCGCCTCTATCCTGTCCGGTGACACCTTCCGTTTTCCTTTTTCAATTCTGTGACCCATGTACTGTACTTCTGTCAGACAGTACTGCAATTTGCTCGGAGACACCTTATGTCCATTTTCAGCTAAATGGTTCAACAAGGTGATGGTGTCTATCTTACAAGCTTCCTCTGTTTCTGACGCAACAAGTAGGTCATCTATGTACTGAACTAGAACCGAGTTCTGTGGCAGTACTAGACTTTCAAGATTTTTCTTCAGCAGCTGGTTGAAAATCGATGGGCTTTCTGTGTACCCCTGTGGGATACGACACCATGTTAAGATGCAATTTTCCAGCTTAAATGCGAAAAGAAACTGGCTCTCCTCATCTAATGGAATTGAAAAGAAAGCCTGGCAAAGGTCTATCACTGTGAACCACTCGGCTTGGAATGGTATCTGAAAAAATATCACTGATGGATTCGGTACCACTGGACAACATGAAACAACTATGTTGTTAACCTTTCGGAGATCCTGCACTATTCTGAATTTCCCGCTAGGTTTCTGCAAACCCATAATCGGGGAGTTACATGGACTACCCACGATTTCCTTCAGTATTCCCTGCTTAATCATGGAGTCGATCACGGGTTTTATTCCTGCAATCGTCTCCGGAGTCAATTTGTATTGAGGCGTTCTTGGATATTCAACATTTGGTTTTATCATGATTTTCACTGGTTCTACTCCTTTAATCAATCCTATCTCTTCTCCAGTGAAATCCCAAACTTCAGATGACACAGTATCCCTTAAGTCCCAAGGGAGCTCTTCCACCGCCGGGGTAGGATACAGTTCTACGCATACTTTTGAATTTGCAACTTTAAAGGTGGCATCATCGTCGTTAGTCTGTACCTCTACTCCCTGAGGCGTGCAGTATATTGTGCAATTTAGTTTGCACAATAAGTCTCTTCCTAACAGACACACAGGGCTAGAATCACATACTACAAACTGATGTTCATCGCTGTATTTTCCTATTCTCACTAGCACTGGTTCCGTCAAAGGATTAGTCATTCTCCTATTTGCGACTCCTACCACTTGAATTGTTTCCCCCAACATTGGCAGATCTGGAACCACTGCTGATCTCAAAGTTGAACGAGTAGCCCCGGTATCTACCGAAAAGGTCGTAGGGCACCCCGCCACCTCAGCCTCAACAAACGGTCCCCTTTGGTCCACCTGTAGAACTGCTCCGAGGGTACAGTCCTCCTCTCTACTCACTCGCCGTCCAGTTAGTGGATCAACGTAGTAACACTCTTCTCCTCCTACTAAAAGAGGCATTTGTCTATAGATCTTTCCCCCTGTCGCAATCTTTGGTGGTTGAGGGAACTGGGCTTGAGGAGCCAATGTCCCCCCTTCGACCACCTTACCCTTAGGTACTGTCACCCCTTGTACTGGAATGGTCTGAACTTCTTCCTCCTCTACTTCCAGTTCTCCGTTTTCAGGATTATAGGGACACTCGCGTTTCCAATGTCCCACCTGGTGACACTGGTGACACTTTGTCGTCCTTTTCAAGGTAGCAAAGTCTACTCTAGGTCTCAGATTTTCCTCGTTGTCCCTATTCTGATTATTTGATCTCCTTCCCATCGTCCCTGTTCCCTGTTGCTGCTGTCCACCCTTTCCAGCCGACTGCATCTGAACCATCATCAACTTCTCCTTAAGTTTCTTTGCTTTGGAATCTATTTCATCACTGCAATATCTTGCGTATCTCAAAATTTCATCCAATGGTTTTTTTGCCAGCAAATTAAGTGTTGCTGAATCATCAAACAAATATCAGGTCTCAACCCCAAAACGAACTTCGATACAAACTGTCCTATGTCTTTGGGATCCATTACATCTAATCCACTGGATTGTTTGAACGTTTTCAGCAATCGTTCATAAAATTCATGAACTGTCTCCTTGGGTTCCTGTCTAGTTCGATCTATTTTCACCCAATCTATATCCTGCGGTGGCACCTTCTCTTTCAGCCACGTCATCACCCTTTCATATTTTTCCATTACTCTTTCTGACGGTCCATTAGTATGAGCATCTCTTTCTGGTTCTGCAGTGGGCCACTCGACACTAACTTTGCATGCTGTCCACAAGTCTCCTGGGACCACAATGTCGAATAAAGTGTTCAAATCAATCCACAGTACATTAGAGATTTTCACAAACCTCTCTACCTGTTTGTACCATTCTACAGGATTCTCTCTTAACTTTGGAAATGAATTGGTAAACACAGCCAAATCTCCCCTACTCCAGGGCACATGTACATAACTCCCATTCGCTATTTCTCGCAAAGGGAACGCCTCCATCCGCAGTGGCCCTCCCTCCGGGGACATCACAATCGCGCTCCGCCTGACAGTCCCTTTCTTGGACCACCTTTCCTCCCATTTATCCAGATCTCTCCATGCCCTTATTCCTGTGATCAGTTCCCTTATGTGTGTTGTTAATCCAATTGTCCTCCTCTCATCCAGGTCCTGATCTGAATAATGCAATCTATGGTTACCCTGTAATGCCTTTGTTCTCGACAAGTCTACCATATACTTGTCTGCCAGTTCAGATAATTTCTCGTGGATTGCTCTTGCCTTCGGAGTAATATCCTTTGCTAAAAACAGCACCTCATCTTGCTCGTACAGGTCGATCCTTTCTAAAGGTAACGTACCATCTATTATCTCGTCTAGGTCAGATTTTAAACTGGTCACATCGAGCCTTTTTGCCTTTATCACAGCTTTCAGTGTGTTGTCTCTAGATAGCCCATCTACGTCTCTCCCATCACAGCTCTGAGTCCTACGTCTGGGCTCAGGCGTGTTATGGGGAGTCCTCCCATGCTCCCATCTCTCCAGGTCCCATGCAGTTCCATCCCCTCTTGGTGTATGGTGAAACACTGCCCGATTCCCCATAATCCCACATCTCCCATTCTGTCTGGTGTCTCTAGGTGCCTGGTAAGACACTCCATTATTCCCCATGCTTTCGCAACTCCCCTGCTGTCCATGATCGCTCGACGCAGGGCAAGGCCCTTCATGGCTCCCCATGTTCCCGCGATCCCGCTCCTGCCCATGATCGCTTGACGCATGGTGAGACACCTCGTGGCTCGCCATGTTCCCGCGATTCCAATGCTGTATGTTATCACCAGGTGCATGGTGAGTGCACTTAAAGCTATTCCTGTACTCTTGCGTCCTTCGGTCTCCCTCTCTGTGAATGAGACGAGACACCTCTCCACACTCTGTTCTTCTACCTTCTTGCTCCTGCCTACTTCCACCGTGGATATGACGGGTAGCTCCTCTACTCTCCTGACTCTTACCATCCCACTCCTGACCGCTTTCGCTAGCCCCACAGTGAGACACCGTCCCATCGCCTCGACTTCCCCATTCGGCTTCCGCTCTTGACCTGTTACTCTGTGTTCCTGTGGCAGCATCCCATTCCCTCAAGTCAGCCCTCAACTCCTTAAAGGATTTCGGCCGTGGTCCTCTCAGATCCATCGGTCCTCTCTGACCCCCGTGATCTGTTATGGGGTCCACTGCTGAATCTAATGGGGTGCTCCATTCTCTCGGTCCTGGCAATTGCCTCCGGGCATTTGTCATGTTGTTCCTCCTTTCCATTTCTACTCTTTCTCTGTCTAACCGTACCTGTTCCTCCTCTCGTACTTTCTCTGGGTTATAAATCGATACTATAGGACCTATGGTAACGGGTACTTGAAGAGCATCTGGCAATCCAGAAGACTCAACGCACTCCGTTGTTGGCACCTTCTGCACCACAAACCTTCCAACTACTCTCTGTACTGGACTAGGTTGAGGTGTTTCCTCACCTTTGGTAGGTTCCCAATCTGTTATAGGGAGTGATCTATTCTCCCCTATGCCAATCCTACCTTCCCTTGGGAGCTCAATACATTCCATCTCCCTATTGTACGGAGGCGGTCTATCTATCAACAACCTATTTATTAGGCTATCCTCTGTCTTGCTCTCGTCATCCTCCTCTGGCGTTCTCTTTTCTCCTGTAACCTCTATCACTGGGTACAACTTATCCACTTCAATAGTCTGCACCTTCCATTTCTTGCTTTCCGCATCCCATCTGGCATCTTGTACTGCTCTTACCGATCGTCTCACTCTTTCTTGACGTCTGTTCTGATTCCTGTCATGCGCCGCCCTAATCCACGCATTAAGAGCTTCAAATTGTGTTGGTCTAGGCAAGGGTCTCAATGAAGACATAACTGCTTTTAGCTGGTGCAACACTTCTAATCTAAACGCTCCGTATTTCGGAAAAGTCAGTTCCTCGTTCCCTTCTGTAATCTTACTCCAAGTGCTAAGCCACAGTATAGTATGCAACCCAACATTCGTAGCCATATAATGTGCTGGTGTACCCTCTGGCGGGGCCTCTTCCCCGTAATAAGATTCTCTCCTTTTTCTCTTAAAGATCCCTCTCAAGCATTTAAAACACTTCATGATCAAATCTACAATTTTCCTCTATTTCCCTGCGTTCGTTTACTTCCTGATGACAATCCACCAATCCCAGCGCGGTTCTTGCTAACCGGCCTATCCCAGCTCGGCTTCACACCAACCGGCCTATCACAGCGCGGTTTGCGTCAACCGGCCTATCACAGCGCGGCTTCACACCAACCGGCCTATCACAGCGCGGCTCTCTCTGACGTCACTCGTCTCCCCTTCGCAGCAGTTCCTCATCTCTCTCAGCTCGTCTCCCGGTCATGCATGCGTCCCATTCATACTCTGAAAAATGATTACTTCCGACCAAGCTATCACTTTTCTTGACTGTACGCCCACAGTCTAACTGTAATTGTCACCTTAACTGACTAAATGTCTTTCCGTGAACGTCCAGACAGTCGCCTTAACTGATAGGTTACTTACACACAGTAACTTCCGACCAGCGTTCGTTACCCATACACTCACTCTTGCGTTCCCCCTATCACGGTCCTGCGGGCGATCAATGGTACCTCATGACCCCCTTTACAATGGTCGACAATTACTCTGGATGTCCGATACACCAGAACCACTTAAGCTCTTTCTCTGAACTTAATATTTTCACCAGGTTGCGCGTGCTCACAACCCTGCCTCAATCAGTCTACAGGCATTCAACTCCGCATGACATTACAACACAGATACAACACAAAACACCGCAATCTGACAACGCATGACCCTTATTATACTCACTCTCGACCGACTCTGCTGCTTTTCTCTCGCACCGTCAGCACCTTTTTCGGCAGGCGATTCTTCTGCTGCTCATCTCTCGATCTCTAGGGGCCTCGGGGTAATCTTAACCTAGTCTAGATCACCTTCCTCTAGAAGGTAACCATCCTAATCTGCTACCAACTGTTACGGCGGGATTTTTAATCTCTTGTCAGATCACTATAGATCTAGATCCCGACTCAGGTCGACTGAACCTTTGTTACCTGTCATAGAGTAAAAAGCAATCCACTACTAGGTTAATCAGCTCAAGACTTTACACACTCTGAAAAACCACTTACTACGAATAAGTTTTAAAGTTTTATTATAAAGCCAAAGATAACTGGAGATACAAACATCTCAGTATAAGATTCAAAAGATACACTGGCATCAATACAAACAAGAATTCTCTAAATGCTCTTAGGCGACAGAAGAATATCACCAAGACTAATTCAAAGATCAGCAAGTTTGCAAGAATAGACACAAGTTGTAACTTAAGCGTCATTTACAAAAGGAAGAAAAATCCAGATTAGACTGTCCCTACACTAGACTAAGTGACATCCCTACTTAGCAGGATCTTAACCTAAAAAGGTGTCAGCCGTGGTGACTTCTAAAGAAGATCACTCACTTTCCCTTAGTCTTTGTTGTAAATCTGTGCATCGCAGTTATGCCCTCTCTGCCTACCCATCCGCTCTCTAAGGTACCTCAGGCCATCTGCTCTAACTCCACCCAAGGGTGCTGTCCCTAATACAAAATCACAATTACAGTTGAAACGCCCCTCAGAGACGCCCCTCACGTACACCCCTCACGTGGTGTCGGTTCTGGCTTTTTCCATGCTGATACTCCTCTGGGCTCCTTGTTAGCGTTGACCTTGCTTCTCAGGCTCTTTTCCGGCAAGACGGTACCCCCCAGGAAATTCCTGAAGCCCCCCCCAGGCCTGTGCCTGTCTCCCAGAACAGAGCTCTATTCATCACTCTCTTGATTGGAACCCCCTCGCACCTGCAAACAGACACCCATGAAGTGGGCCCCAAATTCCGGCCTCCAGCTTATCTCACAAGTCGTAAACCTTCGAGCATGGTCCACAATTTATGCTTAACACGACCTGATTTTAACTAGCACATGCAGATCAAAAGAAGCGACCTTATCTCTCCAGGCCTACTAGAATTACATGAAACAGGCCTGTACACTCTATGAACCTTTATTTCTCAGCCTAAAACAGTATTCTAACTTATTACATACTGGTTATAGGAAACACTTCTATAAAACATATATTTTCAGACTATGATCAACAATACCTTGAATTATAACAACAGTAATCCATCTCATGTGAAAATGTAAAGGCACGTTTTCTTTCTTCATGACCTGCCACGAGGCCTACACATTTCTACGTTTAGCAGCATTACATTCTCCTCTGCAGCAGTCACATAACATGGAATTTAACATCATTCTAAAATCTCTAAACATTACTACATTAGCTTTTCACACTGATATATGCATTCTGTATTAATTAAACACTCTTATGTGTATGCACTCTATAAATTTGGCACTCTTATATGTTCCTTTAACTAGACTTATGCAACGTGCTTGTAAATATGGTGCACTTCTATATTTTACTTGATTTGTGCTCTCTCAATAACGTGTGAGTTTTTTTGTCTCGTTTCCTCACTAAGAGCGCGTAAGGCTAACGATGCACTCCATTTTCGCAAAGGTGTTCCTTTTCTTTTAACCTCATGTTTGAAAATCCTGTGGGTTGCAATCCCGACGAGCACTATTCGCTTAGAGGTTTATTTAGTTTCGAACATTAACATGTACAGATTTAGTTAACACGTTTACCCTAGGCTGACAATAATGGACACTGTATAATAATATGTGGGCATTTGGACAGTCTTTTATATATATATTTTTTTGTATTGCACTTGCCTGATAAAACATATAAGAGCAAATTATGATGCTATACAATGTTTATGCACTGCACAGAGATGATCAAAATCGAAAGATGTTTTTGATACTTTCCACAAGAGTCCATAATTTAGACATTTTTGTTTGTATGTTTACATTTACAGATTTTTCAAGTCTCCCATAATGAGGAGAGACATTGGGAAGAAATCTCCATAAAGAACTTTGACAAATCAGGTTGTATTAGTTCTTTTTCGACTCCATAGGCTTGGACACTTTAAGGGATGTCCACGATGGAGTAGGAATGATTTTCTGGTCCTGATGAATGCTGAGCTGATTGTAGGCTCTTTAGCAGAAACATGTTGACCATTTTTTAGTATTAATATTTTTGTTGCACTATTAATAGGACTTATTGGTTCAAATTAACACAACCACTTATTAGTCCATTTTTTTCACTGGTTTTAATAGAGTTAGAGCTACCCTCTCATTAAAATGAGTTGTTTGAGGAGTAGTCCACACTCTTTTTAAGTCACCTTTTCTCATTCTCTTTGCAACTATCTGGGACCCAATGAAGACAACTGGCTACCAGCTTTCAGCTGGGGCCTGAGGGTCCTTTTAGTTCTCTCTGAGCACGTGCACTCTATTTTCCCCACTATACTAACAGCCTCCTCTGGTGCTAGCAACTATATAATTCTTCTGAATTTGTACCTTTAGCATCTGGTTCCTGTAACTATTGACACTCTTACGTTGATTGATATATCTTCACTGGCTCGATGCGCCAGCCTTTCACCTGGCTCTCCTCCTGAGTTTCTCTTTACTTTGCGCGGAGGCACAGGCTTCTCCTCACTGGTCCTGTACTCCCCCATAGGTGCAATCCAGGGTCCTGGGACAGTGAGGGGATTCCTCCTTCCAATTGCCCATGGGGCCAGGCTCCAGCACCAGTCTTCCTCAGCAGACCACACCCAGAGAGAGCTCCTCTTGCTGTGCAAGACCTTTTAAAGGCATTTGGAGGGGGCTGGCAGGAAGGTTCTTCTGCCCTATCCTGCTTGAAGCCTGGCACCAGGTGACAGCTGCTGATGGATAACCTGCAGCTCCACCCCCATCTCTTCCTCTTGGAGAGGAGACCTTCACCCTTGGAATGCTTGCCGTGAAGGGCTAGGCCTCTGATGCTACAGTTTGGGGAGGAAGGTCAATAATCCAGCCTGGCTGGGTTACACCCAGCCAGGCTCTGGTTATGAGCTGAGTCAGAGGAATATGACATTTCTGGATTACCCAAAAGCAGTACAGATATGGCTTTAGACTCAGCAGAATACTTCTTTTTACCTAACTTACAGCGTACTTTAGTGCGTGTCTGGATTGTTAGGCCCCAGGGAAGTGGAACTACCCATGTGCTCCCCATCTTCATAGGAGAGTACTGGAGTGTTCCTATAGTGGACACAGTAAAGCGCACTGACTTTCCCTCACATATGTCTTCCCATACTATAAAGCCTATTCCATGTCACCACCCAATTATGTATCATTCTTGTCACACCATTCTATCTGTACCTGCTCCTGGGCTACGCACAACAGAAACCTCCCCTGCGCGGCCCCTACACATGTGCACCTGCATGTACACACATGTAACCAGTCCAGTGCCTCTTACTCCAGCTGCAGCGCAGCTGCCAACTCTCAACAGTGGGGCACCGGTAAAATTCACATGCAGTCTCTTTCATCAGGAGTTCACTCTGGGTAAGTCCCAGTTTATGAGGCTCTCTCACCATAAAAGCTCAAAAACTAGGTGTTCAAAAAAGAAAAAATCCACATTCTAACACAGTGTATAACTACTCTCCATGGGTGGCATAGTCATTGGTAAGTGCCAAGGCTGGGTAGGATGCTACACTCCTTTGGTTATAATTATTCAGTTCTCTGTTAGTTGTTCTTTAAAAAGAAAATCACTTCTCAGCCCTTACTGTCACTCCCGCACTTTAGCCTGGGTGCATCAGAGTTTTAGAGGGAAGCTATCCCACTGCTTATTTTCATGTAGTTCTCATACCTATAAAGCGAGGCATTTAGGCATGGGTTTAAGTGGCATGAAAAAAGTGGGAGGGTCTCTTAAAGTAGCATGGCCAATGTAATTAAGGGTCTGGCGTAAATATGTAAACAACATCTCTGTGCTTTCCATAGCGCCACCAGAACAGTATTTTGGTTCCTCTTTAAGCTTTTTGATATTGTACCCAGATATATAACACAGCAACTGACAAACACCTAAAACGAGCCAGGACTATTGACTTTGTCAATAATTGTGTTGTAAATAAATAATATTGATTTTTTTTAAATTATGAGACTGAGAATTTTGACAACTCTGTACCTCCTTCATTCAAATTTGTACAGAATCTAAACTGCAACTGGAATAAGTGAAGACTGTACTGTGCACTGTGCAGGGAGGCCAAAGATTGAATGGCCATCTATTCTGACCACCTTTCTCACCCACTGTCAGGCACTGTTTGAAACTCGCACTGTCTTCAGCCTCAACTCCAGAGCTCTTAATCTTGACTGGTTATAAACACCCAGAGGCAACTCAATGCATAAAATGCGCTATACCGGAGTAATAGGCTACATTAAAAAATACAGAAGCATATCATCCTGGAAATAGCAAATATTCTTAAAATAAAGGTGAAGATTAAGAAAAACATGTGAAACATGAAGAGGAATTAAATAACTGATACGAATGAATAATTACCATAATGTTTTCATATTCATTATTCAGAAATCACTGAGCCTCTCTGTCTCTAAAGTTCAAGATATAGATTTAGGGCCCGATGGGGACCCGCTTCAAACAATGTCAATTTGTAATTACTACCGGTTTGAGCCCGGACAGCCACGCCACATGTAAAACACTGCTTTTAGGTAAATCTAAATTTTGACACAGACAGCTTTTCTTTACTACTGTTACTCAGTTCAATTCAACGTGAAAGTGCAGTATGCTTTAGTTCTCTGGAATCTGCAGTTCAAATTATTCTTATTTCCATAATAAGGGGAGTGTGCCGAAGACTACCAACCCCATGAGCGCAGCGGGGAGGTTACATCAACCGACCTTTGGGAAGACTTAAGGGGGAGGAATGGGAAGAAACTGTCGCTGGGGACGCTAGTTTACATGGAGATAAACAGACGCTGGGAAGGGAGCGGCCCTGGTATTTTCGTCCGTTATGCAGTCATCTTGTGATGTGTAACTCATAATATTTCTCAGAGACAATATTAAAAATAATAATGCGTTCCACCAAATGGCCAATGACAACATGTATGTCTGCGAAGTATTTAAGGACATTTAAGATCGTTGATTAGACGTGCAGTTTTGAATTTTCTGGAATGATAATGTTATCAATTTAGCACTGTCTGTCGTTATATGAAAATCTTGTAATTTGTTATGTTTTTTATAGAGTTAAGTACAAAATAGTGCGGTTCGGTTCAAATGTGTTTTCGAAAATTCACTCTGACATGGCCGCCATGTTAGCACATTCCATTGTCTGTTGTCCGCCCTCGCTGTCTATGGCGCGCTGTCTCTTTCTGCAGGGCGGCAGGTTCAAGTTGCCATAGCGGCGGCAGTGGCTGTGTGTACAGCGGGGTCGCAGGGCAGTTACGGAAGGCATGGCAGCGGGGATCTGAGCGGGACAGGTGAGTTCGGCCGGGGGACTGAGAGGGAGGTGGGTTCAGGAGGGGTGCATTGCATGAGTGCTGTACATGGGGGGTTTCAGGTAGGCCATGCAGGTTGGCGCATCGCATAGCATAATTGCAATACACACTGGTAGATTACAACTACACACGGGGACATGCTTTGGAGTCATTGTGCTGTACCACATACAGAACATGGTCCACTTTGCAGCGAGGCTTGTGGAGATAGAAGAATGCACGGAGTGAGACAAACTTCTCTACATATACAGTATTACTAATTCAGTTTCTGTGACTGGCACTGGCTTTGAACACTGGGTACTTACTGCACTTTTACTAGAATACACTTATATGACAATTTCGTAAAGCGATACAATGGTGCAATGAAGTTAAAGGGCTTCCACCCACACAGGATGCTGGATCTTATCGTACTTCGCCCAACACAGGCAAACTAATTGCATGGAGTGAGTGCACACTGCACAGTTGGAGTGTTTGAAGCGAGAATGCCATGCGTGGAGTGAGACAGTACACTGCAGTGCACAACTGAATACAATGTTGCAGGGCATTGCACAGATAATACTGCATGTAGTGAGGCAGTGCTTTTATGGGTATGCTACATAAAGTGCGATGGGTACACTCCGCAGGAGTAGTGTGATTAATTCACTGTTCGTGGGCACTGCATGCACCTTATGCAGTAAAAAGAGTGAGATGTGCACCGCATAGATTACGGCTAGTGTATATCCTACAGGTGCATTTTACATTGTGATGTTTTTGCTGTATAGAATGTTACACTAACGAAGATGTACCCAGCACAGGAATATTCATGTTGTGACATGGACGATACGCTTTGATAAAAGTTTAAAAAAACAAAACACAAAATGTAGTAATGTTGCACATATAAAGTTCTAGTCATTTGTTTTTGAAATGTTATACGATGAAAGTACATTGTATTATTTTTTTGTTTTTACAGTAAATGTGTGAATTACAAAAGAAGATTGGCATTTGGCCAGTGGCGGCTGGTGCTTTTTAAAAGTGGTGAGGCAGAAAGGTTTGAGTTGAGTGTGAAGTGCATGCAACCTTCAATCAAACACTGGGGGTTGGTTAAAAAAAGGTACATATAGACTAGCAAAGACCAACTCATGCAGACACATCACTCACCTTGCATTCACACAGACATGTCTCCACTTGCCTTCAATCTCAGGCACACACTGCTTCGCTCATCCTACACTTACATAAGAATCCCACTCACCCTCCACTCACAAGGGCATACCGCTATCCAGTGCAATAACACCGTCACACAACCCACTATGTGCTCACACAAGCACACCATTCACTCATACAATCTTACTACTCACCCAGTGGGCTATCATTACTCACACTGCACTCATATACGCATGGTACACACTCTGCAATCGCACACAGGCAGATCACTCACCCTGCACTCATACAATCACAACATTCACCATCACTATCCCCCCTGTACACACCCAAACCTCAGGCTGCACCAGAACTAAATTCTCCCTGCACCCACACTCTCAGGCAGAGTCCTTCAGTGTGATGAGTTGGGGGGTACTGTGGCGGCCCAGCAGATGAACAATAAGGCTGCAGTCGTTTCAGAAGTCCTCACTGGTGATGACCCCCTTGGAAGTCCTGGCCAGTAGAAACATTAGGAAAATCTCAGAAAGCTGATATCTTCCCCAGTACATACTTCAAACATCAGAAGAAGAAAACACTTTAAAACTTACTCTATAGCTGCCATAATGATCTCCTGCTGGGTAATGCATGTCCTCAGATTACTCTATTACAAATCCGCAAAGGGGGCACAGTTAATGTAGTAAAATCGTTAGGTGACCCAGCTCACATCTGGCGATGAGTTTGAATCCTGTAATTTTGATTCCATCCTTCCAAGGTTAAGATTGTGTATTCTGTTATCTTTAGTAATTCACCTCTATGTGAATAAACTATAGAAAGCAGGAGCTAACTTAAGGATCGCTTAGCATGACCCCATGCAACTGAGATATGTTTTCAGCCCAAAAACAACGCAATAAATGGAAGAGGCGAGACAGACAAGAATATGGGGTTGGTGGCAGTGGCTTCTTCCGTCCTGTGCAAGCACAATGCACATGGCAGTGGTGGGCATGAAAAGGCTCTAAGATGTATTTACAAAGAACAGTAATTGTTCCAAATCTGCATAAGACTCCCATGCATGGGGAGGGGTGCAGACATAAGTCAGAGGGTGCCAGCAGAGAGGCATCAAGGCAGGCTGACTGTGTGGCGAGTAGAGGCAGGAAGAAATATATGGCGGAGGCGCTGTAATGAGGGGGTGGTGGCTGTATGGTGGGGTTGCTGTAATATATATATGGGGCTTTAGTGGGCGGTCCTGTGTTCAGAACCCAGTTTCTTTGGAAAGCTGCGAACTAGCTGCATTAATACAGCTTCTTTCACCGATGAGCTCTCTCCTAAGCCAACCGGTTTAGATGGAACGGCAAAAGTGCCCTCCACCCGCCCTCCCTTTCCTTCATCTCCCCATCTTCCTCATAGCCTGGGCCTCTCTCCCTTCACCGGCGCCCTCTCCGTGACTTCTCTCCCCCATTTGCCTCTCCTCAGTTCTCCCCCATCGCTTCCAGTCTCCTCCTGCCTGTCTCTTCCATCTCCGGAGTGCTCCCCTCACTTCCCTTGAACCCCAGCCTGGGGGGAGTAATCGTGCTAGACCCCCCTACCTCCTTGTCGCAGGGCCCGAAGGCACAGCCCCCTTCACTGACTCTGACAGAAAACATACTTTCTTTAAGTAAATAAAACCAAAAAGCGGTTCGCAGCAGCGCGTTTGTTTGAGAAGACTGTTAGTAACCTTGGCATCATTTTAACCATTGTATTTTAGATTGAGCACGGTAAACCTTTTTAAACTAAATATTACTGTTTGGATTTGCACTTTACCATACGCCAGTCCCCGTTCCGCCGCTGCTGTTGTGCCAATCGTTGCGGAGGGACTTGGCTCCTCCCTTCAGCTCCCTCATTTCTAGGTGTGGAATTTATATTTAAGTGCGGACGCGTGCAGTGGGCGCGCCATAGGCTAGCCCGTCTGCGCCCGTCCGCGAAAGGATCGCGGCCAGCGCCTGCCATGCTGCCCAGTGCAGTCCCTCAGCAGGAGTAGTCAGGTCTAGGGAGCAACTACTTGCCTTTTCCTCATTGGGCTGCTCTGGGCCGTCATGCCTCAATCTCTGTATGTCAGAAGGAGGGGGATGTGATCAGAAGGTACATTGCAAACTATGCTCCTTTACACTGGATAAAGGGCGTATGGAGGATGGAAGAAGCAAGGCTGCCTCCACAGCACGGTCTCCAATAGTACGCACATCATTGTACTTAGAGATTTGGCTCTTCAGTGGCTGCAGGCGATCAACCTCGGTCCATATCGTTCTGCCCCAACAGAATTGACCAAGGGAGTACCACAGGGCTCCTGCTTGAGCCCGACTTTGTTTAATATCTTTGTGGCTCCCTTGGCCAATCTGTTAAGGAGTTGTGGGTTTACCCCCATCTCCTACACTGACGATACCCAGTTGCTCTTTCCATTTGCAAAGTTTACTCCATCAGTGCAGGCTACCTTCTCCTCAGTAATGAGAAGCATCTCACAATGGATGAGGAGTAATTTTCTCCAGTGAAAGACGGAGATCGTGCTTTTCTGCGAGGCCCAATTATTATGGACCCCTAACTGATGTCCAACTGATTTGGGTACTCCTCCCGTTCCGAAAACCTGTGTCAAAAATCTAGGCGTTCGCCTTGAACAGGCTCTTAATACGAAGGAGCATGCCGCTCAGACAGCCGGCTCCAGTTTTCATGTGCTGGGTCAGTTGCGCCGCATCCTCCCTTTGCTCCCTGATTAGACCCGGAAGACACTGACCCAGGCACTTATTTTAATTCGCCTGGATTACTGTAATGGTCTGCTGGTTTCCGCGAATGAGGCTGCCCTCGACAGACTACAGGATGTCCAGAACACTGCGGCACACCTGATACTTAATTCCCCTCCTCCCTTTACCCCCCCCCCCCCCCCCCCCAGGATTTCCAGGACTGCCTGCAGACCTTTGTTTTACCAGCTCCACTGGCTCCCTTTACCGGAGCGAGTGCAGTTCAAGGTCTGTTGTACTAAATATAAGGCCTTGTTTAAATCTGGCCTCACTTACCTTGCTGACAAATTCATCCCTTATACTCCTCAGAGGTCTCTGCGCTCAGGATCCAAATCCCTACTCGAGGTACCTAGAATTAAAACTGCCAGACAGGGCGGGAAGTCCCTATCCTATCTAGGCCCCCGCTACTGGAATAAGCTTCCTTTGCAACTAAGACAGTGTACGGATTATCTTCATTTTAGGAAACAGCTCAAGACCTCTCTTTTGTTTCTGATTTTCAGTAGACAGTTTGCCATACGCTGCCCGTCCAAGCGCAGAGATACCCCTTTGGGGGTCGATTCTGGCGCTTTACAAATAAATAAATAAATCAACATCTAGGTATAACATTAGGGCCTGTTTAATTTATTGCAGATCCCTCCCCAAACATGTGGGTGATATGTGGCTTAGAGTCGAATTCTTGGGATCTTATGTTCTGAACCGAACCCTGGTTAAGAGAGAGCTCAAACCCGGACGTACTTATGGCTATTCCAGAAGGCTATAGGATAGTAGCAGTCAACCAGGCTGGCAATAGACGGGTGGGAGGCAGGCTCGCTGTGGTCTTGAGAGAGGACTGGGAGATCTCGTCTAAGAGAATTGAGATTACAGGGCTGATTGAGGCGCTGTCCTTTTTGTATTAAAATTTCCCCTTGCTTCTCCTTTTCAGGATTACTGGTTTACAGACCCCCGGGCTCTCTATATGACATTATTGCAGATCTATCATTAAAACATGCCAATTTCACAGTTCTTGGCGATTTTAACGTCCATATGGACAATGACATCTGCCCCTGGCCTCCCAATTGCCCGATACTCTCAAGGGGTTAAACTTGATCCAAAAGGTATCTTCGCCCACTCATGTGGCTGGCCATATGCTGGACCTTATTTTTTCTAATGATCAAACCTTGAGAGAGGAAGATCCTCTACCTCTGACCTGGTCAGACCATCGATTAATCCCTTTTAATGTGACCAGCACCCCTTTGTAATTGCCAGACTAGGTCAGAGTATGAGGACAGGAGAAACTGGAGGAAGGTTTTACCTGAGTCCATGGGTCCACAGCTTCAGAATGCCCTCCCTCTACTCACAGGAGAGCCCAGGCATGATGCTTGCGCTTTTAACAGCTGTATTACATCGGCTCCTGACAAAGTAGCTCCAATTAAGACTATGAAACTGTCTAGGAAGAAACTCCTTGCCCCCTCGTTCACGACTGAACTCCGTCTGGAGAAAAGCTCATGTAAGCAACTTGAGCGTGCCTGGCGGAAAACCTATACATCAGCGGCTAAGTGCACAAATAGAACAGCACTAGAAAAATACCACAGGCTAAAACGAAATTCCATTAGGGATTACGTTGCCAATCAAATTAAAACTTCTGATAATTCTACGAAACAAGTTTTTAAGATTGTCCAGGGCTTCATGAAGCCACAAGCCTTGAAGAGTACTATAGCCCCTTCAGCCACCCTATGCGAAGATTTATCTAGCTTCTTTCAGGAAATAATTCTGACTGTTTACTTCTCCTTCCCCTTGATAGGGTCATCAGCTATGCCAGTTATGCCATCCCATACTCTCCACCCCTCTGCTATGTGGTCTGAATTTCGCCCTTTTTGTCCTGAAGCATCTTTATTGAACAAAATCAAATCTGGCTCTCCGGCCGATCTGTGCCCAGCCAGGTTTTTCCAACTGCTAGCCCCTTGGCTCAACCCCTTATTAAATTTTAATTGGAACTCTTCCTTGAAATCAGGCACATATCTTACACATGGAAAGCTGCATTTTCCAGCCAATTCTTAATAAAGAAGATGCGGATCCAACAGAATTGAAGAATTTTAGGCCTATTTCTATTCTTCTTCCACCGCTGGCCAAGGTGCTTGAGAAAGAAGTTCAGAAACAACTGGCGGAGTTCCTGGAGTCTAATAACCATCTTCATGACTCCCAGTCTGGTTTTAGGTCAGGGTACAGCACAGAGACAGCTCTGCTTGAAGTGGCAGAAACCATACGTGAAACTATAGACCAGGGTAGCTGTGCGAGGCTAGTGCTGTTGCACTTGTCCGCAGCTCTTGACACGATGTCGCAACAGATTCTTTTAGAAAGACTTGAGCTCCTGGGAGTGACGGGAACTACTCTAAGTTGGTTCCGCTGCTTTCTTGAGGGCCGGTCTCAAAAAGTGTTCCTTCGTCCTCATGTTTTCTCCTCCAGCCCTATTAGCTGTGGAGTTCCGCAGGGTTCGGCTTTGAGCCCCACTTTTCTTAATGTTTACCTCATCCCCCTTGCTCCTCTAATCAAGCAATGTGGTGTGACACTTGTCTCGTATGCTGACAACACTCAGCTGGTGTTCTCTTTTAGGGAACACAAAGAGGCAGCATTAACCAATTTCAAGCAGTGTCTGCTTAAAATTTCGACTTCGATGAGGGACAGCTGCTTGAAGTTAAATGCCGATAAAACGGAGGTTTTGTTTTTTAATCAATCCTCTCCCCCACAGTCTGAACTCTGGTGGACAGCAGAGTTAAGTCCTCCTCCTCTTCCAGTGGTGTCGGCTAGGAACCTGGGGTTCAAGTTTGATTCTAACATTTCGGAAAGGACCCAGATTTGTCAAGTTTCCTCATTGTGCTTTTGTAAACTGAAATCCTTGTGTAGATTGCCACATTTTTTGTCTATGGACTGCAGGAAAAATGTGGTTCACGCATTAGTCACATCCCAGCTTGACTATGCGAACAGTCTGTATTTGGGTCTCCCAGACTATCTGATTAGGAAACTACAAATTATTCAAAATGCGGCAGCCAGGCTTATTAATAACGTGCCGCTCCGCCACCACATCTCCCCCACCTGCGGAGCCTACATTGGCTACCTGTCAAGAGAAGAATAGAGTTCAAGGCGTTGACCTTGGCTTACAGAGCAACCAGAGACATTGGTCCACAATATCTGAAGCAGACACTCCGGAAATACCGCCAGATCAGGGCTCTGAGGTCGGATCACCAGGATTTACTTGTGATTCCTCGTTTTTCAAAAGCCAGGATTAGCGGTTCAGCTTTCTCTGTAAAAACATCCTGTCTGTGGAATTCCATGCCTGAACATATACAGAGGGCTAAGTCTGAATCCTTGTTTAGGAAGGAGTTTAAAACCTGGCTTTTTGGCCTAGCCTAGAGCTCCCCAGTCTTAGTCCTCGCCCGCTGCACATCCTGTTGGCTCCGGGACACTTCCGTTGGAGGTAGCCGTGCGCTGTATAAATTGCAATAATAATAATACCAAAAAGTACTTACCCTACTTTGGTGCGCAGGGAGGACACAAGACGCCGGGGCCACCATCTGCTGTTGCACACCACAGAGCCTCCGAGCCTGACTCAGAAGTGAAGAGCCAACAGATGTAACCAATTATGAAGCTGCTGTCATACTGTTTTCAGCATGAGAGTAGCACATGATTGGTCTGAACAGGCTAACAGAGCACCCCTTTTCTGACTAGGAGCCTGTGCCTGCAGTCTACCTGGCTATAAACACAGCTCATAGTGGTGTGGTTGAAGTGTGCGTGTCTGGCTGGCCATTGCAAGACCGCGGCCAATTTGACACGCGCACTTTGTTTAGGTAACCACCGCTGAGTCTAGAGCGACACAGTGCACTTGCACTTCAAATGGTCATGTGATCATTGACCATTTTATAAAAAGTATGTTTTCTTCAGCTTCTCTCACAGCAGACGGGGCTGGAGGAACAGCTGCTGCATTTGGTGTAGATTTGGATCTTAGTGTTACTGGGGCTCTTAATTTTCTCTTCTTGCGCCCTGCCAGCACAGGGTTGCATCATAGACAGGGTTGGTTTTATCGTAGTGTACGCAGGGCTCCAACAGCTGAGGCCACCCTTCACTTCGTCCCAAGAGGATGCTATGTAATTAAGCAGGGCTTTAAGTGGGCCAGGTCCTGTCGATGCTCTGCACCGGCAGTTCTAAAAAGCAGGTGCCGAGATTGGTCCCTATCTAGCTGTCCATGTTTGGCCTCACTCTCAGGGTGAAAAATAGAATTGTACTATGCAGCAGTACTACTCTCCACTGCCTTTGAGTGAGGTAACTTCAAAGAGACTCGTTATAGTTCTTTCACAGCCTTTCACAGCCTTATCATTTCAAAACGAAAGCATTCTCAATATGATCTACAACATAGCCATAGTTGTTGCTTATTTATCTTACGCAACTAACAACTATTGACAAAGTTAATAGTCACGGCTTGTTGTTGGTATAAGGTTACTTGTATTCTATATCTGGATACAATGACAGAAGCAGCACAGTACCAGTTTGGCGGCACACTATGCTAAGCACAGATTATTTTGTTTATTTGTTTTAAGCCACGCCCCCAATTACATTGGCCACGCCCTCTTGAGTGACCCCTCTCCCCCAGTTTTATTCCACTTAAAGCCCTGCCCTTAAGGAAACACTATAATGAGGCGTTAGCCTCCAGGAAAAATGAGTTAAGGGAAAAGGCCTAGCTAAATCTGGTCCAGGCAGCTGAAATGAATGACAACACTCTGTTTTGGAACACTGTAAGTGCCCTGTTTCTGAAAAGTGAGTCTATCCCAGAATTAACATCACATGTCCCCTTTCAAGCTTTGGTAAATTATTTTCAAAGGATCTTTGTTCTTCTGCTTGATAATGTGTTAAAGCCAGCCTTTTGTTTCCCGCAGAAGCAGAAATAAGCCCTATTTCTAAGAGTTGCATGCCTTTGGATTTCAGCCTGGATGAGGTCCTTGATGCTTTGAAAGGCTGTGCCAAAGGTAAAGCCCCAGGACCCAATGGGGTCCCGGTTGATGCTTTTATTGGTACGGGGGAGTTATGGGGCCCAATATTCACTGGAGTTTTCAATGCAGCAGCATTGGTTTCAGTACTTTCTACATGGGTTGACTCCATTCTCCCCATTTTCAAGAAGGAGGATAGGTCCAACCCGAAGTGCTACTACACAGTTTCCCTCCTGGATTCATCTGCGAAACCCCTGGGCATGGTCGTTTTGCAGAGATTGGAGTACTGGGCAACTGATAATTCCATTCTGTTGGATGTCCAGTATGGATTCAGGAAGGGACTTGGAGCAATATGTAAATCTCGATCTTCTGGTTGGGAAATGCCAAAAGGCAAAGCCTTGATCCCTTTAGTTGTGTTTTGCCGTTCTTAGCAATGCTTTTGATCTAGCGGACCAATCAATTCTGTGGCATACCCTGCTTTCATATGGGGCTCTCGAAAACATTGTATGCCTTCTTTCTCCACGGTATACAAATCTTCTGGCCAATGTATGATCAGGTGCCAGCGAAGAACGCTCCCCTTTTTTTAGAATTTGGCGTGCGTGAGGCAGGGGTGTGTGCTTGCCCCATTTTTATTTTCAATTTTTTTTTTAAATTGTGTAGATAATATTCTTCGGTCCTTGCAGGCCAATGCATCAAGTGTTGCTGGTTGCCTGGTTCCTGTCCTTTTGTATGCAGATGACACGGTCCTACTATCTAGGACCGTGGTCAGGCTGCAGCATTTAATGAACTCCTTTGCCGGATTCAGGAAATCCAAGAAACTGAAGATGAACTAATTCAGGCCAAGCCATCTATAATGTCTTGTGGCAAAACTCCACAGAAGTTTAGGTGCTTTTTCTTCGTGGGCCCACCCGTAGCAAAGGTGAATTAATTTTGTTATCTAGGCATTCTTTTCTCTAGTAATGGTTCTCAGGATTGACACAAATAATACCCGGCTCAAGATGAATAGAATGTGTGAGGGTGTGTTAAGGTTCTCATGTAAGCTTAGCTGTCACCCTATAATGGATATGATGGGTATGATTACCATGTATATAGCAAGAGCACTAACAGCTGCTACCTATGGTAGTGGAGGGTGTGTGGGGGTGGGGGGCTGTCATATATGTAGTAGCCCTTTATATGCCAAGGAAAAAAGCTTTTTAAGCTTCTTTTGTGCACTCCCTCTTTGTCGTCTTCATTCACCCACAAGGAAGTGGGGTTAACTCACTTGGAAGACATGTTACTACTTAAACCTATCCTACTGTGGCGTTCAATATGGGCTAATTCCAAGACAAAATTTATGAAGGCAATCATACGGGATTGTTTAATGGTTGATCATGCCTTTCGAATCCCATGGTTGTCTTACATTAATGACCCTCTTAAATTGGTGTTTGTATTTTCCAGGCTTCAGGAGCCATTTAGAGTTGTTATGCTCCAGAACTCTGAGTTGAAGGCAGTTTTATCTGATGTGTGGGCAGAAAATGGAGCCCTTCATCCACAGTTGTTACATATCTGTCATACGCTCTGCCCGAGGGTTCCCAAACGTATCTGTCCTTGGTGACAAATACGTAACATTTTTTGTTGTTGTTTTTTTTTTTAATAGATTGCGGCTAGGTATTATACATCATCTTGTCATTTTCCTCATCAATAATCAATGGCAAAAAATCTGCGAACCGTGCCCATGCAACGAAATTATAAAACAGAGCACCCAGCACTTTATGCTTTTTTGCCAATTTTATTTGAACATAAGGAAGCACAAAATCAATTTTTTGCACACAGTATCAGGGATCGTAATGCGGCAAAGTTTTTTCTGTGCACTTTGGAGTCCCCTGCAGTATGTTTTTAGTGTCACCTCTTTTATTTGGAAAGCAATACGTGCCAGGAAATGTATTTCTGATTAATTTTAGCATTGTTTTGTCTGTGCGATATTGAATCTTGGATGTACATTTTAATGTTTTATACTATTTTATGATGTACTGTATTTTAATAACTATTCTTTTATGGGCTATGCTGATAGTGTCGAAATAAAGATTTTGAACCGAAACGTGTTATAGATTTATCCTTTGACATGGAGTTAAAGGGTTGGGATTAAGGTTGGCATGAGAACAAAGCTGGCATATGCTTCAAAATGTTCAAAGGATGTTCAGCAAATGTCGCTGTACAGGCACAGTGTTTAATACCAAAGAGATGTTTGCGCCTTAGAATATATTGTATGGCGTGGTGGATACATTATATGGGGCTTGCATGTAGTAGATATTGCCCTGAATATGATGACACTGAAATGCATGCTGAAACTGTTTTACTTTCATAATAGACACCAGTTTGTGAACATTACATGCAATCACATGTAACATGCTGGTTCTAAATAATTGATGCAAGTGTGTGTGTGTGAGCTATCATATGAAAACACATGGTACTGCATAGTGTTACAAATAGAATGTTATGTTAAGGGTGCTTATGTGGAGCTAATGTGCAGGCATAGAATAAAACATTTAGCAGAAGAAAGTGCACAACATTGTGGATACAAACTCAAGCATATTAAATAAGGTAATGCATGGGAGCATGTCAGAAAACTTCATGAAATAGGTGAAGGACACCACTTAGCGCGGAGATGAATCTTGAGGGCATTATGTGGCAGCACAGGGCAGCCACATGGGTTATGCAACATGGCTGCACAAGGGAAACCTCTGTGTACATGGATCATCTCATTACAGGCCTATTATGAATTTCACTACATCGTTCCCCGTACCATCTGCAAACATTGCAATCCATTTAATGGTGCTGTTCGCTTCATTCGTTTTGTGGTTATGATGGTAACATGGAATGCAGCAGGGTGATAAAGCATCATGGCTGAAGACAATGGGCAAACCGTCTGCTGAAACTACCAGCCGCAACAGAGTCCAAAATTCCTCTAAAAAACATGTGCTGGCGTTTGACGGTGCTTGTCAACAGCACTTATGACGGCCTACCACATGGTGGCACTGTTTGTCTATTTTGTATACAGAACATTAGTTAAACAATGAAATAAACATGTAAAAAATAATTCTAGTGTGTCGAGGCCGGTCTTACTGTTTTGGGTGGCCTGGAATTATCCAAATTGTCACGTTTCCGGTTTCCCGGCGTGTGACGTTCAGTAGGGAGCGTTTGTACTGGCATGTAGCAGTAATGGCAGTTCCAGTCAGTAATGCTACCTGCATGGCCTCCTGAACAATACCGTGGGCGCTGGCACTTATTTATTTACACATTTAGCGCTGCTATAAGTGGTGTGTTTTCTTACATTTTATTAGGTCTGCTTCATGCTACTGACGGAGGGAAAAATGTAGGTAGGAAATAGCACTGAACTTGATTCGTGCCATCTCCAACCTGGTCCAATATCTGAGGGAGAGCAGTCATTTTTCAATATCCATTGTCTGGCTGGCTGTATTGGACCACGAGTTTCATATTCTTTTTGGTGCCCAGCTGTGAGCTTCCCTTTATACAGCTGCTGTCACAGCCAGGATTGGGTTGGAGGCTATTGACTGGGGAGGGGGTAGAACCCAGCTGGGGGACTAAGAGCGTTATCTGCCAGGCGTACCTAGAATGGGGTCTCGTGACCAGGGTGGAAGTGGTGAACGAGCTGGGAGAGGTGGAAGGCCAGGCTCTATGAGGTCATGTGGGAGAGCCTCAGACCCGCTGCCACTGTGTCAACCCAGAGGCAAGACTCCCATATTCCAGATTTGCACCTGCTCCATATTTAGCACCTGATTTCCACTTCAATGTGCACCAGAAGTCGTCTGGGGATCCTGAGGGGCAGCATACCAAAGAAAGAATTGAAGCATGGTGCCACGGGCATCTTCACTGTTTGAACCCTTCCCCACAGAGGCACTTGAGGTATTCCTGCTTGGAGCGTTCATCCAGTACCCATTTGACATTGTAGCCATGGATGCTAGAACGAGTGATGAGTCTTGTCCTGTGGAGGGTCTACCTTTTTGACTATTTGACTTTGTGGCCTCAGACGGTAAAGAAGTCCTCTATGATGGGCATCACCCCAGCTATGGAAGACCGTGGACTATAAGAGGAGCAGAAAGTCATCTGTATAAAGCATGGCCCTAATTTCCCCTGCTTTAGTGTAGATTTCTTCAACCTCCTTCGCCCTATGCATGGTGGCCGCTACAGGTTCTATCGCAAGGAGGAAGAGCAGTGGGAACAGCGGGCATTGCTGGTGGGTACCGTGGTCAATCTGAAAGGGACCAAAGAGGAAACCTCTGCAGGATACTTTGGTTGTTGGCAAATCGTATAAAAGGCAGACCTTGTTTTTGCAGTTGTCGCCCATATGGGCAAGAGGTGGAAGAGGTACGGCCATTCCACCCAATCAAATGCTTTTTCGGAGTCTAAGGTCAGTGGCAGCATCTCCGACGGATCGTCTGTCACATGCCATTGGAGCTGAGGAAGGGTCCCAAGATGATTACAGGAGCTGCGACCTGGGACTAATCCCACCTGGGACTCAAGAATGAGGTGAAGTATTACCCTCATCAAGTGGGTTGTCAAGATTTCGCCCATGATCTTAAGATCAACACTGAGGAGGGAGATAGGGTGACACCTGCCACAATCTAGGGCAGTGGTTCCCAAACTGTGCGACGCGGCGCCCTGGTGCGCCGTTATCAGGAGCCAGGGGCGCCGCGCACGATTTGGGAAAGGAAGTGTAAAAGTCGCACTAAGCATGTCACTTTCTTTCGCCCCCCTGCCTCCGCGATGAATAGGCTGCCATGTCCCTAACTAAGCACTTTGACTCGGGGCGTTCACCCATCACTGCAGGTGTGAGTATCGGTCAGCGCCTAGACTCCGGGGTCACACCATCACTGTGCTCCTGGGACAGGCAGCAGTTCCGGGACATTAGACCGCTCTTTACATCTCGGAGCCCTCCGATGAGAGTCAGCCGCACGGGCACCTCGTGCAGGAGGCTTTGCGCCGCTTTTAAGATGGCGTTGATTAGTGTGGGGGGTCAGAAGTGAGTTACCCGCACATTGTCCTCACCACCTTGAGATAAGATCATGCGGAGAGGCAAAAAACAATCAATCCACTCATGCTCCTATTCTTGAACAATCTAGGGGTAAATTGACGAAATACATAGAAAAAGCTAACATTATGGCGCACTGGCATCTTGTGTTTCTTGATGTCTGCGCTGTCTAAGAGAGGTTGAGGTGGGTAAAGGGTTGGCTGCAGGGTTTACCGACCTGCTGGTGGTCCGGACATTCTAGTCCTATCTCGCTGTTGCTCATGGACAGATGGATTCGTAGGGGCGTAGAAGAGTTAGGTGCATAAAACAGGAATGGTGCCTTGAGAAGTTCCCTTGTATTTAATTGTAAGTGAGATTTATGTGATGCAAATTGATTTTTCGAATTGTACAAACTACAAAACAGACGTATACTGGCTGTTTAAGCATGCCACGAGGGTTTCTAAATATATATTTGACATGAAGTTCTGGTATAAACAATTGTGCAACCTGAGTATGTTTTTATGTGTTCAGCTTGAAAGTAAAGAAAAGTACGGTCTACTATATAGTTCAATGATCTGTGTTCTAATTATCATAGTTTATTGTACTGTTTTGGAGGGAGGGAGGAAGGAAGGAGTGAAATCAATTGTAACACACGGTAGTGCAAACACTATTGTATTGTGTTAAGCGCTCTGATATCCTTCGGGATCAAGTTCGCGCTATATAAAACTTTATAAATAACTAAATAAATATGGGTTGAGAAAGCCCTTGGTGCATGTAACGCATATCTCTTCCTTCTCGGTTTGCCCAGTGGCCCACTTTCCATCACATCGCCTCTCCATTGCTACCCTCTCATGAGCACCCCCCCCCTTCTGTCGGCGGTGCCTCATTCTTATCTGTAGGATTCATGTCATGGCGGTCACATGGACATCTGCCAAGCCACCCACTCACCGACATAACCGTCCATCTACCACCCCCTTCCAAAAGATCCATGAATCCACCCGTCGACTCAGTCTCTCCATCCACCCACTAACACTCCTTCTCTCTTGCTGTCTCGACTTTTTCACTCCTGTGCCACTTCACCTGCTGCACGATTGACTACTGCAGTTTAGGGTGATTAATCTTGTCATAGCTACCCCCACCCCCTCCAAACCTCATGAAAAGGCAGCACCTGCTCTTGTTATCTTAATACCCCACGACCAAGGGGCGGAAACTCTACAGACCTCTACGAAGTGCCCAGCACGTGGAGAGGCACTAAAGAAGAAATACCCCTGGATCACGGGCCAGATGTGCGGGTTTAAGGCAGGTTCCAGCACTCGCTGTATCACATGTATACTTAATAAACGTGAACTTTCAAAACAAAATTGTATTACGATTTGTTAATATGCACTAACATGTAACATTAACAGATCTAACAAAAACATTTACTATATTTAACTAACTATACTGCTAACAACTCCTTTTGCACTACTGCCAATATCAAACACCAACAATCATCTAACAAAACACCTACAGCACCAACACACAAACACCACCAACTGAACAAACGCTGCGTACAGGCTTAATTTGTAACAAGCGAAGACCCATTTTCTTTCTTTCTTTTACCACCCGCCCACCGGTAAAAAAATGGTGGGGAGCCACGGCCAACTACCAATTAGGTCAAGGGAGCCACGGGTTAAAAAAGTTTGGGAACCACTGATATAGGGGATCTTTGTTGTTCCTGGGGAGAAGGGTGATAACCGCTTCATTGGATATATCTCCTAAAGAGTTATTCTTGGCCCGCTCATGGAAAGCCCAAGCCAGCTGATGTGTAACCAGGTCCTTTCCTTCATAATAAAACTTACCGGGAAACTCATCCTCCACTGCGGATTTGCATGTTGGGAGTGAGTGTTGCAAATACCTCGGCCACCTCTTCCTCCGTGAACTCTGCAGCTAGTATATCGCATCCCTCCTCATTAAAAGTGGATAAGTGCAGGGGTCCCAGGAATCCGTCAATCACCTCAGGGGTGGCCCCAAATTCTGAAGAGTACAAAGAGGAGTTGAGGGCTTCACAACTGTCAGCTATGTCTCTAGGTTGGACCAGGAGGAATTCCGAAGTGTCACGGATAGCAGGAATAGCTATTTGGGATTCCCTCTGTCATAGTTGGGCAGCCAGAAGCCCACCAGCTGCCTCCTCGGGATTATAATTGTGCCAACACAGCTTGACCAAAACTTTTCGGCAGCTTCTGAGGAAAAAGGAGTTCAGGCGTAGCTTTGCCAAGTCAAACTGGTTTCCCAGTGTTGCTGTAGGGATAGCTATGTATTGTGCAATTTGGGAGCTAGCCTCAGATTCTAGGGCCCAAAGTTCTGCCTGGGCCTTGCGCTTCATCAGCACTGAGTCCTGAATCATTCTTCCTCTCAGGTGTCGCTTTTCCTGCTGGCCAGAGTTCTCTCTGGGAGCCCATGATCCTACAGGTCAGTAAAGTATGATCGGAAAATGTTGCAAAGCTGCTCCTTGCCCACGGGCACTTGTAAGAAAACGCCCTACCCAGGTCCAGGCCTATTCTAACCAGGCAGTGGTTAGCAATGCATCCTTTCAAAATCTCACAGAAGCCGTCTGCTTGCACAAGATAATAGTCAATTCGGGACTGGGTCCAGTGTGGGCAGGAGAATAGGTTGTAATCCCTATCCGATCTGTGGAGTACACGCCATACCTATTCCAATGTTTAGTTCTCCTATAGGTCCCTCAGCAGAGCCCTGTCAGCCCAGTG
The DNA here is from genome assembly GCF_964263255.1 of Lissotriton vulgaris. Classification (NCBI taxonomy): domain Eukaryota; kingdom Metazoa; phylum Chordata; class Amphibia; order Caudata; family Salamandridae; genus Lissotriton; species Lissotriton vulgaris. The sequence continues at coordinate 286,143,819 of NC_141697.1, read as the reverse complement.
GTGAGAGTCTACCTGACCGGTTTGTTCTAAGATTGAGTTTGGAAGTAGGTTCCAGCTGTCTCCCAAAAGGACAAGAGACTTCCCAAATGATGTAAGCAGTCTGGACAGCTGGGCAAGGAACCGGGATTTATCTGTGGTGGGGACAATATACAGACCTCACTACCATAGATTTTTCCAAAACTGGTATATTTGCGAAAACCATTCAACCCTCTGCCTCTACTCAAGTCTTGAGGGCCTTACACAGCAGTCGCTTTGCAATGATTATAGTTACTCAGCACTTCTTGGAGCAGCAGTTCTCAGTGGAAGGCTCCTCTTGTCATTTACTATCCTGCTGCTACTAATGGCCACTCCCAACCATTCTCTTTTAAGTTTCAATGACTCCGCTAGAGATTGATCTGTCTCCGGGAGCAGTGCTATGTCTGTATGTTTCGCGTGCAGTATTGGAAAATCTTTTTGCTCTTTCATATAATGGGCTAAACCATTAACATTCGTTGGCAATATAGTAACTGGCTGTGATATTGCCATGGGAGGTACTGGGTGAGTTTGCTGTCCCCGGCGACAGTGTGAGGTAGGCGATCCCTGTGGAAGGGTCGGTATTTTCTGGCCGATTTGGTACTAAAGGAAAGGGGAGAGGAGACAGAGGATAGTGCACAGATGCACTCAGGGAGAAAAGAGTAAAAAATAACCATTGGACTTTGGGTCTCGAGCTCAGGCCTGTGCTACGGAGGGTCATGCCAGCCTCCTCCTTTCCACCAAGCACTGGAAGCAGAGAGGTGCTACATGGGCTAAAGGAAGGAGTGCACAAGGGGATATGCCTACTGGGCTCGAGGGCAGTCGAATCAGCCCTCAAACATCGAGAGAAGCTGGTTTGAGGGTATGGGTTTGACCCCCTGGGTCATCGCCCCGCATTACTGACTATTTCAGGGGAGTTGTGTAAGGAGGGCCACTCATTGGGTGGAGCATGAAGTATAGAGGAAGGTGGTAGCCCAGAATTCTGAAAATCTCAGCCACAAGGTAAACAAAGACAACATAATATAATAAATAAAGCACCGAAGAGTTCAGAGCAAAGTGAAAGTATATAGTGAGTCCTCTGTGATGTCTCCATTTCTCTCATCCGCTGTTTCAATAGGGATTGTGATTTATCTCTGCCCCAGTCTTTGTGCAATGCTTATACCACCCGATCCAGCCCAGCATGTCCTGACTCTCCTCTGGGGATACCTCTCCTTCTCTGATATCGTGGCTGATACCGGAGCGGTTTCCACTGTGGGAGAGATTCTACCTATTGCTAGATGCAGCACTATCCTTGGGCGCCATGTCCATCGGGAGCTCCTCCAGAGTATCAAGAAAGAGTTCCAGTTTCCCTGGATCCAAGAACTCCTGCATATGTCCTTCCACAGCGACAATCATGTGCCAGGAGTTCATATTTGATGTCTATGCATTTAATCCAGGCACGGAGGGCTAGGAACCTCCTGTGTCAAGTGTTGGTCACCGCTGAGTAGTCTGCCAAGAAGGAGACCTTATTGCCATTGATAAGGAAAGGTTATCCCTCTCTCTTAGCCACCAGTAGGATGGTGCTGCTTTGTTGATTGTAAAAGCCCTGAATGACCAGACTCTGTGTGCTTTCTGAAATTCCAAGACCTCTGGGAAGTGGAGATTGTGTTTAGGGAGCATCGTTGTCTAGTAGGCAATCATGTCTGAATACTCTGCACCCTCCAGGACCCCATAAAGCTAAAAATGGCCCCTTCTTGATCTGTCTTCCATCAACTTTCCAGTGCAAGAAGTCAACGTCGCAACAGCCATTCTGGCATTCGTTTTTATTGAAATTCGATTACATCCAGACGTTGATCAACCATGTCTAATCATGAGTGTATTGTGAATATATCCTGCTGGATGGATTTCACCTCGGAGGTAAGATCAGTCATTTTCGCATCCATTGTGGGAAGGGTAACCCCCTATGTACGAAATCTCTTTGAGGAGAGTTTTCATGACTCTGTCCACAGGGGATTGAGGAGGCGTCTTTAGGGTCTGCGGAGGTTGAAGCTGGTGTGCCTGCAGGGGTAAAGTCCACTTGCGAGAGGTGAGCTGCACAGGAGAACCCTTATCCTCTAACAAAGGTCTGAGTTTGTGGTAGGTTATTATCTCCTGTGGTGTCTGGGCTGGCGTCAATACTCATACCCAGCAGATGAAGTGCTCCCCTGGAGACAGGTGCCAAACCCTGGGTCGTCATAAGCTGGAGGAGGCCATTTAGGGATCAGAGTGTCCGCATGTCTCTTCGTCTCAAAGGAGATTCCAGGTGCAGTCTTTAGCCACCCTCATCCTGGGAAAGGACTGGCCGTCCCCTTGGGTGTGGCCAGTCAAAGAGAGCTATCAAATAGAAGAAACGAGCATTTGCAATGCAATAGGTCTCGCATTTACACGAGTTTGAGCTATTGGCATTGTAAATGACAATGTCTTTTATTTATGTTTCATTTTCTAAAACAAAGAAAAGGCATTGACATTTGCAATGCTAATTGCTTAAACTTTCGCAAATGTGAGACCTATCGCATTGCAAATGCTTGTCATTCATGTATCCTTCCAGAATACTGCTGTTTAGGTTAATGTTACCTATACAAAACTGGCTCAGCTTCAAAGAATGTCTGACTTCTTGTCTAGTGCGTTCATAGAAGGAAAAAATAAATAAAAAGCTGTATGAAAAGCACATTCAGGAAAAAATATCAAAACAATTTATTAAAACAAATGTTAACCAGCATTTTCAGAGAACCAGTGAAATAGAGGGGAAGAAATAACAAGGATTTGCAGAATGTGACAGATGATAGCGCGTAAAGTCGGAGACAATTAAACAGGAATGTAGAACCAGCCCTCACGGAGACTGGTGCGAGCTGTAGTGTGCTACAGGAGTGATGGATTTATGTTAATGTTGTTCACTTCTGCAGCTTCTGATATCCCTGGCCCTGTGGGCCATAGCCTTCGGTTATTTCGCACAGCTTTATGTTACTTCTGGGGCTATTTGATCGAAGTACAGAGACTGGATGAGATCCCAGCGTTTCCCATGTTAGCGGGAAACGACCTCCAGTTCTGTTTTCTTTGAATTCTGGGACTTCGAGTTTTTCACTTGTTTGAGATAAACTAGCACTATAAGTACAAAAATACAAGTGTGGAAGGTGTGTGACCACCTCTACCTGGCATAGAACCGTCGGTGTCAGGTTGTGCCAGCGTGGCTGGTTGTTGCGGTGTATTTAGGATGTGTTTTATTTCTGACATTCTGTGTGTCTGGACTGTTGAAGAAAACAATGTTTCAGGTTGTGGGAGAGCGACGTAATGACAACACCACCCAGCACCTCGGCATTCCACTTTTCAAGGGAACAGGTGGGCCCATTGCGATATGCTCAAAATAATCTGGAAGGAGTGGAGTTGATGTTGGCAGGAGAGGGAGACCCTTCCAGGGGGTGCCCAATTCACTTTCACAGCATGTTCTGAAAGTGATGTGACGCAGCGTGGGATGCTCCACTGTTACTGCAGTGTCACGGAACAGGCGGGGGTCAATTTAACTCCTGTGGGTTTTAGGCATAAGTCCACAGATTGGCAATACACAGAAGGGGAATCTTTATGATAAGAATTGGTCTGAGTGATCTCCTGAATAATCCAATAATAAGACTTCATGCAAGTTTACTTTTTATGGGCACTCCACGATACACTGACTCAGAAGCTACATTATTATCTTTGAAGATAGTCGGGTGGCGACTAAAGCTCACCCTGTTCACACGAGTATTTCAAGCTTCAAAAGCATCAAAAGCATCACGTTCCCTACACTCAGCAAGAGGGGTCCGTTGCGCAGACTTTACTCAACGCAGACTTTGCTCAGTGGGACGGAGAAGGACGGATGACGAAATAGATAGCCCCGAAGCCTTGCCCGCAAGCTGATCCCTTCGTCTTATAGCCTGAGAAGACTTAACTCCCCCCTACTGGTATTTTTTTTTACTTTGAGGCTCGTGCACAGCAAGCGAGCGACTGAATGGCCTGATCTGCGCCTGTGGCTCGAAGCTCGAGATAGCTTTTAACTCGACTGAATGTCCGGATCTGCGCCTGTGGCTTAGAGCTCGAGATAGCTGTAAACTCTTTAAACAACAAGCAAGAAATAAAACAAGCATTACCCCTTCCGCCGCCTCCGTTGCTGCTTGTCGTGATGCCTCAGCGGGAAACGAAACACAAACCTACAAGCCGCACGTCGTGAGCTGTCTACGTTAGAAGCTCACGCGCACAACCCAATCCGAAGGCGTGCCTCTGCCTCTGCTATGCGCGTGGGCAGATCTTGTCTCCACTCGTTGTCGGCTGAGCCGACAGCTATAGTTCTCGCAGCGAGAGCGCGCTTTCGCCAGGGCGAGACCTAAAAAGGAGGTCTCCTTAGAAATCCAATAAGGGACAAGGAGAAAAGTATTGTAAACAAACAAGCCCCTGCAGTTTTACCAACCAATTATGGTTTCAAGCACAAGAACAGATTTAAGCATCCACTGACCACTCAAGATACCACTCGTGCCACAAATAACATTACATAATCATAGCCAATAAATACAATCATATATAGATCAGTAGAATTTGATCATAAAAAATACACAATTTATTCAATACAATACATTGTTCTGCACAGAAGTACCATAAAACAAAATAAAAAATGTGACAATTCACATAGACATATTAAAACAGAAAAAACAAGTTGTCTCTTGATTAAAAAACCTTTAGGGATAGATAAGGAGATCCCCTTACTACACTGGTATGGTCTTGTTTAGTATCTATCTTCAATGTATCCAGGCATATTACCTTAGAGTATTCCGGTTTGCTCGATGTAAGTGTGTACAAGGGAGCCACCGAGGTCTGTGTTCTTTCAGAGGATACTTAAAAGAGTGAATATTAATTCATTTTTATAAGTACTGACCTAATGTCTCTAGTCTCTTAATTATACCCAAGGTTTACTTTAGTCAACCTTCTTAGTGTAAATGTAAGAAGGCCTGGGTTGCGCATACGATAACGGCGCTCTTTTTAGGGGATGTCCTCCTTACGTGGTTTATCAATTAACCATCTACAAAGAACAAGAGAATCGTCTCATTTCCTATTCTGTTTTGTATATCAGTCTATACTATATCCTACCACGAGTCTGTGTGATCTTTTTCCTCAAGAGGTCCTAATATAAATGTTTATCATGTTTGTATTATGTTTGGTGGCGTATTATTTTTCCTAACAATCTGCTATATGATGTAATGCTTCTTACAGTTTCATACTTTCCCCTACTAGATTAGCTGGCGGCGTATTATTTTTACTATCGACTTGCTATGTGATGTGATGCTACTTACAGTTTCGTACTTTCCCCTACTAGATTACCTATCCACATATCTTGGGTCCTATTCTTACAAAAACGAATTGGCCACGAAGCATATTCCGATAAATGTTTATAAGGCGCGTATCTGTAAGTTTATTTTTAACAGCGCATTGCTTTTACCAGCGACCAGCTGCATGAGGTGTTCTTATATCAAGTAGGAACTGAAACCTTTAACTAAAACGCTTCAGTTATCATTAGCCGCATAGCATGTTCGGTTTGGCGTTTTAGCTTTAGCGACATGTCATCATGGCAGAATTTAGGGTCATAGATGAATAAATAAAATAAATTTCCTGCCAGAGAACAAAAAGGATGAGTAAAGGATGAAAACCTTAGGATAAGCTGTACATTTTAAGACCGGACTATACCACATACTTACTCAACCACAGGAGTAGACACCATGAAATACACACTATGTAAGACACAACCTACTCATGAAATTATGGGTTGCATTCTCAACTTTAGTTATTTGTATTAACATAGAAAGGCAAATTGATCAGTGGCCAAAATGTTCATATATACCGATTCGGACTATTAATGAAAACGTAACCAACATATGCTTGTCTATTTCTGATGCTCCGCCCTGAATGTCTATAATATTAACACGCTTAAATAAAGTAGGTGGATAAAATAAATATAAAAAGAAAAATTATGCAGCTAATATAACGCCAACTAGATCGAACTATCGCTGTGTTTACATCGTAATCTCGGCGACATGTGTATATGTATTAATAAAGAGCAGCAAATTGATAAATGTCAGAAATTTTCACATACACTGACTAGATCTGGTCTAGTGAGGAAAATGCAAGCCCCATATGCTTGTTCATGTTTAGCTTCAAGCCTCACCTCGAGTGCCTATAAAATTTACATGTTTACATAAAGCAGGTTGACAAAATAAAAAGAAAAAATAATGCAACCAATAGGATTGAATAAGACCCTACTACCGCTGTGTTTACATCGGAATTTCGGCGTTGTTTTCTCGCAAGATTTCAAGGTCGGGGAAAGACGTAAAACGCGTTGCAAAGCAACGATACGTTTAATTTATTAAAGCGGCTTAGGTACAAGCGGAGCAGGGAGGCCGATCTCTGTCAAACAGGTAAGGGAAGAGGGTTATATTATATATGCGACGTAGCCCTAAGGTAGCTAATTATGTAATTTTAAGTTTTATTACAACACTAGCAGCCCGTCCTGACGTTCTCCGGGTATGCATTGCTGCCGGCCAGTAGTATATTGTTTTGTAGGATTTCGTTTTGATAGCATTTCTTATCTGTAACAGGCCTGTGAAACGCTCCGATTCACAGTGCACTGCTGATGCACTTAAGAGTGCGCGTTCAGTAGTGTGTGAACTCGAGTTTCCCTACTTAATTTTTCCTTGTAATATTATATAGCGCAAACTCGACAACATGGCATGAGCACAATTTACATTACAGAAGATTACATTCATTTGTGGTAGGCACAGGGAGACAACGCGATTTGCCTGGAATCACAGGATGTTGAGCTGATGCCGAGATTTGAACGTAGCTCCCCAGCTCTAAAGTTCGCAATTCTAGAACTTGTGGCGGAGGTGTGTCTAAAAGTGTATGTCGGTGCTGGCCATCAATGAGAGAGACCTGTGCATTTTTCAAATCGGTGGTGAAAAAATATGAGTATGTTGCTGCAGATGTGGACCGCCGTGCCACCAATGTACTTACCGGGGGAGGGTAAACGCCCATTATTCTGAAATTCGTTGTAAATGCATGAATGGTAAAAACATGTTTTTTTTTAAAAGTTTGGATAAGGTAAGTATGAGTATAGGGGTATATGTTTTGGGGTACTGAGGTATATGTTTTGGGGTGTTTGGGTATTTTAAGGGTTCAGATATAGTTTTGGGTTATGGGGTACAGGGGTAGTTTTAGGGTTTAGGGATAGGTATGATGATTTCAGGCCTCAGCAAGGCCTGCGAGTGCGAAAAAGGGTTCGCCCTACTGTACGCAAGTCCTCAGACTACATAAGAAATTGGCACGGAAACTGGAAATACAAAAACATAGTTTAATAAACCTTTAAAGGTGGTACTACAGCCCACACAACACTCTACAGTATTGTACAAGGTAGCACAAAGAACTTAGACATGCGATCCCCTTTTATACACAATGAAGGGGCTCATAAGTGGGCGGTTACAACTTGGAAAGCATGATTTACAGCCTTATATGGACATTTCTCAAACACGATCGATACATGGGTGGAGTTAACGGTTCATAGAACCCCTCGAATGCACATTCCAATCCTCCCTAAGCAGGAACAGATGTTACACGTACTGGGCATGCGCTAGATAAGCTGGAACTATTTATAGCCTGTTGCTGGGCAAACTCCAGGGGTGACGGTCAGTGAAGTAGGACTTGCCTCGTGGCGAGCACATGGCACAATGTAGCCTACAAGATGGACGCCGGAAAACAAGATGGAGTCCGACCGTACATTCAAGTATGAGCGGGAGAACTATAACGAAGACACAATAACATGTCTTCAGCGAAATGCTTAACATCATCGCTGTTTTATTTACAACAGACGACCCTTTCAGCATTTGCTGAAGACATTCGGTTTTCTTGGATAGTCTAAATACTCATCGTTTATATCGATGCTCATCATATCCGCTATCTCTCTAGTTATAGTTTTCTTATGGGCAGCATCCGCAACAGCTTGTTTATTAGGCACACAAAGTGAAATACACAACAAGCATATCATAGGGCTACATTGAATGCATACACAACAGGTGAATAATATTGCAATAATTATACATAGTCTAGTAAGAATTTTCCAGCCCCATGTAGAAATCGAGGTCCAGAACCATCCAGAGAAAGTCCAAGACCCATTTTCTTGATGTATATCAGCTGCAATTTTGTGCAATTTGTTAATGGCCTTATACACAGAAGGAGTATGGTCAGGTATAAACACACAGCAGCTACTTCCGATAATTCTACAAGCTCCACCCCTATCTGCTAACATAACGTCGAGAACCATTCGGTTCTGCAACGCAACAATCCTAGTAATTTGTAGCTCTTCAGTAAGATTCCCAAGAGCTGCAGCAGTTTGATTAGTAACAGCTTCCACTACTCTTGTCAATCGCCGTATTTTCCTACTATTCAGAGCAGCTCCCACAAAGAAAAACAGTCCTAAATTGAAATCCACGTATTGTTGCAGACTAGTGTCCGTCTGATCAACATCATCTATGGATAAAATCCGTTTGAATCTGTTTACAGTTACATTATTCAATAATTTCAAGTCTTTATGGTATGATGCAGGTGCCAAAAATACAGGTGGCAATAGAAATGATACATAACATACTCTAGACCAACCGGCTGGTAATCGATAATAGCCCTTATCCCCACATACAAAATAGGTGTTATGCGAGGCAAGGAAAGTGCTATTATTCAGACCATTGATGTCCAGTACAACAATGCAATCACTAACACCTACAGGAATATGGCCTACACTTTGTACACATAGATCAGCTTGTGCTTGGGCCACTGCAATCATGAACTTCTCTTGTCCAACAATGTCTCTAGTGTTCGTAAAAATATAAGGTGTTGATTCATTGTCAGGTCGATATTCTTCCCACTCCCATATAGTTCCGTAGGCTTGTGGATAGCCGTCTTTATCTTGATGACATTCCTTGTTCAGTTTGAAAATCAGTCGTCCTACCGTAGGCTTCCTTGTAGCAAAAAGCAAAGTGTACAGCGCTCTACAAGAGCCATTGTGAGAAAAGGGAAGTGGTATGAACGGTGTTCCCCCTTTCTTTTGATAAGCTGGCATCATCCCACATATCCAGCAGTCTGTGGCATTTGTAGCAACGTGAGAATGATGCAACATCTGAATAAAGGTGTTATTCAAATATGACTGTCGATGTTTCAACTCTTGATATGGGAGTGTATAGAAGAAGTGCTCATCAGGGACTGGAGTGGAAACAACATACAGTTCACGGGCAGGAGCTTTCTCAACAAACCACATGACTGTAGCAATGACTGCTATAACGAAAATGAACCCTACAGAACCAAAAATCTTTCTTTTATCCATCTCGAGCAAAATGTACACAGTATGTTCCTGAAACTAAAGTGTTGTCAGAACTCTTACCCCTGAGGTAGCCGTTGTTTTCTTCACCATTGGGCCAAGACGGGTGTCACTACTCTAATGTACGGCTGATTCCCCCCCCCCCCCTTGCCTCGTTGGCTCTCCGTTTCACAAACCTAGGGACCGTTCTGACAACTTCTCATACAATTGCAGATTCTTTCCTTGGTCGCAGATTGTATCTTCTCGATGCAGGCGTTGTTTGGTCCGGGAAGAACTCCTCAGTATCGTCGGGTACCACAGCACGGCCTCTCTCCGTAGTCAGGATATCTCGATGGTCAGTCAGTACAGCAGGTTCCACCATATCGGGTTGCACTTTCCGGCAGTGAACAGAATGGATCCAGTTCCTGCGATTCGTCTCTCGTACTGCTGTTCTCGAGGCTAGGAGGACCTGTTCAGGGCCACACCATCTCGGCTCCAGACTACTCTACCTCTCAAACGATTTTATCAATACGAAATCACCAGGCCGGAGATTGTGACCTTCTCCTGTGGACCGATCAGGGAGTGCTTCTCGAACCTGTAGATGAATGGAAACCAAGCTATCAGTTAATTGTGCCAAATAGTCATTCATTAAAACACAAGGTACATCATACACTGAACTTGGTTTGGGCACCCCCCCATATATTCATGGGGCGCCCAAAAACTATCTCATAGGGCGTTAGGCCTGTCGGAGAGTGTGGTACCGATCTGATAGACAACAACGCCAATGGCAGAGCATCTGGCCAAGTCAGAGAAGTGAAAGCCTGAATCTTCGCCATCTTCAATTAAAGCGTGCCATTGTACTTCTCCACCAATCCAGCTGATTGAGGGTGGAATACTGCGTGGAACTTTTGCACAATGCCTAATCCCTTCAGGACATATTTAATAACGTCCGCCACAAAATGAGGCCCGTTATCACTTCACAACAATCTGCAAACACCAAAACGAGGAAAGAATTCCTTCAGAAGCACCTTAGCAGTAGTCATTGCGGTATTATCCTTAGTAGGGTATGCTTCAATCCACTTACTGAATGCACAAACCACAACCAGGACATACTTCATATTATTGCAGCGTTCCAGCTGAATATAATCCATTTTCAATACTTCAAAAGGTGCAGTGGGTGTTGCAAATCCTCCTGCTGGAGTTCGTGTCCCTTTTCCTGGATTATATTTAAGGCAAATCATGCAGGTCTGTATCACTCTCTTAGCTGTGCTAGCAATCTCTGGATGCTCCCATACTTGCGTAAGCAATTTCACAATTGCCGAAGCTCCAACATGTGCTAGCCCATGTGCCATCTGAACCATAGGTTGTACGAAGGCTGTGGGTAACTTCCACTTATCCATCTGCTTATTCCTCCAACAACCCTCATCATCCAACTCTCCATCTTTGGACCATTGGTCTCGTTCTTTCTCAGTAGCAGTCTTTTGCATTTCTAATACCTTTTCCCTAGCGTCCTGCTACCGCTCAGCTTGTGACTTCACAACATACATCAAAGTAGAGCCAGGCTGCATCGCAGTTTCGCGTGCCACTTGATCTACAAAGGCATTTCCTTGTCCCACTTAGTCTGTCACTTTCTTGTGTGCACTACATTTTACTATCGCTATCTTCTTAGGGTGCGTCAATGCAGTCAAAAGGTTTTGTACTAATTCTCCATACATTATCTGGGTTCCATGTGATGTCAAAAAGCCCCGTTCCTTCCAGAGCAGGCCAAAATCGTGCGCTACTCCGAAAGCATAGCGGCTGTCTGTTTAGACATTCACACATAATCCTGCACTAAGCTCACAAGCTCGTGTCAACGCTATCAATTCTGCTGCCTGAGCTGATTTCTGTGGTATGCGTGCTGTCTCCACTATCGTGTGTAATGTGGTAATTGCATATGCTGCGGAAGTGGTTCCATCTGGTAACTTTAAACAGGACCCATCCACCCACAGCTCTCCATCCACATCTGTAAAGGGCGTATCTTGTAAATCAATACGACCCTTTGTCTGTTCCTCGGTCACAAAGACACAGTCATGCGTCTCTTGCGCCTCAGGCTGAGTCGTTGGGAAGGGTAACAACGTAGCTGGATTCAGTGTTGCACATCTCTTCAACGTTATGTGAGGGGCCAACAGTGTCAGTTCGTATCCTGTCAGACGAGCACTAGTTAAATGCTGCGTCTTTGTCTGATTCAGAAGGGCATCAACAGCATGGGGGACCAACACCAACAGCTTGTGAGATAAGACTATCCCTTCACTCTGGCGTATTGACACAGCTGTCGCTGCAACTGAGCAAAAACACCCAGGCAACGCTCGGGCAACACGATCAAGTACTGCAGAGAAGTATGCACAAGGGCGCTGCTTATTGCCGTGCATCTGCACTAACACTGATAACGCGCATCCATCTCTCTCATGCACATACAATGTAAAGAGCTTTGTATAGTCAGGGGTGCCTAATACTGGTGCTGAACAAAGGGCCTGACGTAATTGGCGAAAAGCACTCTCACATTCATCCGTCCATGGAAGGGGGACTGGGGTATCCTTTGTCAACAGGCCTAACAATGGTTTAACTATGTATGAAAACCCCAATATCCACTGTCTACAAAAGGATGTAAGGCCCAGAAAGGCTCAAACTTCTTTCTGCGTAATTGGTACTGGTGTGTCTAAAATGGCTTGAATGCGATCTGGTGTAAGTGCACGCCCCTCCTTGAGCATGTCTAGGCCCACAATATTATCAGGAGTTTTTGGGGAGAGTAAGAATGGACATGGTGCAGCAAACTGATCTACATAATGTGCAAGAGGTTGTGACAGTGGGCTAACAGAAGGCGTTCCATCGAACTCTATTGACATAATTGTTGAGCCGGACGGGGGAGCCCTCAGAACCAATTTTTTGGACAAAGCGCTACGAGTAGCTCCTGTGTCAACCAGGAACCTATCAGTAGAGCCCAAAACATGTGCTGTAACATAAGGACCCCTCTGATCTACTGGTACTTCAACTGGTTCCTTACCCCATCCTACGCAATCCTATGCATACTGTGAATCGTGCTGCTCGGGAGGTGCATAGTCAGACATTTGATACTGATTCCGTCGATCAAAAACATTGGACCAATCTCGGGATCGTACATTAGAATCAAATCTAGCTCGGTTATTCGTGTTGTTTCTAGGGCCTGAAAAGTTTCCTCTACCCCTCATAGACCCCTGCCCACGCTCCTGTCGCTGAGCGCGCAACAACGGGCACTCATTCGCCCAATGGCCTTTCTGTCTACAGTACGCACATTGATCCCGGGCCAAATCAGTACGGCCCAAAGGAAAGTTAGGAAAATTCCTGCTGCCTCGATCATTACCTCTACGAGGCGGCCCATATACTTGCGCTAACATAACCTTCGTTTTCAGATCTTTAGATTTCTTTTCCTCAGTACCCTTTGCTTCTAATTCCTGATGCTCGTAATACTGAGCCATCGTCAGGAGGGATGCTGGTGTCGAAGTCGTCCAAGAACTTTCACTCACTTTTAATCGAGCTGCTATACTTGGCAAAATTTTTTAAACATATTTATCAACAAAAAGGTGTCGGCCCGTATCGTCCGTAAGCGACTGACCACTAAAATCATGAATTTTTCTTCAAATCGTGTAAAGAAATCTGAAACCGATTCATCTACTTTCTGTTTACATGACGCTAACATAGTCCAATCAATCTTTTTAGGGGGGATAAGCGTTTTCAATTTAGCTACAATAGCAGCCGGAAGATCTAAAATGACCTGGGGCGGCTTCTGTGCGGGTTTCCTCTCCCTATCCTCATCCTCAAGGTCCGCCCATCGAGCTTTAAATCCCTGAAGGTCATCAACCTTTCGTATCGACCTCCACATATCTGGGGGTAATATAAGCCCAAAGAATAAATCAATATCAGACAGAGTCATAGTGCAGGAATTCAAAGCCCCCTCAACTTCTTCGTAAAAGGCTGCGGGATTCTTTCGAGGATCAGGTAATGCTGCTTTTAATGCCATAACATCGGCCCTATTCCAAGGAGTATAGACCCAGTTATAGATAAAATACCCTTGAGCATCAGGAGACCCTTTATCCAAACTAGTACCCGCTCCTTTAGGAGGAACATACAAAGGCTCCGCCTCCCGCATTGGTTTAGTATGCACTGCATCAATCTTATCTGAATAAAAGATGGATGACTGCTTCCTGCCGCCATTCGGATTCGATTGTTCCTCGCCAGCTTTCCGTTTCCGTGATTCATCCCGTAGCTGAAACATTTCATCCCGTAACGCAAATAGCCGTCGGATTGCATCGGGTACCTGGGGAGAGAGAAAAAAACCTTTACGCAAATCCTTTGCATCAGCTATCACATCCGCTGGTTCTAGAACATCAGAATATTTCCGAAAGGCTGACACTATTTCATTAGAGAGATAATCAGTGAAGTATAATTTCTCCCTATCTTCCCATAACTCTAGCTCTTTCAGCAAGTCAGCGAGAGTAATAGAATCCTTATTAACCCGATGAGCAATCTTACGAAGCTCGGTCATACGGTCGGTCGATAACATAGACCGCGCATCCACTTTCTGTCCGGGCGGTCTAGAATCTTGATCTCCTCCACTCGGGGCAGACGGACCAGCGTAAGGGGGGCGGTGAGCGATCTAATAACGAAAAATCATCATCCGATTTATTAAGGACAGGATAAAGAGGCTGTCGAACAGGGTACTGGCCAGATATTTGCAACCGACGTTCTTTCTCCTGCTTCTCTTCTAATTCTTTCGCTTCACGTTTTTTCGCCTCATGCGCTTTCTCACGCTCACTCTTTCGTTGCTCTTTCTCGCACCTCTTTCACCCACATTCGTATACATTCAAACATATCTTGCCTCACTCGCCGCTTACACATACATTGCTCCACATACTCGATTTTCCTCAAATCAAACGATCCATACATAGGCCATCGCAACTCAGGATCCTTCTTTGTATATTTCCTCCACAACGTGCTGTACATTATGGGGGAAAGACCAAATTTGACATACATATCTCTATTCGGTGTCCCCTCTGGGGGAGCCGGCTGTGATTCTTCAAATACCAACTGGTCACTTCCAAAACAGCAGCACCACTTACGGAGTGCGCTAAAAACAGGCATGTCTAAAAAATAATGCAGAATATGCAATATTATAATTAAATGGCACTTAAAACGTTGCGCCGCTCAAAATCACAGATTAGGAGAAATATCCCCACATTGCCTGCCTATATGGGTTGCAACTCATATAACTTGCACAGGATCAATAATATGACTAGTCATTACCAAACATTCAAATAAGTCGGGGCAAGCGTTTAAAACTGCCTTGCCAAACAAGACTATCAAAGTCTCGGAGCAAGGATCACACAACGATTCTTACCAATCAAGAGCGTCCAGATTCCAACTGCCAAGTTCCGAATTCGCCCAAACGGCCACTACGCGGCAAACCGACAGAAGAGGTCTCAGTCGATGACCGGCGCCACCCAGATGGTCAGATCGGAAGGGAAGGGAGAATACCTCGGGATGCCAGGGCTAAAGGCGCCGCTGGCAGTGATCACGTCCCCGGCAAGGTTCCGATCCTTCGTCACGACCAGTCCTTCGAGCATCCGAGTCGCTG
Source organism: Lissotriton vulgaris (assembly GCF_964263255.1). Taxonomy (NCBI): domain Eukaryota; kingdom Metazoa; phylum Chordata; class Amphibia; order Caudata; family Salamandridae; genus Lissotriton; species Lissotriton vulgaris. The sequence continues at coordinate 286,128,784 of NC_141697.1, read as the reverse complement.
ATGAGCCCCACGTGACGGGCGTCAATTGATGATTTCAGGCCTCAGCAAGGCCTGCGAGTGCGAAAAAGGGTTCGCCCTTCTGTACGCAAAGTCCTCAGACTACATAAGAAATTGGCAAGGAAACTGGAAATACAAAAACATAGTTTAATAAACCTTTAAAGGTGGTACTACAGCCCACACAACACTCTACAGTATTGTACAAGGTAGCACAAAGAACTCGGACATGCGGTCCCCTTTTATACACAATGAAGGGGCTCATAAGTGGGCGGTTACAACTTGGAAAGCATGATTTACAGCCTTATATGGACATTTCTCAAACATGATCGATACATGGGTGGAGTTAACGGTTCATAGAACCCCTCGAATGCACATTCCAATCCTCCCTAAGCAGGAACAGATGTTACATGTACTGGGCATGCGCTAGATAAGCTGGAACTATTTATAGCCTGTTGCTGGGCAAACTCCAGGGGTGGCGGTCAGTGAAATAGGACTTGCCTCGTGGCGAGCACATGGCACAATGTAGCCTACAAGATGGACGCCGGAAAACAAGATGGAGTCCGACCGTACATTTAAGTATGAGCAGGAAAACTATAACGAAGACACAATAACATGTCTTCAGCGAAATGCTTAACATCATCGCTTTTTTATTTACAACTGGTATGGGTTTTTGGGTACAGAGGTATTTTTAGGGTTCAGGGCTACGTTTGGGTTTTGGGATACAGGGGTATTTTTATGGTTCAGGGCTAGGTTTGGGGTTTGGGGTACAGGGGTATTTTTAGGGTTCAGGTCTAGGTTTGGGTTTTGGGGTACAGGGGTATTTTAGGGTTCAGGGGTAGGTTTGGGTTTTGAGGTACAGGGTTATTTTTATGGTTCAGGGCTAGGTTTGGGTTTTGGGGAACATGGGTATTTTTAGGGTTCAGTGGTAGGTTTGGGTTTTGGGGTACAAGGGTATTTTAATGGTTCAGGGCTAGGTTTGGGGTACAGGGGTAGGTTTGGGTTTTGGGGTACAGGGGTATTTTTAGGGTTCAGGGCTAGGTTTGGGTTTTAGGGTACAGGGGTATTTTTAGGGTTCAGGGGTAGGTTTGGGTTTTGAGGTACAGGGGTATTTATAGGGTTCAGGGCTAGGTTTGAGTTTTGGGGTACAGGGGTATTTTTAGGGTTTAGGGATAGGTTTGGGTTTTGGGGTACAGGGTATATTTATAGGGTTACGATGGGTTAGTGTTTAAGGGTGTTGTGGTATTTTAAGGAGTAAGGGTGGGTTATGATTATGGGGTGCAGGGGTATTTAAAGGGAGCAGGGTGGACACCCGGAGCTGGAATGTACAGAACCTTGGAAGAAAAAACAATGAAATATTGGGCACAACGCTCGATTTTTTTTTTCCATAATCCCGCGTCCCGCACACGCCCACGCCCACAGCACACGATATCAGACATGGCATGAAGGGCAGAACGTACCACACGCCCCCAGCGTTTGTCACGCCCCCAGCACACGCCCACAGCACAACGCAGACACGCCCACAAGGGACTACTTTGCTGGCATGGTTCTTTTACCTTTTAAATGTATATGGTGGGCGTCTGCGTAGCCTATGTCCTTCTGCTGCATCTGCCCTTTCCAACACTGTATTGGGTGTTGTGATTGGTGCTGTGGTCCCTGAGATTACCCGCCTCAAAGGTTTGGGCTCTCTCTTTATTATAGTACTAGCAGCCCGTCCCGACGTTGTCCGGGAGCAATTAGGCTTCAGGGCCCCCGCCCGCCCCGACGTTGTCCGTGGGTCTCCCGGAGCCTTCCTCCACATATTGCAGTATTATACCTCTGTTTACTTTGTACGCTTTTGTAACCTGCACACGTAACTTTTTCCTCCTGTAATGCACCGTTTGGCTCACTTTTTTAATGCTCCATTTGCTTCCTCTTGCTACCTGCACACGTCACTTTTTCCTCCTATACCTCTATGTTTACTTTCTACGCTTTTGTAACCTGCACACGTAACTTTTTCCTCCTGTAATGCACCGTTTGGCTCACTTTTGTAATGGTCCGTTTGCTTCCTCTTGCTCACGATGCACGCTTTTGTAACCTGCACACGTAACTTTTTCCTCCTGTAATGCACCGTTTGGCTCACTTTTATAATGCTCCGTTTGCTTCCTCTTGCTCCGGATTTTTCATTTTTGCTTCATTTTTCCGCCGCTCACCGCTCCTAAATAAATAAATAACTAACCTACCTCATCCGCCGCTCACCGCTCCTCCCCGCCTGTCCGCCGCTCCCCACCACCTGTCCGCCGCTCCTCACCGCCTGTCCGCCACACCTCACCACTCCTGCCCGCGCCATGTCAGCCGGTCCTCCTCGCGCTCCTCACTTCGGGCACGCACGTCGCGGCCGGCGCTTCTTCCAAGGGACTACTTTTTTTTCTGTAAATTTTTTAAATAGCGTATATTTATTACGTTTATATAGCCTATGTCCATCTGCACACCCTGACGATTACAACGATGTATCGGGTGTGTGGATTGGCGCTGTGGTTCCCGAGTTTACCTGCCTCAAAGGTTCAAAGTTCTTCCTTTATAATAGTGGTATAAATAGATAGATATAGATGTCATAGGTTAATAGACATGCGTTCCTTAAACGCCTAACTGAACAGGTTGTGCAGCTGATGATAGTTAAAGCGAGTCAGTTAAAGTTTTTAGCGCCTACTTGAAATAACAACATACCATGCAGCAGGTCGCCGATAAAAGTAATGTGCTGCTACAATAGACCTACAGACACGCGCCTAATAATATTTATCTGAACACGCTCTGTGTCCAATTACTTCCTGGTATAATAGTACCCAGGATAGCTAAAGCGAAAAAGTTAAAGGCCTCAGCGCCCACTTGAAATAACAACATACCACGTAGTAGGTCGCCGGTAAAAGTAATGCGCTGTTAAAACAGTCCTATAGATACGCGCCTAATAATTTTAATCTGAATACGCTTCGCGTCCAATCACTCCCTGTCACAATAAGACCCTGGATAGGTTAAAAGACACGTGTTTGCTAAAACGCCAACCCGAACATGCTATGCGGCTAATGATATCAGAAGCGTTTTAGCGAAAGGTTTCAGTTCCTACTTGATATAAGAACACCTCATGCAGCTGGTCGCTGTTAAAAGCAATGCGCTGTTAAAAAAAAACTTACAGATACGCACCTAACAAACATTTATCGGAATATGCTTCGTGGCCAATTCGTTTTTGTAAGAATAGGACCCAAGATATGTTGATAGCTAATCTAGTAGGGTAAAGTACGAAACTGTAAGTAGCATCACATAACATAGCAGGTCGATAGTAAAAATAATACGCCGCCATTTAATCTAGTAGGGGAAAGTATGGAACTGTAAGTAGCATTACATCATATAGTAGATTGTTACTAAAAAAAATTCGCCACCAAACATGATAAACATTTATATTAGGACCCCTTGAGTAAAAGCACCACGCAGACTCGTGGTAGGATATAGTATAGACTGATATACAAAACAGAATAGGAAATGAGACAATTCTCTTGTTCTTTGTAGATGGTTAATTGATAAACCACGTAAGGAGGACATCCCCTAAAAAGACTGCTGTTATCACGACATACAATTGCATGCGCAACCCAGGCCTTGTTACATTTATACTAGGTAAGTTGACTAAAGTAAACCTTGGGTATAATTAAGAGACTAGAGACATTAGGTCAGTACTAATCAAAATGAATTAATATTCACTCTTTTCAGTATCCTCTGAAAGAACACAGACCTCGGTGGCTCTCTTGTACACACTTACATCGAGCAAACTGGAATACTCTAAGGTAATATGCCTGGCTAAATTGAAGATAGATACTAAACAAGACCATACCAGTGTAGTAAGCGGGTCTCCTTATCTCTCCCTAAAGGGTTTTTAATCAAGAGACAACTTGTTTTTTCTGTTTTAATATGTCTATGTGAATTGTCACATTTTGTATTGTATTGAATAAATTGTGTATTTTTTATGATCAAATTCTACTGATCTATATATTATTGTATTCATTGGCTATGATTATGTCATTTTATTTGTGGCACTAGTGGTATCTTGAGTGGTCAGTGGATGCTTAAATCTGTTCTTGTGCTTGAAACCATAATTGGTTGGTAAAACTGCAGGGACTTGTTTGTTTACAGTCAAAGAGAGCCACATAGAAACCAGGTGGAGGGGCTGATAGCGTTGCTCACATAATACTGACCTGCTCCCAGGACACCAGCTGGTGACAGCAGGGTCTCCAGTAACTCTTGCATGAATATTGGACCTTCCGAAGCAAGATTGAGTCCAGAAGGAAGGGGGGGTAGGAGGAGGGCTCCAGGGTTGGTGTGACCAGGACTCTGGTATGCATTCCAACAAAGTCTGTGTGTTAGGCTACATTCTTGTGTGCTGTGAGCTGGGCTGGGGTAAAGCCACTGAAGCGGAATGGACAGCTCAGTACAGTACCTCTATGTGGCAGAATGACTAGGCTGCAATAAAGCAGTAGCTGCTGACTTGTTGATGGAGCTGACGCTCCGTCTGCACCCAGCAGGCTCCACGGGCTCAGAGTCTGTAGTTCTCTGGCATCCAAGGAGAAGGGCTGACCGTGGATTCCTCCTGGGTCCCGTTCAGATGGCTGGTGTTCTGCTGCAGCGCCAGGTGACATTGGGCTCCAGATCGGGACCCAGGGCAAAGGGTAGGTATCTTCACCTGAGCCAATGTGCAGGTTGGCTCCCAGGCAGCATCTCCACCGGGCAGGCTGCAGTCCACTTTAGGTGTCAGGGCGGTCCCCAGGGGGTTAGAAGTGTGCCTGTTGAGGTGGTGGACTCTTCTGGACTTGTGAGAGTGGAGTTGTGGGCTCCTGTGCTGGCTAGAAGGTAACAGGGTAGCCGCCCACTGAGGAGTATAATCAGGGAGCAGCCATCTTGGTTGACTCCACGCTCCATCTCTCCTGAGCCTCCATGTTTGAGGCTTAAGACAAGGACGTTTCTGATGCATCTATCTTTGAACATCTCTCAGGCACATCTGCTTTAATTTTCCAGGCACAATGAAAAATGAAAAGTACACTTCAGAGAGGAATAAGGTCACGATTCAACTTTGCTTATGGAGATAGAGAGACTTATCTTGGAGAGTCCTATTTAGTACAAACAATAAATGGACCATGGAAATGTACAAAGCAACGGGTACTTAAAGTGGGGCACACAGGCGAGCACTCTATAAGTGAATACTTCATGGTTCAAACAGAGAATATGGCCAGTGCTAATTGATTTAGAAGCACTTCTAGGAAATCATAATCCCACTTCACCGGGTTAAGTGTATGATACAGCATGGTCAATTCATTCGTGACACTTTGGGGAGTGTGACATCATTAGGTACTCTTTGGGAGTACAAGTGGACATTGTGTGGCACCCTTCATTACGGGACACTACAAGTGAATCAGAGAGCGACTTTAACTTGTTGGCAAAGTAAAGGGACCTACTGGGAACAGTGGCCATAATTGCTATTTAAATAGTTCTAGTTCTATTAATATCGCTTTGATTTGGTATACATGAAAAAACGCATCAAAGGACATGTGAGCCCTCAAGGAATTGTTGAGTTTTTGGTTCCATAGTAATCTTGTTCCCACGGATGGTCGCCTGGGCCTCTGAGTACCTACATTAATACTTCAGCGAACTTACTATTTTCCTAATGTAAGGTTCCTTAGTCAGTAGGATTCTTCATTTGACCAGCTCATGATGCACTCAAACGACTGGATCTCTCACGCCGTAGTCATGCACTGCTAATTGCATCCCATATTACATCACTCATGACATGTTATATGCCATCATTGATAACATCACTGCAACATCTGAAATCACATGCTTGAGGACAACACTGTACATGGTGGGGGCCCGCATTCTATTTAATTTAGGTCAGCAGATATAATTACTTGAGATAACTATAGCTGGTAAATGTAATTGGTTTTGTTAATTTAAAACAGCATGTTTTAACTGACATGTTTACCTAACTATAACGTGTATTTACCCTTTTTTCAGTAATTTTTTAAAAATGTAAAGTAACATATTATTACTAACTATAACGCCACTATAACCTTTGTTTTTTTTCAGTGGAATAAAATTATATATACAAATGTAATTGAAACCTTTTTACAAAATGCCAGTTTCTTATTTCTACCTCCTGACCCCATCTACTAGCAGGGAACAGGAGGCCAATTTACAGTGCCACACACCTTTCTCTTGTAGGAAAACTCTATCAACACTTGCCTCTCACATGTTTTAGGGGCGGCAATTGGAATACCAGAAGGCAGCGCTACAGGGACAGATTGCTTTGTACACAAAACCTGTTCAACACAAAAGTTAATCTTAGGTGCACAAAAAGTCCCAGATAGAGAGCTGTGACCCAATCTAATGTTGTTTAGTCTCTGTTGTTGAATGATTCATTAAAGTCTGGCATATTTTTGTCATAATTGTTATACAAGCCTCAGATGAAGTTAATGGGTGTGACAGCCTCCTGTGTGACCTCCAAGTTTGACCAAAAAATTGAGGAGTGATTTTATATGCGCATTGAAACTTGGCAGACTCACATGGATATATTTGTGATTATCTTTATACGCAGAGAAGATAATCAACAATCCAACCTCCCAGCTTATGACACATTAAACATAAGGACTAATGAAAGACACCTATTTTTCCTTCTCTAAGATCTCCTTAATTTTTAAGGAATGACCTCACCCACTTCTCATGGCATGCTTCATTATACTGCATGCTTTACACCCAATATACATACGTATGTGTGCAGGTGGAGCTCAACTGAATATTAGGAGCTCATGATATTATAATTACGGATCTAATCAGACGAAGATTAAAGCTGCTTAAGGAAAATGCCCAACTGGTTGAGTTTAATTTTGAGTACCCTTGACAGGATTTTAAAAACCTGTTATTCGATGGTCCTGGGGTGTGATCATCCTACTATCTGTTTTGTGTCATTAAATACAAAATAGATGGTAGGGTGATAACACCCTAGGACCATAATTATGGGTCTTGGTAGTTTACTTTATGGGATGTTTTCATCTTAGTCAGTGTGGCAAAGGTGCCAGTCCTGAAGATTAGTTATCAGTCCAAAGTACGTCCCCTTAGGTTATTAGTGTTCACGGACCAGTGTCATCAAAGTGTGTCAAGGCTGCCAGTTTGGGGGATCTGCCACAGGATTGGGAGCACAACTGGGCCCGTCAATTCACCAGTTAGAAATGAGATTTCAGACAGTGATATTTTTGGACCTGTTGGGCTATTCAGATGGTTCAAGAACAACAATCCAGGTGAAAGTCCCCAGTGTGGAGAAGTGTGGCTCAATGGTTAGAGCGGCAGACCTTGATGCAGAGCGCTGGCCAGGGACCAGGGTTCGATTCCCGCCTCGGCGGGAGCGGGCTTAAATTCCTCTGACCGGATATTCTCGCCTCAGTGCCGAATCTAAGCATGGGCCCCACGCTGCAACTCTGGGCAATAGCTTGCTTAGTCTCCACAATGGCCCCCGATACACAAGGGATGCCTGGTTTCATCATGGGATGCCCAGGAGTGGACACCTCACAAGGAAAAGCCAGGAGGGGTTCCCTTGTGGTAGGAGTACAAGCGCCGGGATGCTTACGGGTTACTGTTCGCGCTATACAAATACAGCACATTTACATTTACATTTAAGTCTTATGGTAAACAGAAAAACACTTCATGATTCATATTGTTGAAAATAAACACATACAGGCTTCCACAAATTTGTGGACAACATGCTCTTAAACGATGCAGTTTTGCCACACTCAGTTCTGCAATAATCTCTTCTGGTCCTCAACCCACGTGGTTGTGGCGGTGATATTGTCCGTCAGGTATGGCCAGATGGGCTGCAAAGTTCTTGATATTTCTGGCCATTTCACTTCATCATGACAACCTCCACCTAGGATTTAATCTGCTGGACCATGCTGTTTGTCCTCCATGCAAGGGCCTGCTCTTCTCCACAATTGTCTGGGCAGTTTCACCTTCTTCTAGTGTAGGTCGCTGTAGCAGATCTCCCCTATAGTCCTATGCCTGTCTTAGCTTTGAGGGTAAATTCCAACATTAAATATTCTACTCCTGGCAAATGTTTCTCCGCACTGCTCCTTTTCTTTCTTTGGCAGTTTTATATAGCGCAAACTCGACCTGAAGGTATTGCAGCGCTTTAAATGAGCACCAGTTACATCACACAAGGACACATTCATTTTTTGTAGGCATAGGGAGATTAAGTGATTTGCACAGAATCACAGGATGTTGAGCTGACGCCAAGACTCAAACCCGGTGCCCCAGTTCCAAAGCCGGCAGCTATGGCTGTTACTCCACATCCAAAGTTCAAACAAAGTACTAATTACTGGCTCAAAGAAAATGATATTTATTCTGTTCAGGGGGAAATGCCAGCAGCATGCCTCACTAAGAAGAGCACATTATTGTAGCATAATACAATAAAGATAATCTTGTACGTTACATACCAACTCGTGCTCTCCGCTCCACTCATCACAATCATCTTGTAGTACCACGTACTAGAACAGTCACCTGGGGCGACAGACACTTTCTGGTTGCCGCCCCAAAACTCTGGAATTCCCTACCCTCTTACATCAAGACGAGCCCATCCCTGCTAATATTCCGTAAACAACTCAAGACGTGGTTGTTTGACCAATAGTTAGGAAGCTTCCGTTGGTTCTCCTGGATATTGACCTATGCCCTCAGCCAGCGCCGAGACGCCTACGGGTATTCGCCGCACTTAAAAAATGACAATAAATAAATAAATAGCATTTTCCCAAGCATTTACAAGGAGGCATCAAATAATCAAGTCTGCGATATTGATGGAGGGCCAAGTACCCTGATTAGAGTTAATTACCATTACCATGGGGAGACCAGCAAAAAACCTCGGCATCTGGTTCACAGAGGATCTCAAATTTGAGGTCCATATTAAAAAACTTACAGGCACCTGTTTTGCTACCCTAAAAATGCTCCGCAAATTCTTCCCTCTGCTCCCTAGGGATGCTAAGGAGACGGTTGCTAGAGCACTTATACTGGCTAGGCTGGATTATGCGAATGCATTATTCAGTGGCATCCCGGCCTATTTGGTAAAACGCCTTCAAATTATCCAGAATGCGGCAGTCCGACTCTTGCTTAACATCCCGAGATGGAAGAGCGTTCGGTCTGAGATGCGCACGCTCCACTGGCTTCCGGTTGCTCAACGCATTCTATTTAAATCACTGGTGCTTGCGTTTCGTGCTTCCCATGATCAAGGCCCCCTGTATCTGAGGAAGAGATTTACCAGCTATGTTCCTGCACGTCCCCTCAGATCCTCCACCCTGTACAAGTTGTATCTTCCCCGCTTCAAACGAGCAAGACTTGGTGGCCAATCGATCTCAGTGATCGGGGCCCGGGCCTGCAATGATCTCCCTCTCCAGCTACGATCTATGTCCTCAGTGGCTGTTTTTAAAAAGCATTTGAAAACTCATCTGTTCAAGAGTGTAAGTTAAGTTTTTCTTGTATGTCTCACTGTCTACCTCTCCTTTACCCGCGCCAGGATACTCTCCAGTAACGGAGCGTGCTATAAAATAATTTATACATACATACATACCATTTCTAAGGGATGCCCTGCACAGTGCAGTAGTGGCACAACGCTGTTGCTGAGCAGCTATCCTGACCTGGTAGGAAAAGGGTTTAGATTCTTAAACATGTACATGTACATGTATCTACAGGGACTAGTTTGTAGAGGAAGTAGCATGCTGATTGTGCCATCCACATGAAGGACAACGACATCCTGAAGGCATCGCCATTTCATGCAGCACTTGCTGTCTTCTCCATAGGGCAAGATTCATACAGCACATTGTCTCCCAGTTACACAACAATCTTCGTCTCCTTCTCCTTGCCATTCATCCAGCCTGAATGAGTAGGGGGGCTAGTCAATGGCCAGAAAGGGTGGTCAAGGTGGACTGGTTGGATTTTACTTTCTAGGTCCAGTAGGCTATCTACTTACCAGTGGTACAAGTACAAGCGTATGTGCTCCTGCACTACAATTAGCTGCCAACTGGCTTTCTTCCATAACTGAGTATCTCTCTCTTCTGAATAGAGTGTGCACTTTGAGTTCACCTATTGGTCTGCAGATCCTTGTGCCCGGTTTGTAGAACCTAAACCACGTCACATGGAGCACCTCCAGAGGACTCTGCCTGTAGAGTTCCTGGAGCCGAATTTGCAAGGATGGCCAGCAAAAAGGTGATCAGCTATACTTTCCATGCAAAGACATTCATCACAACACTGAGATTGGCGACTCTTTCTGGGCATTTTTCTTATTTAGGAGAGGCAGATTTGGTCCTACCGCATTCCTTTAGAGGCTCTGGATTTGGTTCATCCGTGAACTGATTCTGCAGAACACGGTTTGCATCTTTGTCGAGCGCCAGATGTTGTAAGTAATGCCAACAGAGAAAATAGTCTCACTTGTGGCAGGGTTAGGATGTCAAATTTAGGAGAGAAGCGAGAGTGGCAAGGATCACACTTATTTCTGTAGAGCAGATGTGCTGAAATTCAATTAAAGAATGTAAGTGACAAATCACTTGACTCTTGTTCTTGAGACTTGATATAATTATGTTCTGTTCTGTACTTCTTGGACCGAAATTCTCTGAGCAGCAGCTGGTCTATTTTCTTTAGAATTGTCCTCCCGAGGCCACCGGAGACATTCAAAAGTTGCACTGCTCTTTCCAGTGAAATCATTTCATACTGAATTTTATTTGAGGTCGTTGGGCCAAAACGATTGAGCCTAGCTGAAATCAGACTGCTTTTAAACCATGAAATACCTTCGTTGAACTTATTGGAAGGTCTCACTGAAATAGTGCTTGCCTGTTTCGGTTACTGCCTGTTAAGTATAATTTTAACAAACTGGTATTCTTCAGCATACACACATAGCAGTGTCTTTAGAGCAGGGTCTGGGGGACGTGGACCAAATGACCCCGCCCTTTCCTCTCTACCCCATGACTTCCCAACAACAAAGTACCACTAAGGTAGCCAACTGGTCTGCATTTATCTGGTCTGGTCCGCGGTCTTGAATCCTGTCCTGCTGCTGACACCGAGGCACTTCTTACTTATTCATCGCTTTATAAACTGTATGATGTGTGCCTGTCTGTGGCTGAAGTAAGTGGCTGAAGCAAAAGAGGGGGGAGGGGTGCCTTGCACAACACACTTATGAGGTATATTTCACTATAGATTTGCAAACGCAGCCACCTCCACTTAGCCACCACTGAATGTGTGAATGTAATCTGTGGTGGGCTAGGGCATGTACAGAGAACACGCCCTTTTGCATTTATTTCTTCCATTAGATCAATTTCAAAGTGAAGATGTATTGTTAGATTAGTGGAGAGAGGCACAGGGAAATTATGATTTTTCCAAGATCAAACAGTTTGTAAAAGAAGGAGACCTAAAACTGAAACACCTAACTGCTTACTCCAAAAAGCTATACATTTACCCCCTTATTGCATTTGGGTAACTATACCATGGTATTGGGTATTGCTTTCCCTTCCACAGATAATATCCATTATTTAACCACAAACCTACGCACAGCTTTTACATTGCTTCTTATCACTCCCTATCTTGCTGAAGAGAGCAGTGGAATAACCTAAAAAAGTGATTGTCCATGGGCATACGATTTGGCCATATGGTGTTTTCATGTTTGACTTCAAACATTCAAGAATTATCCATAAAGTCTTCCTCCCTCCCTCAAACAATTTTTTAAATACTTCTATTAGTAGTCACAAAATACATAAATGTCCCACCCTGAGCTTTTCTTTTACAAACACTTGCAATCTAATGGTGTAGTCCACATGCAGCCATTCATAGGTTTCAAAGACTGAAACTACCACAATGCATTATTCAGTGAAATAAAATGCCAGAACTGAAGCATTGAAACCTTGGTGGCTTGGAGTAATAGGGTCGTATGAATAATATGGGGTGACCAGTGCTGCTTGTTTAATTAACTTGACGCAAACGTTTGGTAATTTCATAGATGAAAAGCTATTTATGGATTGTTTATATGTTAGATACGAGTGTATGAACTTTCTGAGAAAAGTGGAAGAGGTGTGGCGCAGTGGCCAGGGTGTCTGCCTCCGGACCACGGTGTTCACGGTTGGAACCCCGGTGCCGGCGGCTGGTTAGCCCAGCACCATGTGACTCTGGGCAATAGCTTGCTTAATCTTCCAGACGGCCCCCAGCGCCGGAGGTAGCTGTGCGCTTTACAAATGCTGATATTTCATTTTCATTTCTTTCATTTCAAAGTGGCGCATTATATGGTGTGGTTGTGCAACCTCACCGTGTAATAAACTTACAAACCTATCTTGGTCCAGTCCAGTTAATTTGCAAAGCATTAGCTCAACTCTGGGTAGCTGTGGCTTCAAACAGTCAGCCTTTGTCAAAGGAACAAGTGCAAAGCAAGAAGTACCAAAACGGTTGAACAAGAAAGAAACAATCCACAAAAGTAATCTGTCCCCAATTTATAACGAGCATTGGCATAGCCAGTAGGTCTCGCCTTTGGGATCTTATACGTTTTTAGCGATGCAACAATTGATGTTGAGTGTTGAGTTAACGCTATATACAATTTTTTTTTTAAATCCTCAAACTGCAGGCCGGCTGCATCAATGGAACTTTTTGCATTGTACATTTCACATTTAGCATGCCGTTCCCTGGGAAGCAGCGAGGGGTTAGAAAGGATAAAAGGGTGAAGAGAAGGATCCTCTGTGCACGGTCCCGTGGCCGGGAGCCCCAGGTTCCAATGTTGTCCTCGGCTTAACATTCTGTGATTCTGCGCACTTCCCCTAATCACCAAATGCCTACAAGAAAATGATTATGTCCTTGTGTAACGTCACTGGAGCTCATTTAAAGTGCGCTAATACCTTTGTGTCGAGTTAACGCTATATACACTGAGCAGTGCGGACGGACAACCTTACCTGGGCTGCTTGTTGCTGTGGGCCCTCGCTGGTGTTGCTGTTGGGACATGGGGAAGCTCGACTCTGGTCTCCCCCGCTGCCGCTGCCTTTCGTGATCCTAGTGCGCGGCCGCCGAGGGGGGAGACTAGATCCCCCAGGAGTCCTTGCGGCCGGACGCCGCAAACGCCCATTTCGCGCCCGGTGGTGCACAAAAGTCCGTCAGAGCTCCGGTGGAGCGGGTGAACTGAGCAGCGCGGGCGGACAACCTTACCTGGGCTGCTTGTTGCTGTGGGCACTCGCTGGTGTTGCTGTTGGGACGTGGGGACGCTCGACGGTGGTCTCCCCCGCAGCCGCTGGGGGAGACCAGAGCGGGACAAAGGGCGGGCCGCCTGTGGCCGTCCAGGACAGTTCGGGGCTGGGCTGGGCCAGTCCCCTAACAACCTAAACAACCTGAGCTTTAATTTTGATTTGGACTCTGCAGCGGTGAGTGGCGTACTTTACTTTTGGCACTTTTAGTGAATTCATGTGGGCTGTGACATTATGGGCAAACGCAGCGCCACCACCCCAGCGCGCAAAATCACATCCATAGACACTATGCTGGAACAGGCAATGAACTTGGTTAGCAGCGAGATTGAGCTAACTGAGAGAAGACTGTCCCTGGGCCCCTTAAAATGTCAATGTGCAGATCATACTGATACTACAGATATAAGTGAGGCACAGGTAGCGAGACACAGAGCGATTGACCATTCGCCAGAAACTTTTACTGGAGAGAATATGCTGGGCATGAAAGGCCATGGCTCTATAGGACTAACTGCTGATCTTGAAACTGGATGCAGCCCAATTGAATACTTGATCACAGCCAATCCGGACTCATCCCCTAACCCAGAAGTATGTGGGATGAGAAAGAAGAGGAAGGTGTTGAAACCAGCCTGCCCCAAACCCAAACGGAGACAGCTCCCACGCTCGAACTCACAACGTACAACGTTAAACATGTGGATTAAGGGTGATACGATCCCTGCAGACCGAATTCCCAGTAGTGAACCAATTGACTTAGTTGATGTGGTCACCCAAAGTAATTCCACCCAGCCGAAGTATACGCAAACTGCTTTTTCTAACTTTACAGGTGGGGACACTGCTATAGATATCTTTGTTGACACATTGTATGATTGTGTTAAAGGGCTTGTGGATAAAAGTTTTGATAAGTTATGGAAGAGACTAGACCGCCAGGAATCCCTAACTACCAAGGCCACACCACCACCTTGTAGGGAACACAATGAGGCAAATCGGCAGGTCCGCATCTTGGAAAATCCCCCACATAATGCGCAACTGGTACGACAAGTGCCCCAAACTGTTAAGTCATTGCCTGTTTCCTTCGACTCCAATAAAACAATGCGACCAGGTATCACCCAAAATGTAAACCCTGATGCTGCACAAGGTGTTCCAACAGTTAGCATGAGTACCGCTGACATTGGCATCAGGGGGCATGCTGAACCAAATGAGGATGCCTTAAATTTACCTCCTGCATCCTGTCCATACGTGTTAACCCTTGTAGGGGTACCACCACTAGAGAAAAATACACTAGAGTCCTGGGAACAACTGCGGAATAAATGTGTAAACTGGATGGCCAAACATAAAGGGTACAGGAGGTCTGATATGCATGAAATCTTAATGGTACGTAGGGTGAGTTGGGTGGGACCTGCGGTGAAAACTATTAGGGGTGACTGCATCGTTATTAATTTTTCTCGGCCTAGGACTGTTGGATCTATTCTAGCAGTTAAAGAGACCAACAGCCTTTCTTCAACAAACATCTGTGCTTTGCCCCTAGATTTCTTTAATAAACCACCATCCACCTAGCGTCCACTTTTCAGCCCTTCCTAAAAGTGGGTAAATAGATTTTCGGCTATCTCTTATTTAGATACCCTTGATTGACCCGTATCCAAAATTTACTCTACTGGATTGGTCCATACAGTAGCTAAGGAGATTCCTATCAACAGCCCCGGGGTGAAACAGACTCAACTAATTGATTGTTCTGACTCAACATTGAAGGTGCTGAGTTGGAATGTGGCAGGCCTGGCTTCAAAATTAAACATAGAAGATTGGGCAAATATGATAAACAAATTTGGCATCCTTATGTTTCAAGAAACCTGGGCAACCAAAGAGCTATATTTCGAGGGGTATGAGTGTTTTAATATCATTCCCCCTAATCCTAAATATGGTAGACCTTCGGGGGGTTTATCAATATGGGTCAGTATTGCCTCAGGTGGTAGAGTCAAATCAATCCCCACTGGGAATGTTAACTTCCAAGTTCTGATTTGTACACGGGGCCTCCATTTTGTTTCATTAATTTTTATAATAATGATTTTTTAACCACACCAAATGCTAATTTTGTTCACCTTTTTAACTTTATTCAGGACCCGGATAATTTACTGGGAAAGTACAAACTGGCAGGGATATGCCTGGGGGGTGATTTCAACGCAAAGATAGAAGGAACTAGTGGGAGCTCCCCCCGGTTTATTCCACACAATCCATGTAAGAGAGGGTATGAGCTATTAGACCACCTATCAAATTGCAGTTTTTTAAATGTGATGGATATTGCAGCCATAAATACTAATGATAACCCACTTCCCACCTATAGAGGTTTAGGACGAGCCTCAACTATAGATTATGTCTTCATATCTCCATCATTACAAGATCATTTACTTGGGGCAGAGGTTGGGGCATCTACCTTTTGGAGACCATAATCCCATCGCGGTCTCGTTAAGGGTAGCAACGCGTCCTAACTTTAGAAGAGAATTAGGAGCGGAAAATTTAGAACCCTCAACTGACACCCTAAGAGTTAAATGGAAGGGTATGGATTGTAGGGAGACCTTCTTGAAGATGGTAAAAACGTATCCATCTCTCTGCGAGACTTGTCTTACCTTGACAGACCCCAACCCAGAGGCAGTTTCTGCTTTTATTCTATTATTCGCAGGCATTAAAGGACTGTTTCTAGACCGGCAGCCCCACACACATCTGATCCTAGGTGGTTTGACAATATCTGCTCTAGGTCTAATAGGGATTTCAGAGCAGCTTTATCAGTTTCACCTAGAGATCCTATCCTTAGTCGAAGTCTAAGGCATAATTATAAAAGTGTAATAAACCTCAGGCGTGATACGGTCTTAAAAGAATACTGGAATAATCTGGCCTGCGCTGCTAAACTTAATAACACAAACAATTTTTGGTCTGACACTAAGTCCTTGAGAGCCTTTGAGAATACATCCACTCCCCTAAGCTGTAATATTACTAGTGAAGTGTGGGTCGCTCATTTCTCAAAAATATATGCTTCCCCACCCCAATGTGAAGACTTTTTGGAAAATGTTATTCCCACCCAAATTCAAATGTCTTTGAGTGAGGTCAATGAGGCAATTCTCCAGAGTGCGGGAAATAAAGGCACAGGCCTGGACGGGCTGCCCATTGATCTCATAAAATCCAAGCCAGAGTTCTGGGCTCCTTTGTTACTAAATGTTTTTAATAACTTAATCACTATAAAAATTCCAAGTACATGGTCAACTTCTGTAATTATCCCCATTTTTAAAAAAGGAGATAGATCTGATCCAAGCTGCTATAGGCCTATCTCCCTAATCGACAATACTCTTAAAATATTGGGGAGAGTTTTATTTAACAAGATCAGGACCTTGGCAGAGGATGAAAATATATTAAATAAATGTCAGCTGGGTTTTCGTAGCCATCTTGGTACAGTGGAACAGTGTTTGAATCTTAATTTAATAATAGGGAAGTATACCATCGCCCGACACAGTCCTCTCTACCTGGCGTTTATGGACCTTTCGTCCGCTTTTGATTTCGTTAATAGATCGAGGCTTTGGCAATGTCTTCTAGATTATGGACTAGATAAAGATTTGGTGTACTTTTTAGCATATCTGCATAGAGATTTAAAGGCTCTGGTAAGGATAAGCATGGATGAGGCAGTATCAGGAGACATAGTGGTTGGTAGAGGTGTTAGACAAGGGTGCGTTCTCTCCCCACTTTTATTTATTTTATATATCAATGAACTTCATAATGTTTTGTCTAACCAAACCACCTACGTCCCTATGATTAATGGTAACAAACTGCGCGCCTTACTATATGCAGATGATGCCTTTTTAATGGTTCGAACACCTAACGCTCTGAGAATTTTAGGTAGGGAATTTGCTGATTTTATGCACAGTTTGGATCTTTGCACAAATTAAAAAAAATCTTGTTTAATGTGTTGTGGTCCTAAGAAACACTCTATTAATGGTATTATCTTGGGCCATGATTCTTTGATATGCACTCGCACTTTTCCTTATTTGGGCATGCAATTTTCCGATAACTGGTCCTGGACACTACATTTGGTTTCTTTAGAGCCATAAACTCAGTATCAAATCGCCTCCAACCAAAAAGAATTGAGGTGGTACTGTCCCTATTTAAAATCTATAGGACACAATGCGTACCAAGCATGACCTATGGGGCTGAAATCTGGGGCCATATAAACCTGAAAAGTGTTCAGGTCGAAGAAAATAGATTTTGTAGGAGGCTTTTCGGTCTACCAATTTCATCGTCTACCTTTGTATGCCATAATGAGCTAAGAATGCCTTACTTGGAGGACCATATTAGGTCTCGCCCTGTCCTGTTTTGGCTAAAGGTTTGGAAAAATCCAGCAGCCACTCTAACCAGGGAAATTCTGGCTGACTGCCTAAAATGTGATACGGGCAGTGATGTCCCCTGGTTGGCCCAAGTACGGGTGAATTTGATTGCGGTTAATCTTGACCATATTTTCAATAATCCTGATCAATTCGATGGAATTGATGGACAGACCATCCACAAAATTTTATATAAACACTATGGGGATGCAAGATATGCTCAGGAATCAGCCAAAGTATCCGGGAAGCAATATATTTTAATGACCGGTGAGGGCGGATCTCCTTCGTGCTTACCCATTAGTTATCTTTTAAAAGATATTACACGCTGGGAGCGAAGCCTTCTTTTCCGTACTAGATCAGGATCAATAAAGTATTTGTTGTGTTTCCCTATAGGTTATCAACCTAATATTGAGAATTTGGCCTGCCCATGTGGTAACCTAGGGAAACAGTCTATGTTACATTTTTTGTTCTTTTGATCAAATTTACAGTATGCAGTTATTGATACGTTTTTTTAGGGCAAAGGGCATAACGGACTTTAAGGATGCATACAAAATTATTCTCCAGCTTAAAGATGATGATATACTATATCGAGTTTGGACCTTTCTGAAAAGGGCCATCCGCTCACGTTCTTCTATGAATTGATGATGGTTGGACTAGGTTGTACCGTATGTATTTATTGGTTTTTTGTACTGCTTACATTTATACCTTGCAATATGCACATTTGCACTTTATTTGATGCTGCTATTTGTAACCTATCTGAGATTTAACACCTGTTCATTCCTAGCTGTTCTATTGCCAAACATTGCACTTTGCACATTGTCACTTTAACATTGTTGACGATATCAAAGATACGGATAATTTAGTAATATTTTAATTGAATATTTTTAAAGTTGAATTTTATTTTTAATGATGATGGACTATGTACGTGATTATGTGTATGTTTGTACTTTTATGGATAATGCATATCCGAATAAAGATTAATGAACTGAACTGAGCTATATACAATTTAAAAAAAAAATCCTCAAACTGCAGGCCCGCTGCATCAATGGATCTTTTTGCATTGTACATTTCACATTTAACATGCTGTTCCCTGGGAAGCAGCGAGGGGTTGGAAAGGGTTAAAAGAATGGAGAGAAGGAACATCTGTGCACCGACCCATGGCCGGGAGCCTCAGATTCCAATGTTGTCCTCCGCTTAACATCCTGTGATTCTGCGCACTTCTCTTAATCTTCAACTGCCTAGAAGAAAATAAATATGCCCTTGTGTAACGTGGCTGGAGCTCATTTAAAGCGCTCCAACACCTTTGTGTCGTGTTAACGCTGTATACAATTTAAAAAAAATCCTCAAACTGCAGGCCCACTGCATAAATGGAACTTTTTGCATTGTACATTTCACATTTAACATGCTGTTCCCTGTGAAGAAGCGAGGGGTTGGAAAGGGTTAAAAGGGTGGAGAGAAGGAACATCTGTGCAACGTCCTGTGGCTGGGAGCCCCAGGTTCCAATGTTTTCCTAGGCTTAACATCCTGTGATTCTGCACACTTTTCTTAATCTCCATGTGGTTACCAGAAAATGAATATGTCCTTGTGTAACGTCACTGGACCTCATTTAAAGCGCTAATTACAAATAAAAACAAGCAGAAACCTACACAGTGAGAGCCCATGGGCACCATCTAGCGACACAGCAACGGGAGAGGCTGACTGCTTGCTGCAGAGACTGGCCAGTGCTGGAGCAGAAGTGCAATGAAGCGGGTCTGCCTACGAAAAGATGCCGGCACAGAGCACATCTAAAGAAACTAAACCAGGAGCGATGACGCGTGCCGCTGAATGTAAACAAGCCCACGCGTGAAAGACAAGCAGTTGAGAAGGGAACAGGCAGCAGCTGTTTTCAAGCACACTTGTGCTTGTGGGGGCATCCGTCTTGCGGGAGTGAGCAGCGGCCAATTAGCATGCGCGCTGCTGCTCGCTCCCGTAGGTGGATACCGCCACAAGCATGAGTGTGTGCTTGAAAATAAGCAGAACGGCTGCTAAAGGCCCTCCTAAGCAGCGCATGAGACCTAAAAATAGCTCCTATTTTTGTTAATTTTTTTAGACCCCAAAATCTACAGGAGGGTTCTGGTGATATACATTAATAAGCAAATAATAAATCTCTTCTTTTCATACAAATCCTGAATAAGCATTTGCAACTACCATTGTTAGCAGTTACTTGGAACTTTTGAAAACGTTTGTAAAGTTGTGTTTACTACTCTTTGCCACATGGGGCAATCACCTGCGGCAGGTAGCAAGTCATAGGGGCCAATAAGGCCTGGCAGGACAGTTACCTTGAAGTCTCCAATCTAGCTCCAGGCTTTATAGACCAAAAACCATAGACATCAATGTTGTGGTATTAATGGAAGGGATACAGGATGCTAAAGATACTGAAGGATGCTGATACAGTGACTGGGGTCCTCCTAGCGCCATCCCTCCACCCCCTAATTCAGTGGGGTGAGTTTGGCTACATGGGTCAATGTCCTTCAAAGTCTGGTTGAAGTTCAGCCTAAGACTAGTTACCACTGGTCTCTGGTAATCGTAAAACCAGTGGCTCACTTTAACTGAGGCTAGGTTCGTCTTGGGTGATCAAACTGCACTCCGACGACTCTTGTGGTTCAATAGACTCTGGTACAACTTTTGAGTGTCACAATTCAGTCTCCCTGGCTTGCTTCAGTGGCGGTCAATTGATTTTGGCTACTAACTTGCCAAGACAGGCTTCTTCATATTTTGTGGCCCTGGAGCTCTAAAGGAGTGATTCCACAAGTGTTGACTAACTTCCTGTCTAGGTCTCTGGGATTACTTTTCATTAAGCAGGGCACTACAGCCACAGTCCCTCTCTTTGCTAGCCCAAAGAATGGCAGATGCAGTCCAGTCTTTGGTGCAGTATCTCTTTGCCGGGTCCAGCAAACAGCAGGGCAATCTTTCTTTTGCCCTCTCTCCGGTGCAGATGTGATCTGATGTGTGTGCCACTTTTATGCCCAGGGCTTACCCTTGACAGATGTCCCTCACAACTCCCCCCCAGGAGGGCAGAAGGCTGTTTGTCAGCAACTGTAAACAGTTGCTATAAAGCTTGGACAACCAAGTGGCAAGTTTCTTTAACATGCCATTTGTGCAAACGTTACATTAAATTCAACTTGGGCAACAAGTTGACTTAATTTAACAATTCTTTTTATAACTTGAAGTATTGTATTTACTAGTCCTATTCAGAAGTTAGAACTGCTGAGCTGTTAGTATGTACACCCATAATTATCAATTGGGCTACAAGCCTTTCTAGAGTAAAAAAAAAATGTAATTTGGGGTTTTACTGTTAGGATATGTAAAATCACTTGTCCTACTTTTTAACATATAACACCCTGCCCTAGTACTTGTTGGATTCAATAAACAATAGGGTGACTCTGTGTCCCTCAGAACCTGGGTATGATATATAAGTAAGTAAGTAATTTTATTTGCATAGTTAATTAAAACCATTGCAATACAACCATTAAAACGACGTCTACACGCAAGAACAGGTTATCACTACAAACATTAAAATTACTTCTACATATATAAAACGGTATATCACCTGTCTCAATTTTTCATTTACAAATTAAAATCTAA
Organism: Lissotriton vulgaris; assembly: GCF_964263255.1. Lineage (NCBI taxonomy): Eukaryota > Metazoa > Chordata > Amphibia > Caudata > Salamandridae > Lissotriton > Lissotriton vulgaris. The sequence continues at coordinate 286,107,558 of NC_141697.1, read as the reverse complement.
ATTTTTTAGATGACCATTATTAGAATGAGATATAACTTGTATTATAATGTTATCTAAGAGGCAATTAAGAGTCAAGTCTTGGCATTTTCTTTTCCACCACCTTCATAAACTTCACAAAACTACAGTTCAACTGCGGATTGTGAGGTGCGAAGCAGGCAAGAACTGCTTGTCTTCGTGAGCGTATTCCTTGGTGGTCAAATTGAAATATTAGCAGATGTTTTCGGTCTTCCAACAATTTGTTGCAAGAACAGAACAAATGCGGCATATCCTCAGGCGCTGTACCACATAAGCGACAGAGGGATCCCGCTTTATCCTTTAGCCAGTGTGGGAAATGCCAGATACACGGTAACAGGCCCAACCTGTACTTTAAAAACTTCAACTTAGTAGTTTTTGAATAGCCCAAGTCAATATAGCTCTGTGGTGCTTGTGCGGAATAGGAGTTTAGTGTCATCCAGCCGTGTGACCTTTTCACGAGGGATGCCTTGTCTTCAACCTATGAAAGATGTTTAATTGTTTTTCTAACAAGGTTTTAAGCGTTATATGAATGGTGGGGATCTCCCAAAGCGGATGTAAGCCAAGATTCGCCAGGCTTTTTGTCCGATACATGGCGGATGGTGAGGCTGGGTTTCGCTCTAGTTTCATCCATAGATAATCGTTTAAGGTTCCTTGTTTAGTTTTTCGCACTTTGTCCCAAGCAGTTATGTACGCCCCCTGTCTTTCCAGGATCTGTTTCTGGACGCCAAAGTCTAGCCTAATTTGAGCTGGTGAGGTTTGTTTGGGGAGGCTAAAACTAATCCTATTCACAGCTGTGACTGTATAATCCAGAATCTTGGCATCTCTGCCTCGCTGTACTTCGCTCCTATAAGTAATTGTTGGCAAGAGTTTGGCTTGTATTACTTGTGTCAGAGGCAGGAGAGATGGGCTAGTAAGTTTACTGTTTAATGCTTTAAAGAGATTGCTGAAGCAATGCCTTTACCTCTAATGCTGGCTTTCTGAGCCGTAAACTGGCCGCTGTTGTCAATTTTTATTCCTAGATATTTTTATATACTGATGTGTCCTTAATACGGGTATTGTTCCAAAACCAGGTGTAAGAATGTTTCCTTTTCTTACTGATTGTCATTGTCTGTGTTTTCTCCAGATTTATTGTCTGTTCATTTGCATCCGAATATCCCTGTGTAGTATCCACAAGATGTTGCAGCCCTACTTTTGTATGGCTGATTAGGACTATGTCATCCGCATAGAGAAGAGACGGTAATAATAGCCCTCCTAATTTGGGTGCATGAGAGTTATAGCTATTGAGGATCGGTATGAGGTCCACTAAAAACAAGTTGAATAGTGCGGGGGCTAAAACACAACCCTGTTTAACACCCTTATTGGTTGGTATACGTCTTGACAGGAGAGAACCGTCACCCAGCTTTACCTGGATCCTTGTCTCCGTGTGCAGGTTGATCAACAGGTCTAACAATGGCCTTGATATCTGTTGTAAATGAAGTTAGTAGACAGATGAAAGGCTTAACACTTGTTTATTAAGCACCATAGAGAAAAGCTGGTGTTCCCATCAGAAAGCAGGAGCTAACTGACAAGACAGAACATAGGAGAAAATGACATCAGGGAAAATGGAATGCAGGACTTAAAGGGATACAGAGAAACATAAGTGCAGAGAATACAACATATCCTCTTCCCTTCATATGGAGGAACATGGAAAAAAAACGAAAGTAAGTAAAAAAAACATAATAAGACTATGCCCTTCGTTACAGGGAAAGACCTTACTTGCAAACAAAGTCACGTAAATGAACTGGGGGTCTTCTCACTCTCTGGGTTCTACTAGTACGAAACTCATTGGTACCACTTGCCCTGTGCTCGCTGGTCCTCACCGGTTCTCGCTCGGCTTTCTTATACAGTGCCACACCCCTCAAGTTCCAACTTTCACCGTTAAATAAAGTGACAAATCTCTTGTGTACAGACTTCACCTTAAATGGACCCCTGAACTTCGTCAGTCCGACACCCACTCGACCGGGCTTGACTTTAACCCAATCATTCACAGCAAACTTACACGCGCCATCAGATTCGCAAACGGTGTCAGGCTCACCAGGACTAGCAGGAGGGTCAGCGTTCAGAAGTTCTTTCATCCATGCAGCCACTAGTTTGGTACCCGCTGAACGTCCCCTCATGACAGAAAACGGGACCAAACCAGTCACACCATTTTCAGTAGTCCTGTAGGCCCACACCAGGTCATTAACCAGACTCTTCACATCTATTCGGGAAGAAATCGCCATTTGAATGGCACCTTTAACCATTCGGTTGGCCCTCTCCACTATGCCATTTCCCTGGGGGTTGTAAAGTGAGGTCCTTGAGTGAATAATACCGCATCTTCCCAAGAAGTTAGCCATCTCCAAGGAGGTGAGCTGCGTCCCATTATCAGTAATGATCTTTGTGGGGAAACCTTCCTCCCTAAAGATCTCACCCAGTACGGCAATAGTGCTGCTCGTAGTGATCTCCCTCATGAATTTGACTACTAACCATTTGGAAGAGACGTCAACTACCACCAGCCCAAACCTCATATCCTGGTTCAACTGGTGAAATGGGCCAATGAAGTCGAGACATATGGTGTGCCAAGGGCACTTGGGATCAGTTATTGAGCCACAACCAGTATGGCTACCCACCTTAAGTCTCTTTTCACTTTCCAAGCAATCGGTACATCTCTCCACCCACTGCGAGATTTCGGAGTCCATTCCGGGCCACCAAAAATTGTCTCTAATTCTCCTCTTGGTAAGGGACTGCCCTAAATGGCCCTCGTGGCCCAGCTTAAACAAGGTAAATCGCACATCTTGTGGAGGAATGAATTTGTCATCCATTAAGATCATGAATCCCTCATTGTCCAAGATAGACAATTGATCCAGAACCTTCAAATAAGGACGAAGTGCGGGAGATAGGCAACTCTCTCTCCTTGGACCCTTCGCTATCAAATCTTTGACTTCACACAGCACCACATCTTTAGTCATTGAAGTGTTCCAGAAACTTCTACTAATTGCTCCAGCACACATATCTACAACTTCATCTACGGCGGCAACAGAACCCTCTGAGTTGAGAGATTCAACCCCTAACTTGTCTACCCTCTCCCAAGGTAGTGGAAGTCTAGAGAGTCCATCCGCTTGGCAATTCTTCCAACCGGGAATGTATTCCACAGTGTACAAGTACTCCTGAATCCTGGCGGCGAGTCTCGCTAACCTGGCAGAGCCTTTACCAGCGCCGCCAGGCGAAAGTATTTTAACCAGGGGTTTGTGGTCTGTCAATAATGTAAATTTGAACCCCCACAGGTACATTCTATAATACTCGCAACCCCATGCTGCGGCCAAAGCCTCACGCTCGATTATAGAGTAATTTCTCTCGGCTGTAGTGAGTGTCCTTGAGGCAAACGCTACAGTTTTAAGACCAGAATCGTGTACTTGAGCTAGGACCGCACCAACACCAACAGCACTTGCATCCACTGTCAGAACTGACTTACGGTTGGTGTCAAACGGTGTCAAAATACCCGCCTCGCAAATTTCCACCTTGATTCTTTTGAAGCACTCATCCTGTTCCACACCCCACACAAACTTACAACCACTCCTCAACAGCACCTTGATCTTTTCGGTTTTCTCTGCAAAATCCCTTACAAACTTAGCGTAGTACTCGATGAGGCCGAGGAAAGACCTCAACTGATCCTTATCGCATGGAGATGGTGCATTTCTAATGGAGTCTAATAAATCTCTCTTAGGTTTTACTCCATCCACAGACAAAGTATACCCAAGATATTCAACCTCCTCCACTGCAAATTTACATTTCTCTTTCTTGAGAGTTAAACCTGCCTGTTCCATCCTTTCTAAAACAGTTTTCAAGATCACATTGTGCTCTTCGACAGTCGCTCCAAATATCAGAACATCGTCCTGAAAATACACAACATTGTGCACCCCTTTTAGTACAACACCCATCATCCTCTGAAATACCCCAGCTGCAGAGGCGAGTCCAAAAGGCATTCGCGTGAATTGGTATATTCCTTCGGTTGTTATGAACGCCGTAAGTGCTTTAGAGTCTTGGTGTAGTTTTATCTGATGATAGGCGCTGCGAAGGTCTAACTTGGAAAAATACTTCCCACCTTTTAGTGATAGAACCAACTCATTGATGTTCGGTAAAGGAAAGTTGTCTATCACAATGTTTTGGTTCAGGGTGCGAAGGTCCACACAAAAACGAAATTTCCCATCAGATTTGGTTGTAATAACCACGGGGGAAATCCAAGGTGACGTTTCGATCTGTTCTATCACACCCTGATCTAGCATTTCCTCTAACATCTTCTTCACTTCCTCACGTGCGATGAATGGAACCTTTCTGACTTTGTGTTGCATGGGTATGGCATCATCCCTCAACACAATCTTATGCACATAGCCCCTTAACTCTCCTATATGCTCATCGAACAAACCATTCATCCCTTCCACTATCGAATCCGTGGTTATGCTGTCTACCACCATCACCTGTTGTGCTGCTCTTGGATTTATTATTATCCCAAGGTCATACTGCTGTCCCCATCCTAAAATTGCAGGACCGGACTTGGCTACATACACCTTCCCTTCAGCTGAACGATCCTTGAATGTTATTACACACACCATAAACCCAATCACATCTATGCTTTCACCCTGAAAACCACAGGCATTAATGTCGCTAGGAGACAACTGCACATCCTTCCAATTTGTTTGGAACATATCTTTGGGAATAATGGTCCATAACGATCCAGGGTCAACCATCAGCTGAACCTCAATTTTATCAATAAGGAACAGGGCTTTAGGTCTGAATTTCCTCCCAGGCTCACCCTCGTTCACACCGTCTCCACCTAAACACAATATTTTGTTCGCACCTTCAACACTAATGAAGTCTCTTACTTCATCCTTGTTTTCAACAACAGCAACTTTATCGACGTTTGTACTTCTACACATCTTCGCAAAATGTCCTTTCCGCCCACATTTCCTACACATCTTGTCAATTGCAAAACATCTCCTAAAGTCTGAATTGTGAAAAGTACTCCCACACCTACTGCACATTCTTCCTTGGAATCTATTCCTATCGTTACTTGAAAATGTATTGTTACATTTTTTCTGACTACTTCCTCCCAGATCCACACTCCTCTTGTTCACAACAGCAACTTCGTCATGATCAACACACGAAACATCATTGCCTTGAGCATTGCCTTTTGCGTTATCTTTCTTTTCCATCTCTTTCATGCATGCATTCGATTCCTCAACCACTTTTGCTATGTCAATGGCCATTTGTAGGGTTGGGTTTTTTGCTGCCCACAGTTTTTCTTGCATCTTTTTGTTTCGGCACTGTACTATCAGCTGGTCTCTTATCATTTCATCTCTTATTTCTCCAAAACTACATTTTATCGACAACTCACGTAGTCTAGCCACAAACTGATCTACAGACTCTTCATTCCTTTGAGGCTGAGTGTAAAATTTGTGTCGCGCCATAACAATATTTACTTCTTTTGCGTATTGTTTTTTCATCCGAGCTTTAGCTTCTGTGTATACATTAGATATCGCCCTACCATCTTGGTTGACTGCCACAGGAAGGTATTTAAAAGAATGCTGACCCTCCTTGCCCAAAGCACTTAACAAGAGGGCTTTCTTCCTAATTGCACTGAAATCTTTCCCATCAAGTGCTTCAATGTAGTTCTCGAAAATGTCTATCCATTCATCCCACTCAATGGGTGGATCTCCTGTGGCTTGTAAGAACAATGGAGGTGCAATGATATTTAAATTCTCCATTTTTCTTTTTAAAACAGTATCTTTTTTTTTTAAAATGACGAGATAGTCAGACTGGAATAACAATGTCACCTCTTAACATATACTATATGTGAGCTTCATTACTCTTTCTTTACCTGTCTAATGTAAAGAATAAGGTCAGTGGTAGGTTTCACTGTGCAGTGTCTAACAACAAATTGGTAATAGGGGCTCTCACTCTTCCATGAGGCTCTAACCCTTCAACTTATAGCTTTCGCTGTGCACTGCCTAAAGTCTCGTTAAAACCAATCTGTAAATGAGGTTCTCTCACCCTTCAATTTCTCCTGTTAATGAGGCACTCACTCTTCGTTTCCTCTCGCTGACGTTCGTTTTGGTTTAAACAGAGCTCTCACCTTTCAATTCCTTTTTCTGACGCTTGTTTTGATTTATTGAGATTTTCTAACTACTCGGTAAATTGTTTCAAGGAACAATCTCCACTCGCGATGTCTGTTGCTAGGATACGCGGTAATCCAAGATGGACGCTGCGTGATTGCGTCACTGCTGGCACGTTGCTCACTCGCGATGTCTGTTGCTAGGATACGCGGTAATCCAAGATGGACGCTGCGTGATCGCGTCACTGTTGGCACGTTGCTCGCTCGAGTCGCGTCACTGCTGGCACATCACTTCCTGCGTTGTTGGGTGCTCCCTTGTTGACGCAGCTCGGTTGAAAAAAAACAATGGGTGAAAATCGAACGGTGAGTCACCTGTGCTTCTCCGCTCGAGGAGTGTGCTCGTGTGTCTGTTCAAAAGATGCAACACGTATGTTTGTGTTGGGGTTATCAGTTTGGGCAAGATTAAACAAACAAAGTCAGATTTTGAGCGTGAATGCTACACCAGTCACTCCGTTTTCGCTCTAAAAGTCGCGTTTACATCCCCTTTAAATTTTAGGAGTCGACAAGAATTTCTCTTTCTTTTAAAGTGCAGCTTTCTCAAACGTGGCGTTTCTCTGGCTGTGCAGCCCTTTAGCTTAACGTTTATCAAAGTTACAACCAGACACACGGCAAGGATTTGTTAATGATTTCTCCAACTCACCAGTTGCTTTGGAAACTTGCAGGCTTCAATTCAAAACGTAGATTATTGCAGTCTTCAGATCCAAGCGTTTTTTGGAATGGCAATATGTCTTTCTTGTCTGTTTCAAGAGATGTGTAGCAGTATATTTTCTTGTTTGTTTCAAGACTTGCGTGGTTCTTCAGAATTGTTTTCTCTGTTTCTTCAGAAATTCGCGTGGTTCTTTTCACCAGTGGAGTTCTTCTCCCTCTATGGTTGTTTAGCTCCTTCTGTTCATCGTCGCCATGTGTTGTAAATGAAGTTAGTAGACAGATGAAAGGCTTAACACTTGTTTATTAAGCAAAAAGCTGGTGTTCCCATCAGAAAGCAGGAGCTAACTGACAAGACAGAACATAGGAGAAAATGACATCAGGGAAAATGGAATGCAGGACTTAAAGGGATACAGAGAAACATAAGTGCAGAGAATACAACAATATCCCCCACCTCTTCAAGTTGGACTATAAAAGGTTCTGATTAATATGGTCAAAAGCAGCCTTATAATCTATAAAACAAAAGTGGAAGGGCATTTTAGTTGTTTCAGCCTCGTCAATTAACATGCCCATGGTTAGAATATTGGTGGTTGTCCCAACCGACTTAGCAAAGCCAGTCTGATTAGCCGGAATTGGGGATTTCTCTGTGGCCCAGGCCTGCAATTCTTCCAAAAGTATACCTGCAAAATATTTTGCCTCGTTGTCCATATGGGCAACCAATCTATAGTTTTGTGGGAGAGACTTGTCCCCAGATTTAAAATGCTTAGAAATCATTGAGCCCTTCCAGGAGTCAGGCAATCTATTCAAATGTTTTATTTCCAGAAAGTGTTGCTCGAGCGCTGCAGCCCATTCGTTTTCCTCTTGTTTGTAAAGGATGGGCGGAACTGCGTTCGGGCCTGGCGCCCCCTCTCTTCTTCCTTTTTCTTAATGTTTTTTTTGTAAACTTGTTACTCCTTCATTTATGGTTGATGTATAGCCTTCTTGATTGCCGGAGCTCATATGCAGTGGCTTTGAGTTGATGTTGTCAAAACTTCTTATCACCTTGTCAGCTTCTGTCTCCAAATGAAAATCTCTGTCCTGATTAAAATGATTTCTAAGATGGCGTGCCCATACTTCTTCTGTGATATTAGAGGAAACTCCGTCGTGCATAGGTCTTATGAAGTGATTTATGGTTTTCCAAAATCTTGCACCAGCACTCCGTTTGGTATCCGCGTGTAGTTTTGCCCACATGTTATCCTAAACAGATCTGTTGGCTTCCCATTTTATTTTTTTCAGCGATGCCTTTAATTTCCGCAAAAGATCATGTTTCACTATATCCATAGTATTATAACGAAGTTGTTGCATCGTATGATATATTGATTTTTATTATGTCCATGAACTTCTATTTATACTCTTGATTAAAGTGTTTCATGCTGCTGCGGCCCAGTCCCACTTGTAGCTTAGGACTTGTAGAGTAAGCTGCCATAGTTGTTATAAAATTCTCCCATTTCTCAACTTCACTAGATCCAATTCTATCATGGGTATGATATATAAGCAAAACAATGGTTCTGTCTGGTGCATACAAATCTTTCTTATCCTGTTGAGTTATTTATTCTCAGATTTCAATTCCTGAAAAGTTAATTATTCTCAGCTTTCAATAGTAGGACAATTCAAATGATACGGAACACACAAAGAAACACCAGGGCAATGCTGCGTGATGAGTACTACGTTCTTTTATATAAATTCCATCATTTATATATACTCATAAGTTGATAAAAATGCTTTCAACAAGAAGTGGCATTTAAAGTGCTGCGTGATTAGGTGACATATTGTGCTCCATGAAACAATACGGTGAATATTATATGCAAAGTGATAGCAATATGTACATGAGAGGCCAGAGTGTCTAACAAAAACAGTGGCTCTGCTGCTATATGCAAATTAATCTTTTGCATGCAGAGTCTTGATCTGGGCCAAGGGGTTCTGAAGTAATCAGGGTTCCCAAGGCCTACATGCTCCGAAGATAACCCACTTACACTCAAGAACTGTTGGCACGGAAACTGTAAAAGGCAAAGAACAAGTTTATTAAGACCCCATGGGGTGGTGGTACACTCAAACAGCACCCTTCGGTAATGCAAGAGGTATCACACCGAACACCGGTGTGACCCCAATTTATATACAGTTAGGGGCAATAAAAGATAGGCGGCACAAGTTAGAACACATTTATGTACATATATGGTCATGTTTTGGAACACTGCCAGCTCATTGGAGGGGGCACAACTCCGCTGGTCAGTTTGGCGCACATTCCTAAAGGCTTACTGGTCAGTTGGGACTGCGCATGTGCAAGCTTGACCAGTACTAAAAATAGCCTGTTGCTGGGCAGACTGAAGTGGTCATTGAAACGGACAACGGACTAAAGGGCACGCCGGCCACGAGGCCGCTTATGATCTAAGATGGCCGCCACAGTATTCAAAATGGCGTTTTCGTATATAGCCAAGTTAAGGAGGACAACGTGTAGGTTCAGCTAATCGCTAACGCGGCCAGGCCAATTACGACAGACGACCCTTTTAGCGTTTAGCTGAATCTACCTCATAATGAACATAATCAGGATGTTCGTCCTCAATATCTATTAACATAATTTGTGTTACTTCTTTATGAAGCATCATTTTGTCATGAGCAAGAGCTCGTTTCGATGGTATGCAAGCTGATAGGCACATGGAACATAGGGCTGGGCCACATTGAATACACAGACATATGAAAAACATTGCTCCCACAAGTATACACAGAATCGTCAACAGTTTCCAGCCCCAAGTAGCAAGCATGGACCAGAACCATCCCGAAAGTGTCCAAGTTCCATTGTCTGGGTGTATTTCAGCTGCAATCTTGTGAAGCTTGGAGATGGCATCATAAACAGATGGAGAATTGTCCGGGACATATACACAACAGCTGCTTCCGATAATTCTACATGCCCCCCCACGATCAGCCAAAACGACATCCAACACCATCCTGTTTTGGAGCGTAACAATCCTGGAAATCTGTAGTTCCTCGGTAATGTTCTCTAGGGCAATGGCAGTGTCATTTGCTACAGCCTCGACAACACGTGTCAGTCGTCTGATTTTCCGGCTGTTCAGTGCGGCCCCCACAAAGGAGAATAGTCCCAAATTAAAGTCCACATACTGTTGCAAGGCAGTATCAGTCTGGTCAATGTCATCCAGAACAACAGTTCGCTTAACTCTATTCAGGACGAAGTCATGATATAACGTGTAATCATTGTGATACATTGGTGGGGCAATAAATACAGGTGGCAATACAAACGATACATAGCATGTGCCCAACCACCCCAATGGAAGCTGATGGTAACCCTTCGTTCCACAAATAAAATACGTATTCCGTGATGCAACAAATGAGATGCCATTCGGGCTATCAAAAGTGAGAGTGGTATTACATTCGCTTTTCCCCACTGCAATTGAACCCTTATTTCTGATACATAGATCGGCTTTTGTGGAAATGACATTAATAACATGTGCAGTTGATACGTTAATATTCCTCTGGTTGCTGTACACGCGTGGGGCAGACACGTTATCGGGCCTGTACTCTTCCCATTCAAATCGAGTACCCTCAGCCCGTGGAAACCCATCCTTGTCATGGGAACATACTTTATTCAAACGGAAAAGCACCCCCCCTTTGGTTGGCCATCTCAGAGTAAAAAGGAGGGTGTACCAAGCGTTGCATGATCCATTATGTGAAAACGGGAGTGGAATAAGTGGGGTGCCCCCTCTCTTTTGGTGCCCTGGCAACATCCCACACACCCAACAATTTGAGGTATTGGTCATGTTATGTGTGTGGTGAAGAATCTGAATAAAACTGTTATTTAAATACGTTTGCCTATGACGTTCTTCGTGAAAAGGTAATGTAAAATGAAAATGTTCAGACGGAGCCGGGGTAGTCGGCAGCAAATGTTCACGTACAAGCGCCACAAGTTCAACTACCCAGGCTATAACAGCTATCACCACAATAGTCAGAACAAAAAGAAAGGCACCCAATACTTTTTTATCACGTGAAGCCATTGTTGCCATAGTTCAGAAATGTTCGTGCAAAGTCTTAAATAGCACAAATTGTTCGCAAAGTCTCAGATACACGTGCGTGTATACCTAAAAAAGGGAAAAAAAATACGGTGCTGAACTCCGAGGTAGCCGTTGTTTTCTTCTCCGGGCCAAGACGGGTGTCGCTACACTGGCAGAACTGATCCCCCCCCCTTTGGAATTCCTGGTTTCCGTTTCATAAACCTGGAGCGGTAACCAACCAGTCTTAAAAAACAAAAATCTTCTTATCGAGGGCGCAAGTTGTAGCGCTCTCGTCCGGCAGCAGCGTGGTCCGGGAAGGCTCCCTCAACTTCGGCCGACGTCACAGCTGGGCTCTTTTCTTTCTCCAAGATCTCTTTGTAGTCGGTCAATACAGCAGGAGTCACCAGATCCGGGGAGACACGGCGACAATGTGTCGAATGCACCCACCGCTTCCTGTTGGTCACTCTTACAGCGGTGCGGGTTGCCAGAAGGACCTGTTCGGGGCCCTTCCACCTGGGCTCCAGACTGCTTGCTCTCTCAAACGAACGAACCATCACGTGGTCACCAGGGCGGAGATCATGGCCCTCTCCAGTAGAGTTGTCAGGGAGCGCTTCTCGAACCTGTTGATGAATAGAGAGCAAATCATTTGTTAATCGTGCCAGATAGTCATTCATCATAACACAAGGCACATCATGTATTAATCGCGGCTTAGGCACCCCCCAGATATTCATCGGGCGCCCAAACACCACCTCATAGGGCGTAAGGCCAGTTCGTGAATGGGGTACTGATCTAAGAGAGAGTAGTGCTAGCGGCAAAGCATCAGGCCACTTTAACGATGTAGACGCCACAATTTTGGCCAGTTTAAGCTTCAATGTCGCATTATACCGCTCGACCAGACCTGCTGACTGAGGGTGGAATACAGCGTGGAACTTCTGCTGAATCCCTAACCCCTTCAGTACATATTCCACAATCTTTCCAACAAAATGGGGCCCATTATCGCTCCACAGAAATTTACAGACTCCAAAGCGAGGAAAGAATTCCTTAAGCAACACCTTGGCTGTTGTCAGAGCCGTATTGTCTTTCGTGGGGTAGGCCTCAACCCATTTGCTAAAAGCACATACCACCACTAGGACGTACTTCAGGTTATTGCAGCGCTCGAGTTGGATGTAATCCATTTGGAGAACCTCAAATGGTGCAGAAGGTGGAACGAAGCCTCCTTTCGGAGTATGGGTCCCCTTTCCAGGATTGTGCTGTAAACAAACCAGGCAGGTCTGCACTACTCTCTTCGCAGTGTTAGCAATCTCAGGATGTTCCCAAACTTGTGTTAAAAGCCGAGTGATTGCAAGAGCTCCGACATGCGCCAGTCCATGTGACATCTGGACCATCGCCTGCAAGTAAGCCGCAGGCAATTTCCACTTCTCCATGTCTTTGCTTCTCCAACAACCCTCGTCATCTAGTACCCCATCTACTGCCCATGCCGCAAGTTCTGATTCAGTAGCTGATTTTTGAATATCCAGTATTTCTGCCCTAGCATCACTCCATCGTTCAGCCTGTGACTGTATCACGTACATGGGGGAGCTAGTTCGAGACATAGCCGTTTGTCTTGCTATGCTGTCTGCAAAGGCATTTCCTTGGCCCACTTTATCCGTGATCTTTTTATGGGCACTGCACTTCACTATCGCTACTTTCTTTGGGCCAAGCAGCGCATTTAGGAGATCACGCACTAGCTCTCCGTGCATAATGTGCTCTCCGTGTGATGTCAAAAACCCACGTTCTCTCCAGAGTAGCCCGAAGTCGTGTGCCACTCCGAAGGCATACCGGCTGTCCGTGTATATGTTCACACATAGACCAGTACTCAATTCGCAGGCTCTTGTTAAAGCTATCAGCTCTGCTGCCTGAGCCGATTTTTGTGGTATCCTAGCTGTTTCTACCAATGTCTTAAGTGTCGTGATCGCATAGGCTGCGGAAGTCGTACCATCTGGCAGCCTTACACATGATCCATCAACCCACAGTTCCCCATCCACCTCTGGAAGTGGGACATCCTGTAAATCGACACGACCCTTTGTCTGTTCCTCGGTCAGGAAAACACAATCATGATGTTTTTCTTCCTGACCCTCCTCGACCGGATAGGGCAATAAAGTGGCAGGGTTCAAAGTAGCGCATCTTTTCAGTGTAATATGTGGCGCCAAGAGTGTCAGCTCATATCCTGTTAGCCGTGCACTCGTAAGGTATTGGGTCTTTGTTTGGTTTAGCAGAGCATCTACTGCGTGAGGAACTAACACCAGCAGTTTGTGTGATAACACTATTCCCTCACTCTGTCGTATGGCCACTGCTGTTGCTGCCACCGCTCGAAAACACCCAGGCAACCCTCGCGCTACAGGATCCAGAATGGCAGAGAAATATGCACATGGTCTCTGCTTATCCCCGTGTAGTTGCACTAACACTGACATCGCGCACCCATCATTCTCGTGCACGTACAATGTGAAAAGTTTCGTGTAATCTGGTGTGCCTAACACGGGTGCGGAACAAAGGGCCTGTCTCAGCTGTTCAAAGGCCTTCTGACATTCATCTGTCCATGCTAAGGGCATTGATGTAGCTTTAGACAATAACGCTAGCAAAGGCTTTATAATGTGTGAAAAACCCATAATCCATTGTCTACAAAAGGACGTCAACCCTATGAAGGCACGTACATCTCTCTGCGTGCAGGGGACTGGTGTGTCTAGAATTGCTTGAATTCGATCAGATGTTAATGCACGCCCCTCCTTAGACAACAGATGACCAAGGTAAGTCACCTGGGGTCTACAATATTGGAGCTTCTTTTTCGAAACCTTATGATTGTTCTGTGCCAAAAAGGAAAGCAACGCAATTGTACTTTCTTCACATTGTGCATAAGTGTCAGCAGCAAGCAGAAGGTCATCCACGTACTGGATGAGAGCAACGCCCGACTGCAATTTAAACAAATCAAGCTGCCTTTTCAAAGCCTGGCTGTAGATGCTAGGGCTTTCAGTATAACCTTGGGGAACACGACAAAATCTATATGATTTATTATTGAGCGTAAAGCCAAACAGATATCTGCTATCTGGATGAACAGGGATGGAAAAGAACGCATTCTTTAAATCAATGACACTAAACGTGGTGGCCGTTGGTGGAACCAAGGTAAGCAGGGTCGTAATATCGGACACCACCGGGTATTGGGGAATGACAATTTTGTTGATCTCTCGCAAATCAATAATAAAGCGATAGATTTTGCCGTCAGTGTCTCTCTTGAGAATCGGAAGAATAGGACTGTTGCAAACATTATAACGGACCTCCTCTACAACCCCTGCAGAAATCAAATCCTGAACAATACGTGTCAATGCAATTTCACCCTCTCTCGAAATCTTATATTGTGGTACTCGTGGTAGAGGGGCCCCCTCTTTAACAGTAATGTGTATTGGTGGAATACGCATCTCTCCCACATCCGTATCTGAGGTCGCCCATAACGTATGTGGTAAAGAGGCCAAAGCTGGAACATCTGAGATGGCGTAAAACCTATCGGGATCAGGATAATTGTCATTCAAGATAACTCGCACTCCCTCAGGGGCGCAACGTATCGTTGCTCGAAAATATTTACGCAAGTCAATACCCAGGATATTGTCTGGTGTATGGGGTGATAACAAGAACTGACCAAAACTAAAGTATTTGTCAAGACATAGTGCAAGGGGCTTGGACAATGGGCTGGGGGAGGGTGTGCCATCAAACCCTACACATGTAATCATTTCGCCAGACAGGGGAGCCCTCGGAACCAAGTTTTTCGACAAAGCGCTACGTGTAGCCCCAGTGTCGACAAGAAATTGATCAGTAGAACCCAGAATACCCGCTGTTACGTATGGACCCTGCTGATCTACCGGCACTTCAACTGATTCGTTACCCCATCCTACGCAGTCCTATGCATGCACATAATCCTGGTGTTCCACATTCTCTCCCTCCGAAATCTGATATTGATTCCGCCTATCAAACGTGTTTCGTTCATCCTGGCCACGGCCCCTCTCCTCAACCCTTCCACGATCACTTCCGCTACCTCTCGCTCCCGTTTAACCTCCCCTCGACCTTCCACCTCCTCGACCACGCTGACTACGCTGCTCACGAAGTACCGGACAATCTTCAGCCCAATGCCCAAACTCCTTACAGTAAGCGCACTGATCCTCCGCAATGTCTGTACGACCATACGACGTATTTCCTCCACCCCGTCTACCTCTATCATTCCCTCTACCCTGTGTTCCCCGAACCTGCGCCAACATCACCTTCGTTTTCAATTCCTTCGCCTTTTTCTCAACACTTTCTTTAGCCTCCAATTCCTGCCGCTCATAATACTGAGCCATAGTTAACAAGGACGCAGGGGTCGCCGTGGCCCAGGAACTTTCACTCGACTTCAATCGTTTTGCAATCTCCGGTAGGAGATTAGCCACATACTTATCTACAAACAAATGCCGGCCCGTATCGTCTGTTAAAGATTGACCACTGTAATCATGGAATGCCTCCTCGAAGCGTGTAAAGAAGTCTGAGACCGTTTCATCGGGTTTCTGTTTGCACGACGTTAGCATAGTCCAATCGATCTTTTTAGAGGGAACAAGCGTCTTCAATTTATTCAAAATAGCCGCCGGAAGGTCTAGAATCAACTGACAAGGCTTACATGCTGGTTCCCTATCTAAATCGGCAGCGTTTATTTCTTTCCATGTGCCCCCCAGTATCGTTTCATCATTATTTTTACGAATTTGTCTCCACATATCAGGTGGCAGAATTAGCCCAAAGAACAAATCTATATCCACAAGATTCATCACACAAGACGAAATAGCCCCTTCCACCCCTTCATAAAATGCCGCCTGGATTTTTTCGAAGATCAGGTAAAGAATTTTTCAATGCCATAACATCTGCTCTATTCCAAGGCGTGTATACCCAGTTATATACAAAATACCCTTTCGCATCTTTCGATAATTTATCATCATCTGTACCGTCCCCTTTTGGTGGAACATATAAAGGCGCAGCTTCACGCATCGGCATAACATGCAACGCAGAACTCTTATCTGAACCACGGAGAGAACACTCCTTAGCCTGCCCGCTATTCTCCAATTCAGACTCCTTTTGCCTCCTTTTCCGCTCCTCCCGTAATTTCGTCGTTTCGTCTCGCAGCTGGATCAGTTGCGTGAATAGGTCATCGACATCTGAAAGATCAAAGATACCTTGAAGCAAATTCTCACGATACACTGATACCGATTTAGGTTCTAACGTGTCAGAAAGTTCACGATACGCAGCAACAACTTCATCTGCCAAACTAGATAAAAAATACATCAATTCAAGATCCGACCACGCCTTTTTCTCCGTAAGCAACTGATCCTGAGAAACACACTTCTTATTCACTTTACGAGCCCAACTACGCAAATGTGCGGACCTCTCCGCAGTAAACCTGAGAGCAGATACCCCCTTCTGTTCCGACTTATCCTGTCCATCGTCCTCCGAATCTGCAGCTGGTGCCGTCGGCGAAACGTACGGAGGCGGTGACCGATCTAGCAATGAAAAATCATCAGATTCATTATTAAGGACAGGATAAAGCGGTCGACGGATAGGAAATTGACCAGTCGTTTGCAATTTACGTTCCCGTTCCTCCCTCTCTTTCTTCTCCTGAGCCTCCTTTTCCTCAAGCTGTAAAGCCTTATCCCGAGCAGCCTTGCGCTGCTCTTTGTCCGCCAAGGCAACTTCACGCTTCATTCGCTCACGCACCGCTTTCTCCCACATTCGCACACAATCAAACATATTCTGTCTAGACCTGCGTTGAAACACACATTGTTCCACAAACTGTACTTTACGTAAATCGAACGACCCATGTAGAGGCCATTGCAATTCAGGATCCGACTTTGTATACTTATGCCATAATTTGCTGTACATTATAGGGGGGAGGCCAAGTTTTATATACATCTCACGATTTGGTGTTCCCTCTGGGGGAGCCGGCTGTGCTTCTGCTAACCTAATTGAGGTACCCTCTCCAAGACAGCACATCCCTCGGAGTGTGCTGAAAACAGGCATGTTCGAAAAGTATCACGAAAACGTGACACCGCACAAAATGGCACTTACAGTACTTCACACGATTGTGCCGCTCAGAGGAAAAAGGAACAAAATTCAGAGAACCATCTCTACATGCCTGCCTATGTGAAGTGCACTACACATATAAGTTCAAAAGATCTCAAATCACAATGTTAGCTAACTCAAATCAAAAAAACATAGATCGTAGGACTTCGGCAAGCGTCCGAGGACTACCTTACCGATCACAAATCATAGAACTTCAGTAAGCGTCCGAAGACTACCGTACCGAACACAAAGCTTACCCAACTTCTCAAACGTCCAGATTCCAACTGCCAAGGTCTTGTAAGCCAAATCAGCCAAACGGCACTATCTCAGCGATGCAGACACTCGAAAACTCAGTCGGAGACCGGCGCCACCTGGAAGGTCAGATCGGAAGGAAAGGAAAAAACACCGTGGCAGCCAAGACTCGGGTCACTCGTGGCAGCGCGCGTCCATGGCGAGTTTCCAAGCCTTCGTCACGACCTCTCCTTCGGGCATCCGAGTCGCCGATGAGTCCCTTCGTTGTCGCCAATTTGAAGTAATCAGGGTTCCCAAGGCCTACATGCTCCGAAGATAACCCACTTACACTCAAGAACTGTTGGCACGGAAACTGTAAAAGGCAAAGAACAAGTTTATTAAGACCCCATTGGGTGGTGGTACACTCAAACAGCACCCTTCGGTAATGCAAGAGGTATCACACCGAACACCGGTGTGACCCCAATTTATATACAGTTAGGGGCAATAAAAGATAGGCGGCACAAGTTAGAACACATTTAGGTACATATATGGTCATGTTTTGGAACACTGCCAGCTCATTGGAGGGGGCACAACTCCGCTGGTCAGTTTGGCGCACATTCCTAAAGGCTTACTGGTCAGTTGGGACTGCGCATGTGCAAGCTTGACCAGTACTAAAAATAGCCTGTTGCTGGGCAGACTGAAGTGGTCATTGAAACGGACAACGGACTAAAGGGCACGCCGGCCACGAGGCCGCTTATGATCTAAGATGGCCGCCACAGTATTCAAAATGGCGTTTTCGTATATAGCCAAGTTAAGGAGGACAACATGTAGGTTCAGCTAATCGCTAACGCGGCCAGGCCAATTACGACAGTTCTGTCGACGTTTCAACCAAATATATGCGTTAATGAGTGGGCAATGCGTGTCTTCATCAGGATAGTGGAGGAAGGAGTTGACAGCCCATGGAGAACCATAGTAAATCCTGGTTAGCTCAATCAAAATATGTCCAAGCGGTGACCGGATATTGTGGGTGAAACCGCTTTCCAAATCGAACAGTGGCGTGCTGGATGCTAGGAGATTCAAAATTATTTCAAAAGTGGAAGCGGGGTATTGCATAAGAACAGCTTTCAGCATTATTCCGTAAACCGGCAACCGGTTAATTCTAAAGCTGATTTCAATCAAGGCGAGAATCTTTTGCATGCAGAGTCTTGATCTGGGCCAAGGGGCGCTGTCGACGTTTCAACCCAATATATGCGTTATTGAGTGGTCAATGCGGGTCTTCATCAGGACAGTGGGGGAAGGAGTTGACAGCCCATGAAGAACCATAGTAAATCCTGGTTAGCTAGTCAATGTTGGCGAGTCGGTGCTGGTCTGTATATGTATTACGACCCCATCAAGTTCAATCAAAATATGTCCAAGCGGCGACGGAATAGGTGGGTGAAACCGCTTTCCAAATCGCACAGTGGTGTACTGGATGCTAGGAGATTCGAAATTATTTCAAAGTGGAAGCGGGGTATTGAATAATGCCCTTTTCGATCTATATTCCGAGAACTAGAATACCGGAACAGGTAGCATTACATCACCCGAGGCGGAGATGGGTTAACTTCTCCCAAGATAGATTCAATGAGGCACTTATGAGGGGGCTGACCCGGGGGGTGAGGATGTGGAGACAGCCAATAAGAACTTGAACAAGCGCATCATGGCTGCTCTAGACCAGGTTGCCCCGCTCGCCCCGGTTAGATCAGCGGGACGTGCCCTGAAATCGGCATCTTGGTACACAGACTAGGTGCGAATGGCCAAGAGCGCATGTAAACGAGCAGAAAGACAGTGGAGATTAGACTATGCGGCTCAAACCAGAATGAACTATCTTGTAAGCAGGCGCAACTATCATAGACTGATCAGAAAGGCTATAAAGCTGTATTTCACTACTAGGATCAAGGAGGCAGAAAATTCCTTGAAGAAACTGTTTTTAATTTATAAATCTCTCTCAGTCGGAAAGCCCGGAGCAGTCCCTGAGGAATTCTGTACGGTGGATAGCTGCAACCGAGTAGCAGAGTTCTTTGCCAACAAAGTTGCAACTATCTACTCGGCCTTTCCTAGTCAAACCACCATTGCCTCCGAGATTGTAACGGATTGTGGGGTAAGGGGGGGCACCAGATGCTAACCGCATTTGTCACACCGCCTACTGAAAATCTCATTCAGATCTGCGGTTCAATAAAATCAGGCTCCCCAAAAGATCCTACCACCCCTAGGCGCCTGGTGGGCAGTTTGCCCACTTTGGAGCCGTACATCGGCCACCTTCTGAACATCTCTTTTGGGACTCATTCTGTCCCTGAGGCCTGGAAGCAAGCGGTAGTCCTTCCGCTTCAAAAGAAACCTAATATTAGTTATGATAGGCTGGACAATCTTCGCCCCATTTCTCTTTTGCCATATATGGCAAAGGTGGCCGAAAAAATTGCGAACCTCCTGCTAATGGGCTTTGTAGAGGAAGCCTCCCTGCTCCACGACTCGCAGTTTGGATTCCGTCCACGGCATTCGACTGAGTCAGCACTACTAATGGCTGTAGAATCCTTACGGCAGGGAGTGGATGAGGGCCAGACTATGGCTCTGATCCTCTTGGACCTAAGTGCAGCATTCGACACTGTAGCTCATTCCATCTTGCTACAGTGTCTGAATGATGGAGGAGTTTCAGGGGCTGCGCTTGGGTGGATTCGATCTTTCCTGACAGGCAGATGCTTCCAGGTCCGCCAGGGAGAGTGTTAATCTAGGGAGATTGGGTTGGGACAGGGCGTGCCGCAAGGCTCGTCCCTGAGCCCGACCCTGTTCAATCTGTATGTCTCCCCGCTGGTGGCCATAGTGGAAAGCTATGGACTTCATCTGGTGTCCTACACCGATGACACGCAGCTGGTCATCTCCCTTTCGCGCGCACCCGGTCTGATGGCGGACAATTTCAGAGTTTGCATGCAAGAACTGGCAACCTGGATGTCCGCCAACTGCCTGAAACTTAATGGCAGCAAAACCGAGGAGCTCATGGTGGGGGGATGTACATCTGTGTGGACGTCGGCGTGGTGGCCGCCTTGCCTAGGAGAGACGCCTGTCCCCCGCCAGGAAGCCAGGAATCTTGGGGTGTGGTTGGACACCAACCTTGCCTTTGGCCCCCAGATTGGTCGTGTGGTGGGGACATGCTTCGGAGTCCTAAGAACTCTGAGAAAGGTCTTGGATTTCCTGCCCACTTCTGCTCGTCGGACGCTGGTGCATGCTTTAATCACCTCACGCCTAGATTACGGCAATTTGCTGTATCTGGGGGCCACGGGAAAGGTTCTCAATCGCCTACAGGTGCTGCAGAATGCTGCTGCTTGCCTTATTTTGAGGCTTCCCAGAAGATCTTCCTCTAAGGCAGCACTCCAGGCTCTGCACTGGCTGCCTGTTAGGAGCAGGGTGGAATTCAAAGCCCTTGCCACGTGTCACCGCATTCTGGGTGGCAAAGCCCCTGCCCCGCTACAGAGCCTTGTGACCAGGTATGAGCCCACAAGGACTCTGCGCTCCTCCTGTACAGGTCTTCTGAAAATTCCTAAAACTAGTTTTAAGTGCGTATGGGGGGAAGGTCGTTCAGATATTTGGTACCGAAGCAATGGAATGACCTTCCGTCAGAGATACTTTTGGAGTCTTCAGAACTCTTGTTTAGAACAAAACTTAAGACTCATTTATTCAGACGGTAGACGGTTGTGCTGGCTGTTTTACTGCTTACTCCACTTTTATATCGCGGGGACACGCCTGCAGGCGTACACCAGGCGCTTTACAAATCCCCCTAATAATAATAATAATAATAAGAGCCGCTTTCAGCATTATTCCGTAAACCGGCAACGGGTTCATTCTAAAGCTGATTTCAATAGAGGCGAGTTCGGTACTTCCATCGCTGGCTGCACTTGCAGGCGTGAGTCCTGTCGAGGCCCTGTCATCAGTCAGTTCCTTCCCCCACTGTCCTGATGAAGACCTGCATTGACCACTCAATAACACATATATTGGGTTGAAAGGTACTTGTTAGGCCTACCGTAGGGTTATGTTATGTTATGTTATGTTAATTTTGACTTGTATAGCGCCAAATCACCGTCAGGTCTCTAGGCGCTTATTTATATTAAAAGGGAAGGTTCGGGCTTTGCCATTACGTTAAATAGCAGTCGATTTAGCAGTTTAAACCTGCTCTACCAGTCTGCAGTGGCAGGCTGGGAGACATACTTTACTTTGGCACAGTTGTGGTGGTACAATAATTGCGGAGTTCATGAGACAGACTTTGACTTACAGGCCCGGGTACGCCTGATACCATATGTGAGGGACGTATACGTTAACCTATGCCAATTAGGTTTAAGCCACTTAAACATACACTTTTAAGAGTCATAACACATGCACTCAGCCGTGGTCAGCAGAGCCCAGTGCATCACAGAGTCATTACACCAGTACCTAATAGTAAACAAGCATTTGCAATGCAATAGGTCTCGCATTAGGAAAGTTTGAGCTATTAGTATTGTAAATGACAATTTTTTTATTCATGTTTTGGTTTTGAAAATAGCGAAATTAATAGCTTTGTCATTTACAATCCCAATAGTTATACCTTTCGCAAATGTGACATTTATAGCATTTGTAATGCAAATGTGTTATATTTACGTGACTTCGATGTATTGATATTACAAATAACAATGGCTTTTAATTTTTTTAGATAGAGTGAGGGAGATAGATAGAGTGAGGGAGATAGATAGAGTGAGGGCGATAGATAGAGTGAGGGCGATAGATAGAGTGAGGGCGATAGATAGAGTGAGGGCGATAGAGTGAGGGCGATAGATGGATAGAGTGAGGGCGATAGATGGATAGAGTGAGGGAGATAGATAGAGTGAGGGCGATAGATAGAGTGAGGGCGATAGATAGAGTGAGGGCGATAGATAGAGTGAGGGCGATAGATAGAGTGAGGGCGATAGATAGAGTGAGGGCGATAGATGGATAGAGTGAGGGCGATAGATGGATAGAGTGAGGGCGATAGATGGATAGAGTGAGGGCGATAGATGGATAGAGTGAGGGTGATAGATGGATAGAGTGAGGGCGATAGATGGATAGAGTGAGGGCGATAGATGGATAGAGTGAGGGCGATAGATGGATAGAGTGAGGGCGATAGATGGATAGAGTGAGGGCGATAGATGGATAGAGTGAGGGCGATAGATGGATAGAGTGAGGGCGATAGATAGAGTGAGGGCGATAGATAGAGTGAGGGCGATAGATAGAGTGAGGGCGATAGATAGAGTGAGGGCGATAGATGGATAGAGTGAGGGCGATAGATGGATAGAGTGAGGGCGATAGAGAGATAGAGTGAGGGCGATAGAGAGATAGAGTGAGGGCGATAGAGTGAGGGCGATAGAGAGATAGAGTGAGGGCGATAGATAGAGTGAGGGCAATAGATAGAGTGAGGGCGATAGAGAGATAGAGTGAGGGCGATAGAGTGAGGGCGATAGAGTGAGGGCGATAGAGTGAGGGCGATAGAGTGAGGGCGATAGAGTGAGGGCGATAGAGTGAGTGAGGGCGATAGATAGAGTGAGGGCGATAGATAGAGTGAGGGCGATAGATAGAGTGAGGGCGATAGAGTGAGGGCGATAGATAGAGTGAGGGCGATAGATAGAGTGAGGGCGATAGATAGAGTGAGGGCGATAGATAGAGTGAGGGCGATAGATAGAGTGAGGGAGATAGATAGAGTGAGGGAGATAGATAGAGTGAGGGAGATAGATAGAGTGAGGGAGATAGATAGAGTGAGGGCGATAGATAGAGTGAGGGCGATAGAGTGAGGGCGATAGATGGATAGAGTGAGGGCGATAGATGGATAGAGTGAGGGAGATAGATAGAGTGAGGGCGATAGATAGAGTGAGGGCGATAGATAGAGTGAGGGCGATAGATAGAGTGAGGGCGATAGATAGAGTGAGGGCGATAGATAGAGTGAGGGCGATAGATAGAGTGAGGGCGATAGATGGATAGAGTGAGGGCGATAGATGGATAGAGTGAGGGCGACAGATGGATAGAGTGAGGGTGATAGATGGATAGAGTGAGGGCGATAGATGGATAGAGTGAGGGCGATAGATGGATAGAGTGAGGGCGATAGATGGATAGAGTGAGGGCGATAGATGGATAGAGTGAGGGCGATAGATGGATAGAGTGAGGGCGATAGATGGATAGAGTGAGGGCGATAGATAGAGTGAGGGCGATAGATAGAGTGAGGGCGATAGATAGAGTGAGGGCGATAGATGGATAGAGTGAGGGCGATAGATGGATAGAGTGAGGGCGATAGAGAGATAGAGTGAGGGCGATAGAGAGATAGAGTGAGGGCGATAGAGTGAGGGCGATAGAGAGATAGAGTGAGGGCGATAGATAGAGTGAGGGAGATAGATAGAGTGAGGGCGATAGATAGAGTGAGGGCGATAGATAGAGTGAGGGCGATAGATAGAGTGAGGGCGATAGAGTGAGGGCGATAGATGGATAGAGTGAGGGCGATAGATGGATAGAGTGAGGGAGATAGATAGAGTGAGGGCGATAGATAGAGTGAGGGCGATAGATAGAGTGAGGGCGATAGATAGAGTGAGGGCGATAGATAGAGTGAGGGCGATAGATAGAGTGAGGGCGATAGATGGATAGAGTGAGGGCGATAGATGGATAGAGTGAGGGCGATAGATGGATAGAGTGAGGGTGATAGATGGATAGAGTGAGGGCGATAGATAGAGTGAGGGCGATAGATAGAGTGAGGGCGATAGATAGAGTGAGGGCGATAGAGTGAGGGCGATAGATAGAGTGAGGGCGATAGATAGAGTGAGGGCGATAGATAGAGTGAGGGCGATAGATAGAGTGAGGGCGATAGATGGATAGAGTGAGGGCGATAGATGGATAGAGTGAGGGCGATAGATGGATAGAGTGAGGGCGATAGATGGATAGAGTGAGGGCGATAGATGGATAGAGTGAGGGCGATAGATGGATAGAGTGAGGGCGATAGATGGATAGAGTGAGGGCGATAGATGGATAGAGTGAGGGCGATAGATAGAGTGAGGGCGATAGATAGAGTGAGGGCGATAGATGGATAGAGTGAGGGCGATAGATGGATAGAGTGAGGGCGATAGATGGATAGAGTGAGGGCGATAGAGAGATAGAGTGAGGGCGATAGAGAGATAGAGTGAGGGCGATAGAGAGATAGAGTGAGGGCGATAGAGAGATAGAGTGAGGGCGATAGAGAGATAGAGTGAGGGCGATAGAGAGATAGAGTGAGGGCGATAGATAGAGTGAGGGCGATAGATAGAGTGAGGGCGATAGAGAGATAGAGTGAGGGCGATAGAGAGATAGAGTGAGGGCGATAGATAGAGTGAGGGCGATAGATGGATAGAGTGAGGGCGATAGAGTGAGGGCGATAGAGAGATAGAGTGAGGGCGATAGAGAGATAGAGTGAGGGCGATAGAGAGATAGAGTGAGGGCGATAGATAGAGTGAGGGCGATAGATAGAGTGAGGGCGATAGATAGATAGATAGAGTGAGGGAGATAGATAGAGTGAGGGAGATAGAGAGATAGAGTGAGGGCGATAGGGTGAGGGCAATAGATAGATAGATAGAGATAGAGTGAGGGCGATAGATAGAGTGAGGGCGATAGAGTGAGGGCGATAGATAGAGTGAGGGCGATAGATAGAGTGAGGGCGATAGATAGAGTGAGGGCGATAGATAGAGTGAGGGCGATAGATAGAGTGAGGGCGATAGATGGATAGAGTGAGGGCGATAGATGGATAGAGTGAGGGCGATAGATGGGTAGAGTGAGGGAGATAGATAGAGTGAGGGCGATAGATAGAGTGAGGGCGATAGATAGAGTGAGGGCGAGGCGATAGATAGAGTGAGGGCGATAGATGGATAGAGTGAGGGCGATAGATGGATAGAGTGAGGGCGATAGATGGATAGAGTGAGGGCGATAGATGGAGAGAGTGAGGGCGATAGAGAGATAGAGTGAGGGCGATAGATGGATAGAGTGAGGGCGATAGATGGATAGAGTGAGGGCGATAGATAGAGTGAGGGCGATAGATAGAGTGAGGGCGATAGATAGAGTGAGGGCGAGGCGATAGATAGAGTGAGGGCGATAGATAGAGTGAGGGCGATAGATAGAGTGAGGGCGATAGATGGATAGAGTGAGGGCGATAGATGGATAGAGTGAGGGCGATAGATGGATAGAGTGAGGGCGATAGATGGATAGAGTGAGGGCGATAGATGGAGAGAGTGAGGGCGATAGAGAGATAGAGTGAGGGCGATAGAGAGATAGAGTGAGGGCGATAGAGAGATAGAGTGAGGGCGATAGAGAGATAGAGTGAGGGCGATAGATAGAGTGAGGGCGATAGATAGAGTGAGGGCGATAGATAGAGTGAGGGCGATAGATAGAGTGAGGGCGATAGATAGAGTGAGGGCGATAGATAGAGTGAGGGCGATAGATAGAGTGAGGGCGATAGATAGAGTGAGGGCGATAGATGGATAGAGTGAGGGCGATAGATGGATAGAGTGAGGGCGATAGAGAGATAGAGTGAGGGCGATAGAGAGATAGAGTGAGGGCGATAGAGTGAGGGCGATAGAGAGATAGAGTGAGGGCGATAGATAGAGTGAGGGCAATAGATAGAGTGAGGGCGATAGAGAGATAGAGTGAGGGCGATAGAGTGAGGGCGATAGAGTGAGGGCGATAGAGTGAGGGCGATAGAGTGAGGGCGATAGAGTGAGGGCGATAGAGTGAGTGAGGGCGATAGATAGAGTGAGGGCGATAGATAGAGTGAGGGCGATAGATAGAGTGAGGGCGATAGATAGAGTGAGGGCGATAGAGTGAGGGCGATAGATAGAGTGAGGGCGATAGATAGAGTGAGGGCGATAGATAGAGTGAGGGCGATAGATAGAGTGAGGGCGATAGATAGAGTGAGGGCGATAGATAGAGTGAGGGCGATAGATAGAGTGAGGGAGATAGATAGAGTGAGGGAGATAGATAGAGTGAGGGAGATAGATAGAGTGAGGGCGATAGATAGAGTGAGGGCGATAGATAGAGTGAGGGCGATAGATAGAGTGAGGGCGATAGATAGAGTGAGGGAGATAGATAGAGTGAGGGCGATAGATAGAGTGAGGGCGATAGATAGAGTGAGGGCGATAGATAGAGTGAGGGCGATAGATGGATAGAGTGAGGGCGATAGATGGATAGAGTGAGGGCGATAGAGAGATAGAGTGAGGGCGATAGAGAGAGAGAGTGAGGGCGATAGAGTGAGGGCGATAGAGAGATAGAGTGAGGGCGATAGATAGAGTGAGGGCGATAGATAGAGTGAGGGCGATAGAGAGATAGAGTGAGGGCGATAGATGGATAGAGTGAGGGCGATAGATGGATAGAGTGAGGGCGATAGATGGATAGAGTGAGGGCGATAGATGGATAGAGTGAGGGCGATAGATGGATAGAGTGAGGGCGATAGATGGATAGAGTGAGGGCGATAGAGAGATAGAGTGAGGGCGATAGAGAGATAGAGTGAGGGCGATAGAGAGATAGAGTGAGGGCGATAGAGAGATAGAGTGAGGGCGATAGAGAGATAGAGTGAGGGCGATAAATAGAGTGAGGGCGATAGATAGAGTGAGGGCGATAGATAGAGTGAGGGCGATAGATAGAGTGAGGGCGATAGAGAGATAGAGTGAGGGCGATAGAGAGATAGAGTGAGGGCGATAGATAGAGTGAGGGCGATAGATGGATAGAGTGAGGGCGATAGAGTGAGGGCGATAGAGAGATAGAGTGAGGGCGATAGAGAGATAGAGTGAGGGCGATAGAGAGATAGAGTGAGGGCGATAGAGAGATAGAGTGAGGGCGATAGATAGAGTGAGGGCGATAGATAGAGTGAGGGCGATAGATAGAGTGAGGGCGATAGATAGAGTGAGGGCGATAGATAGAGTGAGGGCGATAGATAGAGTGAGGGCGATAGATAGATAGATAGAGTGAGGGAGATAGATAGAGTGAGGGAGATAGAGAGATAGAGTGAGGGCGATAGAGTGAGGGCAATAGATAGATAGATAGAGATAGAGTGAGGGCGATAGAGTGAGGGCGATAGATAGAGTGAGGGCGATAGATAGAGTGAGGGCGATAGATAGAGTGAGGGCGATAGATAGAGTGAGGGCGATAGATAGAGTGAGGGCGATAGATGGATAGAGTGAGGGCGATAGATGGATAGAGTGAGGGCGATAGATGGGTAGAGTGAGGGAGATAGATAGAGTGAGGGCGATAGATAGAGTGAGGGCGATAGATAGAGTGAGGGCGAGGCGATAGATAGAGTGAGGGCGATAGATGGATAGAGTGAGGGCGATAGATGGATAGAGTGAGGGCGATAGATGGATAGAGTGAGGGCGATAGATGGAGAGAGTGAGGGCGATAGAGAGATAGAGTGAGGGCGATAGATGGATAGAGTGAGGGCGATAGATGGATAGAGTGAGGGCGATAGATAGAGTGAGGGCGATAGATAGAGTGAGGGCGATAGATAGAGTGAGGGCGAGGCGATAGATAGAGTGAGGGCGATAGATAGAGTGAGGGCGATAGAGTGAGGGCGATAGATAGAGTGAGGGCGATAGATGGATAGAGTGAGGGCGATAGATGGATAGAGTGAGGGCGATAGATGGATAGAGTGAGGGCGATAGATGGATAGAGTGAGGGCGATAGATGGATAGAGTGAGGGCGATAGATGGATAGAGTGAGGGCGATAGATGGAGAGAGTGAGGGCGATAGAGAGATAGAGTGAGGGCGATAGAGAGATAGAGTGAGGGCGATAGAGAGATAGAGTGAGGGCGATAGAGAGATAGAGTGAGGGCGATAGATAGAGTGAGGGCGATAGATAGAGTGAGGGCGATAGATAGAGTGAGGGCGATAGAGTGAGGGCGATAGAGTGAGGGCGATAGAGTGAGGGCGATAGAGTGAGGGCGATAGATAGAGTGAGGGCGATAGATAGAGTGAGGGCGATAGATAGAGTGAGGGCGATAGATAGAGTGAGGGCGATAGATAGAGTGAGGGCGATAGATAGAGTGAGGGCGATAGAGTGAGGGCGATAGAGTGAGGGCGATAGAGTGAGGGCGATAGAGTGAGGGCGATAGAGTGAGGGCGATAGAGTGAGGGCGATAGAGTGAGGGCGATAGAGTGAGGGCGATAGATAGAGTGAGGGCGATAGATAGAGTGAGGGCGATAGATAGAGTGAGGGCGATAGATAGAGTGAGGGCGATAGATAGAGTGAGGGCGATAGATGGATAGAGTGAGGGCGATAGATGGATAGAGTGAGGGCGATAGATGGATAGAGTGAGGGCGATAGATGGAGAGAGTGAGAGCGATAGAGAGATAGAGTGAGGGCGATAGAGAGATAGAGTGAGGACGATAGAGAGATAGAGTGAGGGCGATAGAGTGAGGGCGATAGATAGAGTGAGGGCGATAGATAGAGTGAGGGCGATAGATAGAGTGAGGGCGATAGATAGAGTGAGGGCGATAGATAGAGTGAGGGCGATAGATGGATAGAGTGAGGGCGATAGATGGATAGAGTGAGGTCGATAGATGGATAGAGTGAGGGCGATAGATGGATAGAGTGAGGGCGATAGATAGAGTGAGGGCGATAGATAGAGAGTGAGGGCGATAGATAGAGTGAGGGCGATAGATAGAGTGAGGGCGATAGATAGAGTGAGGGCGATAGATAGAGTGAGGGCGATAGATAGAGTGAGGGCGAGGCGATAGATAGAGTGAGGGCGATAGATGGATAGAGTGAGGGCGATAGATGGATAGAGTGAGGGCGATAGATGGATAGAGTGAGGGCGATAGATGGAGAGAGTGAGGGCGATAGAGAGATAGAGTGAGGGCGATAGATGGATAGAGTGAGGGCGATAGATGGATAGAGTGAGGGCGATAGATAGAGTGAGGGCGATAGATAGAGTGAGGGCGATAGATAGAGTGAGGGCGAGGCGATAGATAGAGTGAGGGCGATAGATAGAGTGAGGGCGATAGATAGAGTGAGGGCGATAGATGGATAGAGTGAGGGCGATAGATGGATAGAGTGAGGTCGATAGATGGATAGAGTGAGGGCGATAGATGGATAGAGTGAGGGCGATAGATAGAGTGAGGGCGATAGATAGAGAGTGAGGGCGATAGATAGAGTGAGGGCGATAGATAGAGTGAGGGCGATAGATAGAGTGAGGGCGATAGATAGAGTGAGGGCGATAGATAGAGTGAGGGCGAGGCGATAGATAGAGTGAGGGCGATAGATGGATAGAGTGAGGGCGATAGATGGATAGAGTGAGGGCGATAGATAGAGTGAGGGCGATAGATAGAGTGAGGGCGATAGATAGAGTGAGGGCGATAGATAGAGTGAGGGCGATAGAGTGAGGGCGATAGATGGATAGAGTGAGGGCGATAGATGGATAGAGTGAGGGCGATAGATGGAGAGAGTGAGAGCGATAGAGAGATAGAGTGAGGGCGATAGAGAGATAGAGTGAGGGCGATAGATAGAGTGAGGGCGATAGATAGAGTGAGGGCGATAGATAGAGTGAGGGCGATAGATAGAGTGAGGGCGATAGATAGAGTGAGGGCGATAGATGGATAGAGTGAGGTCGATAGATGGATAGAGTGAGGGCGATAGATGGATAGAGTGAGGGCGATAGATAGAGTGAGGGCGATAGATAGAGAGTGAGGGCGATAGATAGAGAGTGAGGGCGATAGATAGAGTGAGGGCGATAGATAGAGTGAGGGCGATAGATAGAGTGAGGGCGATAGATAGAGTGAGGGCGATAGATAGATAGATAGAGTGAGGGAGATAGATAGATTGAGGGAGATAGATAGAGTGAGGGAGATAGATAGAGTGAGGGAGATAGATAGAGTGAGGGCGATAGATAGAGTGAGGGAGATAGAGAGATAGAGTGAGGGCGATAGAGTGAGGGCAATAGATAGATAGATAGAGATAGAGTGAGGGCGATAGATAGAGTGAGGGCGATAGAGTGAGGGCGATAGATAGAGTGAGGGCGATAGATGGATAGAGTGAGGGCGATAGATGGATAGAGTGAGGGCGATAGATGGATAGAGTGAGGGCGATAGATGGATAGAGTGAGGGCGATAGATGGATAGAGTGAGGGCGATAGATGGATAGAGTGAGGGCGATAGATGGATAGAGTGAGGGCGATAGATGGATAGAGTGAGGGCGATAGATGGATAGAGTGAGGGCGATAGATGGATAGAGTGAGGGCGATAGATGGATAGAGTGAGGGCGATAGAGTGAGGGCGATAGAGTGAGGGCGATAGAGTGAGGGCGATAGAGTGAGGGCGATAGAGTGAGGGCGATAGAGTGAGGGCGATAGAGTGAGGGCGATAGAGTGAGGGCGATAGAGTGAGGGCGATAGAGTGAGGGCGATAGAGAGATAGAGTGAGGGCGATAGAGAGATAGAGTGAGGGCGATAGAGAGATAGAGTGAGGGCGATAGAGAGATAGAGTGAGGGCGATAGAGAGATAGAGTGAGGGCGATAGAGTGAGGGCGATAGAGAGATAGAGTGAGGGCGATAGAGAGATAGAGTGAGGGCGATAGAGAGATAGAGTGAGGGCGATAGAGAGATAGAGTGAGGGCGATAGATAGAGTGAGGGCGATAGAGTGAGGGCGATAGAGTGAGGGCGATAGAGTGAGGGCGATAGAGTGAGGGCGATAGATGGATAGAGTGAGGGCGATAGATGGAGAGAGTGAGAGCGATAGAGAGATAGAGTGAGAGCGATAGAGAGATAGAGTGAGGGCGATAGAGAGATAGAGTGAGGGCGATAGAGAGATAGAGTGAGGGCGATAGAGAGATAGAGTGAGGGCGATAGATAGAGTGAGGGCGATAGATAGAGTGAGGGCGATAGATAGAGTGAGGGCGATAGATAGAGTGAGGGCGATAGATAGAGTGAGGGCGATAGATAGAGTGAGAGCGATAGATAGAGTGATAGATAAATAGTGAGGGCGATAGATAGAGAGATAGATAGATAGATAGATAGTGAGGGCGATAGATAGATAGATAGATAGTGAGGGCGATAGATAGATAGATAGATAGATAGATAGATAGATAGATAGTGAGGGCGATAGATAGAGTGAGGGCGATAGAGTGAGGGCGATGGATAGAGTGAGGGCGATAGATGGATAGAGTGAGGTCGATAGATGGATAGAGTGAGGTCGATAGATGGATAGAGTGAGGTCGATAGATGGATAGAGTGAGGGCGATAGATGGATAGAGTGAGGGCGATAGATGGATAGAGTGAGGGCGATAGATGGATAGAGTGAGGGCGATAGATAGAGAGTGAGGGCGATAGATAGAGTGAGGGCGATAGATAGAGTGAGGGCGATAGATAGAGTGAGGGCGATAGATAGATAGATAGAGTGAGGGAGATAGATAGATAGATAGAGTGAGGGAGATAGATAGAGTGAGGGAGATAGATAGAGTGAGGGCGATAGAGTGAGGGAGATAGAGAGATAGAGTGAGGGCGATAGAGTGAGGGCAATAGATAGATAGATAGAGATAGAGTGAGGGCGATAGATAGAGTGAGGGCGATAGATGGATAGAGTGAGGGCGATAGATGGATAGAGTGAGGGCGATAAATGGATAGAGTGAGGGCGATAGATGGATAGAGTGAGGGCGATAGATGGATAGAGTGAGGGCGATAGATGGATAGAGTGAGGGCGATAGATGGATAGAGTGAGGGCGATAGATGGATAGAGTGAGGGCGATAGAGAGAGAGAGTGAGGGCGATAGAGAGAGAGAGTGAGGGCGATAGAGAGATAGAGTGAGGGCGATAGATAGAGTGAGGGCGATAGATAGAGTGAGGGCGATAGATAGAGTGAGGGCGATAGATAGAGTGAGGGCGATAGATAGAGTGAGGGCGATAGAGTGAGGGCGATAGAGTGAGGGCGATAGAGTGAGGGCGATAGAGTGAGGGCGATAGAGTGAGGGCGATAGAGTGAGGGCGATAGAGTGAGGGCGATAGAGTGAGGGCGATAGAGTGAGGGCGATAGATAGAGTGAGGGCGATAGATAGAGTGAGGGCGATAGAGTGAGGGTGATAGATAGATAGATAGAGATAGAGTGAGGGAGATAGATAGAGTGAGGGAGATAGATAGAGTGAGGGAGATAGATAGAGTGAGGGAGATAGATAGAGTGAGGGAGATAGATAGAGTGAGGGAGATAGATAGAGTGAGGGCGATAGATAGAGTGAGGGAGATAGATAGAGTGAGGGCGATAGAGTGAGGGCGAGAGATAGAGTGAGGGCGATAGAGTGAGGGTGATAGATAGATAGATAGAGATAGAGTGAGGGAGATAGATAGAGTGAGGGAGATAGATAGAGTGAGGGAGATAGATAGAGTGAGGGAGATAGATAGAGTGAGGGAGATAGATAGAGTGAGGGAGATAGATAGAGTGAGG
This sequence comes from Lissotriton vulgaris, assembly GCF_964263255.1. Taxonomy (NCBI): domain Eukaryota; kingdom Metazoa; phylum Chordata; class Amphibia; order Caudata; family Salamandridae; genus Lissotriton; species Lissotriton vulgaris. Next base: position 286,074,881 of record NC_141697.1, on the reverse strand, counting down.
GCGATAGATAGAGTGAGGACGATAGAGTGAGGACGATAGAGTGAGGACGATAGAGTGAGGACGATAGAGTGAGGACGATAGAGTGAGGACGATAGAGTGAGGACGATAGAGTGAGGACGATAGATAGAGTGAGGGCGATAGATAGAGTGAGGACGATAGAGTGAGGACGATAGAGTGAGGACGATAGAGTGAGGACGATAGAGTGAGGACGATAGAGTGAGGACGATAGAGTGAGGACGATAGAGTGAGGGCGATAGAGTGAGGGGGATAGATGGATAGAGTGAGGGCGATAGATGGAGAGAGTGAGGGCGATAGAGAGATAGAGTGAGGGCGATAGAGAGATAGAGTGAGGGCGATAGAGAGATAGAGTGAGGGCGATAGAGAGATAGAGTGAGGGCGATAGAGAGATAGAGTGAGGGCGATAGAGAGATAGAGTGAGGGCGATAGAGAGATAGAGTGAGGGCGATAGAGAGATAGAGTGAGGGCGATAGATAGAGTGAGGGCGATAGATAGAGTGAGGGCGATAGATAGAGTGAGGGCGATAGATAGAGTGAGGGCGATAGAGTGAGGGCGATAGATAGAGTGAGGGCGATAGATAGAGTGAGGGCGATAGATAGAGTGAGGGCGATAGATAGAGTGAGGGCGATAGATAGAGTGATAGATAGATAGTGAGGGCGATAGATAGAGTGAGGGCGATAGATAGAGTGAGGGCGATAGATAGAGTGAGGGCGATAGATAGAGTGAGGGCGATAGATAGAGTGAGAGCGATAGATAGAGTGATAGATAAATAGTGAGGGCGATAGATAGAGAGATAGATAGATAGATAGATAGTGAGGGCGATAGATAGATAGATAGATAGATAGTGAGGGCGATAGATAGATAGATAGATAGATAGATAGATAGATAGTGAGGGCGATAGATAGAGTGAGGGCGATAGAGTGAGGGCGATAGATGGATAGAGTGAGGGCGATAGATGGATAGAGTGAGGGCGATAGATGGATAGAGTGAGGAAGATAGATAGAGTGAGGGCGATAGATAGAGTGAGGGCGATAGATAGAGTGATAGATAGATAGTGAGGGCGATAGAGTGAGGGCGATAGATAGAGTGAGGGCGATAGATAGAGTGAGGGCGATAGATAGAGTGAGGGCGATAGAGTGAGGGCGATAGATAGATAGATAGAGATAGAGTGAGGGAGATAGACTGAGTGAGGGAGATAGACTGAGTGAGGGAGATAGATAGAGTGAGGGAGATAGATAGAGTGAGGGAGATAGATAGAGTGAGGGAGATAGAGTGAGGGCGATAGATAGAGTGAGGACGATAGAGTGAGGACGATAGAGTGAGGACGATAGAGTGAGGACGATAGAGTGAGGACGATAGAGTGAGGATGATAGAGTGAGGATGATAGAGTGAGGACGATAGAGTGAGGGCGATAGAGTGAGGGCGATAGAGTGAGGGCGATAGAGTGAGGGCGATAGAGTGAGGGCGATAGAGTGAGGGCGATAGAGTGAGGGCGATAGAGTGAGGGCGATAGAGTGAGGGCGATAGAGTGAGGGCGATAGAGTGAGGGCGATAGAGTGAGGGCGATAGAGTGAGGGCGATAGAGTGAGGGCGATAGAGTGAGGGCGATAGAGTGAGGGCGATAGAGTGAGGGCGATAGAGTGAGGGCGATAGATGGATAGAGTGAGGGCGATAGATGGATAGAGTGAGGGCGATAGATGGATAGAGTGAGGGCGATAGAGTGAGGGCGATAGATAGATAGATAGAGATAGAGATAGAGTGAGGGAGATAGATAGATAGATAGAGATAGAGTGAGGGAGATAGATAGAGTGAGGACAATAGATAGATAGAGTGAGGACAATAGATAGATAGAGTGAGGACAATAGATAGATAGAGTGAGGACGATAGATGGATAGAGTGAGGGCGATAGAGTGAGGGCGATAGAGTGAGGGCGATAGAGTGAGGACAATAGAGAGGGCGATAGAGTGAGGGTGATAGAGTGAGGGCGATAGATAGATAGATAGATAGAGATAGAGTGAGGGAGATAGATAGAGTGAGGACAATAGATAGAGTGAGGACAATAGATAGAGTGAGGACAATAGATAGATAGAGTGAGGACGATAGATGGATAGAGTGAGGACGATAGAGTGAGGACGATAGAGTGAGGACGATAGAGTGAGGGCGATAGATAGAGTGAGGGCGATAGATAGAGTGAGGGCGATAGATAGAGTGAGGGCGATAGATAGAGTGAGAGCGATAGATAGAGTGATACATAAATAGTGAGGGCGATAGATAGAGAGATAGAGATAGAGTGAGGGCGATAGATTGAGGGCGATAGAGTGAGGGCGATAGAGTGAGGGCGATAGATAGATAGATAGATAGATAGATAGATAGTGAGGGCGATAGATAGATAGATAGTGAGGGCGATAGATAGATAGATAGATAGTGAGGGCGATAGATAGAGTGAGGGCGATAGATAGAGTGAGGGCGATAGATAGAGTGAGGGCGATAGATAGAGTGAGGGCGATAGATAGAGTGATAGATAGATAGATAGTGAGGGCGATAGATAGAGTGAGGGCGATAGATAGAGTGAGGGCGATAGATAGAGTGAGGGCGATAGATAGAGAGATAGATAGATAGTGAGGGCGATAGATAGAGTGAGGGCGATAGATAGAGTGAGGGCGATAGATAGAGTGAGGGCGATAGATAGAGAGATAGATAGATAGTGAGGGCGATAGATAGAGTGAGGGCGATAGATAGAGTGAGGGCGATAGATAGAGTGAGGGCGATAGATAGAGAGATAGATAGATAGTGAGGGCGATAGATAGATAGATAGTGAGGGCGATAGAGTGAGGGCGATAGATAGAGTGAGGGCAATAGATAGATAGATAGATAGAGAGAGGGAGATAGATAGAGTGAGGGCGATAGAGTGAGGGCAATAGATAGATAGATAGAGATAGAGTGAGGGAGATAGATAGAGTGGGGGCAATAGATAGAGTGAGGGCGATAGATAGAGTGAGGGCGATAGATGGATAGAGTGAGGGCAATAGATAGAGTGAGGGCGATAGATAGAGAGATAGATAGATAGTGAGGGCGATAGATAGATAGATAGAGTGAGGGCGATAGATAGAGTGAGGGCGATAGATAGAGTGAGGGCGATAGATAGAGTGAGGGCGATAGAGTGAGGGCGATAGATAGAGAGATAGATAGATAGATAGTGAGGGCGATAGAGTGAGGGCGATAGAGTGAGGGCGATAGATAGAGTGAGGGCGATAGATAGAGAGATAGATAGATAGATAGTGAGGGCGATAGATAGAGTGAGGGCGATAGATAGAGTGAGGGCGATAGATAGAGTGAGGGCGATAGATAGAGTGAGGGCGATAGATAGAGTGAGGGCGATAGATAGAGTGAGGGCGATAGATAGAGTGAGGGCGATAGATAGAGTGAGGGCGATAGATAGAGTGAGGGCGATAGATAGAGTGAGGGCGATAGATAGAGTGAGGGCGATAGAGTGATAGATAGATAGTGAGGGCGATAGATAGAGTGAGGGCGATAGATAGAGTGAGGGCGATAGATAGAGTGAGGGCGATAGATAGAGAGATAGAGATAGAGTGAGGGCGATAGATAGAGTGAGGGATATAGATAGATAGATAGATAGTGAGGGCGATAGATAGATAGATAGTGAGGGCGATAGAGTGAGGGCGATAGAGTGAGGGCGATAGATAGTGAGGGCGATAGATAGTGAGGGCGATAGATAGTGAGGGCGATAGATAGTGAGGGCGATAGATAGTGAGGGCGATAGATAGAGTGAGGGCGATAGATAGAGTGAGGGCGATAGATAGTGAGGGCGATAGATAGTGAGGGCGATAGATAGTGAGGGCGATAGATAGAGTGAGGGCGATAGATAGAGTGAGGGCGATAGATAGAGTGAGGGCGATAGATAGAGTGAGGGAGATAGATAGAGTGAGGGAGATAGAGAGATAGAGTGAGGGCGATAGAGTGAGGGCAATAGATAGATAGATAGATAGATAGTGAGGGCGATAGAGTGAGGGCGATAGAGTGAGGGCGATAGAGTGAGGGCGATAGATAGAGTGAGGGCGATAGAGTGAGGGCGATAGATAGAGAGATAGATAGATAGTGAGGGCGATAGATAGAGTGAGGGCGATAGATAGAGTGAGGGCGATAGATAGAGTGAGGGCGATAGATAGAGAGATAGATAGATAGTGAGGGCGATAGATAGAGTGAGGGCGATAGATAGAGTGAGGGAGATAGAGAGATAGAGTGAGGGCGATAGAGTGAGGGCAATAGATAGATAGATAGATAGATAGTGAGGGCGATAGAGTGAGGGCGATAGATAGTGAGGGCGATAGATAGTGAGGGCGATAGATAGTGAGGGCGATAGATAGTGAGGGCGATAGATAGTGAGGGCGATAGATAGAGTGAGGGCGATAGATAGAGTGAGGGCGATAGATAGAGTGAGGGCGATAGATAGAGTGAGGGCAATAGATAGATAGAGAGAGGGAGATAGATAGAGTGAGGGCGATAGAGTGAGGGCAATAGATAGAGTGAGGGCGATAGATGGATAGAGTGAGGGCAATAGATAGAGTGAGGGCGATAGATAGAGAGATAGATAGATAGTGAGGGCGATAGATAGATAGATAGTTAGGGCGATAGATAGAGTGAGGGCGATAGATAGAGTGAGGGCGATAGATAGAGTGAGGGCGATAGAGTGAGGGTGATAGATAGAGAGATAGATAGATAGATAGTGAGGGCGATAGAGTGAGGGCGATAGAGTGAGGGCGATAGATAGAGTGAGGGCGATAGATAGAGAGATAGATAGATAGATAGTGAGGGCGATAGATAGAGTGAGGGCGATAGATAGAGTGAGGGCGATAGATAGAGTGAGGGCGATAGATAGAGTGAGGGCGATAGATAGAGTGAGGGTGATAGATAGAGTGAGGGCAATAGATAGAGTGAGGGCAATAGATAGAGTGAGGGCGATAGATAGAGTGAGGGCGATAGATAGAGTGAGGGCGATAGATAGAGTGAGGGCGATAGATAGAGTGAGGGCGATAGAGTGAGGGCGATAGATAGAGTGAGGGCGATAGATAGAGTGAGGGCGATAGATAGAGTGAGGGCGATAGATAGAGTGAGGGCGATAGATAGAGTGATAGATAGATAGTGAGGGCGATAGATAGAGTGATAGATAGATAGTGAGGGCGATAGATAGATAGTGAGGGCGATAGATAGAGTGAGGGCGATAGATTGAGTGAGGGCGATAGATAGAGAGATAGAGATAGAGTGAGGGCGATAGATAGATAGTGAGGGCGATAGATAGATAGATAGTGAGGGCGATAGAGTGAGGGCGATAGAGTGAGGGCGATAGATAGTGAGGGCGATAGATAGTGAGGGCGATAGATAGTGAGGGCGATAGATAGTGAGGGCGATAGATAGAGTGAGGGCGATAGATAGAGTGAGGGCGATAGATAGAGTGAGGGCGATAGATAGAGTGAGGGCGATAGATAGAGTGAGGGAGATAGATAGAGTGAGGGAGATAGAGAGATAGAGTGAGGGCGATAGAGTGAGGGCAATAGATAGATAGATAGATAGAGATAGAGTGAGGGCGATAGATAGAGTGAGGGCGATAGATAGAGTGAGGGCGATAGATAGAGTGAGGGCGATAGATAGAGTGAGGGCGATAGATAGTGAGGGCGATAGATAGATAGATAGTGAGGGCGATAGATAGAGTGAGGGCGATAGATAGAGTGAGGGCAATAGATAGATAGATAGGGAGAGGGCGATAGATAGTGAGGGCGATAGATAGTGAGGGCGATAGATAGTGAGGGCGATAGATAGTGAGGGCGATAGATAGTGAGGGCGATAGATAGTGAGGGCGATAGATAGAGTGAGGGCGATAGATAGAGTGAGGGCGATAGATAGAGTGAGGGCGATAGATAGAGTGAGGGCGATAGATAGAGTGATAGATAGATAGATAGTGAGGGCGATAGATAGAGTGAGGGAGATAGATATAGAGATAGAGTGAGGGCGATAGATAGAGTGAGGGCGATAGATAGATAGATAGATAGATAGATAGATAGATAGATAGTGAGGGCGATAGATAGATAGATAGATAGATAGATAGTGAGGGCGATAGAGTGAGGGCGATAGATAGAGTGAGGGCGATAGATAGAGTGAGGGCGATAGATAGAGTGAGGGCGATAGATAGAGTGAGGGCGATAGATAGAGAGATAGATAGATAGATAGTGAGGGCGATAGATAGAGTGAGGGCGATAGAGTGAGGGCGATAGATAGAGTGAGGGCGATAGATAGAGAGATAGATAGTGAGGGCGATAGAGTGAGGGCGATAGATAGAGTGAGGGCGATAGATAGAGTGAGGGCGATAGAGAGATAGATAGATAGAGAGATAGAGATAGAGTGAGGGCGATAGATAGAGTGAGGGCGATAGATAGAGTGAGGGCGATAGATAGAGTGAGGGCGATAGAGTGAGGGCGATAGAGTGAGGGCGATAGAGTGAGGGCGATAGAGTGAGGGCGATAGAGTGAGGGCGATAGAGTGAGGGCGATAGAGTGAGGGCGATAGAGTGAGGGCGATAGATAGAGTGAGGGCGATAGATAGAGAGATAGATAGAGTGAGGGCGATAGATAGAGTGAGGGCGATAGATAGAGTGAGGGCGATAGATAGAGTGAGGGCGATAGATAGAGTGAGGGCGATAGATAGAGTGAGGGCGATAGATAGAGTGAGGGCGATGGATAGAGTGAGGGCGATAGATGGATAGAGTGAGGGCGATAGATGGATAGAGTGAGGGAGATAGATGGATAGAGTGAGGGCGATAGATGGATAGAGTGAGGGCGATAGATGGATAGAGTGAGGGCGATAGAGTGAGGGCGATAGATAGTGAGGGCGATAGATAGAGTGAGGGCGATAGATAGAGTGAGGGCGATAGATGGATAGAGTGAGGGCGATAGATGGATAGAGTGAGGGCGATAGATGGATAGAGTGAGGGCGATAGATGGATAGAGTGAGGGCGATAGATGGATAGAGTGAGGGCGATAGATGGATAGAGTGAGGGCGATAGATAGAGTGAGGGCGATAGATAGATAGATAGTGAGGGCGATAGATAGAGTGAGGGCGATAGATAGAGTGAGGGCGATAGATAGAGTGAGGGCGATAGATAGAGTGAGGGCGATAGATAGAGTGAGGGCGATAGAGTGAGGGCGATAGAGTGAGGGCGATAGATAGAGTGGGGGCGATAGATAGAGTGAGGGCGATAGAGTGAGGGCGATAGATAGAGTGAGGGCGATGGATAGAGTGAGGGCGATAGAGTGAGGGTGATAGATAGATAGATAGAGATAGAGTGAGGGAGATAGATAGAGTGAGGGAGATAGATAGAGTGAGGGAGATAGATAGAGTGAGGGAGATAGATAGAGTGAGGGAGATAGATAGAGTGAGGGAGATAGATAGAGTGAGGGAGATAGATAGAGTGAGGGCGATAGATAGAGTGAGGGCGATAGATAGAGTGAGGACGATAGAGTGAGGACGATAGAGTGAGGACGATAGAGTGAGGGCGATAGAGTGAGGACGATAGATAGAGTGAGGGCGATAGATAGAGTGAGGGCAAAGATAGAGTGAGGGCGATAGATAGATAGATAGTGAGGGCGATAGAGTGAGGGCGATAGAGTGAGGGCGATAGATAGTGAGGGCGATAGATAGTGAGGGCGATAGATAGTGAGGGCGATAGATAGTGAGGGCGATAGATAGTGAGGGCGATAGATAGTGAGGGCGATAGATAGAGTGAGGGCGATAGATAGAGTGAGGGCGATAGATAGAGTGAGGGCGATAGATACAGTGAGGGAGATAGAGAGATAGAGTGAGGGCGATAGAGTGAGGGCAATAGATAGATAGATAGAGATAGAGTGAGGGCGATAGATAGAGTGAGGGCGATAGATAGAGTGAGGGCGATAGATAGAGTGAGGGCGATAGATAGAGTGAGGGCGATAGATAGAGTGAGGGCGATAGATAGTGAGGGCGATAGATAGATAGATAGTGAGGGCGATAGATAGAGTGAGGGCGATAGATAGAGTGAGGGCAATAGATAGATAGATAGAGAGAGGGCGATAGATAGTGAGGGCGATAGATAGTGAGGGCGATAGATAGTGAGGGCGATAGATAGTGAGGGCGATAGATAGAGTGAGGGCGATAGATAGAGTGAGGGCGATAGATAGAGTGAGGGCGATAGATAGAGTGATAGATAGATAGATAGTGAGGGCGATAGATAGAGTGAGGGAGATAGATATAGAGATAGAGTGAGGGCGATAGATAGAGTGAGGGCGATAGATAGATAGATAGATAGATAGATAGATAGATAGATAGATAGATAGTGAGGGCGATAGATAGATAGATAGATAGTGAGGGCGATAGAGTGAGGGCGATAGAGTGAGGGCGATAGATAGATAGATAGTGAGGGCGATAGATAGAGTGAGGGCGATAGATAGAGTGAGGGCAATAGATAGATAGATAGAGAGAGGGCGATAGATAGTGAGGGCGATAGATAGTGAGGGCGATAGATAGTGAGGGCGATAGATAGTGAGGGCGATAGATAGAGTGAGGGCGATAGATAGAGTGAGGGCGATAGATAGAGTGAGGGCGATAGATAGAGTGATAGATAGATAGATAGTGAGGGCGATAGATAGAGTGAGGGAGATAGATATAGAGATAGAGTGAGGGCGATAGATAGAGTGAGGGCGATAGATAGATAGATAGATAGATAGATAGATAGATAGTGAGGGCGATAGATAGATAGATAGATAGTGAGGGCGATAGAGTGAGGGCGATAGAGTGAGGGCGATAGATAGAGTGAGGGCGATAGATAGAGTGAGGGCGATAGATAGATAGATAGATAGATAGTGAGGGCGATAGATAGAGTGAGGGCGATAGAGTGAGGGCGATAGATAGAGTGAGGGCGATAGATAGAGAGATAGATAGTGAGGGCGATAGAGTGAGGGCGATAGATAGAGTGAGGGCGATAGATAGAGTGAGGGCGATAGAGAGATAGATAGATAGAGAGATAGAGATAGAGTGAGGGCGATAGATAGAGTGAGGGCGATAGATAGAGTGAGGGCGATAGAGTGAGGGCGATAGAGTGAGGGCGATAGAGTGAGGGCGATAGAGTGAGGGCGATAGAGTGAGGGCGATAGAGTGAGGGCGATAGAGTGAGGGCGATAGAGTGAGGGCGATAGAGTGAGGGCGATAGAGTGAGGGCGATAGAGTGAGGGCGATAGAGTGAGGGCGATAGAGTGAGGGCGATAGAGTGAGGGCGATAGAGTGAGGGCGATAGATAGAGTGAGGGCGATAGATAGAGAGATAGATAGATAGATAGTGAGGGCGATAGATAGAGTGAGGGCGATAGATAGAGTGAGGGCGATAGATAGAGTGAGGGCGATAGATAGAGAGATAGATAGTGAGGGCGATAGATAGATAGATAGTGAGGGCGATAGATAGAGTGAGGGCAAAAGATAGAGTGAGGGCGATAGATAGAGTGAGGGCGATAGATAGAGTGAGGGCGATAGATAGAGTGAGGGCGATAGATAGAGTGAGGGCGATAGATAGAGTGAGGGCGATAGATAGAGTGAGGGCGATAGATAGAGTGAGGGCGATAGATAGTGAGGGCGATAGATGGATAGAGTGAGGGCGATAGATGGATAGAGTGAGGGCGATAGATGGATAGAGTGAGGGCGATAGATGGATAGAGTGAGGGCGATAGATGGATAGAGTGAGGGCGATAGATGGATAGAGTGAGGGCGATAGATGGATAGAGTGAGGGCGATAGATGGATAGAGTGAGGGCGATAGATGGATAGAGTGAGGGCGATAGATGGATAGAGTGAGGGCGATAGATAGAGTGAGGGCGATAGATGGATAGAGTGAGGGCGATAGATGGAGAGAGTGAGGGCGATAGATGGAGAGAGTGAGGGCGATAGAGAGAGAGAGTGAAGGCGATAGATAGAGTGAGGGCGATAGATAGAGTGAGGGCGATAGATAGAGTGAGGGCGATAGATAGAGTGAGGGCGATAGATAGAGTGAGGGCGATAGAGTGAGGGCGATAGAGTGAGGGCGATAGAGTGAGGGCGATAGAGTGAGGGCGATAGAGTGAGGGCGATAGAGTGAGGGCGATAGAGTGAGGGCGATAGAGTGAGGGCGATAGAGTGAGGGCGATAGAGTGAGGGCGATAGAGTGAGGGCGATAGAGTGAGGGCGATAGAGTGAGGGCGATAGAGTGAGGGCGATAGAGTGAGGGCGATAGAGTGAGGGCGATGGATAGAGTGAGGGCGATGGATAGAGTGAGGGCGATGGATAGAGTGAGGGCGATGGATAGAGTGAGGGCGATAGAGTGAGGGTGATAGATAGATAGATAGAGATAGAGTGAGGGAGATAGATAGAGTGAGGGAGATAGATAGAGTGAGGGAGATAGATAGAGTGAGGGAGATAGATAGAGTGAGGGAGATAGATAGAGTGAGGGAGATAGATAGAGTGAGGGAGATAGATAGAGTGAGGGCGATAGATAGAGTGAGGACGATAGAGTGAGGACGATAGAGTGAGGACGATAGAGTGAGGACGATAGAGTGAGGACGATAGAGTGAGGACGATAGAGTGAGGACGATAGAGTGAGGACGATAGAGTGAGGACGATAGAGTGAGGGCGATAGAGTGAGGACGATAGATAGAGTGAGGGCGATAGATAGAGTGAGGGCAATAGATAGAGTGAGGGCGATAGATAGAGTGAGGGCGATAGATAGAGAGATAGATAGATAGTGAGGGCGATAGATAGAGTGAGGGCGATAGATAGAGTGAGGGCGATAGATAGAGTGAGGGCGATAGATAGAGTGAGGGCGATAGATAGAGTGAGGGCGATAGATAGAGAGATAGATAGATAGTGAGGGCGATAGATAGAGTGAGGGCGATAGATAGAGTGAGGGCGATAGATAGAGTGAGGGCGATAGATAGAGAGATAGATAGATAGATAGTGAGGGCGATAGATAGATAGATAGATAGTGAGGGCGATAGATAGAGTGAGGGCGATAGATAGAGTGAGGGCAATAGATAGATAGATAGAGAGAGGGAGATAGATAGAGTGAGGGCGATAGAGTGAGGGCAATAGATAGATAGATAGAGATAGAGTGAGGGAGATAGATAGAGTGAGGGCAATAGATAGAGTGAGGGCGATAGATAGAGTGAGGGCGATAGATGGATAGAGTGAGGGCAATAGATAGAGTGAGGGCGATAGATAGAGAGATAGATAGATAGTGAGGGCGATAGATAGATAGATAGTTAGGGCGATAGATAGAGTGAGGGCGATAGATAGAGTGAGGGCGATAGATAGAGTGAGGGCGATAGAGTGAGGGCGATAGATAGAGAGATAGATAGATAGATAGTGAGGGCGATAGAGTGAGGGCGATAGAGTGAGGGCGATAGAGTGAGGGCGATAGATAGAGTGAGGGCGATAGATAGAGAGATAGATAGATAGATAGATAGTGAGGGCGATAGATAGAGTGAGGGCGATAGATAGAGTGAGGGCGATAGATAGAGTGAGGGCGATAGATAGAGTGAGGGCGATAGATAGAGTGAGGGCGATAGATAGAGTGAGGGCGATAGATAGAGTGATAGATAGATAGTGAGGGCGATAGATAGAGTGAGGGCGATAGATAGAGTGAGGGCGATAGATAGAGTGAGGGCGATAGATAGAGTGAGGGCGATAGATAGAGTGAGGGCGATAGATAGAGTGAGGGCGATAGATAGAGTGAGGGCGATAGATAGAGTGATAGATAGATAGTGAGGGCGATAGATAGAGTGAGGGCGATAGATAGAGTGAGGGTGATAGATAGAGTGAGGGCGATAGATAGAGAGATAGAGATAGAGTGAGGGCGATAGATAGAGTGAGGGAGATAGATAGATAGATAGTGAGGGCGATAGATAGATAGATAGATAGTGAGGGCGATAGAGTGAGGGCGATAGAGTGAGGGCGATAGATAGTGAGGGCGATAGATAGTGAGGGCGATAGATAGTGAGGGCGATAGATAGTGAGGGCGATAGATAGTGAGGGCGATAGATAGTGAGGGCGATAGATAGAGTGAGGGCGATAGATAGAGTGAGGGCGATAGATAGAGTGAGGGAGATAGAGAGATAGAGTGAGGGCGATAGAGTGAGGGCAATAGATAGATAGATAGAGATAGAGTGAGGGCGATAGATAGAGTGAGGGCGATAGATAGAGTGAGGGCGATAGATAGAGTGAGGGCGATAGATAGAGTGAGGGCGATAGATAGAGTGAGGGCGATAGATAGAGTGAGGGCAATAGATAGATAGATAGAGAGAGGGCGATAGATAGTGAGGGCGATAGATAGTGAGGGCGATAGATAGTGAGGGCGATAGATAGAGTGAGGGCGATAGATAGAGTGAGGGCGATAGATAGAGTGAGGGCGATAGATAGATAGATAGTGAGGGCGATAGATAGATAGATAGATAGTGAGGGCGATAGAGTGAGGGCGATAGAGTGAGGGCGATAGATAGAGTGAGGGCGATAGATAGAGAGATAGATAGATAGATAGTGAGGGCGATAGATAGAGTGAGGGCGATAGAGTGAGGGCGATAGATAGAGAGATAGATAGTGAGGGCGATAGAGTGAGGGCGATAGATAGAGTGAGGGCGATAGATAGATAGATAGTGAGGGCGATAGATAGAGTGAGGGCGATAGATAGAGTGAGGGCAATAGATAGATAGATAGAGAGAGGGCGATAGATAGTGAGGGCGATAGATAGTGAGGGCGATAGATAGTGAGGGCGATAGATAGTGAGGGCGATAGATAGTGAGGGCGATAGATAGAGTGAGGGCGATAGATAGAGTGAGGGCGATAGATAGAGTGAGGGCGATAGATAGATAGATAGTGAGGGCGATAGATAGATAGTGAGGGCGATAGAGTGAGGGCGATAGAGTGAGGGCGATAGATAGAGTGAGGGCGATAGATAGAGAGATAGATAGATAGATAGTGAGGGCGATAGATAGAGTGAGGGCGATAGAGTGAGGGCGATAGATAGAGAGATAGATAGTGAGGGCGATAGAGTGAGGGCGATAGATAGAGTGAGGGCGATAGATAGAGTGAGGGCGATAGATAGAGTGAGGGCGATAGAGAGATAGATAGATAGAGAGATAGAGATAGAGTGAGGGCGATAGATAGAGTGAGGGCGATAGATAGAGTGAGGGCGATAGACTGAGGGCGATAGACTGAGGGCGATAGAGTGAGGGCGATAGAGTGAGGGCGATAGAGTGAGGGCGATAGATAGAGAGATAGATAGATAGATAGTGAGGGCGATAGATAGAGTGAGGGCGATAGATAGAGTGAGGGCGATAGATAGAGTGAGGGCGATAGATAGAGAGATAGATAGATAGTGAGGGCGATAGATAGATAGATAGTGAGGGCGATAGATAGAGTGAGGGCAATAGATAGAGTGAGGGCGATAGATAGAGTGAGGGCGATAGATAGAGTGAGGGCGATAGATAGAGTGAGGGCGATAGAGAGATAGATAGATAGAGAGATAGAGATAGAGTGAGGGCGATAGATAGAGTGAGGGCGATAGATAGAGTGAGGGCGATAGAGTGAGGGCGATAGATAGAGAGATAGATAGATAGTGAGGGCGATAGATAGAGTGAGGGCGATAGATAGAGTGAGGGCGATAGATAGAGTGAGGGCGATAGATAGAGAGATAGTGAGGGCGATAGTGTGAGGGCGATAGATAGATAGATAATGAGGGCGATAGATAGAGTGAGGGCGATAGATAGAGTGAGGGCGATAGATAGAGTGAGGGCGATAGATAGAGAGATAGATAGATAGTGAGGGCGATAGATAGATAGATAGATAGATAGTGAGGGCGATAGATAGATAGATAGTGAGGGCGATAGATAGATAGATAGTGAGGGCGATAGATAGATAGATAGATAGTGAGGGCGATAGATAGAGTGAGGGCGATAGATAGAGTGAGGGCGATAGATAGAGTGATAGATAGATAGTGAGGGCGATAGATAGAGTGAGGGCGATAGATAGAGTGAGGGCGATAGAGTGAGGGCGATAGATAGAGTGAGGGCGATAGATAGAGTGAGGGCGATAGATAGAGTGATAGATAGATAGTGAGGGCGGTAGATAGAGTGAGGGCGATAGATAGAGTGAGGGCGATAGATAGATAGATAGATAGTGAGGGCGATAGATAGAGTGAGGGTGATGGATAGAGTGAGGGTGATGGATAGAGTGAGGGTGATGGATAGAGTGAGGGTGATAGATAGAGTGAGGGCGATAGATAGAGTGAGGGCGATAGATAGAGAGATAGAGAGATAGATAGATAGATAGATAGTGAGGGCGATAGATAGATAGATAGATAGTGAGGGCGATAGAGTGAGGGCGATAGAGCGAGGGCGATAGATAGAGTGAGGGCGATAGATAGAGAGATAGATAGATAGATAGTGAGGGCGATAGATAGAGAGATAGATAGATAGAGTGAGGGCGATAGATAGAGAGATAGATAGTGAGGGCGATAGAGTGAGGGCGATAGAGTGAGGGCGACAGATAGAGTGAGGGCGATAGATAGAGTGAGGGCGATAGATAGAGTGAGGGCGATAGATAGAGTGAGGGCGATAGAGAGATAGATAGATAGAGAGATAGAGATAGAGTGAGGGCGATAGATAGAGTGAGGGAGATAGATAGAGTGAGAGCGATAGATAGAGTGATACATAAATAGTGAGGGCGATAGATAGAGAGATAGAGATAGAGTGAGGGCGATAGATTGAGGGCGATAGAGTGAGGGCGATAGAGTGAGGGCGATAGAGTGAGGGCGATAGATGGATAGAGTGAGGGCGATAGATGGATAGAGTGAGGGCGATAGATGGATAGAGTGAGGACGATAGATGGATAGAGTGAGGGCGATAGAGTGAGGGCGATAGAGTGAGGGCGATAGAGTGAGGACAATAGAGAGGGCGATAGAGTGAGGGTGATAGAGTGAGGGCGATAGATAGATAGATAGATAGATAGAGATAGAGTGAGGGAGATAGATAGAGTGAGGACAATAGATAGAGTGAGGACAATAGATAGAGTGAGGACAATAGATAGATAGAGTGAGGACGATAGATGGATAGAGTGAGGACGATAGAGTGAGGACGATAGAGTGAGGGCGATAGAGTGAGGGCGATAGAGTGAGGGCGATAGATAGAGTGAGGGCGATAGATAGAGTGAGGGCGATAGATAGAGTGAGGGCGATAGAGTGAGAGCGATAGATAGAGTGATACATAAATAGTGAGGGCGATAGATAGAGAGATAGAGATAGAGTGAGGGCGATAGATTGAGGGCGATAGATTGAGGGCGATAGAGTGAGGGCGATAGAGTGAGGGCGATAGATAGATAGATAGATAGATAGTGAGGGCGATAGATAGATAGATAGATAGATAGTGAGGGCGATAGATAGATAGATAGATAGATAGTGAGGGCGATAGATAGATAGATAGATAGTGAGGGCGATAGATAGAGTGAGGGTGATGGATAGAGTGAGGGTGATGGATAGAGTGAGGGTGATAGATAGAGTGAGGGCGATAGATAGAGTGAGGGCGATAGATAGAGTGAGGGCGATAGATAGAGTGATAGATAGATAGATAGTGAGGGCGATAGATAGAGTGAGGGCGATAGATAGAGTGAGGGCGATAGATAGAGTGAGGGCGATAGATAGAGTGAGGGCGATAGATAGAGAGATAGATAGATAGTGAGGGCGATAGATAGAGTGAGGGCGATAGATAGAGTGAGGGCGATAGATAGAGTGAGGGCGATAGATAGAGAGATAGATAGATAGTGAGGGCGATAGATAGAGTGAGGGCGATAGATAGAGTGAGGGCGATAGATAGAGTGAGGGCGATAGATAGAGTGAGGGCGATAGATAGAGAGATAGATAGATAGTGAGGGCGATAGATAGATAGATAGTGAGGGCGATAGATAGATAGATAGTGAGGGCGATAGATAGAGTGAGGGCGATAGATAGAGTGAGGGCAATAGATAGATAGATAGAGAGAGGGAGATAGATAGAGTGAGGGCGATAGAGTGAGGGCAATAGATAGATAGATAGAGATAGAGTGAGGGAGATAGATAGAGTGAGGGCAATAGATAGAGTGAGGGCGATAGATAGAGTGAGGGCGATAGATGGATAGAGTGAGGGCAATAGATAGAGTGAGGGCGATAGATAGAGAGATAGATAGATAGTGAGGGCGATAGATAGATAGATAGTTAGGGCGATAGATAGAGTGAGGGCGATAGATAGAGTGAGGGCGATAGATAGAGTGAGGGCGATAGATAGAGTGAGGGCGATAGAGTGAGGGCGATAGATAGATAGATAGTGAGGGCGATAGAGTGAGGGCGATAGAGTGAGGGCGATAGAGTGAGGGCGATAGATAGAGTGAGGGCGATAGATAGAGAGATAGATAGATAGATAGTGAGGGCGATAGATAGAGTGAGGGCGATAGATAGAGTGAGGGCGATAGATAGAGTGAGGGCGATAGATAGAGTGAGGGCGATAGATAGAGTGAGGGCGATAGAGTGAGGGCGATAGAGTGAGGGCGATAGATAGAGTGAGGGCGATAGATAGAGTGATAGATAGATAGTGAGGGCGATAGAGTGAGGGCGATAGATAGAGTGAGGGCGATAGATAGAGAGATAGAGATAGAGTGAGGGCGATAGATAGAGTGAGGGAGATAGATAGATAGATAGTGAGGGCGATAGATAGATAGATAGATAGTGAGGGCGATAGAGTGAGGGCGATAGAGTGAGGGCGATAGATAGTGAGGGCGATAGATAGTGAGGGCGATAGATAGTGAGGGCGATAGATAGAGTGAGGGCGATAGATAGAGTGAGGGCGATAGATAGAGTGAGGGCGATAGATAGAGTGAGGGCGATAGATAGAGAGATAGATAGTGAGGGCGATAGAGTGAGGGCGATAGATAGAGTGAGGGCGATAGATAGAGTGAGGGCGATAGAGAGATAGAGAGATAGATAGTGAGGGCGATAGAGTGAGGGCGATAGATAGAGTGAGGGCGATAGATAGAGTGAGGGCAATAGATAGAGTGAGGGCGATAGATAGAGTGAGGGCGATAGATAGAGTGAGGGCGATAGATAGAGTGAGGGCGATAGATAGAGTGAGGGCGATAGATAGAGTGAGGGCGATAGATAGAGTGAGGGCGATAGAGAGATAGATAGATAGAGAGATAGAGATAGAGTGAGGGCGATAGATAGAGTGAGGGCGATAGATAGAGTGAGGGCGATAGATAGAGTGAGGGCGATAGATAGAGTGATAGATAGATAGTGAGGGCGGTAGATAGAGTGAGGGCGATAGATAGAGTGAGGGCGATAGATAGAGTGAGGGCGATAGATAGAGTGAGGGCGATAGATAGAGTGAGGGCGATAGATAGAGTGAGGGCGATAGATAGAGAGATAGATAGATAGATAGTGAGGGCGATAGATAGAGTGAGGGCGATAGATAGAGTGAGGGCGATAGATAGAGTGAGGGCGATAGATAGAGAGATAGTGAGGGCGATAGTGTGAGGGCGATAGATAGATAGATAATGAGGGCGATAGATAGAGTGAGGGCGATAGATAGAGTGAGGGCGATAGATAGAGAGATAGATAGATAGTGAGGGCGATAGATAGATAGATAGTGAGGGCGATAGATAGAGTGAGGGCAATAGATAGAGTGAGGGCGATAGATAGAGTGAGGGCGATAGATAGAGTGAGGGCGATAGAGTGAGGGCGATAGATAGAGTGAGGGCGATAGATAGAGTGAGGGCGATAGATAGAGTGAGGGCGATAGATAGAGTGAGGGCGATAGATAGAGTGAGGGCGATAGATAGAGTGAGGGCGATAGATAGAGAGATAGATAGATAGATAGTGAGGGCGATAGATAGAGTGAGGGCGATAGATAGAGTGAGGGCGATAGATAGAGTGAGGGCGATAGATAGAGTGAGGGCGATAGATAGAGAGATAGTGAGGGCGATAGTGTGAGGGCGATAGATAGATAGATAATGAGGGCGATAGAGTGAGGGCGATAGATAGAGTGAGGGCGATAGATAGAGTGAGGGCGATAGATAGAGAGATAGATAGATAGTGAGGGCGATAGATAGATAGATAGTGAGGGCGATAGATAGATAGTGAGGGCGATAGATAGATAGATAGTGAGGGCGATAGATAGAGTGAGGGCGATAGATAGAGTGAGGGCGATAGATAGAGTGAGGGCGATAGATAGAGTGATAGATAGATAGTGAGGGCGATAGATAGAGTGAGGGCGATAGATAGAGTGAGGGCGATAGAGTGAGGGCGATAGAGTGAGGGCGATAGAGTGAGGGCGATAGATAGAGTGAGGGCGATAGATAGAGTGAGGGCGATAGATAGAGTGAGGGCGATAGATAGAGTGATAGATAGATAGTGAGGGCGGTAGATAGAGTGAGGGCGATAGATAGAGTGAGGGCGATAGATAGATAGATAGATAGATAGATAGTGAGGGCGATAGATAGAGTGAGGGTGATAGATAGAGTGAGGGTGATAGATAGAGTGAGGGTGATAGATAGAGTGAGGGTGATAGATAGAGTGAGGGTGATAGATAGAGTGAGGGCGATAGATAGAGTGAGGGCGATAGATAGAGTGAGGGCGATAGATAGAGTGAGGGCGATAGATAGAGAGATAGAGAGATAGATAGATAGATAGATAGATAGTGAGGGCGATAGATAGATAGATAGATAGTGAGGGCGATAGAGTGAGGGCGATAGAGCGAGGGCGATAGATAGAGTGAGGGCGATAGATAGAGTGAGGGCGATAGAGTGAGGGCGATAGAGTGAGGGCGATAGATAGAGAGATAGATAGATAGATAGTGAGGGCGATAGATAGAGAGATAGATAGATAGAGTGAGGGCGATAGATAGAGAGATAGATAGTGAGGGCGATAGAGTGAGGGCAATAGAGTGAGGGCGATAGAGTGAGGGCGATAGAGTGAGGGCGATAGATAGAGTGAGGGCGATAGATAGAGTGAGGGCGATAGATAGAGTGAGGGCGATAGATAGAGTGAGGGCGATAGAGAGATAGATAGATAGAGAGATAGAGATAAAGTGAGGGCGATAGATAGAGTGAGGGCGATAGATAGAGTGAGGGCGATAGAGTGTGGGCGATAGATAGAGAGATAGATAGATAGATAGATAGTGAGGGCGATAGATAGAGTGAGGGCGATAGATAGAGTGAGGGCGATAGATAGAGTGAGGGCGATAGATAGAGTGAGGGCGATAGATAGAGAGATAGTGAGGGCGATAGTGTGAGGGCGATAGTGTGAGGGCGATAGATAGATAGATAATGAGGGCGATAGATAGAGTGAGGGCGATAGATAGAGTGAGGGCGATAGATAGAGAGATAGATAGATAGTGAGGGCGATAGATAGATAGATAGTGAGGGCGATAGAGTGAGGGCAATAGATAGAGTGAGGGCGATAGATAGAGTGAGGGCGATAGATAGAGTGAGGGCGATAGAGTGAGGGCGATAGATAGAGTGAGGGCGATAGATAGAGTGAGGGCGATAGATAGAGTGAGGGCGATAGATAGAGTGAGGGCGATAGATAGAGTGAGGGCGATAGAGTGAGGGCGATAGATAGAGAGATAGATAGATAGATAGTGAGGGCGATAGATAGAGTGAGGGCGATAGATAGAGTGAGGGCGATAGATAGAGTGAGGGCGATAGATAGAGTGAGGGCGATAGATAGAGAGATAGTGAGGGCGATAGTGTGAGGGGATAGATAGATAGATAATGAGGGCGATAGAGTGAGGGCGATAGATAGAGTGAGGGCGATAGATAGAGTGAGGGCGATAGATAGAGAGATAGATAGATAGTGAGGGCGATAGATAGATAGATAGTGAGGGCGATAGATAGATAGTGAGGGCGATAGATAGATAGATAGTGAGGGCGATAGATAGAGTGAGGGCGATAGATAGAGTGAGGGCGATAGATAGAGTGAGGGCGATAGATAGAGTGATAGATAGATAGTGAGGGCGATAGATAGAGTGAGGGCGATAGATAGAGTGAGGGCGATAGATAGAGTGAGGGCGATAGATAGAGTGATAGATAGATAGTGAGGGCGGTAGATAGAGTGAGGGCGATAGATAGAGTGAGGGCGATAGATAGATAGATAGATAGATAGTGAGGGCGATAGATAGAGTGAGGGTGATAGATAGAGTGAGGGTGATAGATAGAGTGAGGGCGATAGATAGAGTGAGGGCGATAGATATAGAGATAGAGTGAGGGCGATAGATAGAGTGAGGGCGATAGATAGAGAGATAGAGAGATAGATAGATAGATAGATAGATAGATAGTGAGGGCGATAGATAGATAGATAGTGAGGGCGATAGAGTGAGGGCGATAGAGCGAGGGCGATAGATAGAGTGAGGGCGATAGATAGAGTGAGGGCGATAGATAGAGTGAGGGCGATAGAGTGAGGGCGATAGATAGAGAGATAGATAGATAGATAGTGAGGGCGATAGATAGAGAGATAGATAGATAGAGTGAGGGCGATAGATAGAGAGATAGATAGTGAGGGCGATAGAGTGAGGGCGATAGAGTGAGGGCGATAGAGTGAGGGCGATAGAGTGAGGGCGATAGATAGAGTGAGGGCGATAGATAGAGTGAGGGCGATAGATAGAGTGAGGGCGATAGATAGAGTGAGGGCGATAGATAGAGTGAGGGCGATAGAGAGATAGATAGATAGAGAGATAGAGATAGAGTGAGGGCGATAGATAGAGTGAGGGAGATAGATAGATAGATAGTGAGGGCGATAGATAGATAGATAGATAGTGAGGGCGATAGAGTGAGGGCGATAGAGTGAGGGCGATAGATAGTGAGGGCGATAGATAGTGAGGGCGATAGATAGTGAGGGCGATAGATAGTGAGGGCGATAGATAGAGTGAGGGCGATAGATAGAGTGAGGGCGATAGATAGAGTGAGGGCGATAGATAGAGAGATAGATAGTGAGGGCGATAGAGTGAGGGCGATAGATAGAGTGAGGGCGATAGATAGAGTGAGGGCGATAGATAGAGTGAGGGCGATAGAGTGTGGGCGATAGATAGAGAGATAGATAGATAGATAGATAGTGAGGGCGATAGAGTGAGGGCGATAGAGTGAGGGCGATAGAGTGAGGGCGATAGAGTGAGGGCGATAGAGTGAGGGCGATAGAGTGAGGGCGATAGAGTGAGGGCGATAGAGTGAGGGCGATAGAGTGAGGGCGATAGATAGAGTGAGGGCGATAGATAGAGTGAGGGCGATAGATAGAGTGAGGGCGATAGATAGAGAGATAGATAGATGGATAGTGAGGGCGATAGATAGATAGATAGTGAGGGCGATAGATAGATAGATAGTGAGGGCGATAGATAGAGTGAGGGCGATAGATAGAGAGATAGATAGATAGATAGATAGTGAGGGCGATAGATAGAGTGAGGGCGATAGATAGAGTGAGGGCGATAGATAGATAGATAGTTAGGGCGATAGAGTGAGGGCGATAGAGTGAGGGCGATAGATAGAGTGAGGGCGATAGATAGAGTGAGGGCGATAGATAGAGTGAGGGCGATAGATAGAGAGATAGATAGATAGTGAGGGCGATAGATAGAGAGATAGATAGATAGTGAGGGCGATAGATAGAGTGAGGGCAATAGATAGAGTGAGGGCGATAGATAGAGTGAGGGCGATAGATAGAGTGAGGGCGATAGAGTGAGGGCGATAGATAGAGTGAGGGCGATAGATAGAGTGAGGGCGATAGATAGAGTGAGGGCGATAGATAGAGTGAGGGCGATAGATAGAGTGAGGGCGATAGAGTGAGGGCGATAGATAGAGAGATAGATAGATAGATAGTGAGGGCGATAGATAGAGTGAGGGCGATAGATAGAGTGAGGGCGATAGATAGAGTGAGGGCGATAGATAGAGAGATAGTGAGGGCGATAGTGTGAGGGGATAGATAGATAGATAATGAGGGCGATAGAGTGAGGGCGATAGATAGAGTGAGGGCGATAGATAGAGTGAGGGCGATAGATAGAGAGATAGATAGATAGTGAGGGCGATAGATAGATAGATAGTGAGGGCGATAGATAGATAGTGATTGCGATAGATAGATAGATAGTGAGGGCGATAGATAGAGTGAGGGCGATAGATAGAGTGAGGGCGATAGATAGAGTGAGGGCGATAGATAGAGTGATAGATAGATAGTGAGGGCGATAGATAGAGTGAGGGCGATAGATAGAGTGAGGGCGATAGATAGAGTGAGGGCGATAGATAGAGTGAGGGCGATAGATAGAGTGAGGGCGATAGATAGAGTGATAGATAGATAGTGAGGGCGGTAGATAGAGTGAGGGCGATAGAGTGAGGGCGATAGATAGATAGATAGATAGATAGTGAGGGCGATAGATAGAGTGAGGGTGATAGATAGAGTGAGGGTGATAGATAGAGTGAGGGTGATAGATAGAGTGAGGGCGATAGATAGAGTGAGGGCGATAGATATAGAGATAGAGTGAGGGCGATAGATAGAGTGAGGGCGATAGATAGAGAGATAGAGAGATAGATAGATAGATAGATAGATAGATAGTGAGGGCGATAGATAGATAGATAGATAGTGAGGGCGATAGAGTGAGGGCGATAGAGCGAGGGCGATAGATAGAGTGAGGGCGATAGAGTGAGGGCGATAGATAGAGAGATAGATAGATAGATAGTGAGGGCGATAGATAGAGAGATAGATAGAGTGAGGGCGATAGATAGAGAGATAGATAGTGAGGGCGATAGAGTGAGGGCGATAGAGTGAGGGCGATAGAGTGAGGGCGATAGAGTGAGGGCGATAGATAGAGTGAGGGCGATAGATAGAGTGAGGGCGATAGATAGAGTGAGGGCGATAGATAGAGTGAGGGCGATAGATAGAGTGAGGGCGATAGATAGAGTGAGGGCGATAGAGAGATAGATAGATAGAGAGATAGAGATAGAGTGAGGGCGATAGATAGAGTGAGGGAGATAGATAGATAGATAGTGAGGGCGATAGATAGATAGATAGATAGTGAGGGCGATAGAGTGAGGGCGATAGAGTGAGGGCGATAGATAGTGAGGGCGATAGATAGTGAGGGCGATAGATAGTGAGGGCGATAGATAGTGAGGGCGATAGATAGAGTGAGGGCGATAGATAGAGTGAGGGCGATAGATAGAGTGAGGGCGATAGATAGAGAGATAGATAGTGAGGGCGATAGAGTGAGGGCGATAGATAGAGTGAGGGCGATAGATAGAGTGAGGGCGATAGATAGAGTGAGGGCGATAGAGTGTGGGCGATAGATAGAGAGATAGATAGATAGATAGATAGTGAGGGCGATAGAGTGAGGGCGATAGAGTGAGGGCGATAGAGTGAGGGCGATAGAGTGAGGGCGATAGAGTGAGGGCGATAGAGTGAGGGCGATAGAGTGAGGGCGATAGAGTGAGGGCGATAGATAGAGTGAGGGCGATAGAGTGAGGGCGATAGATAGAGTGAGGGCGATAGATAGAGTGAGGGCGATAGATAGAGTGAGGGCGATAGATAGAGAGATAGATAGATGGATAGTGAGGGCGATAGATAGATAGATAGTGAGGGCGATAGATAGATAGATAGTGAGGGCGATAGATAGAGTGAGGGCGATAGATAGAGAGATAGATAGATAGATAGATAGTGAGGGCGATAGATAGAGTGAGGGCGATAGATAGAGTGAGGGCGATAGATAGATAGATAGTTAGGGCGATAGAGTGAGGGCGATAGAGTGAGGGCGATAGATAGAGTGAGGGCGATAGATAGAGTGAGGGCGATAGATAGAGTGAGGGCGATAGATAGAGTGAGGGCGATAGATAGAGTGAGGGCGATAGATAGAGAGATAGATAGATAGATAGTGAGGGCGATAGATAGATAGATAGTGAGGGCGATAGATAGAGTGAGGGCGATAGATAGTGAGGGCGATAGATAGTGAGGGCGATAGATAGAGTGAGGGCGATAGATAGAGTGAGGGCGATAGATAGAGAGATAGATAGATAGATAGTGAGGGCGATAGATAGATAGATAGTGAGGGCGATAGATAGATAGATAGTGAGGGCGATAGATAGAGTGAGGGCGATAGATAGATAGATAGTTAGGGCGATAGAGTGAGGGCGATAGAGTGAGGGCGATAGAGTGAGGGCGATAGATAGAGTGAGGGCGATAGATAGAGTGAGGGCGATAGATAGAGTGATAGATAGATAGTGAGGGCGATAGATAGAGTGAGGGCGATAGATAGAGTGAGGGCGATAGATAGAGTGAGGGCGATAGATAGAGTGAGGGCGATAGATAGAGTGAGGGCGATAGATAGAGTGATAGATAGATAGTGAGGGCGATAGATAGAGTGAGGGCGATAGATAGTGAGGGGGATAGATAGTGAGGGCGATAGATAGAGTGAGGGCGATAGATAGAGTGAGGGCGATAGATAGAGAGATAGATAGATAGATAGTGAGGGCGATAGATAGATAGATAGTGAGGGCGATAGATAGATAGATAGTGAGGGCGATAGATAGAGTGAGGGCGATAGATAGATAGATAGTTAGGGCGATAGAGTGAGGGCGATAGAGTGAGGGCGATAGAGTGAGGGCGATAGATAGAGTGAGGGCGATAGATAGAGTGAGGGCGATAGATAGAGTGATAGATAGATAGTGAGGGCGATAGATAGAGTGAGGGCGATAGATAGAGTGAGGGCGATAGATAGAGTGAGGGCGATAGATAGAGTGAGGGCGATAGATAGAGTGAGGGCGATAGATAGAGTGATAGATAGATAGAGTGAGGGCGATAGATAGAGAGATAGATAGTGAGGGCGATAGAGTGAGGGCGATAGATAGAGTGAGGGCGATAGATAGAGTGAGGGCGATAGATAGAGTGAGGGCGATAGAGTGTGGGCGATAGATAGAGAGATAGATAGATAGATAGATAGTGAGGGCGATAGAGTGAGGGCGATAGAGTGAGGGCGATAGAGTGAGGGCGATAGAGTGAGGGCGATAGAGTGAGGGCGATAGAGTGAGGGCGATAGAGTGAGGGCGATAGAGTGAGGGCGATAGATAGAGTGAGGGCGATAGAGTGAGGGCGATAGATAGAGTGAGGGCGATAGATAGAGTGAGGGCGATAGATAGAGTGAGGGCGATAGATAGAGAGATAGATAGATGGATAGTGAGGGCGATAGATAGATAGATAGTGAGGGCGATAGATAGATAGATAGTGAGGGCGATAGATAGAGTGAGGGCGATAGATAGAGAGATAGATAGATAGATAGATAGTGAGGGCGATAGATAGAGTGAGGGCGATAGATAGAGTGAGGGCGATAGATAGATAGATAGTTAGGGCGATAGAGTGAGGGCGATAGAGTGAGGGCGATAGATAGAGTGAGGGCGATAGATAGAGTGAGGGCGATAGATAGAGTGAGGGCGATAGATAGAGTGAGGGCGATAGATAGAGTGAGGGCGATAGATAGAGAGATAGATAGATAGATAGTGAGGGCGATAGATAGATAGATAGTGAGGGCGATAGATAGAGTGAGGGCGATAGATAGTGAGGGCGATAGATAGAGTGAGGGCGATAGATAGAGTGAGGGCGATAGATAGAGAGATAGATAGATAGATAGTGAGGGCGATAGATAGATAGATAGTGAGGGCGATAGATAGATAGATAGTGAGGGCGATAGATAGAGTGAGGGCGATAGATAGATAGATAGTTAGGGCGATAGAGTGAGGGCGATAGAGTGAGGGCGATAGAGTGAGGGCGATAGATAGAGTGAGGGCGATAGATAGAGTGAGGGCGATAGATAGAGTGATAGATAGATAGTGAGGGCGATAGATAGAGTGAGGGCGATAGATAGAGTGAGGGCGATAGATAGAGAGATAGATAGTGAGGGCGATAGAGTGAGGGCGATAGATAGAGTGAGGGCGATAGATAGAGTGAGGGCGATAGATAGAGTGAGGGCGATAGAGTGTGGGCGATAGATAGAGTGAGGGCGATAGATAGAGTGAGGGCGATAGATAGAGTGAGGGCGATAGAGAGATAGATAGATAGAGAGATAGAGATAGAGTGAGGGCGATAGATAGAGTGAGGGAGATAGATAGATAGATAGTGAGGGCGATAGATAGATAGATAGATAGTGAGGGCGATAGAGTGAGGGCGATAGAGTGAGGGCGATAGATAGTGAGGGCGATAGATAGTGAGGGCGATAGATAGTGAGGGCGATAGATAGTGAGGGCGATAGATAGAGTGAGGGCGATAGATAGAGTGAGGGCGATAGATAGAGTGAGGGCGATAGATAGAGAGATAGATAGTGAGGGCGATAGAGTGAGGGCGATAGATAGAGTGAGGGCGATAGATAGAGTGAGGGCGATAGATAGAGTGAGGGCGATAGAGTGTGGGCGATAGATAGAGAGATAGATAGATAGATAGATAGTGAGGGCGATAGAGTGAGGGCGATAGAGTGAGGGCGATAGAGTGAGGGCGATAGAGTGAGGGCGATAGATAGAGTGAGGGCGATAGATAGAGTGAGGGCGATAGATAGAGTGAGGGCGATAGATAGAGTGAGGGCGATAGATAGAGTGAGGGCGATAGATAGAGTGAGGGCGATAGATAGAGTGAGGGCGATAGATAGAGTGAGGGCGATAGATAGATAGATAGTTAGGGCGATAGAGTGAGGGCGATAGAGTGAGGGCGATAGATAGAGTGAGGGCGATAGATAGAGTGAGGGCGATAGATAGAGTGAGGGCGATAGATAGAGTGAGGGCGATAGATAGAGTGAGGGCGATAGATAGAGAGATAGATAGATAGATAGTGAGGGCGATAGATAGATAGATAGTGAGGGCGATAGATAGAGTGAGGGCGATAGATAGTGAGGGCGATAGATAGTGAGGGCGATAGATAGAGTGAGGGCGATAGATAGAGTGAGGGCGATAGATAGAGAGATAGATAGATAGATAGTGAGGGCGATAGATAGATAGATAGTGAGGGCGATAGATAGATAGATAGTGAGGGCGATAGATAGATAGATAGATAGATAGATAGATAGTGAGGGCGATAGATGGAGTGAGGGCGATAGATAGAGTGACAAGAGATAGAGTGAGGGCGATAGATAGTGAGGGCGATAGATAGAGAGATAGAGATAGAGTGAGGGCGATAGATAGAGTGAGGGCAATAGATAGATAGAGTGAGGGTCAGAGAGAGAGAGGGCGAGAGAGAGAGAGAGAGAGGGCGATAGAGAGAGAGATAGAGTGAGGGAGATAGGTAGATAGATAGAGTGAGTGCGATGGATAGATAGATAGATAGACAGACACTCTTTGGTAGCTACCCACTGGAAATAAAAAACACTGAACAAAGAAAAGCGTGCAGAATGTGAACAAATAGTGAAATACACAAATTGGCACCTTGAAAGACCACCAAAATGAGAACGCAAGTGGTTAACTAGTTTACGCACTTTTACATCATAGGCAGCAGCTGTGTAAGCTTTTCTCCACTTCTGTAACTGTGCATGATGGCATATGATGGAGAGCGAGGTGTGTGGTGTACTAGAGTGAAGTGTTCTAGTAAAAGATCACGTTTGACATGGTGCAAATCACAAGGTGAAGGTATGGTGTATATGAGTGATAGAAATATTTGCAAGAGGGAAAGGATAGCAACACTTGGTTGTTGAAAGTTCCTGCATGCACATCATGACGTACTTTTCCACACAATCCAGGATGACATGGATAAGTGAAGAGGGGGCGTAAGGGGGCAGGGCTGGAGTGCCAAAGTAAGGGAGAGGCAGTGTCATTGCTCCGCTACTATCCGTCATACCTTTATGAGGCTGTAAGCCCCCAAATGTGTACAAGGGGTGCGCTGCTTTGAATATTTATGCTACAGCAAATACAAACCTAAAGATGTTCTATTTACAGCAACTCAGCACATTTCTCGGGCCTGCCAGCCAACAGATCAAACACAGCCCACGGCCATTTGTACAGAATAAGCAAATTGTTTAAAAAATGCAATCATTAAAAAGTAAAAAAGAATCAAATTCCTTCTGGATGGATCAAACCATGTGAACCACTTGGAGCGCAAATTATCCAAACCGCTTGGCTGTATAGGCTCGAATACATGTATATTTTTTAACAGCGCAGTGCTTGTGTCCTTACCTGTGTGGTCCCACAGAGTTGTTTGTGCCCCAAAACATGCCTTTGTTCCGGATTGTGAACTGGATTCGGGTTTCAAAATCTGCAGGTCAACAGGTTCACCAGCCCCTTCTCTCCAACTACAGTTAGCTCTCACCCTTCCTCCCGGCCTCAAGTAGCTAAAAAGCACACAAAAGATATGCACGCCCGAAACGTTATCTTTTTTGGTATATTCCTAGCTGGATTTAGATTGCCTATAGGTTCGTGCAAATAGGCTTTAACCCCTTCTATGCTCATGACGGAGCCGCTCCGTCATGAGCCTTGGTTGAGCTGTGCTCATGACGGAGCGGTTCCGTCATGGCCCGCTTGGCGCGCCTGCGCGGCGTGAATTCTGCGCCTGCGCTGGACGTTCCATTGAGCGGGCGGGGCCATGATGGAACTGCTCCGTCATGAGCAGAGCTCAACCGCGGCTCGTGACGGAGCGGCTCCGTCACGAGCATGCGAGCGCCGCTCGGCCCCCCCGCCCTCTTAGCGCCGGGGCGGAATTCCCGCCGCAACGAAGGGGTTAAGAGTGAATGACCATTTTGAACAAAGAAGCGAGGCACATTTAAAGTTAGTGGTGCTGTCAGAGTGACTGCACTTGTTCTCCCTATGTCCCATGTCCGGAGTGATTAGTTGTTGCTGCCTTTTTGTTCTCGAAATGCCCCTTCTAAACAATTATTTTTTCACCCGCGCTGCAGGTTTGGTTCAACTGTTTTCACACAACACTGCAAACTTATTTCAGTGCATACTATTTTTTCTTTCCTCCATTGAAAGCCTGCGGCTCAGTTTTCGTGTGGCTTCCTTCAGCCATTCCTTACTTTTCACAAAACTAAGCATGCTGGTAAATGTAAGACCTTTAATTCGAATATAAAAAGCAGTTATAGTATGCAAATTACACTCGGCAACAGCTCCTGTACGTGTGGGAAGGGAAAAGGCAATATGTGAATGCCGGCACCCGCAAAGGAAATAACAGGGACGTCGGTGCTCGTAAACACAAGGAACTGCAGACTAACAACTAAACCAAATGTTTCTTAAGAAATGTCCAGGAGACAAAACAGGCAGGCACAATTGCATCAATCACATATAAGTAATTTTAAAAAACACGGAGGAATTGGATTTTGTTTTTTGTTGAAAGGGCCCAGTTTAGCAAAATACTACTTAGCCACTTTCTTTGAGAATGTGGAAAGCGCCTATACATCGTGGCACAAAACAATACGCCATTATGTTAAGCAGTAAAGTCTGTACTGGATATGCAGACACCTATTATACCCAGGTATGTGTACAGAAATACATGCACACACAGTCTTGTGTACATTCAGTTGCATAGATTAATTACAACTCTCTGCTAGTGCTACTCTACCGTTTACGCACCTCACTCATCTCATTAACGTAAAGTGCTGTGCTGCATGGCTGGCTCCTCGGGGCAGGAGAGACGCAACGATCGGGGCAAGCTGCAACGTGGGGGAACAAAAAAAAAGCATTTGTAATGCAATAGGTCTCGCATTTACCAGGGGTGTGGAATTCATTAAAATATCTACTTGTCAATGGGGCAGGTTGCTTCATAAATCTACTTGTCCTGTAACAAAATCCACTTGTCCCTTTGGTGGCATGTAGTGCTGCCACAAATTATGGCAGCAATCTCATTATATAAGAGCTCTTGTATAGCCTCTCTGATTATGCCAGGGCATATACCATAGTAGTGTTTGAATACTAGCAATCGTTTTATGTTGCCACGTTTCCACAGATCTACATTGGGACTGAAGATGGTGGTAAGCAGTAGTTCCAGGGTTGGAATGCCCTTTTGAGTCTGTGCAAACCTACTAACTTGCATATGTTAAGGGTTTTCAACAAATCTTCTCTAATCTTTCCCATACTGAGAAATATTGGAAATTTACTCCTGAGAGTGGCAGACCTTCTTTCAGAGTTGGGAAAAAAGTAGTTGGAGGGAAAATGAACTTTCAAACATCCAGGTTTCTCATGAGCAAATCTACACATGCATATTTGCTCAGGCTAAAATGCAGGTCACAAATATTTTGTAGAAATACAATTTCTTGCCCTACTAATGTAAATTCACGAAAGCCATATACCAAAGGTGCACTTTTGAGACTTCTTTAATAATTTGGCCCCTAATTTGGTCTGGCGTTAACCATGACCTTTAGTGTTTATTAAAATTCTCTCTCTCTCTCTCTCTGAATCGGCTGGATTCACTGTGAGTGACAGCATTCTGCTCTTTCACAAGAAGCATATGGGTACGCAAAGTAGTTTTGTTCAGTGCCAGAACCTAATGTGGCAGTGTGTGCTTTTTTGAGACCAAAAATAATTTTTGCATTTGCCAATGTTTGTTATAATGGTGAGGGCCCAGCAGCTCTTACATCAATAAGGTTTTACAAAAGCCATGCCAAAACAAGTCACACATTGCTAAAACTAAAAAGCTGATCACCAATGTCAGACCTACTGGCTTTGCCAAGGCTTGTTTATTTTTGTTTCCCATAATCTTATTGAAACTGGTTACACAAATTTTCCAATATGAATATTTTTGGGAAATACTAGCATGCATCATCACATTTTACTAAATGATGCTGCAAAGAAATGGTACCTGAAATTTTACAGTAGTTTAGCAAAAAAATGTTTTTCCCTACTTTCATTTTTTAGGAACATTTTATATTGAAAGCAAAGAAACCTTAATCTTGCTTTCAAGCTTCTGAAAGTATTTGCATCTAATCAGAGAGCATTCTGTGAGTATCATGCACAGCCTCATGTTGCTAAACTTTGAAACCTTGTGTACACATTTTCATACTGGAACCACTGTCAGTAGTGCAGTCAGAACGTACATTTACTTAGAGCGCTCACCCTAATAATAAAAGCTTTCAATTAATGAACCAATAATACAAGTTTGAACAGCATTAACACATGCACACAAATATTAACTTAACTACAGGCAGTACCCTTCCCTGATCCTTAATGTGGTACTGCAAACTGGCAGCCAAAGGGTTTGGGCTGCAGGGGGTTGGGCCTACTTGTCCCAAGGACAAAATACACATTAAAACGTGTTGCCCTTGACCCCAAACAATATGTCCTGGGTGTCCGGCTATAGGAATTCCACATCCCTGATTTACGCGGGTTTGAGCTATTGGCGTTGAAAATAACAATGCCTTTTATTTTTGTTTTTAAAAAAGATAGAAGGCATTGTCATTTGAAATGCCAATAGCTGAATTTTGTGTAAGTACGAGACCTATCGCATTGCAAATGCTTGATTTAATTGCTGCTCACAGTGAACTACAGAGCAGACACTGTTACAGTTTTTTTTCAAAAAATGAAGAGAAACCGGTCTTGTAACCAGATGGGGGGAGGGAGGGTGCTGTAACCCGACCCATGTCCAAACTGTTATTGCAAGGAACTGGGATGAGGAGAGGGCGTCTGTGGAGAGAGATGGTACAAAACATATGTGCTACGGTGGATGAAGAGAAAGGACTGGAATAAAGATCGACGGCAGTGAGAGAGGAGAGTGAACAGAGCATCTAAGGAGAGACTGTGTAGCAGAATGGAGGGTAGTTATCTTAGAAGAGATTGCTCTAGGGTATGCAGGGCAGAAGAAAGGATAAAAAGTGCAAAGATGAGTGAGGGGCTCTGAGTAGTAGGGTCACTACAGGGGAGAGAAGCAAGTGGATCTGAGGGTTAAGAGGCAACAAAGAGAGGAGAGAGACGGTGATGAGGAGAGAAAGTTTCATAGAGAAACTGGTAGCAGTGAGAAGACATGGGGTATGAGGAGAGAGGGTATATGAGGACAGAGAGAGTGTAGGTAGGAGAAAAAGGCCGAACAGACGGATGTGCAACAGTGCAAAAAAGAGAAGGGAGAGTGTCTGTAGAGGAAGGAGCAGCACAGCATGAGAACGTTTTGAGGAGAGTGGGGTCTCGAGAGAGACCGTCAATAATGAGGGAATTGAGGACAGAGGGCGGTCTGATGCGAAAGAGGCAACAGGATATATGGTAGTTACGGCTGTATAATAGAGGGTGCTGTAATAGAATAGTGGTGAACAGATGGGAATTAAAGGTATGGTGACAGCTATTGGGTAGAGCGTAGAAGCGGGGAAAGAATGCATGGGACGTAGGTTAGAAAACAAGCAATGCGCGTTCTGTACTGGGGAGGGGAGGGCTATTAAAGGAAGGGGGCGGACAGGAGCCTGTGAGAACTCGCGGCGGAGATCAAAGGAAGGGTGGGAGAGACACTGGTGAGCCAGCATATGGGGGGTGAGGGGGTGTGCAGACTGGTGAGCTGAATCCGTGTGGCAGCAGAGGCGGAGCACGGCGCACAAAGTGTCTGGTGGCAAATGGAAGCTGTGCCCAATGTGCGTGGTTGTGCTCACATGCACTGTACCCGATCCGCACTTTGGGTGCACTTTTGAAAGCCCTTACTTTAATCTCGCCAAAGCATCCCTAACGGGATAGCTTCAGCGAGCCCTAAAAAGTGAAGCTAAAAGTGGGACTGACCCTCTAAAAAAACTATTTCCTCACAAACTGTATTTTATGGTTATTTGTAGGAGAAGTTTAAATAATGTTAATAGACTGTGATCGAAATGTACTAGTGTGGGAAAGGGCAACCAGCCGAAACGCGTTACCCCCCAAGAAAGTGTAATGCCATTGCTGCTGTGAGTGGGCGTAGTCCTTGCATGGATATACGTATGCATAAGCACCAATTGTTAATAATTTCCCGTTTTAAGTGGCTCCTCCGCTTATGTCTGTTCGCCTTTCTGACACCCCCCCCCCCCCTCACCACTCACCCCCTCCTTAAAAATGACATCTAGAATGTTCCTGCTGTAGCCTATATTAATTTGACAAACCAAGCGAGTGCAAAAACCTGATATTGGTTAAAAATAAAATATGCTCAAGATTATTTTACAATGTGGTGGCATCATGGCGCCAGATGTAAGGGGCGAGCCATCGATGATCGAGCTATGACATACCTCCTCCGTTGGTTAAAAATGGACCTTGTCAGCAGGGGATGCAATTCTGCTGGCCTTTACGCTGTCGGCAGTTGTCAGCTTTTAGAAGCGGTTAAACCACTGTATTTTGAGCCCTTCGTAATCCCCCCTGTATGTAGTACCTGTGCAGGTGGCAGTACACATCTGTGAAATGTGGCACGGTGAACTAGACTGTAATATAAATCTATAAATGAAAGTTTGAATTCCTGAACCGGGCTTGCAATGGTGACAGCATGTTATACTGAATGTTAGTGCTTTAAACTTTTCCATAACCGCTTCATTAAAAGCAGCAGTGCACATCTCCCCATTTACTTCTTTTTCACTGCTGGGCTTCTTACCCGACCTGTAATTTGGTCCAGGCGCGCTTTAGCGCACCTTCATTTTGAATGGGTTTTTTGACAAGTAGTCGCTGAAGGCAAAGTTTGCCTTCTGCGAACTTGTATGTATCGCGTTAAGTTTAAAACGGTACCCACCAGCACTTACGGTGGAATGTTCAAGTTCATGGTTTCTCATACCTCAGTGGCGGTCGGCGAAAGTGAGGGCCCAAATATCATAGAACTGTGTTAGTAATATTGGGGCTATGTGCATGACAGTGGCGACGTTTACAACTCTGTCTAGCGCGTAGTTGGCTGGCTTTCAAATATTTCCATGTTTAACGCACTGAGTGATCTTGGACAGGCTTCGAGACCAATGAAACGCGTGCTTTCTTTGCTGGTCTGAACGTTCCCTCCACATAACTCCTGCCAGAGCATGAGCATGTTCGCGTGGCCCAAATATGTCATGTATGTGGTCCAGATTATGAATTCACGCCGCTCATTTTAAAGCCCTGTTTGGTAGCGAGAGAGGCGTTCACCTACAATGGAGTATGACATCTTTCACCCACACACAGGAAGTGCACGCTTCCGCCATTTGGCCTGCGTGAGTTCCGCTTTGTTTTAGCTCCGGGAGTCGGAGGTTTTCCTCCTAGGGCACGTCCCCTTCAGATTTGCATTCTTCTCGTGGTTGCTTCTTGTGCCTGCCTACCGTGTTGTATTTGCAGCTGTTTTTTTCTGTTCTCTTGCAGCGAGATTGATATGTATTCACTGAAACGCCCAGTGAATAGCTGAGTTTGATCTGCAGCTGGGATGTCATAGCTCTTTATCTCAGTTTCACATATTCAAACCTACCAATCTCCAGCTGCTAGTAGTCATTTCGACATTTGATGTACAAAGCATATTTGAATGTGTGCATATTTTCGCTGTTTGATAATGGTTTTATTAATTCGTTGGTTAGTTGTATCCACTGGGGTTATCTGCTAAACTCGTCACTTCCTGTTCCGTATTTGAGCAATCCACAACAACTTCATTTGTTGTCATGTTTCGTCACCGCTTTGACACCATTGAGAAGGAAGAGTCTGCAGTGTACGTTGAGCAACATCTTGCACTTCCTCGAATTCAACATTCGAACTTCGAGTCTGCCATGAAGAGTTGCTCTCTTAGATAGGCGCGTGGATGTGATTCGAATTGCCAACTAAATCGTACTCTAAAATTCCTGGAATATAAATTAAGCTGACCGGAGGTAAGTGATTTATCACAATCATTTTAAATTATTTAATTATAGAATGCCACCACGTGGATGAAGCAGGAATATTCGATATTACCCTGGCCACCTCCATAATTCCTTCTGTGGTTCTCCAAAACCATTTGAAGCAAAAGTGGTTTTGAAAGAGATGGGTGAAATACTGTTATTGGGGAATGGTTTTGAAAAGGTTTGCTGGCAGCTGTAAGTTTTTTTTTTTAGCATGATTTTTTGTATTTATTTGTCCATGCTTCTGATGAATATCCGGGTCTGAGCTGTACTATGCTTGGTAATAAATCTGTGGTAGCCAAGTGGGGGCAGCAAGTCTTCCTTTCATTTTGCACAGGGCCCATTAAGGAAGGTTGTCCTAATTTTTAAGATTCGCTCCCTTATTTCTGGCAAAGTTTTATTTTTGGTCTGATGCTCTGAATTAGTATTCAGTTGTTTATTTACTAGAGGCAGTATAGTCCATTGTGCCATATTTGTGCCCCCAAATTGCACTCACAGTTACTTTTGACTCCTGGTAACACTATTTAATAGTTTCTCTTCGACATGCCAGCTAGTGGGTACAGCACTATTACTACACTATTCCTGCCAAGGCAAAGACTAACACTTCATTAGGGTGGAAAGCTGGGTAGATCGCAGTTTTTAAAAAAAATGTAAATTACTAAACTCACTAAAAAAGGCTCTAAACCCTCCTCCCTTTTTCTAACCCAAAAGCTCCTGCTTACAAAGTGAACTGCAGAGGAACTTGAGGATTTTGCAATTTTTTCTAAATAACATATTTTTCTATCCACGCTGTATTACTAGCAGACTTACAGTGAAAGTCAGATGTAGTTGTGCAGGAAGAGTGTGGTTTTACTGCAGATGTACTTCTGCGTTTAAGATCGTGTGAGTTCAACTTTGTTTATCAAGCTGAACTGATTGTCTGTTACTAACTGCTGTGCAAAGCCCACAGAACTGCAGCACTCCCGTTGGAACTGAGTTGGCGTGCATTGGATCAGGCGTATGTTTAGGAACCAGAATTCATTGGTGATTTTATTCTGCAATACTAAATGTTGTGTTTGCGGCAGTGCGCAGAAGCAACATGCTCTGCGCTTGTTAACCGTTGACTATTTGTGTCGCGATATTTGCAACATATGAACATTAACTCGAGGTCGACAGTTTCTTTCCTGTGAAGGGGCCTGCTCAGGTCTGAGGTCTGGGATAGGAGAAACCGGTCTCGGCCTGCCAAGGAGAATTGTATGTCCTACTCTGGAGGACATATTTAAAGGAAGGGCTGATATATTGTAGCAGCCTTCTCATGGAGGGTCTAATGGTGATTTTCATGGTTTATGCTGCTTCTGTACTTGAAGCTAGATTTTTTTGCAGTATTTTGTTCCCACTACATTGAGGAGTTTGCTCCTGGCCACTACAATCTTTCATGGTCCCTGGAAAGATCAGTTGTTCAGTTCTGCATTGGAAGAGCGAGATGCAAAGAAACAGGCCCAGAGCCAAGGATCCCATAATTAATTTCTTTTGTGTTTAAATGTGAATCACAGTTTAATGAAGATAAGCAAATGAATGCTCTTTCTCGCGCATTACCTTTATTCAAAAATGCACAGCTTACCTGTCTCTGAACCCCTATTCTCCCCCTTGATACTGCTCTAGGATGCACTAGTTGGTCCCCCAAGTTTTTTTTCTTTGCCAGAGAAGTTTTGCATTGAGTGACAATATTATTTTTAAACACTTTTTTTGTTTAATGCATTTCTTAGTGGATGATTGGACCCAGTTGCCTGGTTTCAGTCATACACACTTGACTGGTCGATTCCTTAAAATAAATTCCTCCTATGTGTCTCGTTGTTAACTTCACATACAAGCTCAACATTTCCGAACTTCGGAGGCATAACCTGACGGTTCTGTTTGGATATTATTTGATCCTACAGCAGAATGCATTTTGGTTAATTTTCCTTGAATCTGCATTATACCTCCCATATTTTAAAGATAGTTCGACGGCATTAGGTAGAAGGATGACACTATATGGTTAATGTCAATAACACATAAAGAAAGATGCAGAGTGATCATGACTAAAGCTGCCGGACTTGAAGTTTCGCACAGAACATGAGTTCACAACCTAACATTCTGGAAAATCTAGGCCACTTCCTACTCTTGGTTGTATGTTGGTATGAGATACATGATAGGTCTTTTCCAGATGACCTGTTCCTTGTTTCATGTTGCAGCATGTTTGGTTCTCCAGCTAACTTGTGAGTTGCTCACCCATCACATCGCAAATGTCTACCTAGAGTGCTGATTTGCTTATCCATCCTTGGTGCCTGCAGATGGCTTGCTTTTTCACCCTCGCCCTGAGTATCTTAACTCTGCATCCATATGCCAATCCCTTCCCCTACGGGGGACGTTTGGATAGTCACTCCACCACTCTTCAAGTGTCTGTTACAGACTGGATAGTTGAATCATTTCGAGTTTACTAAGGGTTGATAGAGTGGTGGCACACTTAATTCTGAAACCTAAATGCATGAAAAGCTAAACCCATTGTACTTGTCAGTGCATACTCCTTTTGCTTCCCATGTTACTATATGCCTCTCCCTTCTTCCCACCCTCTCTCTCTGGATGGAGTAGGTTACCTTAAAATCGCCATGTTACAGCTTTTTATCTAAAAATGCGGCTGAGAACTTGTTCTTGGTATATGGTGACCAGATCTTGAGAACCAAAAACCGGGACATTTTGCAAAACCAGAAGAAGGTCTACAATTTTACATCAACAGTGCTACGCAGAATGACAACGATCATGAACATAGGAACACAGAAGTAGCACTAAGAAAAGAAATAAAATGTATTTTCTAAAACCAGCATAATTCCTGTTAAGTTTCTTACTTCTAACAGCTGCCAACTAGCACAACTTTAGAACACCCAGTAAGTGCCTCTCCCTGGTTTCAGTCCATACCCTCTAAAAACCGGGACATGTGCCAAAATCAGCTGGTGAAACCCCGGGACTGTCCAGGCAAATCCGGGACGCCTGGTCACCCTATCTTGGTATCCACGGATTGCTTGAGCAGGTTGTAATATATTCCAGCAACGCTGTTTGAAAAGGGGCGCCTAGAATTTGGAGCAATTACCTATTCACCTTTGGGGCCTCTCCTTGCTAATTATTCCCAATGACTTCTCTGATAGAAAAACTTGTGTTTTCGGAATATCACTCCGGACATCATTTGCACGAGGGCCTCGCTGCTCGTCACTGATGATGGTGTGACATTATGACACGCTGGTCGTTGGAGATGGGTGTTTGTAAAACATTATTCGGGGTACCTTAAATTTCACAACCATGTGGAATGGGCCCACATGTGTGGTCAACATAGACTCCTGATAAATAGAAGAGAATCACGACTCCAGAAAATGGCTGCATGTTTCCTGAAGGCTGGCGACGTGGTGAAATCCGAGTCCGAATACGCTTAGAAGTGGCAGGCTCTCGGCTTTTGATTGGCTCCATTTACCAGGAGCTCAATTAAAGGCGCTAATTGGTGTGAGAGGTCTGTCTGTCTGAACGATAAATGCCTGCTGGCACCGAAGATACCTTTATGTGCACAATGGCTAAACAGCAGTCACTGAAAAAAAGTGTTACGGCCCTAAACAAACGCATTTATTTTGCTGCTCAACGAGCTGTAATTAGTTCCAATCAAATCCTTCTCGCCCCATCGTTTTGTTGTCCTTACCAGTTGTCCCGCCGTCGGTGGTCGGGGGGGGGGGGGGGGGGGAGGAAGGTTTCTCCACTCGCTGCAGCAGACGTGCGAGCCCGCAGCTGCATGCCTTAGAGGCCTCATCTGTATGCAGATCTCAACAAGTGTGTCTGATTCAGTTATTGGAGTTGGAAAATGTCTGTGAAAGAGCATAACGGCCCCGCCCTCCTTTGTGCTCCAGACTTCATCTTGGGAGGGTAGCATGTGTAGAAGACTTAGGCCCCCATTAGGACCGGGGCCCGGTGGGGGCGATCCGCCCGCATGCAGAGTCTGCTTGGGGGGCCTGTTGCGGGCCCCCAGGGACTCTGGGGGGTAGGGGGTGCACATGGGGGGTACCTATGGTACCCCCCTGCACTTCCATGCACAACATGGCAGGCACCGCGCGGTACCTGCATTCCTGGCATTGTGGCCCGCCCGCCACAATGACAGGAATGCTGGATGCACCGCCACTGTGGCGGGCACATCCTAATGGCAGCCACGGTCCCTTTGTACGACGGGATGGCGGGCGGACAAAGTCCAGCCCCCCATCCTAATGTGCCCCTTAATGTTTAGAAAACAAAGGACATTGTTGACTTGGGGCGTTTCCTGGACACAGAGCTTTAACTGGGAAAATTAAGTGCACGTGTGGTCGGGCTGAGGGGCAAGGCGGCAAGCCTTTAATGGGATCAATAATTTCTCAGTATGGTGTGCAATTATGCATAACGATGCAGGAAATCTGTACGTCAGGGCATTATCATTTGTTTTCCCTTCCATCTCCAAAAATGCATATTTAATGTTATCTTTCTTATTTCCTGTGTGTGGCTTCATTTATATGGCACATTAAAGAGATATGAATTTTCAGGTTATACAAAATAAATAAGGGTTTGCCAATTTTGAGACAGAAATCTGTAAGATCTCTGTCCCTCTCTTCTAGCCCATCGCGCCTTCGCTCGGTGCTCCGGGTCTTCCTGTGCTCTTTTGCCTGTTCCTCTTCTTGGTCTCTCACAGGCCCATCACAATCAGTGAGGTCTCTCCTGCTTGTGGACTTTCGCAAACCTCGGCCTGCATAGGTCTTTCACCTGGCCTAACCCTTAAGTTACAGGCTTCCGCGATCACATGCCTATTTTAAGTGGATAGACAGTCTCATAGGTATGTATGACGTTACAACGCATGCTTTTACTACGCATGCTGTTACAACGCAAGTATTACAACGAAAACCTTTATAACGCATTACACTTGGGGGTGCTGGATAGTGAATAGTTTAATTTACTATTCCAACTTCAGTCCCCGTGGACACTAGGGAAGGTGTTGGATAGTAAATTAAAAATATTCCTTATCCTAGAGCGCCCCCCAGTGTAATGCGTTGTAATGGTTTTCGTTGTAATACATGCGTTGTAACAGCACTGCGTGGTAAAAGTTGCGTTGTAAAGGTTGAATACCGTCTCCTAGATATCAAACAATGCTTGTGACTTGTGCGCTGACACCCTGTAGAATGGACAAAGTCTTTTAATAATAATTGAGACATGGGAAGAGAGAACAGTAATTCCCAACTACCCACTAAGCAGACAGATACTGGGGTAAGGGAACCTGTAGACTTGCATACATCAGGACTTTATTAAACAAAAGTAGCCTAACTTGTCACAGAAAAACTTTCAATATCACCTTTGCCTATAATGGTGAAAAGTGTAGAGCCTGTGAACTGTCTTTGAAATGAATTTCCTTTCATCCTGGGTGAAACTAGCATAATTTCCTTTGGCAACAATTACATGAAATGCGCAAATTATATGAATTTCCGATTTGGCATTTGATACAATTTTTTTTTTGCCCAAAAAGCGTTCTTGCATCCATTGTGGTTGCAATTTGTGCTCGAAAAAAGACAGCAAGACTGCATATGACGTGAACAGCCACTCTTGTTTGATTCTTGTGCATTATTTCCCTGCTGCTGTGATATGATTTTTCCTGGAATCAAATTTCAATATGAAATGCCGCAGATTATTCGAGCATAAATACATTTTACCTGGGTTATTTTCTTTCCCCATGAGGCCTCTGTCAACCGATCCCTTCTAGCACAGACCCATGACACTCTCCTCTCAGTCCTATGTCCTGTTAACCCTGCACACGCTGCCACTATGAGGCGGTCTTATTTAAACCGATTTTATAGCTGTTGCCCAATTGAATCCTGCGGAAAACAGTCAGGGGTCTGTGTCCTGCATTGAGAAACGCCCCGAAAAGAACATGGACGTAACCTTTAACCAATACATTATATTGGGGTATTGGGGAAGATGGCACACTGCTACATAATCTGTGGTTCATCGTCATTATGTAGAGTTGATCGAAATGTGATTTTTAAATGGAGGAATTTAATTCAGATTGTTCTAAGCAGGGTTGGAGAGGTGACGGTGGGCGCGCCCTTCTGCCATTTAACACGTGTCGGTGGGCATGGCTGCAGACCAATCTTAACTGTGCATCTGTGATGCATTTGCAACTCTCAAGGTGCCACATTCGTTTTGCAAGGGCTTGGAGTGTGGCCCAGCTAAAAAAATAAAATGCCTTCGTACTGTGGGACTCCCTTCTATATAGAAGAGGCACACTGCTCCATTATCTACACTACATTCTGGTTGGGGTGCAGTGCCAAAGCCTATGAATTCTAAACTTGCTTTGTGGTATGGGTAATGCTGAACCCCGAGCCTGCTCTGTTCCTCACTGTCATAAGGTGGTAATCTACAAGGCTGACGGGCACACTTTTTTTTTTTACTTTACTTTTTCTTATTGATTTATAAAACCGGAAATAAACAAAAAGGCATAACATGCAATATAAGTCCAATGCCAGAAAAAGAGAGATGCGTGTTAGAGACAGAACGCATTTTGTGGATGGTACCAGCACCAGTCCATACCAGTGCGGACTTCCCTTAGAGTGGGGGGTTGCTGATTCCCCCCCGTGTTTTGCAATATCACGTTTGTCTATCAATCTGATAAGGGTACGCGGGGCGTGTTCCACCGTCCGTGTGCATGATACCCATGAGGATAGTTTTGGGTGACTTACTCACAGGGAAGACTAGTATCGTACATCATGGCTGGATGAGGGAGCAGTCCTAGATCATGTGGAAAAGAGGGCCTTGTAGGATTTGCATCTAGTACAAAGAGGGGAGAGGGACGACTTAATCCTATGTAAGCGCTCAGGTGTAAAGTATATTCTATGGAAGTAGTGCAGTTGAACAAGTCTGAGCTGATGGGCACATATGAAGGCAGGCAGCTGCTGCATAATAAGAAATAGGGACTATGTGCGAAGGTAGTTGGAGTTCACAGAAGGAATTTGGCCAAAAGCCAACAATTGTACACTGATACTCCTAGCAAAGTGTATGTAAGTGTACAAAAGGAGTATGCATGTCAATGGGGTGTGCATAATAAGAAATAGGGACTATGTGCGAAGGTAGTTGGAGTTCACAGAAGGAATTTGGCCAAAAGCCAACAATTGTACACTGATACTCCTAGCAAAGTGTATGTAAGTGTACAAAAGGAGTATGCATGTCAATGGGGTGTGCACTTGGGCCTCACAAGGGTTGCTGCTTGCAAAAGACAAATATATGAACAGGAGAATATAAGCTTAAAGAATTGTGTAAACATGAGGTCTGGATACACACAAGATTGTGTACACTTTGTACACTGGATAACTGTGTGCCCAAGGTGTAAAGCTTGGTAGCAGGGCCTTTAAATACAGATTTGTTATTGTTATTATTATTTTTTAGACAAGCGGACTGTGCTAGGAAAGTGTGGCTTCACAAGGAGCTGTGCATGTGGAAGACACTGTGCCGAGGTGTATGTAACAATGAGCGCTCTCTGTATACGGC
This sequence comes from Lissotriton vulgaris, assembly GCF_964263255.1. Classification (NCBI taxonomy): domain Eukaryota; kingdom Metazoa; phylum Chordata; class Amphibia; order Caudata; family Salamandridae; genus Lissotriton; species Lissotriton vulgaris. The sequence continues at coordinate 286,032,507 of NC_141697.1, read as the reverse complement.
TCTATGTGCATTGAGGATTTTTAACTTTAAGTGTTGTGTGCATTGGAATGCTGTGTAGAACGAAGTGATATGCATACAGCAGGGATGGTGTGGGCATGAGGTTGTGTGAGCTCAAAAGATTAGGCACCCATGGATACATGCGCAGCTCTGAGCTCAAAAGAGCTGCACGCACACTGTGTACAATGCCCTCTCACATAGTGCATTGCACATGTTGGGTCAGATTAGCAGGTTGAGTTGGGCCAGGGAAACTGCATCTCGGTTGTGGCCACTTAGTCTCTGCCCTGCTTACTTCCCCCTCTAGCAGAGTACTAAAGCACGACTGACTGGAGTCAGCAAGTTGTGGCAATAGAAAATGCTCTACACACCTACCTTCTGAGCCATTAAATGACCGGTGCTCAATGTGTTTTTATGAAAAGGCACCCTTCCTGCTGGCTGCAGGAAACATGGTTCATTCATTAAGCATCTTTTGTCACCCATCATAGGACGGCTGGGATGTCTACAGATGAGGTGGGGTCAAGGGTGAGAGAAACATAATGTTCACAAAGATTGTCTGGGAGGCCAGCTCAATCCTGTTTTATTCTCTGCACTGCAGGCCCAGTTAAATCAGTTCATTAAGGACTCTAACAGCCTGGATCCCACTCAATTCGGATTCAGATCCGAACACAGTACAGAGACTGCCTTGACTAAGGGCACTGATGAGCTTAAATTCATCCTAGATGAGTGGGGGTCAGCCGCCCTTATCCTGTTTAACCTCTCTGGTGGGTTTGATACAGTGGATCATTCCACATGGATCCACCGTTTGGAAGCAAAAGGTATAAAAAATCTTGCCTTGAAACTAGTCTCCTTTTTCCTGTCGAACAGGGAAAACATAATCAACATTGATGCTTTCTCTTCAAGCTCGTTCGGACCTGACCTGCGGGGTTTCACAGGGATCCTCTCTCAGCCCTACTCTTTTTTAATATATACGTCACTGATCTGGCTCCTCTGGTTGAATCCTTCGGGTTCTCCCTCACATCTTATGCAGATGTTACGCAAATTGTGTTATCAGCCTCCGACGAATTCAGCCACGCTTGTCTTCGCATCCACGATTGCATGAAATCTATCTATGGTTGCATGAACAAACACCGACTTTAGCTCAATGCTGGAAAAACTGAGGTGATTTTACTCCGCAATAATCCCCACTTTTTGATTGATGCTTGCTGGCCAGCTAACATGGGCACCCCTTACCACTCCCAACAGGAAAGCCAAAAGTTTAGGTGTCATGATTGACGATCGTTTACTCCTGAACATTCAAATCAATGCAGTGGTCTCCTCTTCGTATAATACCTTGAGAATGCTTAAAACAATATTAATCCTTCTGCCCAATCTCAGTCAGGAAATCAGTTCTTTCCAGTCTGGTGTTGTCCAAGATGGACTACTGCAACGGCCTCCACATTGGCCTACAAGCTCAATACCTGAAGAAATTGCAAATTCTTCCAAATTCGGCAGCCGGACTCCTATTGGATTTGCCTAGGCACCACTCTGTTTCTTCTGCTCTTAAGGATCTTCATTGGCTTAGAGTCAAAAACAGAATCAAGTTTAAGGCCTCTACCCTCCATGATTCAGGACCTTCCTTTCTGAAGAAAGCCTTATCATGGTACACTCCAACAAGAAACTTTAGATAAGCAGGCTCCTTCAGAATAAATCCTATCAGATAAAAAAATCTAAATGGGGTGGTCGCAGCTTTTTCGTTTAGAGCAGCCACGTCTTGGAATTTCCTCCCACTGAATCTTAGGTCATCTCTTTCCCTGTCCCAGTTCAGGAAACTTTTGAAAACTTGGCTCTTCAATCAGTAGGTCCTCTCTTCTGCCCATCGTTGCTTATAAAAATCTGCGACCATGACACTGCGCTTTACAAATGACTTAACATACCATGCAGTGCATATCCTCCTCCTGCTACTACATCTGGAGATTACTAGTGGGCATGGCTGTAGCAGCATGTGTTTGATGGTGCTATCATGGTACAGTTTGTAGTGCCCCCTCACCTCCCGAACACTTCTTTAATTTCCACAGCTCCTAGTTCCAAGATCATGGACTATGGGTTAATTGTATGTACATAATGGAACATAAGACATGCTGTAATAATGAAAAAGTAGTGCACAAAAGTGAAGGTGACCACACAGTGCTAGTCCGTCCCGATGACCCTTGCGACTCTTCTAGCGGTCGAATTGCCATGGAAACTTATGGGAACAAAGACATTTTTGAATGCACTTGTTTTGATACAGAGCATTAGAATAACTTGGACTCAGTCTCTTACATGTGCTGATAATTCTTTTCCCCTCTTTATCTATTTTGTGTGATGCCGATGATTTACCTTGGTCACCTTTTCTAGTCTACATGTTTTTATGTTATGACTAGCACCACGTGATCATCTTCACGTTTGAGCTCTGTGCACATAAATGGAGGCAGCAGTGCTCCGCTTCTGGACTTATCCGTCATAGTCACTTTGGAATTACTGCTTGCCATGAGACATACACGGACACGCCGGAGACAGCCCTGCTACAGAACAGAGGGCTTATTAACACACCAGCAAAGACTTGGTTGCTGGTATGAGGGACATACTTAGCCCCCAAGCGTGGTTTTACTACACCACAGCACCGTTCTCCTAGAGGGATTAATGACTTACACACACCAGATCCATACTTAAGAAAAGACTTCTGGAATACACTACATTTTTGGACACAGTGTTCCCTGATGCCTGTTACTGTGTAATTATCACTGGAGCTCTAGAACCCATTTCTGGTCGAAAATACAACCGGAATTAAGGGTCCATACAAAGAGGGTATAGAGCAAAACCATTAAGCGCGACAAAACACTTGTTGGCTTAGGATTTCAAGATTAAACTGAAGTGACTGTTTCAGCGGAGGAACAAGGGTGTTTTTTGTTACTGTTAATGATATATATATATATTTATAACATATACTGTTGGGCGTGTGCAAGGGGTTACTGCTTTAGTTTATCAGTGGTTATCCACAATTTGGGGAGGAGGGTGGCTTTCCCAACCCTTATGCACCGCAATTCGAATTTTTCACTAGCAAACAACCACTGCGTATTTCCGAGGAGTGCCATTACCCAATCTTGTAGTGTATTTCCTATTTTCCCAATAGGCCCCGCGCATTGGAATAACATAAACAGTAGTAACGACGTAGAAGTGCGGATCTTCCAGGCCTCCACTGACTATGCTAAACTTAATTGGGTTTGTTACCAACTAGCTCAGAGGTCACTGGAAACTTTCTTGACTGAATAGGAAGTGATCAGCTTCCCTGGCACAGCCAAGAAGGGATTCAGTTTTCCAACAACCGTGCAACATGACAACTTTGCTCCTCAGATCAAGAGTCAATCTCTAGGGTCGTGTGAAACAATAGACAGTTATTTTACTCAGTCAGTCGTTGTGCAGTTTACTTTCACAATATGTAGAGAATAGAGAGACCGGCGTTGTCAATAAAGGGTAACATTTATTGAACAGTCTTTCTTCTCGTACAAGAGAAATGAATTGCCACAATTGCAAGACTTGTTATTATAAAAAGTACGTACAGTAAGATAAGTATTGCGAAATAATACTGTAAAAGCATTGATATGGTTTCTTAGCCATACAATGGTTTAAAAGGAATAAAACATATATACATTAGGCTAAAATACTCAACTGGTGCTTCTAACTACACCTACCCCAGTGTACCTGACCTAAGCCTAATAATTGGGAGGGGAGTAAGTAAGTAGCTTTAGTTTAAGTTGGTTTTGCCAAGGTTTGCTTCAAGAATTCTCTCTAAGGGTTTAGTCAACACCATACCTCTGGAATAGAATGACGGAGGTCTGGTATCTCCCTCAGGACTCGATATCCCAGTCACCCGCAAGGGTAGACTAGAAACACCGGAGCTGGATTTCTCTGCAGGAGAAAGACAGCGTCTCTTCTCAGCGCGCCGAGGAGGAGGAGGAGGGGCAGCGTCCGCGGGCAGCTTGCATCTGCTGGGCTCTTGCAGGGGACGGCTGTTCAGCTCCTAAGTTCACCACACCATCATTCGCTAGTTAGCAGCGATAGCAGTAGCGATAACAGCTAGGGTATCATCAGCATGGCAGCTTCTTCAGCAGCAGCGAGATAGCTGGCAGCATCAGCTTCAGCAATGGTGTTAGCGTAAACAGCAGCAACATCAGCAACACAGCGTTTGCTTAAGGCAACGTTGGTAATATTTATACCTGAAAGGTGCCTTGTTTGACGTAAGTTTTTGGACATAAGACGTCAATAAAGATGTCACTAGGAAGTGATCGTCTATCAGTGCTCATTAGAGTTCTATTACTAATCAGAACACAGCAAGCGGGGATTTCCAGGATGCTGAGTTTTTATCTTGTTGAAGAACTCGGAGTGTTAATCTAGGAATCTCAGATAGTAACTTCTGCTATGCCATTGCACTAATTGGTTGCAAAGGAAGTGGCAGAGAAAGCTATTCTGAAATGTGGCTCTGTTCGTGTGAGGCCAGAGACGAGTTTCTGAATATTGCACTTGAACGGTTATGCCAATATAGGGAATAAATGGATTTATAGCCGAATAGGGGCATAAGGTCACAGTATCGATCAGGGTCCTAGATTAGAACGCTACAATCTAATCCACTGTCGGAAAAGTTCCATACATAGAAAGAAGGTCCTGTGTCTCCCACGCACCTCCAGTGTGACTGAGTTTGCGGAGCCAAATTGGTTTGCCCAATTTCTATTGCAGTATGACACAACCCACCTACCTCCTCCACACCAACCTCTGGGAAGTCCTGAGAAAATGCAAACAAGTCGCTGTTCAATATTTCGTTAGCGGCCCAGTGCCAGACTATGCTGGACACACTGGCAGCTTTGGCACCAGTAGCACCTTTGGTCCCCATGGACGGACTAGTCCACTGAGCCTATGTTCTGTTGCTATGAATCACCAGTACTCTCTTTGGCCAAGCAGATGTTCCGGTACTCAAAGTGAGAAATTTTAAAAAGTCAGTACTGCTTACTGGTGAATACCGGTATTTAAAGCACTGTCAGGACATAAAACTGCCCAGGAAAAGTACCATCCTGTGGTTTGTTTTTGTTTCTCCCACCTGAGTGGTAACACTTCCCCATTACGAGATCTGCAGGTCAGCACCAGACATAATGCTACAATACTGCACGTTTGAGCTGCAAAACTAGTTTTGCTCCTTAACTCCTTCGCTGCGGCGGGAATTCCGCCGCAGCGCTATGGGGGCGGGGGTGCTGAGCGGCGCTCGCATGCTCGTGACGGAGCCGCTCCATCACGAGCCGCGGTTGAGCTGTGCTCATGACGGAGCGGTTCCGTCACGAACGCGCCCGCTCAATGGAACGCTCAGCGCAGGCGCGAAATTCGCGCCGCGCAGGAGCGCCGAGCGGGCCATGTCGGAACCGCTCCGTCATGAGCACAGCTCAGCCGATGCTCATGACGGAGCGGCTCCGTCATGAGCATGGGAGGGGTTAACCTGCTGAAATCTGTGCGGGGAAAACATCCAGGATGCTGTGATATTTGTGCACGAATTGTGAGGCGCTTAGGAGGCAAAACATGAATGTATCTCAAGTTTCCATTGCCGTCCAGCAACGATTGAGAGCCGAAGGTCTGAATAGACGATGCTCTGAGCTGGCTAACGGGGTGGGTTTAGACACAAGTAAACCCTCAAGAAGAGATACCTCTAACCTCCACTTGTGAATTACATGGACACCTCTTTTCTTCGTCTTTTAACTCAAGTGCTGATTGTCCGGAGTGCTGAAATTACAATCATCAGGGGCCAACAAAAGGCAACAATCTGTTTCCAGGCTAAGAATTGAGGGGAAGGAATAACTGATTTCTTTCTCTAGTGTGACAAAATGTCCACAAAGGTAATCGGAGTCGATTATTCCTTCCCGCCTTCTTCTTACATGGCAATTTATTTTCTCCAGGGGCCTATGTTGATTGTTATCTTGTTTACATGAGGATGTCCTTGGCTTGTTTTCCTTCAGCCCCCTTCTTTTGTATTTTTCATAGTACTGACTGCTGCCAGATCCTTTGCCCTTGTGTTTAGGCTCTTTACAAATAGTATGAGTATGGGTTTAATGTATCCGATATAGTCATTCCCATTTGTTAAGTGAAACTTAAACTATATCTTGTAATGTACACTTATTTTCCTAGAGTTTCAATTCCAGGACCATCTGCCCGTCCACGACCTTTTAGTGGTCATGGCTGGGACTGTGCATGGCTTACTCTAGTAAATTACATTGTTATGGCAAAAGTAAAGGAAATGTGTGTACCTGAGGTGAATAAAATGGAAACCAATTAAGGAGACACTGAAGTTAGTGGCTTTTAAAGGCCCCTAAGTTATCAGATGGGTGATCCATTGTTCCTAAGCAAAAATACCTGTAAGTCAGTGTTACTCCAACAATTGCCTGTCAATACTGAGTTATCATATGTACAATTGGAATGCATAGTCCTTCCCATACCCCCATATTTTGAAGATCTCCAGTTTGCCACATTCATGTTTTCTTGATTTTTTTTAGATTGTTTTTAAATATATTTACTCTAAATGTCTCTGTTTTTATGTGAGCGTCTTGATTTGGGTGGTTATTGCAGTGCTCTTTTGCGTATGTGTCCTTTCAGGCTAGTGAAGGCAACGAAGATCAGTTTTCTAACTTTTAGGTCTTTGATTTGTCTCCTAGGATTTGAAGATACCAATGGCAGAATCATCCAGTGATTCCGACTCCTTCCTCCGGAACCGGCCAAGCAAAAGAGGGCCCCTACGCGCCACCCATGGCCGCACCAGAGGTGCTGGTGTCGGAGATGTCACAGAGAAGATTCACACATTAGCCAGCACTTTACAGGTGGGCAGTCGTGGCCTGCATGACTCGCGGGGTGGGGGGGTTGCGCAGGGAGGGGGGGTTGTTAATTTAATAAAAAAAAATAATAATTAAACTTACCTTCGCCTCCAGTCCCGTATCGTGTCTCCTCTCTCCTCTCTCCTCTCTACACAGAAAGCAGGCAGCCTCCCTCCCCTCCCCTAAGCCAATCACAACGCTGCAATGGCTATTCTATGTTAAAAAATTCAATGGTAAAAGGTGTTAGACACATTCCGAAAGGTCGAGATTACATATTAAATATGTTCTCCATTAAGTGTATGTCTATATGAAAGTAGTCACGCCCTGTCACTGTTGGATGTTGGACTCTTAATACTGCCCTAGAGGACATGTTGCATCGACCGAGAGGAAAATCTTGCAGATTTGTTGTCGTATGTCCTAGATTCCTGTGGCATCGATCATGTCTGTCTTGAGTCTCATCGGGTCATGCCAAGCGTTTGCATGTCTTTGGCACTAGTTTGACACATTTGTTAGTTATATAAATGGAAATTGTCATGTGCAAATAACTGTCCTCTGCTGAATGACATAAGTATATATGTAATCGCTGTATGAGAATTATTTAATGCAAGACCGAAAGTAAGGGCACTACTTGCAATGCATCTGTGCCCAACAGACTAGCTGGTCATTTATAGATACCTTAGAAGTAATATCAACTATTTGTCTGAACACTCAATTCCTCCCCTCCTTTTGAAAAAAAAAGTTATATTGACATACAGGCTAACTATGAGTATTTTGCCCTTTAAAAAAAGAAGAAACACAACTCTATGATAGTGACGGTTTTCACAGTTTTCTGCTCGAGTACTCTTTAATAAAAACTATAAAGTCGTTTTGGCTTTTGATTCCATGTAGATGATATGCCTCAATAAAACTCTTGCTTGGTGCTCGTCAACAAACGGATTCTGTGCACTTTAAGACCTGTTTCAAAGTTTAAAAGACTTGTCTTGCAGGGAAAAAAACGTTGGATCTAACATTTGGAATCATTTACTGGTTTTCGCCATATTAGCTGCCTCGTCATCAACAACATTTTTTTAATATATATATATATTTTTTTAAGTTTTGAAAATCTTTATTAAAGGTAAAGAGATGTAATCCACGGTATGCTGCCTACATCCATGGTAGGGCCGCCAAAAAGGGCAGCTTTGATTTAATGTCCGTAAATACTCGTTGGAGCATGAGCCCTGAAAGCACGGGTCTGGGGGCATATTGTCCCCCTGGCCTTGTAACCCCGCTCCCATTCTGACGGGCCTGGAAACATACAATTCGATTCAGATCCATATTTTCCAGTTGTCAGTGTAACCATGGTCCTATAGCTTCCCACATGCTTCTGCACTCCTAGGCCTCACTCCACAAAGTAGTGGTACGGTAGTGGATCTGAGCCACAATCACGCTTCTTCTCTGGTCAGAGTCCCAAAGTTTTGTCAGTATGCAAGCAGAAGTTGGGAATTGAAAAAGGCACAAAATATATTTGACAGTGGCCCACTTGGGTTGCTCATCCAGCAGCCATGTACAGCCCAGTGTAGAACGTGCTGGTTATTCCTGCACGTTAAGTCTTTTTTTTTGTTATAGTGCTAATGACTCATTCCTAGCCCGATTGCATATAATAGAAACATTATTTTAATCAGAAATTAACAACATATTTCACTTGTTTGCAAATGAGAGCTCAGAGTAGAAGTGATGTCTTCTAGCTGATGTGGAGTCATCTGATAAATGAAAATAGTAACTTGCTTTAAAGCAATTTGTTAAAGATAGACTTGTGTAGCAGGGACTTATTTTCGGTGGTATGTTATCAGTATTTGCACCATATTCTTGACAATCTCTTTTCATTGAAAGAAAATACTCTACAAGGAACTTCAGGCCAGATGTACGAAGGAGTGGTTGCAAAATTCTGGTCGCAGTTTGCAGCCAACATTTTTGCAACCAGTGTTGTCTTTTTTTGAGCCAGCCTGTGTACTAATAAGTCTGTTCGTAGTGGGTTTCCAATGAGACCTACCTCAGGAATGTTAATGAGGTAGGGCATAAATTGCAACCCACAATGATTCGCAGCCACCACAGGGATGGTGGTCTGCTGGAGTCAGCAGACCATGTCTGTGATTGCTTTTAAATAAAGCCCTCATTTTTTTCATACTGCAGACCGTTCTTGAATGAAAACAGGAAGTATAAAAAAAAGTTTTAGGTAACTTTTCTAAGAGTAGACCGTGGCTCTTCTCGGGTACAGAGCGTTAGCTCTGACCAGCTGTAGCGACTTTCCAGCTGTGTTTGTTACATCTACCAATGCCACTTGACTGCTTTGTACCCTTCCCTTTCATTGCCCTGCCGTTGCTGTCTGACTCCAGCATTCCTGGCTTCCTCTGTCAGTGCCCTATCCCCGCTCTGTGATTGCAGTCTTCTCAGTCTCAGCCTCCTCCACCTGTTCTTTGCCGTAGCTGTTCCAGTACTATGGGTGTCCTTTTGAAATCCCTTATCCATAATACATGGGGTGTGGCATTGCCACCTTCCTCCAGCAGAGCCCTGATGGTGGCCCAAGACTCCAGCACCATAAGCCACCTTAAGTGCTGTGGAAGGGCGAGATATTAGATCTCTATCTTATCACTCTAGATCTAAACCCCGATCTTGTCGACTGAACCTTTATTGCCTGTCTTTGAGGAAAGAAAGTGCATCCAATACCAGGTTAACCTTGATCAATAATGGGCTCGACTCTGAAAAACCAGACTACTTCTATGTATTAAAGATTTATTACAGAGTCAAAGTTAACTGCAAGTACAGGCATCTCAAAATGAGATTCAAAAGATATACAGGCACCACTACATACATGTGCTCTCTAAAAGCCCTCAGGCGAGCAAAGAACACGACTAGGACTAATTCTAAAATCAAAAGGGCTGCAAGCATAGACACATATTGTGATCTCTCCGTCATTTACAGCAGGAGGGAAAGGTTTCAGGTTAGGCTGTCCCTACCCTGCTCTGGATGGTATCCCTACTTAACAGAATCCCAACCTACCAAAGGTGTCAGCTGTGAATGACTTCCTAGGAAGATCACCCACTCTTAGTCTCTAAGTGAAAACCTATCATCTCCAGTCATGACCCCTCTCTGCCTACCCATCCGCTCTCTGAAGGGTCCTCAGGCAACTGCTCTAACTCCACCCCGGGGTGCTGACCCTAATACAAAACACAATAACATTTGAGACGCCCCTCGTGAGACGCCCCTCACGTGGTGTCGATTCTGGCTTTTTCCATGATGATCTTCCTCTGGGCCTCGTGCGTTAGCGTTGACCTTGCTTCTCAGACTCTTCTCCGGCCCGCCGATACCCCCTAAAACATTCCTGAACCCTCCTCCATGTCTGCACCAGTCTCTTGAACAGAACTCTATTCATCCAATTATTAATTGGATCCCCCTCACATTTGCAGACAGACATCCGTAGCTGAATCCCCATTCCCATATACTTCTAACAGAAGTTTGCAACTTATTTCCTGACACAAGTCGGCCTGTACCAGTACGTGCAAATCAGAAACCCTTTTATCACTTCAGGCCTACAACAATTCTCGCAAAGGTTAAACTAAAATAACATGTTAGCATCTTATTGTTAAAAAATAAGAAACACATCTATGGAATATAAATCTAACGAATAAACAATCATTATAACATTAGTGCAATCCATGTCAATGCAAAGGTGTATACGTTTCTACCCTTCTGGCCTAGCCATAAGGCCCGTTCCCTTCTATGCCTTGCAGCATGACATTCTTCTATTAGCAGCTACATAACATGGATCATGATTAATCACGTCTAATAAGGTTATACATTTTCACACATTTCTGCATTAGTTCCACTTCTATATGAAATCTCTAGATTAACTACACATTTCGAAGTATAGGTGAATATATTCTCAGTACTCATAGCATTTCCCTTATGATTTGGGCGTACTACTTGTAACTTTGGTGTACTCGTACATTTTGTTCAGTTTGCGCTCTCTCAGTTCCCCCCTTTGATGACCTCTAGGGGTCATCACCAACATTTAAACTGAACTAATGGCTATTGCCCCTCGTTTCTGCGTTTCTAGAGCCCTCGGACTCCGGTACTGATTGTCTTGCTTTGCAGCCAATCTCTGTAACTGCTCTCTCCTGGATCTCTCCAATCTATTTGATCTATACCATTGGTATGACCTCACCAATCCCCACAACATGATCACACAGATCACTATTATGATGATAGGTTTCAGCACATACCATACAAAACTCTTCCCTAGGTTGGCGAACCAACCTCCAACTTCGCCCATTCCATGACCCACTTTTTCCCAAACATTTACTTTAGTTAGGTCTTCGATCTCTTTGTGAATATTAGTTATATTCATAATAACTTTCTCAAGAGGTTTTGAATTGTCTGGAATGTAAGTGCAACATTCCTGGACCTTCAAAGCCTTACAGACTCCGCCTTCTTTTGCTAGCAGGACGTCTAACGCAAGACGGTTCTGAAGCACCATGGCCCTTATCGATTGCATCTCTCCTTCCACCAGCATTAAGGATCTAGCAGGGCTGGCAGACAACCTGTCTACGACTGTTGCCAGTCGCCTAATTTTGACATCATTGAGGATCAGTCCTAAGAGCGGAAATGCAGCTCCAAATACATCTCCAACCATTTCTGCATCTCCTAGGTCTCTTCTCCCTCTCGCTGAAGCTTTGCCCTCTATGATCTCTAAGTCTTGGGCGTGGTATATTTTGGGGAAGACAATTGCCAAGTAACATGATCCATACCAGTTATCAGGTAGTCTCACGTAGGCATTTCTTCCACATACAAAATATACATTTGGAATCACTTGCATTCCTTTCAAGAAATCCTTAGTGTAATATTCTAATCTAAAAGCATGTTCACAACTGACTTCTCCTACGAATACATTTCCGTAGTACGTTTTACTTCTGTGAAGGCATAACTTCCCTCTCTGTGTGCGATCCAAAGCTATTGGACCACTACTACCCTTCCTCTTGTGTGCCTTCTCTTCCTCGGTCCAATCTGTTTTCCATTGTCCTGATTTTTTCAAAATCTTTTGCCTTCTATATCGATCATCCACCTGCCCTATAAACTTCTTTTCGACTTCTGACACTTTGCATGTCAGGTTATTTCTGCGGGCATGTGAAGTATCTAAGGTATCCCAAGGAATGAAGAACTTGGCCAATCTGTCTTCACTCTTCCAGTAGCCCCATTTGTTCATTTGCTTGTAATTTGGGGCTTCTGGTAACACGGAATCATAGTTAGAGAAATAATACTCAAAACTATCTCTTCCGTAAAATATGCTAAGCAATAAGCTACATGTAATGCCATATGTCAACGGGAGGTGATGATATCTAATGCCTTCATCTACAGACGCCGGCAGTTGCATGCAGACGTAGCAATCTTTAACCTCCATGGCATCCACGTATTCATACAAAAGCTTGGCATAAGCATTTGACCTATACTCGCCTTGGGACTCATCCATGTGTAACCTACGGGCTTCTGCTGCTAATAACGCTTTCTCCTGTATGTTTTCCCCTTTCTTACCAGCAACAGTGGGTTTTGGTGTCACTACAGACTTCTCGTCTGATACCCTTGCCTCACTCTCATGTCCCATTACATATGATACAGTAACTACTAAAGCTATTAGAAGTATCACTCCTACTATTAGTGTGCCTATTATACATTTGGCTCTACGATTCGGGCTACCGGCCTCCATTTCTTCAGACAGTATGGTTCTTTCCTTCTATTTCAACTCAAAATTCTTTTCTTCTTTGTTCCTTTACAGTCTCTTTTAATCCTTCAGTCTTTATAACCACACAATTGGAAGCTGGCAATTTCCTTTTGCAAAGTCTTTTTAAAGCTTTAACACAGACAACCCTAGCCCTTCTCCGTCAACTGATAGGAAGGTCCCTAAGATTCTCTGCTTCCTAGGCGCTAGGTAATCTTCTTTTCTTTTTTTTCTCTTTTTCTTGCTTATTTACAAAGTCTTTAAGCATCTACAATGAGGCTTGGGCCTGCGGCTTGGATAGCATAGTTCAATATTTCCAGACGAAGAATGTGCTCTTCATGGCTTGTTATCTTTGTTCCAAAGTCGGGGAATTGCAATTCGGTGAAAAACATGTGCTTTAACTTGCTTAGGCGGGGAGGGTTGGGGAGTGTGAACGTTAGTGACCCTTCTGCCTCGACTCCGGGCACCAACAGCTGTACTTCCACTGTGAGGATGGGTTCAGAGCTGGTCACCAGCACCGCTCGTATCCTCCCTGTCACTCCTTCCCAAGACATTTGTCACCAGATATGACCACTCAGGAGTGGCGTATCTTCTGTTAGGCACACGTACTCTCCTTGACCTTCTTAGATCTGGTGCTTCAGAGCCCTGAGCACCTTCATCCGGGTCTGAGTCTTCAGATATTGGAGCAAGGGTTCTCTCTGGAGTTGACCTCAGGCTAGAACTCCTTCTTTGCGGCCAACTGGCTTCTCCACGCCTTACCCTTCTGCTCCTTGTCCTTCTGGTTTGCTCGCGCTCTCTTTCAGCCTGGTCGGTGTCTGATTCGTACTCCCAGCTGCTTCCTCCTTCTGTAGCGTCGTCCGTTTTGCTGTTGTACTGACCGTCCTTAGCTTGGTCAGACACGTTTCCAGCTTCTTCTTGCACCTCTACAGCTTGGCTGGCCCCCTCTATGGCTTCTCGGTCCGCAGCTGGACTTAGATCCGAGAGAGGAGCTATTTCTTCCAGAGGTGCTGGAACTCTCCGCGTATGAGACGCGTGGATCCAGTTGGGCAGGCCTCCCACCTTCACAGCAGTGTTCGTGATCAGGATGATCTGGTAGGGCCCACGCCAACGAACATCTAGGCAGCTTCTTCTTACGTGCTTTTTCACAAGCACCCAATCTCCAGGACACAGGTCATGGCACAGGTCCTGGCACGACGGAACCTCGGCAGCCTGCACCTGAAGGGACACAGAATGAATGGCGTCAGACAGCCCCTTACAATAGTCCAGGATCATATCATCTGTGATGTTTAACAGTGCAGCAGTTGGTACTGATGGCAATCTCATTGCCCTCCCCATTAACACCTCGTGCGGTGATAGTCCCGTTCTTCTGTCTGGGGTACTACGGATGCTCATAAGGACCAATGGCAGAGCATCAGGCCAACTCAGGGACGTTGATGAACACATTTTGGCAATTCGGGATTTGATGGTGCTGTTTATCTGCTCCACAATTCCTGAAGCTTCTGGTCGATAACTACAATGCAATTTCTGATCTATGTTCAGGGCCGCACAAATCATCTTCACAAGCTCGCTGTTGAAATGTGTTCCCCTATCTGATTCCAAAGAGGCCGGTACCCCGAAACGCGGAATGAGTTCCCTAAGCAATAATTTGGCTACTGTGAGGGTGCCACACCTGCGTATAGGGTATGCCTCGACCCATCTGGAAAATATGCAAACAACCACCAGGACATAACGAAGGCGGTTGCACCTTGGCATTTCAATAAAGTCGATTTGCATCCTATTGAACGGACCTCCAGACCTCCCTATGTGGCTCAATGCAACTGGCGTCCTTTTTCCTATGTTCAACTGCTGACAGGTCACACAACGCTGGCACACTGCTTCTGCTGCTACTCTGAACTTAGGGTTGTACCAGGTTTGTCTGAATACTCTCAGCATAGCATCTCTCCCTAGATGTACTGGACCGTGTATCTGTCTGGCCATTGGGCTCACCATCTCATTGGGCAACACTGCTCTTCCATCTGCTGAAACCCAGAAATGCGCCTCACCTATCACACATCCTGCAGTTTCCCAGGTTTGCTTTTCAAAATCGGGTGCCTTTTCTTGCATACATTTTAACTCGTCCCAAGTGTCTACAGTTTCCAATATCATGGCTAATTCAGTTCCTACATTTATTCCGCCCACTTCCACCTCCGTGAAAGAGTACCCTTGTTCTGCACAATATCTCGCGACTTCGTCGGCATATCTATTGCCTTGTGACACGAAGTCCATGTTCCTAGTGTGGGCGGTACATTTTACAACTGCAATACCTGCTGGACATTGCAAAGCTTCTAACAGCAAACGCACAAACTCTCCATTTCGAATGGGTGAACCTGAAGAAGTCATGTAACCTCTTTGAGACCATAATTGCCCGTAATCATGAACTACCCCGTAACCATATTGGCTGTCGGTGTATATGGTGACTCGAATTTGGTTGCTTGCCAGGCAGGCACGCGTCAATGCAATAATTTCAGCTACCTGAGCGGAGTGTACTCCTTCCAGGCATCCGGCTTCCACAACTCCAGTAATTGTACAAACAGCATAAGCTGCTCTCAACTGCCCAACTTCGTCTCTTACACATGAGCCATCGACAAAGAAAACTTCATCGGGGTCAGTTAGTGGCTCATCCACGATGTCGGGTCTCGGTTTGGTGCATAGTTCAGTCACATCAAGGCAATCATGGTCTGTACATACATCATCATCAATGTCACCTGGGAGTGGCATCAAGGTGGCAGGGTTCAAAACAGAGCATCTCTTGAGGGTCACGTTCTCTGCAGCAAGAATGACTTGCTCATAGCGCGTGAGCCTGCTATTGGTCAGATGCTGTGTTTTGGTCCTGGTCATCAACAGTTCAACAGAATGTGGCACATACACCTCTAACTGGTGCCCCATAACTATATTTTCACAACGTTCGATGCTGACACCTGTTGCAGCAACGGATTTGAGACATCCGGGCAACGCTGCGGCTACTGGGTCTAAGGTAGCCGAAAAGTAGGCAACTGGTCTAAGGGCATTCCCATGGATTTGGACCAAGACAGACAAAGCACAACCCTCTCTTTCACAACAATAAAGCAAGAATGTTTTATCGTAATCTGGCATTCCCAGAGCAGGAGCACAACACAAGTCCTCTCTCAGCTGCAGGAACGCCATCAAACAGTCCTTGTCCCATGGTACCGGATCACTCACCTCCTTGTGCGTCAGTTTTTGCAAAGGTTTTGCTTTCAGTGAAAAGTTCGCTATCCACTGTCGGCAATAACCCACCATCCCTAGGAACATCCTGACCTCTCTCTGTGTTTTAGGCGCATTCATTTTCATGATCGCCTCTATTCTGTCTGGTGACACCTTTCGTTTCCCTTTTTCAATTCTGTGCCCCAAGTACTGTACTTCTGTCAGGCAGTACTGCAATTTGCCCGGGGACACCTAGTGCCCATTTGTAGCTAGGTGGTTTAGCAAAGCAATGGAGTCCTCCCTGCAAGCTTCCTCAGTTTCTGACGCCACAAGTAGGTCGTCTATGTACTGGACCAGAACCGACTTCTGGGGCAGCACTAGACTTTCAAGATTTTTCTTCAAAAGCTGGTTAAAGATCGATGGGCTCTCTGTATACCCCTGTGGGATACGACACCATGTTAATACGCGACCTTCCAGCTTAAAAGCGAAAAGGAAATGGCTATCCTCGTCCAATGGGATCGAAAAGAAAGCCTGGCACAGGTCTATCACCGTGAACCATTCAGCTTGGAACGGTATCTGAAACAATATCACTGATGGATTCGGCACCACTGGACAACATGAGACAACTGTTATTAATTTTCCGAAGGTCCTGCACGATTCTGAATTTCCCATTTGGTTTCTGCAAACCCATAATCGGGGAGTTACATGGACCACCCACGATTTCTTTCAGTATTCCCTGCTTAATCATGGACTCGATCACGGGCTTTATACCTGCAATCGTTTCTGGAGTCAATTTATACTGAGGTGTTCTCGGAAACTCAGCATGCGGTTTTACTATGATTTTCACTGGGTCTACTCCTTTGACCAGTCCAATCTCTTCCCCAGTGAAGTCCCACACTTCTGGTGCCCCGGTCTCCCTTAGATCCCATGGGAGCTCATCCACTGTCAAAGTGGGATACAGCTCCACGCATATTCTCGAGTTTGCGACTTTGAAGTCAGCGTCATCATCATTAGTTAATACCTCCACTCCCTGCGGGGTGCAGTATATTGTACAATTTAATTTACACAAAAGGTCTCTTCCCAATAAACATACAGGACTAGAATCGCAAACCACAAACTGATGCTCATCGCTGTATTTCCCTATTTTCACCTGTACTGGTTCTGTCAATGGGCTTGTTATTCTCCTGTTCGCGACCCCCACCACTTGTATTGTCTCTCCAGAAATGGGCAAGCCTGGAACTGCGGCTGATCTTATCATGGATCGGGTGGCTCCTGTGTCTACTAAGAATGTCGTGGGGCACCCTGCCACTTCGGCCTCAACATAGGGTCCCCTTTGGTCCACATCTAAGGCTGCCCCGAGGGTACAGTCTTCTCTCTCTACTCTCTGTCCTGTTAAGGGATCAACGTAGTAGCACTCCTCTCCGGCTACAAAAAGAGGCATCTGTCTATAGGTCTTTCCCGTTGTCCCTATTCTGGGTGGTTGTGGGAACTGGGCTCGCGGAGCTGGAGTCCCCCCTTTGACCACCTTTCCTTGGTATGGCGTTACCCCTCTTCCTGGAGTGCTTTGAACCTATTCCTCCTCTACTTCTTGTTCTCCAATTTCAACGTTGTAGGGACACTCGCGTTTCCAATGCCCCACCTCGTTACACTGGTGGCACCGGGTCGTCTTTTTCAATGCCGCAATGTCTACCCTAGGTCTAAAGTTGGAGTTCTCCTCATTGCCCTTGTTCTGACTATTCTGTTTCCTACCCCCAGTTCCTGTTCCCTGTTGCTGTTGCTGTTGTCCACCCTTACCAGCTGACTGCATCTGTACCACCATCAGTTTTTCTTTTAGCTTCTTTGCCTTTGAGTCTATCTCATCACAGCAGTACCTAGCATATCTCAGAATTTCATCCAAAGGTTTATTTTGCCAACAAATCAAGTGTTGCTGTATCATCAAACTAATATCCGGTCTCAAGCCCAAGACAAACTTAGACACAAACTGCCCTATGTCTTTCGGGTCCATTACATCCAACCCGCTATATTGTTTAAACGCCTTCAGCAATCTCTCATAATACTCATGAACTGTCTCTTTGGGTTCCTGCCTAGTTCGATCTATTTTGACCCAATCTATGTCCTGCATCGGCACTTTTTCTTTCAGCCAAGTCATCACTCTCTCGTATTTTGCCATTACTGTCTCGGACGGTCCATTAGTCCGTGCATCTCTCTCTGGTTCTACTGTGGGCCACTCAGCACTAACCTTACATGCTGTCCACAAGTCTCCTGGTACCACAATGTCAAACAGTGTGTTCAGATCTATCCATAGTACTTTGGAGATTTTTACGAACCTCTCCACCTGTTTGTACCATTCAACTGGATTCTCCCTCAATTTAGGGAAGGAGTTGGTAAAGGCCGCTAAGTCCCCCCTACTCCATGGCACATGTACATAGTTCCCGTTTGCAACCTCACGCAAAGGGTATGCCTCTATTCTCTGCAGTCCTCCCTCTGGTGTCATCCCAAGCATGCTTCTCCTAACGGTCCCTTTCTTGGACCATCTTTCTTCCCATTTATCCAGCGCCCTCCACGTCCTTATTCCAGTTATCAGTTCCCTTATGTGTGTTTTCAATCCTATTGTTCTTCTCTCATCTAAGTCCTGGTCTGAATAATGGAGTCTATGGTTACCCTGCAATGCTTTGGTCCTTGACAGGTCTACCATATATTTGCCTGCTAGTTCAACTAATTTCTCATGTGCTGCTCTCGCCTTTCGAGTGATGTCCTTTGCCATGAACAGTATCTCATCCTGCTCATACATGTCCATTCTCTCCAAGGGCAAGGTACCATCTACTATGTCATCTAGGTCTGATTTTAAGCTGGCAACATCAAGTCTCTTGGCTTTTATCTCGGCTCTCAATATGTCCTTCTTAGGGTGCTCATCGGTCTCTCTTCCGTCCCAGCTCTGAGTCCTACGCTTAGGCTCGGGGGAGTTAAGGAGAGTCCTCCCCCATTCCCATCTTTCTAAGTCCCATGCTCGGCCATCCTGCCTTGGAAGGTGATGAAACACGGGCCTGTTTCCCCCAATCCCAGTCTGTCCATTCTCTCTGGCCTCCCTTGCTCCATGGCCAGATTCTCTGCCGTTCTCCACCCTGTCGCTTTTCTCTCGTTGCCTAGTGTCACTCAGTATCTGGTAAGACCCTTCTCGGCTCCCCATCTCCCCAGGACTGCGTTCATGTCCGTAGTCACAGGGGTTATGGCGAGGCCTCTCGCAACTCTCGTTCTGTCCACTATTGCCAGACGCATAGTGGGTGCACTTAAAACTGTTCCTGTACTCCTGCGTTCTCCTATCCCCTTCGCTGTGACTTGGGCGGGACACCCCCCCACACTCAGGGCTCCTGTTTTCCAGGTCTGGCCTACCTCCACTCCTGGTAGGACGAGTGTCTCCGCTACCGTCCTGACCCTTCCCGTCCCACTCCGGACTGCTTTCGTCAGCCCCACAGTGAGTCCGGGTCCTGCTATCCTGGCTTTCCCTTCCAGCTTCCGCTGCTATGATGCTCTTGTGAGCCTCTACTGCCTCATCCCATTTCTTCATGTACTCGCTTAGCTCCTGGAAGGATTTCCGTCCTGATCCCCTCAGATCCATTGGCCATCTAGGGCCCCCCGGATCTCCTGTTGGATCTACTGCTGTATGTACTGGGGTGCTCCACTCCTTTGGTCTTGGCAACTGACTTGGGGAATTGATTGTATCGTTCCTCCTTGCCATCTCTGCTCTCTCCCTGTCCATTTGTACCTGTTCCTCCCCTCTTGCTCTCTCTGGGTCATAAATCAATACTATAGGACCTATAGTAACAGGTACTTGCAGGGCATCTGGCAGTGCGTAGGAAGTGGCACACTCCGTTTCTGGCACCCTTTGTACCACAAACCTTCCGACTACCTTCTGCACCGGACTAGGTTGAGACAACTCTTTACTTGCCGTGGGATCCCAATCTGTCGTGGGAAGCGGTCCATACTCCCCTATACCAGGCCCCCCTTCTCTGCATGGCTCGACATTTCCTGTCTCTTTATTGTACAGGGGTGGCCTATCTGTTAGTAACCTATTTATCAGGCTATCTTCTGTCTCGCTCTCATCATCCTCTTCGAATGGGCTCTTGTTTCCTGCCACCTCTATTACTGGGTACAGTTTGTTTACTTCAAGGTTATGCACTCTCCATCTTTTAGCATCCGCATCCCATTTGGCATCCTTCACTGCTCTTACCGATCGTTTCACCCTTTCTTGTCGTCTATTCAGGTTCCTCTCGTGCGCTGCCCTAATCCATGCATTGAGAGCTTCAAACTGGGTCGGTCTAGGCATAGGTCTCATTGAGGTCATGACTGCTTTTAATCGGTGTAGCACCTCTAATCTGAACGTCCCGTACTTTGGAAACGTCAGTTCCTCATTTCCTTCTGTAATCTTACTCCACTCTGAAATCCACAATATAGTGTGTAACCCAACATTTGTCGCCATATAATAAGCCGGCGTACCCTCCGGCGGAGCTTCTTCCCCATCATAAGATCTCCACCTCTCTCTTTTAAACGCCGCTCTTAACCATTTAAAACATTTCATGATTAAACGTACAATTTCCAGCCTCGCTATTCTGTTTACTTCCTGATGACAATCCACCAATCCTAGCGCGGCTTTGCTAGCTGGCCTATCACAGCGCGGTCTTGCTCCGGCCGGCCAATCCCAGCGCGGCACTTTCTGACGTCACTCGTCTCCCCTTCGCAGCAGCACCCCTCCTTTCTCAGCTCGTCTCCCGGTCACACATGCGTCCCATTCATACACCGAAAAATGACTACTTCCGACCAAGCCGTCACTTCTCTTGACTGTACGTCCACAGTCTATCTGTAATTGTCACCACAACTGACGAAATGTCTTCCGTCTCTCTGATAGGTTGCTTACACACAGTAACTTCCGACCAGCGTCCGTTACTCACGCACTCACTCTTACGTTCCCCCTATCTCGGTCCTGCGGGCGATCAATGGTACCTCATGACCCCCTTTACACTGGGTTGACAATTACTCTGGATGTCCGATACACCTGAACCACTTAAGCTCTCATCTGAACTTAAGATTTGCACCGGTTGCGCGCGCTCACAACCTGTTCCGCAGTCACTCTACAGGCATTCAACTCCGCCAGACATTACAACATAGATACAATACAAAAACACCGCAATCTAACACGCATGACCCTTTATACTCACTCTCGACCGATACTGCTGCTTTTCTGTCTCACGTCATCCGGACCTTCTTCGGCGGGCGGTTCTTCCGGTCATCGATCTCTAGGGGCCTTGGGGTAATCTAACCTGGCCTAGATCACCTTCCTCAAGAAGGCAACCATCCTCTATAGCTACCAACTGGAAGGGCGAGATATTAGATCTCTATCTTATCACTCTAGATCAGAGGTCTTCAATCTGTGGGGCGCGACCCCCAGGGGGGTCGTGGAGTCCTGGGAAGGGGGTCGCAGATTCTGCCAGAGTGCAGTTCCTGGCGTCGGGCTGATCGAGGGTGCTCAAGGCGGAGGCCGCCTAATTCACACCGAGGTGTGAAAAACATCAAAGCCTCGTTAACAAGTAAAGGTCTTTTAAAGACCTGTGATAGTACTCTGGTGTGCCTTTGTGTGTGTCCAAGCTGTTTCAGACAGGCTGACATACAGGAGCTGGGGGTGGGGGGGGGGAGGGGGGGGAGGAGGGGGGTGGGGGAGGAGGCTGTAGCCCTTTGAGTTCAAGGGACTTAGCTGTGGGTTTATTTTTACTTTTAACGTTTGATATAGCGCTAGTTTAACCCGTAGGTATCAGAGCGCTTTACAAATACACAGTAAACAGCAGAAGGACATTACAATCATATAATTGGTTCAAGTCCCACGAGCCCTCATACCTGGCGCCTGTGCAGGAGAAATGTGGCTGAGAGTCTGTTCTTCATGGTGCGATGTTTTCACAGCCGGCTGCCCCCCCCCAAGCAGGGAGGCACAGAGATGCCCTCCCATGAGAGAGGAAGACAAAGCCGAGAGATACTGACCACCCATGAGAGAGGCACAGACAAGATGGATGAAAGGGTGGATGGCTGCATGGATGGACGGATGGAAGGATGAAAGGGTGGACGGATGTGTGAAAAGGTGGGTGGATGAATGATGAGTGGATGGATGTAAAGATGAAAGGGTGGATGGATGAAGGATGGATGGATGGATGGATGGATGTGTGAAAAGGTGGGTGGATGGAGGATGGATGGATGAAAGGGTGGATGGAAGGATGAATGGGTAGATGGATGAGGGATGGATGTATGGATGGATAAAAGGTTGCATGGATGAATGATGGATGGATTTGTGAAAAGGTGGGTGGATGAGTGATGGGTGAATGGATGGATGTAAGGGTGGATGGATGAAGGATGGATGGAAGGATGAAAGTGGATGGATGGATGAAGGATGGATGTATGGATGGATAAAAGGTTGCATGGATGAATGATGGATGCATGGATGGATGTGTGAAAAGGTGATGGATGCATGGATGGATGTGTGAAAAGGTGAGGGATGAATGATGGATGGGTGGGTGGATGCATGGATGAAAGGGTGGGTGGATGAAGGATGGATGTATAGATGAAAGGGTGGATGGATGGATGGATGGATGGATGGATGGATGGAAGGATGAAAGGGTGGATGGATGGATGAAGGAAGGATGGATGGATGGATGGATGGATAAAAGGTTGCATGGATGAGTGATGGATGGATGTGTGAAAAGGTGGGTGGAAGAATGATGGGTGGATGGATGGACGGGTGGATAGATAAAGGATGGATGTATGGATGGAAGGATGAAAAGGTGGATGGATGAAGGATGTATGGATGGATAAAAGGTTGCATGGATGAATGATGAATGGGTGGATGGATGAAAGGGTGGGTGGATGAAGGATGGATGTATGGATGAAAGGGTGGATGGATATATGGATGGAATAATGAAAGGGTGGATGGATGAAGGATGGATGTATGGATGAAAGGGTGGATGGATGAAGGATGGATATATGGATGGATGGATAAAAGGTTGCATGGATGAATGATGGATGGATGTGTGAAAAGGTGGGTGGAAGAATGATGGGTGGATGGATGGACGGGTGGATAGGTAAAGGATGGATGTATGGATGGAAGGATGAAAGGGTGGATGGCTGTATGGATGGATAAAAGGTTGCATGGATGAATGATGGATGGATGTGTGAAAAGGTGGGGGATGAATGATGGATGGGTGGGTGGATGTATGGATGAAAGGGTGGATGGATATATGGATGGAATAATGAAAGGGAGGATGGATGAAGGATGGATGTATGGATGGAAGGATGAAAGGGTGGATGGATGAAGGATGGATGTATGGGTGGATGGATAAAAGGTTGCATGGATGAATGATGGATGTGTGAAAAGGTGGGTGGAAGAATGATGAATGGATGGACGGGTGGATAGGTAAAGGATGGATGTATGGATGGATGGATGGATGAAAGGGTGGATGGATGATGGATGTATGGATGGATAAAAGGTTGCATGGATGAATGATGGATGGCTGGATGGATGGATGGGAGAAAAGGTGGGTGTGTGGATGGACGGGTGGATAGGTAAAGGGTGGATGTATGGATGGAAGGATGAAAGGGTGGATGGATGGATGTGTGGAAGTGTGGGTGGATGAATGATGGATGGATGGATGTGATGAGGTCTAACAAGCGCATTTATGGTTGTCGATAGTTGTTTATGATGAGGAGTACCAGTTTCTAGAATCTTTTGTCGGAAGGGGGTCCTTACGCCTAAAAGGTTTTACAAGGGGGTCTCAACATCAAAAAGTTTGAAGACCTCTGCTCTAGATCTAAACCCCGATCTGGTCGACTGAACCTTTATTGCCTGTCTTTGAGGAAAGAAAGTGCATCCAATACCAGGTTAACCTTGATCAACAATGGGCTCGACTCTGAAAAACCAGACTACTTCTAAGTTTTAAAGATTTATTACAGAGTCAAAGTTAACTGCAAGTACAGGCATCTCAAAATGAGATTCAAAAGATATACAGGCACCACTACATACATGTGCTCTCTAAAAGCCCTCAGGCGAGCAAAGAACACGACAAGGACTAATTCTAAAATCAAAAGGGCTGCAAGCATAGACACATATTGTGATCTCTCCGTCATTTACAGCAGGAGGGAAAGGTTTCAGGTTAGGCTGTCCCTACCCTGCTCTGGATGGTATCCCTACTTAACAGAATCCCAACCTATCAAAAGGTGTCAGCTGTGAATGACTTCCTAGGAAGATCACCCACTCTTAGTCTCTAAGTGAAAACCTATGATCTCCAGTCATGACCCCTCTCTGCCTACCCATCCGCTCTCTAAAGGGTCCTCAGGCAACTGCTCTAACTCCACCCCGGGGTGCTGACCCTAATACAAAACACAATAACATTTGAGACGCCCCTCGTGAGACGCCCCTCACGTGGTGTCGATTCTGGCTTTTTCCATGATGATCTTCCTCTGGGCCTCGTGCGTTAGCGTTGACCTTGCTTCTCAGACTCTTCTCCGGCCCGCCGATACCCCCTAAAACATTCCTGAACCCTCCTCCATGTCTGCACCAGTCTCTTGAACAGAACTCTATTCATCCAATTATTAATTGGATCCCCCTCACATTTGCAGACAGACATCCGTAGCTGAATCCCCATTCCCATATACTTCTAACAGAAGTTTGCAACTTATTTCCTGACACAAGTCGGCCTGTACCAGTACGTGCAAATCAGAAACCCTTTTATCACTTCAGGCCTACAACAATTCTCGCAAAGGTTAAACTAAAATAACATGTTAGCATCTTATTGTTAAAAAATAAGAAACACATCTATGGAATATAAATCTAACGAATAAACAATCATTATAACATTAGTGCAATCCATGTCAATGCAAAGGTGTATACGTTTCTACCCTTCTGGCCTAGCCATAAGGCCCGTTCCCTTCTATGCCTTGCAGCATGACATTCTTCTATTAGCAGCTACATAACATGGATCATGATTAATCACGTCTAATAAGGTTATACATTTTCACACATTTCTGCATTAGTTCCACTTCTATATGAAATCTCTAGATTAACTACACATTTCGAAGTATAGGTGAATATATTCTCAGTACTCATAGCATTTCCCTTATGATTTGGGTGTACTACTTGTAACTTTGGTGTACTCATACATTTTGTTCAGTTTGCGCTCTCTCATTGTCCTTTTGCATCTCGGAGTCCCCAGCAGTAAGAGGCTTTTACATATACGTACTCTAGAACCTTGAGAGGTGAACTCCCTTAAACTGCTCTTGAAGACCTGTATTTTCAGAACTTACACCTCCAGGGCAATGTTTGGTAAAGTTCAAACCTTTAAATGTTAGTGGAAATTATTTTAAAACGAATCTTATTGTGACTTTTTACGTTATCTGTTTTATTCTTTTTTTTTTTTTTTTTCTTAATCAATCAACAGCTATGTTTTATTGTTTCCATTGTTCTGCCAGAAAAAGTGCCTTTAATTGCTCTGTGTTCCCAAAATAATGTACGTCATGTTCATGTGGAGATTGCTGTCCTCGCTTACAACACTGATATCTTCCTAGCAGTGTGGTGCTGTGACGTGCTAGAGAATGACAGACCCACCCAATGCCGCCAAGCAGGTGAATACATTTGATATGATCAGAGAATGCAATCTGATCAGGGGAGGAATGAAAGGTATGGGTTATTGCTTGCGAGGGTATGCTTAGTGAGGTCTACCCTCTCTGCAGCAGAATCCAACAAGTACTAGCGGTTGCTTTATGTTTTAATTTTTCACAGTTAGTGTCTCAAGCCAATACAGCTGGTAACTTACAAATAAAGCAGTCATTGCAGTCACCGGCCCACTGATTCTGGGGGTCCACCATGACTTATCCTAACCTACCACTTACCCACTGTGATAGGTTGGGTAGGGAAACATACGTAATGTATTGATTAAGACAATACAGATTTACTATTCTTCAAATAATATACATACATTAAGGATTAGCCACCCCTTTTGCAACAAAATCCCAAACCTGCCATTCTGATGGATACATCTTCCTTGCCTGTCCTCACATTGTGAATTATCCTTCCAGGATTCAGCCTGTTCTGGGAAAGCTTTTCCTCTGCAATATCTGTCCAGTGCCACAGGTGGCGCTATGTGGCCCGAGGCACGTCTCCGCCTTCGGACGTGAAATCACTGTGTATGTTAGGCATTAACTGCCCTACTGGCGCCCTTGCCTGCTTTTCCACAGCCATCGATTCAGGACCACAGCTCTCAATATTTCATTAGTGACTTTCCACAGCATTTCAGCAGTGACAAGAACAGATGTCTACTCTGAAAGGCTTTGGATTTAAGCATGGCAGGGAGGAACATGTTTCACTCTGGAATTGGAGTTCCATAAAACCTCTGTGAGATTCTTCAGAGTTCTGCCAACGGGCAGAAAATATGCACGTCGTGCTGCAATTTAGCACTGGTAGTCCACGCGTACGGCACCATGTAGTGGGCAAGAGCGTGCAGCCATTCAAGTTAATTTTGCTGATCATTGAGTAGAAAATCTACTTGAGCGGCAGCAAATCTACTTGGGAGGCATATTTCAGACCGCCACTGCCTGTGTTAGAAAACCACGCTGGGGAACGCTAAATCACTCTCACATTTCTGAAGCTTTGCATGAAAAAAAAATCCACCAGCGATTCACCAAATTCTACCCATTACCCAGGCAGAATGAAACATTCCACCCACCCCTAGATTTAAGCATGTCACAGCTACTGCAAGAAAATGCCCTTTAAAGACCCACATGACATCTGCATGTAGTGTCTAGGCTCTGAAACACAATGCCGTGGCATGTGGTTTCTGTGCCTCTATTCGCCCAAAGGCTGTCACGGAGCAAGAGTCAAGGTTGTATTGGTCCAGGGTCACAGGGATACACTTAAGAGATCTCTCTCAATTAAAAGTAATTCTTTTCTCAGGGAACTTTTGCCTAAGAGATCTTCGAATAAAAATCACAAAAGCGCCATAGAAGGAGAAGTCCTCTTCTTCCTCGAGTAAACTGTCCCGCTTCCTGGATCATCTGGAGTCTCTATTCCCTGATTTTAAACTCTTCCTTCTTGCGAACAAGATCCAGAAATTGAAAAAGATTAGACTAGAGTTCCTGAGTGCATCAACTGACCTTGCGCAGGTCGCCTTCCTTCTGGTTAATATGGACCTGGTCAGGAGAGCTACAAAACCCTCTGAGCGATCACCCTCCTGAGGGGTAATATATTCTTTTGGGCTTGTTGACTCTGGCTGCTCTGACCCTGTTGTCTTCCCTCCAAGGGCTCCAAGCCTGCTGCTGAAAAAGAAATCAACGTCTGCCAATGTGCCATCTCCTCTCGCATAGGGACCTCCCTTGATTCCAATGCAGGCGATGCTGATGGATCTGAATATAGTGCCTCTCGAATCTTTTGATGTTGAAGGAAACTATTTGCATGGTGAGAGTAAAAGTAATGACTAACTGCAGTGTGGTTGCTTTGGCAGAGCACCTTCCTGTGGTTAAGAGATTCACCAGGATGGAGCAGTCATTTGACCTCTGACTTTGAGGTCCTCCCCATGCTTGATGAGACTTTGGCTGCATAAACTGTTTAAGTAGGGGTGTTGGGAGTGCTGCAGCACCCCCAAAATAATCCTGCTGGAGTCCAGAAGGTGAATGAACTATTAAGATTCTTTAAAAAAATGTATTAATCTTGTTACATTTGTCTTCTGACAAATTACAGCTTATTCTTTTAACATGGACATTGGTATCAGTAAAACTGCATGTCAGCAATGGCAGCTCCTCCGCTAAGGCGGGGGAGCGTTGCCCCACTGCTTTGCAGCAGTGAAATAAAGGACAAATAAAAGAATAACTCAAGGTTATTGTCATTTTATTTTTTCCTCTTGTGGAGGCTTTACGGGCAGGCGGGGCTGTTCTGATGACGTAGGAGCATGGGGGAGGAGTGGTGGCACACTGTAAGTGCGCATGACTGTTTGGCCGGTCGTCGGGGACTAACAAAACAGTCATGCACACTTTGCATGTTCTCCACCTAGGCTGTGCCACAGCCTGGGTGGAGAACTTTCTCAGCTCCCACTGCCTGTCTGAGCGCCAAACCATGGCGCTCTGACTAATCACAATAATGCATTGCAGCATTGTGATTGGCTTAGGGGAGCTTGGGTGCTCCCTGTTCCTGAGAAACACGGCGAGGAGGTACTCTTTTTTTTTTTTTCTTTCTTCTTTTTTACATACCCTTACACTTACCCCTACCCCGCCACTCCTGACCTGTGCCGGCCGCCACTGCATGTCAGTGCACAGGTTTTTCCCATTTCAATAGCAAATGTTCTCACTCTAATTGACAGTGTACTACCACACCATGCTTTAGTAATATTTGTGCTTCAGTGTACTCCAAAATGCAGTACCGACAACATACTACATCCTTATAACTCAACTGCTAAATAAGTATGGCTCATTTTCTATTCTTGTTGTTTGTGAGACTTGGATTTTTCACTATCCCTATGACTTAATTGATGTAAAATTGAGGGCATCACTTCCACTCTGAAAATTGTTCCAGCTCCACTGTTTGGCCAAAGAGAGTCTGATCATTTACAGGCTATTAACCTCTTTCCCATTATAATACTAATACTGGCATATATGTAAAATTACAAAATACGAGTCACCTAGAAATTTAACCATCAGGACCATCCCCTTAACTCTTTGGTCCTGCCACAGAGGAAGCCTCCTTAGATCTTTTTAGTCTTTTTTTTTTATTTACTGGAAGCAACCCAGACGTGGGCCCCTTGCTCGCTGTGCCACTGGATTCAATCAAGCCTGGCTGATGAGTGGTGTTATGCCCCAAAACCAGTCCCAGAATGCTTGTTTTCTGGTTCAGTGATGTCCCGGCTTGACAGTTCGGGCTGGACTGTTCCCATGACTACAGAAAAACACTTCATGAAGAAGCAGGGGCCATAGGAAAATATTTAAAGACCTACACCAGATTCAATACCCAAATCCTACAACTAATAACAACAGTACAATCTGGTGGTCTGAAAAGAGCTACAGGTAAAGAAAGAAAAAACAGCTGTGATATCTTCTTAACAAATCACATCCAATTTTGAAGAGACCGTAAGAAAGAGCTATCCCTACATAGGGAAGACAAAGGTAGGATTTCCATCAACTGCCCTCCGTGGCCAGTGTCATCATTTGGAATTCCAGCTTCCCTGTCACAGTACCCCATCCACAGGAGGGGTGACACTGTGACCTAGGAGCAAGAGACGGATACCCAGAACCCAATGGGATGCTCCTTGGAGTAGCCAAGCGCTATAGAAGAAATAAATTAACATAACATAACATAACATAACAATGAGGACCAGTGTTCAATGACCAACTGTTTCTAGTCCAAAGAAACACAGGACAAATTAAGTGCAGTGCAAAACTAGTGAGGAATTTAAAAAGGACATGGCAGCAAACCAAACAATTTTATTAATGTTTGTTTCCAAACCTATTAAAAAGGATGCAGGTACAGCTCCCAACAAATGTGCCGTAAATCTTAGGACGACTAGGTTCTGCCAATATGGGCCACTTACCCTGGCTTTCTTCAGGACCTTATATAATATTAGCTACTGCAATTGGTGAAATAAATAAACAGTCTACCTTCTGAGACAGTCTCAGAAGTTAGACTGAGGCACCGACGGAGAGGGCGGGCCTCCTGTAAACCTGAGTCTGGACCAGGTGGGGTGAGGCCAATACCTCACACAGGATAGGTGGGAATGCCATCCATCCTGTAGAGAGGTATTTTATATGGTCACAAGTGGGTTCACTGTGACTATGATTCAACTCACTTGTCATTCACTTCTTTGTTTATTTATTTCACCAATTGCAGTAGCTAATATTATATAAGGTCCTGAAGAAAGCCACAGCTGTTTTTTCTTTCTTTACCTGTAGCTCTTTTCAGACCACCAGATTGTACTGTTGTTATCTGTTCCCATGAGTAGCAGGGTCAAGACTGATTTGCATATGGCTGGGTTCAAACTGGGGTGTCGTAGTGAGCAAAAGAACAATGGATTTCACCCAGATCTCTTGATGGGGGGGACAATGTTTGATTTATTCAGGAGTGTGTCCATCATTCGTTGCTGAAGCACTTTTTGCCCTAATTTGGATGGGTATGCCCTGCCGTGGATCCCTTGCTCGCAGTGCCACTGGATTCGAGTTAGCCTGATGATGAGGGGTAATATGCCCCAAAACTGGTCCCAGGATGCTCGTTTGTGGTCCAGGAATGGCCGGCTTGGCAGTTCGGGCTGGACTATTCTCATGAGGAGCAGCATTCTGTCCATCATTTGTTGCAGCAGCACCTTCAGTTTCAACTGGTCACAGGTCTCTCTGTACATATTTACACTGATTGTGCTTCTGCTGATGTCCTGTGGAATGGTCGAGTTCAATTAATCCTGATTGCCCCAGTTTGGGCAAGGCAGATTTGGGATGCTGATGTGTTGCATTCATCCAGCCCTTCCACTTCTGCACAGGGTGGACCTGCTTTTAGAGCAGACTGGTCCGCTTTTCAACCCCAATTCTCAAATGCTGCATGCATGGAGATTGAGCACTGCCCGTGGGAGTATTATTGTCTATTTGACAAATTTGCAGATGTCCTTGTAATGACTACAAAGTCTACTTTTCCATATGTGCTCTGATTTATGTTGTCCCTTGCACAGCAGGGTCTGGTATTGGATAGAGATAAGGCCTATTTGGTTGCCCTGTCTGCTTCATGTCTTTCACATCAACTATCCGTGTTTAAATTACCATGAGTGGTGTGTTTCTAAAAGTGTTGCTCAGTTTGTTTCATCCCACTATGTTTATTATTCCTGAGCGGGATTTGAATCTTGTGCTATCACAGTTGCCCGGGTCAACTACTTACTTTGAAGACAGTATTGCTGATGGCACTAACGTCAGTGCATAGGGTCTGAGAACTACAGACCCTCTCAGTTTGTCCACTTTCCTCTGTTGTCTACCTGGGTATGTTGGTCCTTTGCGCCTATCCGTCCTTCATACCCAAGGCGGAATCTGCATTTCAAATGGGCTAGTCTGATACTCTTTCATTTTTTCCCACCTAGTGGCTGAATGTAACTCTGCAGTGAAAGGTGTGCATTCATCCAATGAAATGAGAATGAGATAGTTACGTGTGGTTTCGTATGATACCATCCGTTCACCTATCAGGCTTGTGAGAATCATCTGCTATAATTGCTTCAAGCAACGTGCACAATGCATGCTCATGTTTTCAATAATTAACACTCACAATTTGCTTTTTTGCATCTAATTTTAATGCTCTTATTTTTAAATCACTTAAGCATGGCCCATTGCTGTTTTTCCTATGTTAGCCTAACCATGCATGTTGTAGGCCTCTTTGGTTTTGCCCACGTTACTAAATACCCATGCTTGCCTTTGTGCTACATTATATTTTCATATGGAACCAGAGCATGTATTTGTATTTTATTATTTTCTTGGGATTTAGTGTGACCAGCCTAGGCAAGGTCAAACAATATTGCCATTTGTTATTCTCTCTGGTCAGACACTATCACCTAGACATAATAAAGAAATGCAGCTGCTGTTTTTGAATGCACATATCTGGTCATATAACTGAGGACAGGAGTTCTTGAAAAACCCACACAGAGTGTAGGTCCTGAGATGAGAGTTCGAGGTCAACTGAGCTGTTGAAAATCCACCTGTAAATGCTAAGGTTTGGGATCCGCCAATAAACCCAGAGAGCTATACTGTATAACCAATTTGCTCCAGTAGTACAGGAGGGGTTCGGCAGATCTGTCAGATAAAATAGTATATGGTTTATTAACCATGCTGATGATATTATTGAAATGTATTTGTTTTCCGATTGTGCCACAATTATCGCATCTTAGAGCACAATAGTTTAAATAAACATTGTACACTTCCTTCATGTCTCTTTCTTATTTTATTGTGGACAGGTACGAGTGGCAGAGTGATAGTGTGTGTCCTGTTACCAAGATCCCTGAGAGGGTCATGGGTGTTGTGTTCTGGGGTACCAAATCACTTGTCTCTCTGAAAAGGTTATGAGGGCAAGTGAGGGACTATAGCTAGTCAGACTCAGGCTCATAGAGACTGATGTGGTATGGTGACTCAGTCCCTACATGCTGATCTTCTATGGTCCCAAGCATAGTTCGGTTCTTGAGCAGAATCCCTGCAACACTTCTCAGGGTCTTACCATGCCAAATCTAAAGTGAGAAAATAGCTAAATATATATTTTATTGTTTTGTTGAACAATGTTTGTCTGAGATGATAAATAAGGAAAAATATATTTATGAAGCATTATCTTAAATCAGCACAAGGATAAAGTTGTACACATCTGCCAAACTAGTTTCTAGCCACGTCTCTAGCGCACAGAAAATATATTTTTCCACTTTAGTTGCTTGCCATGTCTTACTTAAAAAACGTTATCTTTAGCTAGTCTTTTCGAGTCGCAGTTAATAAATCGACATTTAACTGTGGTGATGAGTGATGAGCCCTGCTAATGTCCTCGTGATTTACGTTTGAATAAAGGTGCAAAAAGTGAACGCAAAATACGCGTGCAAGACAGAAAGCTACATTATTTTCTTTTAAAAGGTTTTATATAGCGCTGGCTAGACCCGGAGGTATCAGAGCGCTTTACATGAGCATCAGATCATCGTTACAGGTTACATCGTTACAAAGGTTACACAGTTTTTAGAGCATGGCAACATAGTTACTTGTAATGTTGAGATAAACAGTAAGCATAAATACGTATGGGGAAAAGCAGACAAGGGGAAAGGTTCAGGGGAGGGGGGAAGGAGCTGGGGAAGTAGACAGATAATGAAGGCAGGAAAGAGGAGGGGAGGGTGAAGGACACTGCATGGAAAGAGGAGGGGAAGGACGACGTGGACACAAACTGGTAGACGAGTCAAAGCAACGTCCAAAGTCCAGTAAGCTGTGATCCCAGGGGAAGTGGTATCAATTACCTATCTCTGTTGCTGGAGGCTCCCTTTACGCAGTGGACTCTCTCAGAGGGGTCTCTAAGACTCCAAGGCCTACATACTGGATCCTTCCACAAAAAGGGGAGAGGGAGTACTTTGGCAAGGGGTGCCATTCCATACCTCAGCTGTGAGTGGCTCCCTTGGTGCAGTGGACTCTCTCAGCAGGTTTGCTGAGACACCAATGTATAAATATTGGATCTTTCCCCAACAAGAGGAGACGGAGTGCTTAGTCAAAGGGCACAAAGGACAGGGGGATAGGCAGACTAGCAAGCAAGGTGAGAGATTCAGGGGAGAGGGGATAGGAGCTAGGAGCTAGGGATATAGACAAAGAGAGAAAGAGTACTAAATGGGAAAAAATCAATTAATGAGTTATTATATAGCGCTGGTTAGACCCGAAGGAATCAGAGCGCTTTACATGAGGAACAATAAGGTTGCAATTTACATCAGTTAAAAGTTACATAAGTATCAAGAAAAGCATTTAAGGAACATAGGGGACAAGGTGAATGGAGCAAGGAAGGGTAAGGGGATAGGGTAAAGGGGTAGGAGGAAGATAGGACGTAGAGACGAGGGGAAAATCTGCCCAAGGTCTGGCTGGGTAGGTGACGGTGGCGAGGTGGGGGGGGGGGGTCCACAACCCATCTCCTTTTTAGCTATATGGTAGCTCCACCGTGCATCAGCCAAATCGCTAGATCTCTACAGTCTGGGGTAAGTTCTGCTGGTTCCAAGTCCTGATGTGTAGGCAGGTTAGGGGATAGGTTCAAGGTCTGGACCCCGCAGGTCTCCTCGTAGATGAGGCCGGAGATGCGCTTGACTTCGCCACGGCGCGCCAGACAGCGAATGGCCGGCTTGGTGATGCCCTGGATGTGTTCCCGGAACACCTTGCGGTGCCTCTTGGCGCCGCCATTGCTGAGCCCCTGCCCTCCTTTGCCGCGTCCAGACATGTTCCTCTCTCAGTGCCCCTGCAGAGATGTTCCCATGTGCAGAGTTGTTCATTCACACATTAATTCCTTATTGATGTCTAGAACTAGATGTTCTAGTACTAGAGGAGTATCAGGAGCCTGGAATACAAAACTGGGGAAAACCTGCAAACTAGTTAGTTTGAGTGTATGACCAGTACTTGTGTCCTGCAGTTACTATACCGATCTAATCACTGGTGCAGATTGTGCTTGAAAAACGGCAGCCTTACATGTTTTTCAAGACCCTTGTAGAATGGTTTGTAGAAAGGAAATGGAAATAAATTGCAGTAGTGTCTCTATATTTGTGAATACCATACTGTAACGAAAGAAGCTTTCACATGATATACACAGTGGTGCGATGAAGTATCTGGAAGTCATACATTAGATGAAAGCCAGGAATAAGTCCCATATTCCGGCCTAGTCTACGTTTCATAAGCGTTTTTGAATTGCAATGTGAGAGAAAATCAATGCAATTGGTTACTTTGAATTCACTGTTGCAGCAACATTTTACTTGTACCATAATTCGGTTTAATTAGGACAGTTTTTTGTAGTCCTAGTGCATCAAAACCTCAAAATGCCCATATGCAGCTTTATTAAGAGATTATTAAGCATGTTACACGTTCAAGCCAGATAGCATCAGTGAGCATGTTTTAACAATCGAGTGTCAGTAGAAAGTGTTATTAACCCCATTCTGATCCTAGTCTCCCTAAAAGTAGTGATTCTTCACTCACTATCTAAACTAGGCGCTACATGGATGGTTTGGGGTTTGAGGTTTGTCAGATTTGAAAAGCAAACAATTGTGGCCTATGCTGTGCTGTACTTTTATTTAGGCCTATTTCCTCTACTTCCACTAAATGTTTCCATTTTTATTTTCCGGCTCCGCCCTTTAAAGGACACTAATCGAAACTTGAGGCATGTGGACCAAATGTTGGGCCAGTACAGAGAGCACAATAGTGAACAGACGGAAGCCATGGCCACAGTAAGTATCTCTCAGGGTTGGCCTCTGTTATATGCCTGGTACAAACACCAACTCCAGAGAGAGGGTTTGTGCAGTGGGAGGATGATGTGAGGACTGTTTTTGCATGGGTTGTAGGGTATCTTGGTGACTTCTGGGGGCCAGAAATGAAGAATTTCATGAAGATATTGGGTTTCACTATGGAGAATATTACTGCATAGTTATTCCTGCAGGACATAAATGATCTCTCTAAGGCTTTAAACCTTTCTAATGGATGCAGTTCTTTCTTCGCTCAGTCGTTAAGTCTCAAGGCCCGATTCACAAAAGGTTTTTGGTGTACATAAAATAGTGCTACTTCACGTACTTTGAAATGCAATTAACAAACTTATGGCCAGAGATGTCCAACTCTGCCTCTCCTCTCTTTTCTACGATGACCATGTAGGTATGCGTTTTTGTAGTGATGTAGACGAGATTGGTAATATGGCGAATAATTACTACAAAATATGTGGGTTTAAGGGAAAGTAAGTGACATGCTAAGACAAAACATGGACCCACAAAAGACTAAGAAAATTGTCATCCATATTAGAACATTGGAATGTTGGGAGCTCCATTGAATACAATGGAGTGCTCCCTGCTTCTACGGGCCGGTAAAGGCCTGCAGAGCAACATTCCAATGTTTTACAAAGGCCTCTCGGTGCTCGAGGGGATTTACATCCCCTTGAGCTTCGAGAGCCATTGTTTTATTTGTTAGAACATTCTGCCCTCTAGTGGCAGAATGTTTTAATAGCCTTATAGCCCTTCGTAGCAGGGCTATACCGTCTATTAAAGTCCCTTTCCCTTGTTAAAGTCCCTCGCCTTTGGCTCAAGCCTTTAACGTTGGAGCGGGCCTTTAATAGCCGGTATAGCCTGCTATGGCGGGCTATAAGGCTATATTAGAATATTGGAATGTTGGAAGCTCCCTTGAAAACAATGGAGTAGCTCCGGGCTTATAATGGCTGGTATAAGCCGGAGCGCCAAAATTCCATTCCACTCCCTTCGGCTCGGGTCTTTAACGCCAGAGCGTGCCTTTAATATAGCCTTATAGCCCGCTGTAGAGGGCTATACCGGCTATTAAAGGCCCTCTCCAGAGTTAAAGGCCCGAGCCAAAGGCGAGGGCCTTTAACAAGGGAGAGGGACTTTAATAGCTGGTATAGCTGAGCTACGAAGGGCTATAAGGCTAATAGAACATTCTGCCACCGGAGGGCAGAATGTTCTAACAAAAAACACCAAAGCCTAACGGGAGCGCGAGGGGATTGGAATCCCCTCAGGCTCCCTGAAGCCTTTGTTCATAACCAGAGCTGTGAACAAAGAAACATTGGAATGTTGGCGCTCCAGGCTTATACCAGCCACTATAAGCCCGGAGCACTCCATTGTTTTCAATGGAGCTCCCAACATTCCAATGTTCTAATAGCCGGTAGAGCCCGCTACAGCGGGCTATAAGGCTATAAAATGTACTTCTAATTTTACTGTAAGCTTAATAGTGTAGAAACAGGCTTAAATGTACTCCAGTCCAGCCTTGGAGTAAGTTAAACACCACACATGGCCAACCACAGTTACTCCAAGACACTCCCATTTAAAAAAGTGAAGTACAATGGAATTAAACTAGCACTCCATAGGAATTATTGCTACATTAATGAAATACTTAATTAAAAATTTAAAAAAACGATGTTTTTACATTAATTTTTAACTATAAAATGTTTCTAAATTAATTAAAAACGTAACTGGACCGAGTCTATTACAAACTAAAAAACATGTTAATGAGGTTAGGTGTTTTTTTTTTTTAAGTTCCTTAAATGTAATCATTATATTTAAACTATTCCCAAATTAAACATAAAATTAGTTTGATGAGCTTATTTGTTGTAACCTTATTTTTTCTTAGTTATAGCTCAAATATTTATTATTTTAAATGAAATTATATTTTTATTTTACATTAAGTATTAGTGTTTATTTTTTTTAAAGAAATGATAAACATTAGTAATGTATCACATATTTTCCCATACAGAGCTCTCCATTCTGATGTTTGAGGTCTCCACAAACAGCTGGCAAGCTGTCAGTAGCATCTTTATGGTTATAAACTGGGATGTATAATACAGTTGCGTCTGTTCTTTATTCCTGCAGTCACAGGCATAAGAAGTTTTCATCTTGGAATTTAAAAGTGCATTGCACGGGGGCCTTTCAGGTTTTTTTCTCTCTGATGCCTCTTGGGACCATAAGACATGGCAGCTTCTGGTTTCAAGTCTAAGACCATATGAGTAGTTGGCAAAAAATAAGTAGCAGTAAATGTCAGGGAAGCAATATCGGTTTGAAAATAGATCACATAGGGTCCCCAGCAAATACAATTCAGCAAGGTTTGAAGTACATTTTCCAGTTATTTAGGTAAGATCGAGATCTTAAAATGCTAATTATGGATTGGGGTAGTTTGTGAACTGGTGCTTTATTTTGGCATTTGTTTTTTGGTAATGTGCCCTTCAGTGGTTTTAGATTTGAACTTGGTGAGTGAACAAAGAGGTTTTAGGGAAACTGGTTCTTGCAAAAGTAACAGAAATATTTTTAATTCATTTAAATGACTTAGTTGCACCGTAGTCCGCTGTTTCACAATGAGTAGGCTCAGAGATGCCTCTCGACACCTAATAAAATGTCTGTTCTGTGAAATCTCATTGTACGTATTGATTGAGATTAAAAAGAGCTGTCACCCCTTAATTAAAATTGTGTTGCCTCTTAAAGTACCACAAAAACATTGTTACCATCAGAAAATATTAAATAAAAAGCAAAATATAAAAATAAAGATCAAGAAATGTTGATGATTGAAAACATAAGTACAAGCTTATGTATGTATATACTAATGATGTGGACCTATTCTTGCACTCGGGCATGTACCCAGTAACCTAGAACGTGCCTTGCTCTTTGGAGACAGGGCACTGAGTTCTGCTGAGCACTTAATAAACTACATTTAATAACAGGATGTCAAGTTCTAGGGAGTAAGTATTTTGCATGCATGGATGCATTTTTTGTTTTCCTTTGTAAATCTTGTGTATATTGCAACCATAGGAATGCACTGCTGACCTACTGCATGCCTTTTGCACTTCAAAGTCAGCGTGAAAGCAAGAGCTCTCACCTCATGAAGTTCAATGTGTACATAATATGAAACTGTATCCACATTTCTAACATTTTGTTAAGGTGCTAATCACTGACAAAAGTTCAAATAGACAATTGTTTAAAAATATGAAATTTATGGCTGAAAATCAATGTTGAAATAACATTCTTTTGAACTATACATAAAAGACAGTAGTTGTGAAAGACCTTTTAAAACCACTTAGAATCCTTTGAAAACATGTACTTAAACTGATGGTTGGGTTTTTTCCCCCAAATCTCAGATATTGGTCAATAAAAATATTAAACACCCAATCCTCTGTTCCTCTTAGCCAGGCCTTGAAAATATTATGCTTGATTGACAGTTGTTTGGTAACCACCCTGCATGGTATCAGGATATCAATAATCAACTCGTGGCAGATTTGACTAAGGGGGGGGGGGCTTTCCCTACCTTTCCACCAAGCATTTCATGGCGGGCTCACTGCCATGAAATGCTTGGTGGAAAGGCAGATATTAATTCGCTCGACGGTGCCGGCATTGGCACCACCGCAAATTCGTCCTCCGATCTACACCACCACCACCACTGCGGAATCCTGGTGGTGGTGGGGGTCCTGTGGCGGTCCAACCACCACGCTCCTATAGAGCGGGCAGACCTCCAGGGGTAATGATGTTCAGACCGCCTCAGCGAGTACGGTGGTCCTAAGACCACTGTACTCCTAAAAAGGCCCTAAGTATTAGCATCCCTAAGTTGATGTAGCTTCACCATTTGTCGATGTATTGTGAATATCTTGGTTCTTTGTGTGACTCGATCATGTTAGTTCAAGAACTTCTCTCCTTAAACTCCACTGCCTGCGTGGAGGTCGTTTTGTGTATGGCCCACCTTTTCCGGTGTGTCCAGAAATGTGTTTCTTCTGCGCTCCTCTTATCAGAAGATCAAGAAATTTGAAACAAAAGCTACTTACTAAATGTTTGCAGTAAAAAGGACTTAAACACTGCAACGTATAAAACAACATTTTCAGAAATGTATCCATTTAATGTTAAAGTGACTTGCACCTGTAGAAACAGGATAGCATAGAATTAAAGACTTTGGGCTTTCTTAAAAGAAGAGAAAGGAGGAACCGAAAAATAAAGATTCTAGAATAGTTCTAGCTGCATTTTCCTCAGATGGATCTATTTTCTTGGTTTGTGTATGGTTTATTTTTGCTTTGATTCTGAATATGTCCCTATCTCTATCCAGACAGTTGAACTACGTGTTAATTAGCTAATATTTGAGACTTAAAATACTTTAATTTGTGTGGGAGGAGACAGAGTGGATTCTTAACCCAAACTCGACAAAGTAATTAATCATTCGAGGAGGAAGAATCTTTGGAAGCTCTTTTTGTATGTGGGAGAATATAACCATTCTGGAGACTGTTGTAAAAGCCCTTATTTAGACTTATTTGATTATAAAATATGTATGCATTTGATTCTGTCTCTCCAAATAGCACATTTTAGTTGAAAGTTGAAGTCTTCTAAAACAACTGATCTTGAAACTAGAATCCATGTAGTAGCATGCATACACCAAGAATATTATTGGTTATTACTATGATGTGATGTAGTTGGTTTTACCTGTTTTACTTGTTTTCTGTGGCTCAGACTAATTTCAGAGCTTCTGAGGTTTTAGAGATGACTTAAGTGAGTTTTCTCTTTTTCATTACAGTTGAAAGAGACACTGGAACAGTCTATTGAAGAGCTCAGGAGCCAAAGGATGTCTCGACTTTCGGGAGCCAGAAGTGCCTCTCTTTCTAGTTTATATGCAAGTGACCTTGAGGGTCCAACAGCTACAGGTGAATTGTCCAGTGGTGGACCAGGGTGATAGTCCTGGTATGTCGGGCAAGTGCAATGAAGGGTCTTCTTGCTTGTTGCCCTGGCTACTCCTGGGAATTTATGTAATATGCCTATGTAGGGGAACTGACCAATCCTATTTTCTACTAGGGAGGCAGCGGAACGGTTTCCTCCTTATTCTTATAGCTATAGGTACATCATAGCAGTATCAAAGGTGAGACTATGCGAGTTTCCCACTATCGAGGGCACTGAATCATGTGAAACTCCCAGGTCCAGATTAGTCAGTGAGAATATTAAAGACAATTGAGAAGGAATGCATTGTAAACCTAAGTTAAAAGGACTTGTTAAAGTGACACTAGACTGTCCATCGAGTAATCTTCGGTGGTTAAATAGGTTTGATCTGTGGCAGATGTAGAAGCAGTCCATACCGGGCCTTACATATTCTGTCATGTCCAAATCCTCAAAGAGGGGGGGGGGAGGTCTAGAAGAAGGAAACAAATCATAGCCAAAAAGTGACCATTAAAAGTTTGTGACAGTTCAGATGATGAAAAATAGATGCTTTTGAGTCATGACACTAGTGATCAGAGCAAAATTGTAGTATTTTTGAAAGTACAAAGAGACTTGGCATGGGAAAGAAAGTGAAGTTGTTTTAGAGAAGCAACAGGACGTGTGAAAGGCAATTAGGAGAGGCTACAGAGCAGGTATGAAGAAGAAAAAGAGCACACACCTCATGAGGGGATGCAACACATTAGATACATCAACAATAGTATGAAGGGTAAATTTATAATTACAGGTGTGAAATAGGAGTGTGGAAAGGGAATAGTAGAACGCTGACTTATTTAAGAAGGATAAAAAACGCTTTGATTTCAGCGTGGTCTTTAACACTACAGTACACACCATTGATAAACGTTTTAAGTAGGAAGTTGAATTGTATTTGGAAATCACCGAATTATGAAAAACCAACGGTGTAAAAAAATGCAGTTCATTCCAAGAAAGGAAGGAACTACACTGATTAGTATGAGGACCCAGCGTTTTTTCCAATTCCATTGTAAGCCATACTGCAGGAGGACAGGAAAGGAGTTGTTGCTTCTTTTTGCTCATGTCGAGATGACAAGAGTTAATATACTCGAAGAGATGAAATACAAGAAGAGATTTATGACACCATAATAAGCACTAACAGAGGGGGCAAGTAAGATTCAGTACAGGCAAGTTAAAATCATTCATGTGA
This sequence comes from Lissotriton vulgaris, assembly GCF_964263255.1. Taxonomy (NCBI): domain Eukaryota; kingdom Metazoa; phylum Chordata; class Amphibia; order Caudata; family Salamandridae; genus Lissotriton; species Lissotriton vulgaris. The sequence continues at coordinate 285,991,578 of NC_141697.1, read as the reverse complement.
GATTTTAGTAAATATAACATTAAAAGGAGAACAATAAAAGCAAGTTAAAAAACGTGTGATGGGGATGTAGAGGGTAATTGTACTGATCAAATAGGGGAAGGATCTTGGTTTTTTCCTTTACTTAAAAGTATGGACAACATTTTATTGATTACCCTGGAGTGAGCAGATTTCTAACCATGGCCATACCACAGGGCTAGTCATTCCCCGTGTTACTGCGTATCAGATGTGCTCAAGGACTAATATGACTCAATATTTTCATCCTCTTCATTCAGGGAGCCAACGTTTTGTACCTACCTCACCCCTCAGGGACTATGTGAATTCAAGAGGCGCCAGACCTCGCAGGTCGAGGTCAGCAAGTGTCCGATTCATTGACGATATGAACCCTACTGGCCAGGTAAGCGGGATGACTTTATTTTTTTTATTTTTGTGATTTCAAATACATACATCAAAAACAAAAGTTGTTATATGGGTTCCCCGGCTCTGAGGGTACAAAATATGAAGTTAATCATAGTGAAATCAGTGAAGAATCTCGGAGTCAGTTTTAACGACTGTCTGAGTCTAGAGACCAATGTTAATAAGCAGGTGAGTAGCTGCTTTGCTTTAATGAGAGGATTGCGAAAGCTGCTACCCCTCTTACCAGCACAGGTCAGAGCCACCATAGTTAGGAGCACCATTCTCAGCCGCCTGGATTACTGTAATGCTCTGCTTCCGGAATCCCCTGCCTATTTGATCTCCAGACTGCAAAGCATCCAGGCGGCAGCAGCGAAGCTGGCACTCTCCCGAGAGCGAAGATCCTCTACCACCCTCGCTCTAGCCGATCTTCACTGGCTACCTGTACATCAAAGGATCTGCTTTAAATCCCTCTGCATTGTCTTTAGGGCAGTACATGGAATGGGCCCCCGACCACTTCAAAAGAAATTCAAATGGTATATACCCACACGGTCCCTCCGATCCTCATCCTCCAATCTCATAAGCATACCCAGGATTAAGAAAGCCACTTATGGTGGCAGAGCCTTCAGTATAGCCGCAGCCCATCTGTGGAATAAAATGCCCATCGACATCAGGAAAACAGACAAATTGATGGCCTTCCGAAAAAAGGTGAAAACATGGCTCTTCCCTAAAACTTAATCTCACCAGAACTTTAATACTATCCTCCCCTCCTCTGATGCACAGTGTTTTTTCAGCAATATGTACACAGCGCCAGGATGCCCGTAGGGTTGCAGAAGCGCTTTACAAATGCTATAAATAAAAAATAAAAAATGAATAGTGTACATTTTCGGTAGGGTTCCCTTGTGCTGGTTATAAGTTGATGGTAGGATAAAGGATAGAGGAGAGGAGGAAAAGAGAAGGTAGGAATAAGTGTAGGAGAAGGATAGGACAGAAGTAAATCAAACCATATAGTTCTGGTTGCCCGGGCACGTTCTGTCTCACTAGCCGCGCTCTTGGTCTAAAAAAGATTTGAAGGCATGTGTTTCAGTATCTTTTCTTTCCAGACCTTTTTTCGTTCCTTGATTCTCTCATCGCAGTTTTTTGGTTTTGAAGACTCTGGTCCCTATTCTGGTGAATAGCACTTACATTTTAAGACCTTGTGCAGACAGACAGTGGGTGCTTATGTTTCTGGGGGTTATTAACTGTGTCTATCATTAGAGGTCATTTTTGCAGATGGGAGCCCGAAATGGCAGCCTAATGTGGGTTTTATATGTGAAGGTATTTGTGCTGTTGAAAATACCTAATGAGATGTTGCAAACGAACATGAGGAGAATTTAGTAGTGCTTTCTGTAGAGGCTCTTTCCTTAGTGAGAATTTCTAAAGCAGCAACCACACCTGAGACACTAAAGGAAAGGGACTATCCTAACAAGAGTTCTCTATATAACATTGGTTGTTTGAACATGCATTGCATTCTGGGCCTCTCTTTTACTTAAATTTACCCAGTGTTATTCCAATGCTAATGGATCAACAGTGTAGAGAAAAATATGGCTTTCTTTGTGCATTCCTGCATGTCTAACAATCACCAACAGTAGACATTCTAGAATGTTTACTTGTTTGATGTCATTCGAGGTCTGTAGTTCAATTACAGAATTGTTCGCCGGATAGCGCCTTTAAAAATCTCTTAGTTTATGGCTGATCAAAACTGGAACGGGTTTGTATATTGTATGTTTTGTTTGAAGATTGGGCAGTGGCCTGCACTGTGAAGAAAAAATAATTTGATGTGATCAAGATGAGGGAAATATTAAAATTCAATTGTTTCTATGTGCGTAAAGAAGGAGGAAACTAAAGGCGGGAGCAAAGACCATTAGACCCATAAAGATATTGCCCTAAAAGGGTTCCTGTTTTCAAAGTCCATAGGATCTGTTGGCAAAATGGCTGCACTATGGACAGTATATCAGTTAATCCTGGGTGATGATACGTTTTCTTGTTATTGAGACTTGTGGATCTATTGTATTTACTAGAAGTATACAGTTCCCTTCCTTGCGTCTACTAGGGAGAGAACATAAGTAGTTTTAGTGAGGATATGTGCGATCATCTGCAAAGTGATTTAGTGTTCTGCATTTAGCAGCTGATGAAGCCTTGTATCAGAAACTACAGACAAATGCTGTGTCCTCTATGGTAGTATGGATATATGCCATTAGAATTCGTAAAGATTTTGCAAGTCGAATCTTTAAGTGGAGACACTGGAGCCTTTCACAGTGTTGCTGAGAAATAGCACGAGTGCCCACTGAGCACTTTTTAACCAGGAGTATAATTTCCATAACAAGGTTTCTGTGTATTGGACTATGCTTTGGATATATTTTTGTCATTAAGGGTAGTGGTGGACAATGTTGGTCAGAGAGTTTAGCTGTTCAAACACTATTTTGTAATTTGTAAAATGTAAGGGCCATATGCACTAATTCCAGTAAGCTTACCTTAACCGTTTTCCTCCAAAGTTAAGTAGTGCACCAGTTCTAGACAGAGTATTATTTTGCTTGTGTATTTGTATAGATGTCTGCATGCGTGTATACTAGACATGGTAAAGTGCCTTGGAATTTGTATTTGAAGGGCAACATTTGTTTTATTGTTATGAAGTGGCATTGAATCTGTTGTTCACATTATTGTTTATAAACAAAAGGGACCTTTTACTGGGGAAAGGATCCTGCCCAAGTACAAAATATTTGATACTTGGTAATTATATGTATTTGACGATGGCCGATCATTCATATCCCTAATCAAGTTAAGATAAAAAATTGCATGTGCATGCAGAGAGTGACCACTTCTAAAGAAAAAAAAGAAATCTGACAGAGACTTCTAGCCACAGATTCCTTAAAATAGAATATTCCCCATATATATATAGACTCCTCCCCAGCGTGCTGACATCAGTTCTTTTCTCTCTGCGCCATTTACGCAGATCCAGAAGAGCTACTTCAGTCCATTTTTGAACTACCTTTTTTGACTTTGTATTGAAGTTAATTTTTAGTTAAGCTCCCAGTGTGCATTAGGGATGTCCCCTAAAAAAATCTGTGAGTTTTAAACCCTGTGGATCCTGTCACAGGGCGATGTCTATCACAGACCCCAACCTGTTTTGCTTGAGGTGTCTGGAGCTGGGTCACGACGCCAAGGCCTGTCCAGTCTGTCGAGTGATGCACCCCAAGGTGGTCCGGACACTGCTGACACAGATTAGCGGCACTGACCTCGGCATTGTACCCAACTCTGATACCGAAGTGGACTGGCGTTGTCTGACGTCGACTCCAGCACTCCGTACCAAGACCCTCTGGGTCAGAGCCAGTGTCTCCCTTTACTGATAGGCGGTGTAAGGAATACGATTAGAGCAGAACTAATTATACTTATGGTTATCCCGACCCCCTAGAAGAGCCCTTGGCTGACGATAACTGGTAATAGGAACTTGCAGATGCCAGTGTTCTGGACACTGGCCTAGTGTCTCCTCCTTGTGTGGGTACGGAGGAAGGTGCTTCATTTGCCATGGTGATGAGGAGGGCAGCGGAGGTCCTTTCCCTTAAGCTATCTTCGGTAGTAGTTAAGACTATCATCTTGACAGAAGTACTTCAACCTGGGGTAGCCCCTACAGAACCTCTTCTCCTCTTTATTGAAGCCCTCACTGATGTTCTGCTTGGGACCTGGGCCAAGCCCTGCACAGGCACTCTTGTGCGCAGGACGATTGTGCACTGTCACCGCCATATTCCTGGTGATCCAGCTTTCCTCTCTCCGCATCCCACCACGTAGAGCTGGGCGGTCCAGGCTTTTACATCCAAGATTAAGTCTGGCGTGTTCCCATCACATCACATCACTGGTTAGGGAATCGAAGAACCCATAAACACTGCATGCCTCTTGGGCCAGTATTCCCACAAAGTTTGGGACTCGGCTGCACAAGTCCTGCACATGGTCTTGGAGGATGCCCAATCTATCCAGTCTATTGCTGACAGCAAGGACGCGGCAAAGTTCACAATGCGCTGCTGACAAGACATGACGGACTCGTTGGGCAGAAGAATTGCTTCTTCAGTGGCACTTCATCACCATGCCTGGCTGAGGCCAACCGACTTTTCAGGGAATGTCCAGGCATCTCTTATGGACAGGCCCTTCCATGGCACTCTTCTAGTTGGTGACAAACTGGATTTGTGGCTCGAGCACTTAAAGGACAACAGGGCCACTGCCCTTTCATTGGGACTCTCCACGGCCCCGAACCAGCCCCATTCTACCTTTCGCCCCTTCTGTGGCTACGATAGGGGCTACCAGCTGTGCCCATTTCCCCCCCAGCCACCACTGCCAGCAGGCTCACTAGATCTTTCGTGGCCTCAGACGTGGCTCCCACAGGCCTCGTGGAACACAAGGCCGGAGATCTGAACCCATCCCCGAGAGCCTCCAAACCGCTTTATATGCCTTCATCATCATGGGCTACCAGTCGGCAGCAGGATTCAGCACCACCTGGCATGATTGCAGTCTATAATCTTAGACATCTGGGTGCCTCAAATTGTTCAGCAGGGTTATGCCTTTTCATTCATGGAAACCCTGCTGCCCATGCCACCATCTTCAGATCGAGCAGTTCTGCTTCCACCTACTGGAGCAACGAGTCCAGGATTTTAGGCTATGATTTCGATGTTTTAGCCTCTATCCTTGGTTTCAATGAGACTGACTCTGAGGTTGCTGGGTATCCTGGCCTCCTGTACCGTACTGATGAATCTTGGCTGGTGACATATCCAAGCTCTGCATAGTGACATAAAATTCCAATGGGCGCAACATCAGGGAATCACTTTGACCTGGTCCAGATATCAGAAGGACCTGCACAAGGCCTGCAATGGTGACTGGTATATTTTGATTTGGTCTGTGGCAGACCCCTATTCCTTCCCTACCCAGATCGCACAGTGATGATAGATGCGTCCCTTCTGGGTTGTGGGAGTCATCTGAAAGTGGCCGATATCAGTGGACTCTGGTCACCTGCTGAGTCTATCGTTCCACATCAACTTGTTGGAGTTGAGGGCGATTCACAAAGTATTGAACTCCTTACTACCTTCCATTAAGGGAAGGCTGGTTCAGGTGTTCACGGACAACACTAACCCAGTGTGTTACTGCAAAAAGCAAGGCAGGGTGGAGTGGGCTACTTTCCCCCGGGGTTACTACACCCCCTAGATGACCACTACCTTTGGGAAGTGGGAATCACCCTGTTCCAGCACTCCTAATTCCACCACACACAAGATGACGGAATCCCTATTTTCGTGTTCAGTTCAAACTGGTCACCCTAGAGGTGTGTCTAAACTGCCAGTGTAACACTCCTCCTGCATAGCTAATTTTCCCACTTGTCCTGGTGCCAAATGGGCCTAGGGCAGGGCGTGGAATTTGCCCATGTCTGGGTAAGCCATGGGTTGCATTTCAAGCCTAATACCTTGATATGCTGATTTACCACCCTTTCTGCAGGAGGGGTAATAATACCCCTTTTCCAAGCAGGAATTCTTCTTGACCTCCAGAGAGCCTCAGGGTCAGAATATCATTTGGGGTCGCAGGCTGGACTGGGCCAGTCAGCCAACCAACTAGAGGGCTGGTAGGTTTCAGGGGATACCTCAAAGGTACCCTCTGGGTGCATTTATTAATAAATTCAACACTAGAATCAGTGTGGGTTTATTAGTACAAGGTGTTTTGATTCCAAAAAACATGTTTCGGTGAAGCTATTATGTAAGTGGGAAACACTTTTTGACTAGTGCCCAGGTATGTACCTTAACCCGTTGAGTGCTCCCGTCGGCCGTTGGCCGATGCAAGCTCTACCTCTGGGGTGCTGCGCACGACCAACGGCCGACGCAGCCCCACCCACTCCGTGGAACGCCCGCACTGCGGCGGAATGTCTGCCGCAGTAAACGGGTTAACATAGCTTCCCTGTTCACTTGCACTGTCAGTAATTGAACTGACTACCACAGGGTCATAGCTGTTCAAGCAGCTTTGTCCTCCCATGTAATATAATGCACTCTGACTTAGGGCTGTAAGGACTGCTGTAGGGGTGAATTAGAAGTATTACATGCAGTGTTAGGGGACCTGGCACATAAGTGTGTGCCATGTCGTGTTTTCACTTTTTGAAACACCTTGTTACACAGCCTGCAGTGGCAGTCTGTATGAGTTTGGTGCTGGGTCCCCTTGGAGTGGCACAAGATATGCTGCAGCTCTTAGGGACCCCCCTTTAGAACCTATACCCTAGGTACCAGAAGTACCACTTACTAGGCACTCACAGAGGTGCTAAAGGCCTGGACACTAGGGGATCAAGTGACCAGTTGTCCTGTTTTGGGGGAAGAACGCTGGCACTGGGGACATGGTTAGCAGGAATTTAGTGCACTTCAGTCAAAGCTGCACCAAATATCACGCAACACCCACTTTCCTATAGATATCGAAAGCAGTTAACTGTGGGTTTGTAAGCTGAAGTTTGCACTTGAGGATGTGACAGTCTTTTTGGGCTCTGTGATGAATGAATGTTGATGTTTTCATCTGTCTTGATGAATGTGTGATGAATGAATGTTGATGTTTTCAACTGTCTTCGGAAGTGTATATCCTCCTGGTTGCTTCAGAGCTTGGCATCTTGTACTGAGAAAGCAGTGCCTCTTACATATTTCTTATGGTAGGGTGATAAGTGCTGCAAGCCTGGAGCGTAGTGTTCTGTTTTGTTTGTATTGCTTGGGGCTTAACTTGTAGGTATAGTGATACTTTTCCTTGGGAGGCTCTGTGGCTAATGCAGAGAACCTTAAAATGTCTTACCGTAGGTAGCCGCTGTGGTGATTGCAGCTCTAGGAGCTTGTGTTCTTGTGGGTGACGGTGGAGAAAAAACTTGTAGAAGCATTTTGAATGAGTTGTGTTTTGTAAAATATAGTCTGTTGGCATAGTTGAGCCTGGAGATTATGATTGTGAGGATGGCTTCCAGTTTATGTTGTTATGTAAGGTAGGGGAAGATGAGACATGGTGTTTTCACTGTGTAGAAAACCCTTTGTGATGTTGCTAACAGGTGGCCTCAAGGATCGGTCTGAATCCATGGTTATAAGTTTCTAACTTACCTTCATGCTTTGGAGGAGCCTCACGTTCCTTAGGCCATATGGTGGTAGGCTGGCATTCTTGCCTTTGTCTACAAGTCATAATCTCTGTCTATGCTGTATTGAGCTTTAGATGGTTAGTCACCATCCATTGTAGCAGTCTTCTGGGCTATCCATTTGAAAAATGATTTGGGTCTCATCTGCTTAGTTGTAAAAGGTGAGTTTGAATCACTTAATCATGTTTGCTAGGCTGTTAGGTTGATGTTGAATAATATAGGGAATATGATAAATCCCTGAGGGATGCAAATGTGTTGTGTGTGAGGAGCTAATGTGAAATGCGGTAGGGAAACTACACTTTGTCTGTCTGTGAGATTTTAAGCAATCAATTTTAGAGCATTTCATTGACTCCGACGTAGTGGAGTCTTTTAAGTACTGCGTGGTAGTGAACAGTGTCAATATTAGCTGTTAAATCCAGAAGCAACAGGACAGCTATTCCATTTTTGTTCTCTGTAAATTTTAGATCATCGCAGGTGGATATGATGGCTGACGCTGTGCCTCTGCATGGTCTAAAGCTGAACTGTTGGTCCAGCATTAGGTCTTTATGTTCTGTGAAGTTTTAGAGTTGAGTAAATTCTGTTCTCTATAAATGTTTCCTAAGAATGGTCCATTTGTTAGGGTCTTGTAGTTTGCTGGGTCGATGGGCTGAGGTTTTTCTTTTTGAGGGGAGGTCTAACGTAAGGGGATTTCAGCGCAGGTGGGACTGAAACTAGTTCCAAGAACTTGATGAGTAGGCATGTGGCTACCTTCTGGTTTGCGGAGAATATCTTTTAAGATCATTTGCAGTGCTGGGTATGTAGGTTATCCTAGTGGCCTGGCTGCAATGATAATATCAAGGAAATCTTTTTGTTACAGGGTATTGAAAGTATGCGTCAATAGATGATTATTGTTGTCTTGTCCTATAGTGGTTATGTTCCGCATTCTCCATTAGGTAATCTTCAATCTTTTTAATTTTTGAGATCAGTTTATTAAATGTTTTGTCACAGAAGTCTTGAGATTGTGGTGTCTGTGTTTTTTTGCACTCTGGATTGCAGACTTCTGTAAGAATTTTATGGAGTTCTTCACAAGGGTTTTTGGCTTCAGTTGCGTGCGTGCTGTAGTGGTGTCTTTTGTAGTTCCGATGGAGCTTTTTTTGTACGTTGAGGATCTACGCTGCTTTTCTTTTACTTTCATTCAACCTCTTTGCTTGAACATATTCAAACACATGATGCTAGGAGAGGTTCACAGAGCCAAGTGCTTCTGGCAAAGTACCAAGCTTTTTGTTGTGAGTGCTTTTACTTTTAGTGGGAAGACAGAACGAAGGATTTGGAGCGTATGGCGAGGCTTTTACAACCAGGGTTACGTTTTTTGGGTCTTGAAGAGGGAATTTCTAAAAATGCATATCCTTGCAATGTACTTATGATGGAGACTGGAGTTCATGATCAGTAAAATCTCTTTATTTGGTGCTGTGGTAAATGACTGCCCTGTTGTCTCTGTTTTACCCAGGTTCATTCTTTGCACCAGTCACTCCGAGACCTCAGCAGTGAACAGCTGCGCCTGGGTGATGACCTCAATAGGGAGTTTTCCAGAAGACAAAGGTACGTTTGGCACATGACCTCCCTACTTCTTACCAATATTCATTTGTACAATGCCAGATGTGTATACGGCCTGTGTGACTGGACTGAGTTGTGCAATGCAGTTCTCTCGCTGGTCCCTCATGAGGTCAGAGGCTGCTTCTATTACATCATGAGGCAATAACATTAAATTCCACCTTTTGCTCCTCGTCATTCAAGAAAATCATGTATGTATGTATGTATATATGTATGTATGTATATATATATATATATATATATATATAATTTTGTATATATATATGTATTTATATATATGTATGTAAATATGTATGTGTGCATATATGTATCACCTATGTAATCAACATTTCCAACTGTCTCTATAGTTGTCAGTCGAAAGACAAGATGATCGGACACCTTTAAGTTTTTTGACCTGTCTTTCTACAGGGTCGAAGTTGAAACCAAAAAGACCTTGGAACATTTATCTGAGCGACTCAGTGACCCCCAACGGCAAGAATCGGTAAGAGCTGCAATTTATTTATTTGCTGCACTACTAGTTTTTAGGTCTCGCCTGCATAGGCTGTTCATGCGCAGTCTCGCTGGCGAGATTTTATGATTTAGAGGGGCTTTGAGTATAGGGCTTTAAGGCCCGCTCCTCTTTCCCATTGGCTGGCGTCCCCGTTTATGCTAAACGGTGGCCAGCCATTGGGAAAGAGCATTCTGTGACTTAGACTTTTCTCTTTTTCTGTCGTCCCACTTGGATGGCCTGGCCTGCCTTCCTTCTGGCGTAACAGGTTTCTTATCTTTATGGGGCCAAACACAGGGCCCCATGAAGATAATAAACCTTTTACTTCAGAATGAAAGCAGGCCAGGCCATCCAAGTGGGACGGCAGAAGAAGAGAAAACTCTAGGTTATGGCGAGCGCTTGTTGTACTATCGCGTCCTTCTTAAATGGTCCTGTGTTTTCCTTAGACTCTTCGTTATGCCGCTTTCCTTTTACAATCAGCCTCTTCTTTCTCTACCCCATCACCTGACAAGCCACCTCTTGTTTCTTCATCTTCACCACTTCATTCTTCCCCTCTGCAACCACACACACACACTCACTATCAAATACGCATGCATACGCACTATATATCCCTTCCGCCTCCCTCCCCACTCGCCTTTGGTCTCCTCACCTCCATCCCCTCCTCACACCCCTCCCCTGTCCACGCGCTCAGCAGTCAGAGTTGCAGCTGGCTGTTGTAGTAGAGGAGGCGCGCGGTGGAGATAACAGAGTGTCGTTAGTCCGTGGCGTGTCTGTTTCACGCCAACACCTGGGTAAGGTACGCGCTCTAAGATTACCTCAGGGGAAACTCTGGTAGGGGCTGTTTGGGATATGGCAAAGGCATAGCAGGGCACGAAGGGTAAAATAAACAGCTTGGTAAAATATTGAAAACAGATGTTATCAAGAGGAGGAGCCGAAATACCTAGGCAAAGATTGCTGGGATAAATAAGGTGGTGCTCTCTGCTTCATTCGGACCCAGCAATGAATGCCTCCGATATTAATTACCCCTTCCCCTCTGCAGCAACCGCCGCTGAAAGCGCTGTTGGTGCACTATCCTGTGACTCCTCAGCGGCACATGGGAGGAGAGGGGAGGGGATGGGAATGCAGGCCCTCTCCTCGCTTCCAGGTTCCTTTCGCTGCAGCGCCCGTGCGCGTCACATCTGGTCCACAATTTAGAGCTGGGAATTTACTGTATAAACTACACTTCTCTCCGTACACCCTCACTCAATTCCCAAACTCACAGGCCTATTCACCCCGAAATTCTCAAAAGGCCTCCTTTTAATCAACATATGCGCTGTAATACGTCACCCTTTTTGTTGGTTCATCCTCCAATTCTTGCCACTTCAGACTGTTTCAAATAAAGAGTTTTGTGAACATGAAATGGATAATAAGCACATTATTACATGGGAGCCTGTAATACTTGTATATAAACCAGTCCCTAATCTTTTAATTACAGCCTAGCTGTGAAATCACAAGCCACCTGTAATATGAAAATGACATTCTATTATATTTGCAATTATATATATATATATATATATATATATATATATATATATATATATATAATACCGTTTATTCTGGGCACTGCCCATAAAACACTATAAATCAATATGCTGTAGAATAATTTGTGTAAATAACCATAGGTCGAATATGTCATACTATAAAAACTGAATAAAAATTAATATATCAATAACAAGGGAAAGGCCAACGTTTAAACAGCTGGATTAAACAAGCATTGGCATAGCCATTAGGTCTCGCTTTTGGGACCTTATAAGTATTTAGTTATGCAGCACAATATCCTTGGTGCAATACCATCAACTGTTGCATGGCTAAAAACTTATAAGGTCCCAAAAGTGAGACCTATTGGCTATGCCAATACTTTTTGTACCGTGCCTCCATGCTGACGTTTCTCAGCCTTTTGGAACATTATAGAACAACAAATAATTAACCAACAACTATTGCACAGAAACGGGGAAAAAATCTATATTTCGTTACAGAAGTCAGCACAGGTGTTGGTAAGTACTAGGCCTCACTTTACTGCTCAGTCATTTTAGTCTTTCTCTAGATCTGAATAAGGGTGGACCTGTTATTTATTTTCTTTTTTTTAAATAATTGTGTTAATTTGCTTTTGAAACTGCCCATCGGTGTTGCTTGGTTCCTTTTTTGTATTTAAACCTTCATTTATGATTTTCAACATCAACAAAGTTAGTCACTTAGAATATATTAGTCATGTTCATAATAAGTAACATTAACCCCTTCGCTGCGGCCGCAATTCCGCCGCAGCGCTAGGGGGGAGGGGGGGCCGCGCAGTGCTCCCATGCTCGTGACAGAACCGCTTCGTCACGATCCTCGTGCGCGCTGTGCTTGTGACAGAGTGGTTACGTCATGGCCCCGCCCACTCAATTGAACGTCCAGCGCAGGGTCAGAATCCGCGCCGCCCAGGCTCGCCGAGCGGGCCGTGATGGAACCGCTCCGTCACCAGCACAGCACGACTGAGGCTGGTGACGGAGCGGTTCCGTCACCAGCATGGGAGGGGTTAATCCACTGTGCATTAACTAAGTCGTATAATCTCCGCTCATTTTAATAAATTTTTACATGATCTTCACTTTAATCACAACATACGTTCTTCGGTTAACATATGAGTACCGGTTTTCACTGCACCACTTACACTTTCAAATGGCATTACTTTAGGTAGCCACTTGAATTTTTCCCTCCTTAATCATCTGACCGGTATTATCAATAAATCACAGAATTCTCTACTGAACTGACTTTCCTTTCCTCCCATTTTCTTGGTTCCTTAGCAGTGCTTAATTTGTAATTTAATGAGTGCCGGTGCCCAGAGCTCTAGTCCGAACCCTGCTGCTCGTGCAATTAAATGCCGTGCACCTAATACCAAGGCCGCATAGTCTTAGATCCACATGATCAGAGACGTTTTTAGGCAGGGGAAAAGTGGGCTCTGGCCCGGGACCCCAGATTTTTAGGGGGACTCCCTTTTAGAGCCAGCTCTGTTCTGCAGTCTTGCGCAGTTGACCTGGAATAATTCTTACACAGATTGTTTTAAATACCGTTTTTCTTTGCTTTATTTTCAATGTGGGTGATATGTGAGTGTCTATTACCGACATTATGTAGAGAAATGTTATGTTACATGGAACAGCCATCAAAAAGTTTCTTTAAGATCAAATCAAAACCTCACATATGAGAAATGGGAAAGGGTGACCGAGATTATTAGCAATAATATTAGTGAGCAGCTGCTGTGTTACAATATGGAAAACGCACATCATTATTCCTGAATATTACATGTAAAATATAATTATAATTTGGACCACTGTCAGCGACCCGATCAAGGACATGTAAGAGCTGATATTGGATCATAAATTCAAAACTGTTCCTAACAGGGGGCCCCTAAAATATGCTTCACCCAGGACCCCCAAAATCCTTAAGATGCCCCTGCACATGATACCTGTTTAATCCACTACCGGGCAATCCGTGTCCATTTATCTCATACTTGCAGGTTCCTGCTAACTCCTTTTGTGAAGTGTTTTCTGTCCTTCTCTTCCTCCGTCTTTCCGCTTTGTTTTCTCCTCTCTTGGGAAATGTCTGATGCGGAAAAGTAAATGCAGGTCCCCAAAAATGAGTGCTGGTGGGCTCCATCTGCAAACACCGGCTCAAACTAAGCCCTACACCGTAGTGATTTTTTAAGGATATTGCAAGGAAAGTCTGAGAGTGACCTGATCTATAAGGTACCTTAGGTTTGTAATATGGGTCCAGAAGAGTGCGTGCACAATATGTATTTCATAAATAGGGATGTAGTAACTTCTGTTATCCTAGCCATGTCTATAGCCTTCATTTATGAAAACAAGTCTTGAGGTAACACTGCTCATCCAACTAGCATTTAAACTGAATTCTAACTCCAGTTGCACAATCAGCATAGCGTGGTTCCCACTTCGGCAATCCTGGCCCGCTTAGAAATAGGGGAAGCATCCGTGATCCTCCATTGAGGGAAGGCCGCATATGGCTTCTGTAAAAGTCTTAACCCATTTGTCTTGCAGCAGGGGCAGTAACAGGCCTTTTTCCATTGTCCTACAAAGGCGATGCAGAATAAAGCTGATTACAGTCTAAAGTGTATTAAAACTTCACATACAACAGCATGATTCCAATCCCAATCTATTCCTCCAGGATCTTCTTTAGTTTCAAGGGTTATTTGGACTCAAAAGTGCCTAAAACTCATACGAAACTGTGAGAGAATAGCTTTGAAATGATATTCTCACCAAAAGACAGTTTTGTGTTGAAAATATTTTTGTAACTGGAAACTAGCTGCAATATTAGCCCACAGCTTAACACGATCAGAGAGTTGTACCTCAATTTTCAGAATATCACATCTTAATAGTGTCGCTGGGGTGAACCAGATACAATAAAGATCCAAAGAATACAATATATAGGAGCGACAAGGGACATTGTTTCCGTCAAGATCCTGCTTGAAGAAGCCTTTATCTCAAACAATTATATTTTACTGTGTCCAGAGTTAGGTGAACTGTTGAAAAATATGAAGTTTCCTTTCTCCTTCCACTGTTAGCTTTGTTACTGATTCCTAAATGCTTTGCCCCTAATACCTCTCTCAATGCATTAGGTGTCCTGATCGGTATTATTGCTTCATAAGCCAAGATCAGCACATGGGAGTCTAGTCCCCTGTTAGGAATGTCTTGGCGGCTTCTTGCAGAAAACATACATTTCTTTGACATGCATGTTAACAAGATCATGAGACCTAACTCAACCCTGGTGAATATTAACTGGGCGAAGAAGAGTTAATCGGCCAAGAGGGGCATAAAACACAGGCGCACAGTCTTAATAACTACCTTGATCCCCTATCTGTGCTACAGTCCCAATGTGCTAATCGGAGAAAGACCATGCTAATGTAATTGAATGCTTGCCTTAGAGAACTGGGCCAGCAAGCAATACACCACTGTTCTAGTATTCCCCACTGAATCCTGCTATAACCCCCCTCAATAGTACAACACACACCCACCCCTCTATTGAATTTATCTCCCCAGCATTTAGAGTGGGCTTCAATGTAGGAGAATAGGATCTGCTTACTATGGTTACCCCCACTTTTTGCTGGTGTTTCACTGTTTTTCGACTTTAGTCTGGCTAGGGCCCTGCTATTCAGGACACCAGCTTAGCTGCTTCCCAACTAAATTGATTGCATGTACTTTAGGTACACTCCAGATTGGTTACTGGATTACACTTGCGAGTCCCTAGTATATGGTACCTTAGGTACTAAGGGCATAGGTACCCCAGAAGCCTACAAGGGGCTGAAGCATGTATTATGCCACCCCTGGGAAACCTTCCAAAATGGCACCACAGGTCTGCTATTGCAGCCTGGGTAAGGAGGTGCATGCACCCCTTACTAAGATATAGGTTACCTGTATCTACCTTTAATCACTGACACTTATAAACCTATAAGTCACTCCTATGGCAGGCCTTATTAATCCTGAAGGCAGAATGCCTGGTTTTGTGTGAGAGGGTGCCCATGCATGAGCAGGACCCTATTGCGGCTTTCGGAATCTACTCTCTGAGGCTGTTCTGTGATGCAGCCAGAACATATACTCTTAAGTGCATTATAACCTCGCTGTGAATGCTAACTTTGGAATGGCTGCCTGGAAACATGTCATGTTTGGTGTCAAACACTTTGGAATCCTACCCCCCTCCCCCCACCCCGCCAGTCCTGGCAACGGGGGTAGAATTATACCCTTCTAGAGGGAAAAGACATGTACATACTTACTTAACCGGTAACAGTTTAAAAGAGCCCGGGCATCACAAAATGGATGCCACAGCCACGGGTCTGACCTCCTGCTGCTGGACGAAACTCTGGCAGGGGAGGCCTGGACAATAGGTTTCCTGTCACAGGGAGGTGTGACCTCCTCACAGACAGGCTTTAATGTATTGGGGCTGTGTGGGTGCAATCATAGAATGCTTTTCAGACAGTGCTGGGGGCACACTTGTTGTCCGTGTGCATACCCCAGTTGAAACTGGTTGCAGGGACACTCAGACCCCGCTCTGGCGAGAAACTGGACAAAGGGAAAGGAGTGTAACCACCCCCTCCCTGGGTCCTCCCATAGGTGGGACCCTAGAGTAAGTCCAACCCCTAAACTTGGTATAAGTATAGGAACCCAATCCTTAGGACTTAAGATTATACCTGGACGAAACTCTGCAACATATGTCCTGGAACTTAGACATTCTATTTTGACTAGAAGACGGAAGAATCTCCCTTGGGATCAAGGAGTGACTCCCTTGTTCAAACAGGCACCAAAGAAGCATCTTGCCGGTCTGCATTTCCAAGGCTCCCGCCGGATCCCGCCGGATTTGCTACTCGTAACACATACTTCCAGACTTCTCAGAGGCCCGACACGAGAGCCCCGCAAAGCTGAGACCCGCAGCCCTCATGATAGACGTGGGACCGAACTCCTGGACACCGTGCACATTTGCAAGTGTATCGACTTCCCGAGCTTTCCCGAAGTTGTGCATTGGGCTACTTGTAGTCCAAGCCCGAGCACCATTTGCACCGAAGATTGTGGGCCTACACTCCACAAGTGTTCTACAGGCCCGCTTCTAGCATTTCCGCTCGAGGCGCCTTTGCGATCCATGGTCCATTGACTGGTGGGTCCCCACGAAGTTAACTCTTCTGTTTCTTGGGCTTTCCTGGTTGCTCTAGACGTGCCCTGACTCCCCTCCAAATGGTGAGTCCCTCAGACCTTGCTGGTACTCACCGAAGCCAATCTTTGATTTCTGTGTGGGTTGCAGTTGCCAAGGCTTGTTGGGTCCAACCTGGATACCGACACCGCAGCACTTGACATCCTTCGTGGGACAGCTCGAATCCAGCTCCTGGTCGTCGTCGACGCCTCCTGGTACTCATGGCTTAAGAGTCAAGCTTCACGTTCTGCACCTGAAATCACCCGACATCGGTGGGCATCTTCTCATCGCCTTCCTGGTCACTGGCAAGTGACCCAGACTCTGTCCCCTCTGCTTTCATGTTCTTCAGATTTCTTTTTTTTTTTTTTTTTTTTTGGAAAACCTTTATTTACAAAAGCAAAGTACACCGCTATTCAGCCGTACATCCCGGAGGCCAGGCAGCATTATAACTCAAGTCGTAAATATGTACAAAAATAAGAGTACAGGAGCAATCAGGTTTAATTTTATAATGTAAAGAAGTCTAAATGAACGAGAGAAGTCAATAGAGCCAAGAAGGAAAAGATGGTGAGAGAAAAGAAAAAAGAAGAGAAAGGAGAGAGAGAGAGAGAGAGAGAAAAGTCACAAGGCTAAGGAACACAGAGAATGTAAGGCACATATCACGGGGAGAGGCGGGGTTGACACATCATACCCGTACCCGGATGTAAGGTAAGCACGTGGACGGGGAGCAGAAATCAGGATTAACCAAGTGGAACCTAGGGAAGGGGGAGCTATGGAGATAGGCGGACCTCAGGCTGAACCGTCTCCGGGGGTGCACAAATGTCTCCCCTATACGAATTCCAAGCACTCCAGACCAACCCCACATCCTGGGTTTACCCCGGGCCATGTAAACAGTCTTCTCTCGGAGCATGCACCAATCCATATTGGTTTTCCACAGGCCAACAGTGGGAGGGGTCGAAGCACCCCATTTCTGGGCGATGTCTCTTTTAGCTATCATATTGCCCAGGGTGACCCAGCGGGTCTGAGCCACATTGTAATCGGTCGGACCCCACACGTTCAGTAGACAGCGCCGAGCCTCCGCATGCAGGGTCACACCAGTCACTACTCTCATGATCGCATGCACCCGCTCCCAGTATGAGGCAATGACCTGACACTCCCAGAGTATGTGCATAAAGGTGGCCGTTGCGCCACATCCCCTCCTGCAAAGGCCGTCCTGGGAGAGTCCCATGCGAATCAGTCTGGGGCTCGTAATATAAATCCTGTGGAGCACCTTCAACTGGACCAGCCGCAGCCTGGCTGAGATGGCCACCTCCTTAGGAGAGGAGACCGCAGACTGCCATTCTTCATCGTCCATCTCAACCCCGTCATTCACCCAGAGGTCTCTCAGTTTCACCAGTAGGTCCATACGTACATTAATCAATTTTTTATAGGTCAGGGAAATGGCGCTATCCGGCATATGGCCGTCCAGCACCCTATCTTCCAGCGGTGACGATTCAGGAACCTTCTCCCCCACGGGCATAGAAGACATGAGTGCGTGCTGTAGCTGTGCATACCTAAAGTATTCCGTAGCTTCCAGTTGGAACTCGGCCTGTAAAGCAGTGAACGACTTGATTTCCCCCCTCGACAGCATGTCAGCGACCTTGGAAATGCCAATGAGGTCCCACCGGTCAAACCCCTTGGAGTGCCACAGTTTCCCCAGTAGGTCAGAGTCGTATAGGGGAGTAGCCATGGTGAGCCTACCCTGCCAGCCCAAAGTTTTGGTCACCGCCCTCCACAGGTGCACCGCCGTCTTGGTGGGTCCAGTCAGTTTCCGGTCCAGAGATCTAGAGTACAGCGCCCTATAGTACATCCCGTCATTCATAAGCCAGCGATCCATGGCGTATCCCGGGTTGACTGCCGGCCCGTAAAAACCGTGATTAAGAGCCGTGAGCTGAGACGCCCAATAGTAGCGACGTATGTCTGGCAAGGCAATGCCCCCATCATACCACGGTATAGTCAATTTAGCAATAGAGATCCGCGGTCTGCCTTCCCACAATAAAGTAGGCTGCAGGCTCTCAACCTCTCCAAAGTACTTGGATGGCACTGGGTCTTGCGTGTTCTGGAGCGCGTAAAGAAACCTCGGTAGGGACATCATTTTAAACAAAGCCGCATGGCCCAACAGGGACAGCGGCAATCTCTTCCAACCCTCCACATCTCGCCGTAAACGTGCCAGAGGGGGGAGTAAGTTGTTTGTGTAACGCGTACGGGCGTCCATTGAGATGTAGATGCCCAAGTACTTGAATCCCTGGTGCGAGATCTGTATGGCACAGCCTCTGGGGAGGCGCGGAGTGTCTCCACACAGCACATAGAGGCAGGACTTGGACCAAATAATGACCAGGCCCGAGTACCCACCAAAAGTACCCAGTACGTCAAACGCCATAATCAAGGACCGACAAGGAGAGGTAAGATAGAGAAAGATGTCGTCTGCATAAAGCGAGACGCGATCCTCAAAGCCCGGCGACCATTTGATACCGGCAATATCGGGATGCGCACGGATCCATGCAGCCAACGGCTCAAGTGCTAAAGCAAAGAGGAGCGGTGACAGCGGACAACCCTGTCTAGTACCTCTACGCAAGGCAAATGAGGTCGACAAACGGCCGTTCACCGTCACGTTGGCCATCGGGGACGAGTAGAGGAACCGAACCCAACTAATGAAGTCAGGCCCAAACCCAAATTTAGCAAGCACAGCCCAGAGGTAGTTCCACTCGAGCGAGTCGAACGCCATCGTCACGTCAAGCGAAGCAAGCACAGTCGGTTCTGTGAGCATGTGAGCTCGCGCCATAACCGCATGAAGCCTGCGGAGATTAAGGGCTGTGTTCCGATGTGGGATGAAACCAGATTGGTCCAGGTGAACCAGGTCAGCGATCACACCCACAAGCCGATTGGCTAATAGCTTCGCCAGGATTTTAGGTTCGGCGTTTAACAGGGAAATAGGACGGTATGACCGACATAGGTCTCGAGGCTTCCCCTCTTTGTGAATGACCACGATAGTAGCCAAACGTTGGTCAAGCGGGAGCTCGCCGGCCTCACGGGCTGCCAGGAACATATCCCTCAGGGGCGCAGCAACAGTGTCCGCTTTAAGCTTGTACAGCTCCACTGGGATACCGTTGGGTCCCGGAGCCTTACCAGAGCGCAGCGACCTTATCGCCAGAGCCACCTCGTCTACCGTAATGCCGCGGCCCATGTCTTCACGCTCAATATCAGACAAGCAAGGGAGCTCGATCTCCTCCAAAAAGGAGGCCGAGTCCGGCTCGGATAGGGCGGAGACAGACGTGTAGACCGTCTCAAAATAGTCGGCAAATGCCCCGGCAATGGCTGTAGGGTCAGTGACGACCAGGCCGTCGTCGCCCAGAATTTCCGGCACAACTCGGGATGCCAGTTCCTTCTTGTCCAACCAGGCAAGTAATTTACCCGCCTTATCGCCGGCGTCCTATATCCTACCCTGCTGTTCCCTGCCCTTCGCCTTGGCCGCGTCAGTAGCAGTGGCACCATACTCCGACTGTTTCAAGGCGAGTGCATGGAGCAAGTCCGGAGTCGGTCCCAGGGTCAACTGGGAATTTAGGTCAGCAATATCCGACTCCAGCCGTACCAGGTCCTCGTCCCGTCTTCTGCGCGCCTCGGCTATCAAGGAGAAAGCCTCTCCCCTGAGAACAGTCTTGAAAGCCTCCCAAAGAGAGACGGCCGAAGTCACTGACCCCGCATTTTCAGCAAAATACAGCTCAATGGAATTGGCAAGGAGATCACAGGTCTTGGGGTTGCGAAAATACCATGGGTTGATAGGCGCAACCCTAGCCGCCGCCCTTATCCCGAAGTCGAAAGACACCCAGACCGGAGAATGGTCCGAGATGCCCCTAGCCATAAGACGAGCACTAGTAACCGATTGCGCTTGAGCCGCGGGGGTCAAGACATAATCGATACGGGAGAGACTACCATGAGCCCCTGAATGGAAGGTATATTGTCGCTGGGCGGGATGCAAGAGTCGCCAGCAGTTAACCATGCCCATGGTGTTTATGAAATCCGGGAGCCACAACTGTACACTACGAAGATCTCTGGACGGGAAACGATCCAGGTCACCCGAAACCACAGAATTGAAGTCCCCACCCAGTATCAGCAACCCCTCCGGGAGACCCAAAATGGCGCCACCAAGGTCCTGGAAGGTGGCTGTCTGCAGCCCCGGGGGAACATAAACCGAAACCAATACCAGGGTACGCCCCTCCCACCTGCACACCACAGCCACATAGCGGCCCCTCTCATCCACCAACGTAGACTCCACCTCAAGGGGAAGGGACATGCGCACCATGATGCCCACCCCGCGAGACCCCGTAGAGAATCCGGAGTGAGCCACCATTTTAAACCCCCGCCTATTCAGAGGTTTACAAGTGTTGCCAACAAGATGAGTTTCCTGTAACAGAACAACATCTGGAGCACAGCGTTTAAGCAGTTGTATAACAACACCACGTTTAATTCGGTCCCCCAACCCATTTACGTTCCAACTCAACACATTCAAAGATTTACCCCCCATCATCAAAGACGTCCCACCCCAGCAACCCCCCCCGGACTGCAGCCGACAAACCGATAATAGCAAAACAGTAATACCCCAGCCATGAAGAGAACAGAAAGAGAGAAACAAATAGAGAACACACGTCCCAACTACCCCCCACCCTGCACCCCTGCATTAGACTAAAAGCCACCCCAACTAGCAGTGTGCCTGTCGCCCCCAAAACTAACCTACAAGAAGCCCCAGAGGAGAAAGGAGACATCCTATCCCCCCCCCCCGTTACCCTCCAGTTAAGAAGTGCAGAAGTAGTAAAAAAAGGAAGCAATGTTCAAGTCCGGTGCCAATCGCAGCTGCCCCCTCAGATAGAAAGTCGATGGCAAAAAGTTTATTCCTGGGATCCCGGGCCTCCTTCTGCACCTTCCGTCTGGTCCTCCGTCTCGGTCCGACGTTGGGGCAAAGTGTCCAACCAGTCCCCGGCCGCTTCTGGGATATCGAAGAACACAGTCCGGTTGCCATGTTCGATTCGAAGTGTCGCAGGATAAAGCATGGAGTACCGCATCCCCATCTCTCGAAGTCGCAGCTTCACACCAGTAAAACTTTGCCGGCGTTTCTGAACGGCCTGTGTGAAGTCAGGGAAAAAGTTAATATCAGCGTTCTGGAATCGTAGCGGGCCACCGGTCCTCGACGCCTGCAAAATGGCGTCCCGGTCCCGATAGTTAAAGAGTCTTGCGATGATGGGGCGAGGGGATGCACCCGACTTAGGTGGACCACCCGGCAGCCTATGTGCCCGCTCGACCGAAAAGAATTTACTCAATCCGCCCGGTGCCAAGTTCTTAACTACCAATTCTTCCACGAACAAGTCCACTGAGCCCTCTTCGGCTCCCTCCGGCACACCTGTAATGCGGACGTTCTGCCGCCGGGCCCGTCCCTCAAAATCATCAAGCCGGCGAGCAAGCGCCCCATTAGCCGCCTTCAGGTCCCGCACCTCGGTCTGCACATCCGACATGTCGTTAGTCAAGCTGGACGTCTTGATATCGAGCGACTTCACTCTGTCGTTCGTCTTTCCGAGGTCGGCCCTAATGAGATTGAGTTCGATCTTAAGGGTATCCACTTTGCTGGACAGCGCCTCGTGTAGGCTATGCATCTCAGCCTTCACTCCAGCAATGGCTCCCATCACGTCCCGGAGTGTGAATTCAGGATCCTCAGGGGACATATCTCGGTGCGAGTCTTTAGTGTGGCCCGCCGTGCTCGGCGCACCCTTTGAGTGGGAAAAACGCTCCCGTATAGTTGATTGGGATTGGGTCGGTTTCCTGCTGACCCTCTGAGGCTTCCCTTTGTCTGGATCCCCTCTGCCCGCCATGTTGAGTAATGGGAACAGGATCGTCCGAAGAGGGGGGCAGGCCACCAATAGCCCCTCCAGTCGATGCGAGACACACAGTACAAAGCACCTCCAAGACCACCAGAGGGAGGTTAGAGAGGAGACCGTCCGGGCCAGCTGGTCCAACAAGTGGCAGGCCTGCGCGGGGCACCCCGAGGCAGGCCTCTCCTCGGTCACAACCAGAGCAGACAAAGACGTCGGTAGCGCCCCCTAACTTCACGACGACGTAACTCGGTCCAGGAAGCTCGGATCTTCAATCTGAGAACGGGCGCCGCTTCAGCACCGACTGCACGGTTGATTCCCACCGTCGTGGGACAGGATAGCTGGCAGGATCAGTGCGGAGGATCGGAGGGTCTTCGGAGCTCCGAGCTTACGCGGCCATCTTGGTTGCCCGCGAAGCTCCTCCATGTTCTTCAGATTTCTGATCTACCCTTGGATCCATCCGGACTCTTTCCACTTGGTCGTCTGCAGCATTTTTCAGCAGCTCACCACAGAAAACGACGATGAAACCCAACACAAAAAGACACCTATGCACCCAGTTTCCCTGGGTGAGGTAACTCGAGTACTCTGGTGCTCCCATGGGTATTGACTCTAGAACTGCCTAGCTCTAGAGGGGTTTGCTCCAAGTCCACTTCTAAGTGTCCCTAATCTTTAAAATTCTAATCGCAACTTTCTCCATAGAAGTCAATGGTGATTCGCGGCTGTGTACTGCACACGTCCCCCGTGGGTCCCCTGTGTCACTACCTTGGGTGGTCCCTGGTTGCCCCAGTGGTTCTACAGGCTCTAGGCCTGGTCTCTATGTCTATCGTGGTTCTTATACCACTTTTTAAGTCTCGTTGGCGTTGCAGCGCAAGGCGCTGCCGCCAACGAGACTTATAGTCACTGTGTTTGCATCCAAGGGAGACAGACCTGGAGACAGACCTGTGCACGAGCCGATTCTACTATGGGCACGAGCCGATTCAGGTCTGTGAACGCGCTTCACAGTGGAACAGCTTGTGCTCGTTAATTAATGCGCAGCACGTCAGGCGCCCGCAAGAAACAATTATCACAGCATGAGACCCCACTTATCACAGCATGTCAACAGGCGCCCCAGGCTGCTGGAGCACTCAACTATAATTAATGCGCAGATAAGTGCTCCAGCAGCGTGGGGCGCCTCTCGGCATGCTGTGATAATTATTACTTTGGGGCCTCATGCTGTGATAATTCTATCCCCCTTGCCCTCTCTTCTCTCAGCCCTTCCTCTTTCTGTCAATCTCTCCCCTGACTCACTCCCCTCTAGGTCACTGCCTCTCAATGCTCTGTCTATCTCCAACCCTCCTTCCTTAGTTCCTCCTTCCTTAGTTCCTCAACTTCTCACACGGACTACAACTCGCAGATTCCAAGAACATAAACTTGATAGATAAGCTGCAAACTCACGAACCTGGGAAACCTGATATCTGTTGAAATGCCGAAAACTCCATGGCTTCTCTTGCAGTAGCATGAACGATGCTTCACTTTTGCTCTGTTGTTCAGAGAGACGACTGACGTCCTAAATATATATATTGGAAAGTGTTTACATGTTCCCAATTAAAAATGGACGCTACGCTTAACATTGCTTCAGGGGGTGTTGCTGTGAAGTCCTTTCTCTAGTTCTTTAGTTCGCCTAGTCTCCTATATTACCGTGTTTGTGTCAAGGAGTAAGTAGTAACACAGCGCTTACTAGACGAGACGAGACTTGAAAGTGAGAGAAGGGCAGAACACCGGACAGGTTAGTGCCGTCCTGGCATGTTTGTTAGCGGTATGTTTTTTAATATGATCTCCTTGGCGCACCCAGTGTGCGAGGCCAGCTGTCAGTTGTGCTCGGTTTTCTGCCCCCTCCGCCCCCTGTTGCCTCGTCCTCGCTTTTTTACCCCCCCACCACCAACCCCCACTTTGGGGGTGCAGGGACTGTATTCGTATAAACTAATAATTGATTGCGGAAACTGCACGTATGATGCTAGAGTCTCGCACTTTGAATGAAGCTCGTCATAGAACAGTCTTCAGCTCTGCCAGTTTCAGTGGGGCACCATTATAACTCTAATTTTGATAGCGCATATCTGTGAGTCTTCGCTTTTCGCTTTAATCTTACATTTTGATTTCGCATCCTTAGTCTTAGTCACTTGTTTAGAGCAATGGATCCTGAAATCCAAAGGTATTTGTAAAAAAAAACTCGGGCTTTTGATAAATGATAGAAGTATGTCTCTGCATGCAATTCCTCGTATGAAGTCTCTGTTTTGTGTGTATGCCCCCCCACCCCCCTGTTGCTCGCTTTTCTGCCCCTCCATCCTCCTGTTGTGTGTGGGGGGCTGTGTGTGTGTGTGTGTGTGGGGGGGGGGGTCTGTGTGTGTGGGAGGGGTCTGTGTGTGTGGGGGGGAGCTATGTGTGTGGGGGGGCTGTGTGTGTGGGGGGCTGTGTGTGTTTTGGGGGCTGTGTGTGTGGGGGGCTGTGTATGTGTGGGGGGCTGTGTGTGGGGGGGGGCTGTGTGTGTGTATGGGGTGGCTGTGTGTGTGTGTGTTGGGGGGCTGTGTATGTGTGTGTTGGGGTCTGTGTGTGTGTGTGTGTGTTGGGGTCTGTGTGTGTGTGTGGGGGTAGGCTGTGTGTGTGTGTGGAGGGGATGGATGTGTGTGGGGGCTGTGTGTGTGTGTGGGGGGGCTGTGTGTGTGGGGGGGCTGTGTGTGTGGGGGAGCTGTGTGTGTGTGGGGCTTTGTGTGTGTGTGTTGGGGGCTGTGTGTGGGGGGGGCTGTGTGTGTGTGGGGCTGTGTCTGGCTGTGTGTGTGGAGCTCTGTGTGGGGGGCTGTGTGGGGGGGGCTGGCTCTGTGTGTGGGGGGGCTGGCTCTGTGTGTGGGGGGGCTGGCTCTGTGTGTGTGGGGGGCAGGCTCTGTGTGTGTGGGGGGCTGGCTCTGTGTGTGGGGGGCTGGCTCTGTGTGTGTGGGGGGCTGGCTCTGTGTGTGTGGGGGGCTGACTCTGTGTGTGTGTGTGTGGGGGGGCTGTCTGTCTGTGGGGGGGCTCAGCGTGTGTGTGTGTGTGTGCGTGTGGCTCTCTCTGTGTGTGGGGCTCTGTGTGTGTGTGGGGCTCTGTGTGTGTGTGGGGCTCTGTGTGTGTGTGGGGCTCTGTGTGTGTGTGGGGCTCTGTGTGTGTGTGGGGCTCTGTGTGTGTGTGTGGGGCTCTGTGTGTGTGTGGGGCTCTGTGTGTGTGTGGGGCTCTGTGTGTGTGTGGGGCTCTGTGTGTGTGTGGGGCTCTGTGTGTGTGGGGGGCTCTGTGTGTGTGGGGGGCTCTGTGTGTGTGGGGGGCTCTGTGTGTGGGGGGGGCTCTGTGTGTGTGGGGGGCTCTGTGTGTGTGGGGGGCTCTGTGTGTGTGGGGGGCTCTGTGTGTGTGGGGGGCTCTGTGTGTGTGGGGGGCTCTGTGTGTGTGGGGGGCTCTCTGTGTGTGTGGGTGTGTGGGACTCACTGTGTGTGTGTGTGGCTCTCTGTGTGTGTGTGTGTGGCTCTCTGTGTGTGTGTGGGGGTGCCTGTGTGTGTGTGTGTGGGGCTCTCTGTGTGTGGGGGGGGCTCTCTGTGTCTGTGTGTGGGGGGCTCTCTGTGTGTGGGGCTCTGTGGGTGGGTGCAAATGCAATAGGTCTCGCGTTTGCTTGCGAGAGCTTAAGCTATTGACATTGTAAATGACAATGCCATTTATTTATCTGTTTTCAAAACCAACACATAAATAAAAAATGTGTCATTTACAATGCTAATAGCTCTAACTTTGGCAAAGGCGAGACCGTTGCATTGTAAATGCTTGTTTAGTATATGGTTTGGTACTCCCCTAGGGCTAACCATATATATTGTGATAATTTACTGTGTGCTAAATAAGTTTACTGTATGTACTTTTGCTTCTAGCCTCATAAAGAGAAAAGACGGATGCGTTTAGAATAAATACATATATTTTATATATATACCTGGTGTGGTTCTCCTTTCATTTGGTCATTCATGAGATTATAGACTGATAAAACAAGCTGCTTTATATTCCTTCAATACTTAGCCTGAAGGTGCTCTCCACAGCTACCACTAGGATAGCTTTCTATATAGGTTGTCTTTAAACCTACCATCAATAAGGGTCGTTTGGACTGGTGCAAGGTGCCCACTAGAATAGTGGCCAGCATATGCCAGGCCAACTTCTCACAATCAAAGCATAACATTGGATAAAAAGTGGGAGCGCAAAAGGTGGGGGCCTTTATGGTGATCAGAAAAATAGTAGCCCCTGCCAAGAATGGGTATACATCCTTAGAAATACCCTGGACCGGGTACAAACAGGCTTCATGCCATTTAACCAGGGTTGGGCTCAAGCTAAAAGGAGGAAGGACATTCTCTAGTTGTGGCCCAATAACCTCTGAGGGAGATATAAAACCTTTGACATTACACATGGAATTTAAATCAGTAGTGCATCTTCTCTACAATTGCCTTTTATCATTTTTACCCGAAACTGTCCACGTGGACATCAAGGGCAAAAATGTATTGACTTTTCTATCCAGGAAACTTACTCTTTATACTGCTCTTGTTCATAGGTGCTACCAAATTATTGCATTGGATTCTTATTAACCCACCATCATGCCTACAGTTGAGCTGCATGCTAAATATGTTCGTCTGCAGCCTCTTAATGTCCTCACGCTATACTTGTATAAAAATGACACATTTAATAGTAAGAAGGATAATACTTTGCTCCAAGGTTGTCACACCCCACTTAGTTACATCAAGGAAGAAGCACTATATAACTAAGTCCTGACATGATTTCAGGGTTTTAGGGAGCATTTGTTCTCTCTGGGATCGCGCCTCCACCACAATTTTAGAGGCAACTTACCATGAACAATTTCGGGTGGCAAATACGGTCAAATGAACTAACCAAATTTGGAATCCCCTGCGGTTTTTGTGTCTTTAATATGCTCCTCTACGCCGGGCACACAGCTCAGCTCAGAGTAAACCATCAACTCACTGACGCCATCACTGCCCTGATTCTCCATTTGCAAAATTTACACTTGCAGAGAGGACTGCGACAACACAGTCTGTATAGGCCAATGATTTTCTCCTATTTGTTCGGGCCCCCCTCCCCCATGCACTGCCCTCTCATTATCCGAGAAATAATACAGTGTGTGGCTCTTTCCTGTCTTTACATAAACTGGAATACAACAGAGATTTTTCCTCTCACTGATGCCACTGCTTCATGCGTCCTGGAATACTTCTTTGCTGGTGCGTTAGCCACCTAAATACCTTGGTATCATTCTCCACAGGCAAAGAAGAGAGGTAATACGCCAAAACCATGGCCCTGCAGTCGACAAACTCACTGCTCGGGTCTACCGATGGTTCCGGTTGACACTGTCCATTGCATGGCGTATTGCCATCATTAAGATGGTAGTGTTCCCATGCTTTCTTTTATTTATTTTTAAACATTCTGATAGCATTGACCAACTCCTTCTTTAACACCCTGCACAGCCTCCTGCTCCATCTTGCCTGAGTGTGGTGCCATCCCAGAATCAAATGGGAAATTCCGACACTCCCATATTTCAAGGGTGGTTTTGTGTGCCAGATTTTTAATTGTACTCCCTGGTGGGACAATGCCACATCTCCTTTATCACTGAGACGCCAGACTGCTCTACTTGAAACCAGAGAAAGACCAGGCGGGGCAGCTCTTACTGTCTTTGCTTCTCCCCCAGAGCTACCTTGCGAGCCCTCAGATATACATACTGGTCCAAACTTGGCAGGTATCTAGGCACTGACCTCCCATATTCTCCAGGAATCTCTCTCATAAATAAACCATGCCTTCCAATGACCCAGGCAACATTGGTTCTGCGCACACTCCCAGTACACCAGCTGCACTCAGTGGGAGATCTATTCATAAATGGTAAAGTTGACATGCCCATCACATTCGTGGCCTCTGGGGACGCCTCCTACATGGACACATTTCTCTGCCTCTACTTCCCCAGCACTCTCCACGAAAAGCTACCTACTTGCACCTAAGAACCAACTGAAGTCCCTCCCTTCACCTTAGTCATATCAACAACCAACACAACCAAGCTTTTTTTCTGCCACTATCACTCTTGCTAAGCGCTCAAACCATCATGTGCACTCCCAGCACGGACGTCATGGGAGCGAATTTGGGGTACCTCATCCTAGAAAACACTTGGCACTACTGCTGTGCACATCCCAAATTAGTGTACCCCAATAGTAGGCACAGGGTACTTCGCTATAAGTACTTTCATCGAACATACACCACTCTCGCTGAATTAGAGCAATATATTCCCTTGCGTTCACATCGTTATCCCACATGTGCTGCTGATAATGCTGATTTTGTACATTTAACCTGGAACTGCACTGTTCTACATGCATACTGATGGGGCTATAGTAGTTTTAATTTCTACTAAGTTGGGGCAGACTGTTGATCCGAACCCAAGCATGGCACTTCTTAGATATGTCAAGCCACTGAGTTCGGAACTCCGACGATTTACTGCAATGGCTTTACTACTTGCCAAACGGCGAATAGCTCTCCTGTAGGGCAGTAGCAGAACACCCTCTACGGATGACTGGCTGAAAGGCATGATGTACTGCGATACCACTAGTGAACTGTGGGCATCATTGCAGCCACCAACTTCTAGGCTTGAAAACATTTACCCCACCCCCTCACTTCGTACCTGCCACCTTTCAGTGGATTCTGATGAATTGGACAATGCTGTTGACTAATACACCTGAGCTCTACTCTTCTGTTGGATGCACGCTTATTTGACCAATGGATTTCCCTTTTAGGTATTGTACAGAACGGAAAAGGAACAGTTATTTCACATAGATTAAGGAGACAATTGCAAACATTTAGCCATTAAAACTAGGTTGTGCAGAATACCCTATTCTGGATCGACTAATTAGCAATTGGATGATATACTGAAAGATTTACTGGCATTATTGGAGAATTCCTTCCCCTGTAATTACGGCGCCCCCTGCAATACCTAACTCTAAGGCTGTTAGGCTTTTTGATGCTAGCTCTTTGGTTGAAGAAGAGAGTAGGACATGTTTGTGCCAAGAACTGTGTACTGCTTGTTGTCGTTTGCACTGGCAGTCCTGTTTTTTATTACTGTTTCTTAAGGGTGAAGGACATGGCCCTCAATGGGCCCCGCTGGTTATTTCCACAACCACCTGTTATGCCTTCCCAAATAAAGAGTCTGTCAGTCAGTAGAGAGTACACACTTACTCTATTAGTAGTTCTCTGCAGAGAGAGCCCATGTCAGACCTGCACCCTAAGATGTAAGCTTAGGGGGACTGCCTACCCAAAGCGGGCTAATACATGATAAAGCTTTCTCGAGACCTCAGCCACGCCTACTATGGAAAAATACCGGCCAGAGCCGGGCATGAACAAAGAGGGTACAGAGAGATGAGCTAACACCTGCCAGATGGGTGTATTATCAGTGCTCCAAGGCCAATGTGTCGGGCTTCAACGTCTCCTATCGTGGGAGCAGAACTACACCTACATAAAGGAATGTACGGAAAGAGCATCTATTCATTAGCAGATCCATCTTCAACCTTGGGGAGCAGAGAAAGAATAATAATAATATATAGTTTTACAGTTGTGCTGAAGCAAGCGAAAAACAATTGAGGCCTAGTGTGGCTGCAGCCTAGACATACTTCTAGTAGTCGCACATTACAACATGCAGACACAGAGGGCCAACAAAGCTTGGATGCTGTAAGGATAACTCAGTTGGTTTCATAATGCTAATACAAATGGCGTCTATTCAGCTACCTAATGCTAACTTATATATTGGATATGAATGCATATTATAAAAGGGAATTTCAAACCTAACAGACCCTCCTTTTAGCATAGGAGGCTAAATAAGCTTTATTGCCATCCGGCAGGGTCTTTATAATTCTAAAGGGGGGTTAGAGGGCTAGCATATAATCGTCTGTATAGCAAAATGCATCATAAAGCAGAAATACAAAAGTATGCAAATATTGTAGCAATCTAATAATCTAATATTCCCTCATCTATCAACATTATCGACTGAATTTCCTGCACCATCATAGGGGAATATTTATTTTCTTGCGTCAACCTTGCCATGTTGGAAGTTAGTTTTGTGGCACAGTAGGTGCAGCAAGCTGGAAGACAATGGATGCATAAGCAACAGGTGAATACAACCCCTGCAACAGCTATCAATATGAGAAATATCTTCCAACCTCATGAAGTTAATAGGTCCCAGAACTACCCTGTGATAGACCATGATCCATTATCCTGGTGTATCTCTGTGGCCAATCTGTGTAACTTTTGTATGGCAGAGTATACAGTTGGAGCACTATCAGGAATGTACACACAGCAGCTACGGCCGATGAACCTACATGCTCCACCCCTATCAGCCAGTATGACATCTAAAACTATGCGATTTTGAAGTGAAACAAGCCTTGTAGCTTGGAGCTCAACTGTTATATTAGTGAGTATAGCGGCAGTAGTATTAATGACTCCTTCAACTACTCTAGTTAGGCGGCATATGTTACCGCTATTTAACATGGGACTCCAAAATGGCACAATACCTTTCATTATGTCATTAAATTGCTGTAGAGAAGTTCCTGTTTGATCAATATCATCTACATTTACCACTCTTTTGGCTTGATGCATGGAGACATCCCGTTGATGTAACCTATGATCTTTGTGGTAAGTGGATGGTGCAATGTAAACAGGAGGCAGAAGGAAAGCAAGATAGCACTGGCCAGCCCTTTCCCTTGGGAGCCAAGTATACGCTTGTTCCCTACAGATAAAGTACACAATCGGAGGTGTTAATAAGGGTAGGCTACTAGTCGTATTCAGCTGGTGGGTATAATTACACTGACTTCGTCCCACCGAAACATTCCCTGAACCCTAAACACAGAAACTAGCCGTTGTATTTATCATAGGAACAGGCATTGCCTTATTCTCAGTGAAATTACGCTCTTGGAAACATTTAAAGTATTCAGTAACATTAAATCCCTGAAAGTCTGCTACTTAATTTCTTAACCAGGTAACATTTTGGTGGACTGCAAAAAAGTTCATACAAGCATCCGGGTGTAGCATACCCTCCTTTCCATCTTCCCCAAGGGTATATCCCTGATGCACCACAATATACTCTAGAATTGCTTCTTAGTCTGCCTGTGTCCTTTTCATTGAGTCTGCATAATAGTGCATTTAAACCATGGACAATAACTGAAACCAAGCCTCACAGCTGCCTAAGTAAGATAGATAAATGATTCAGAAAAGGGGGTGGTGATGGACAGAGTATCTGAATTAAGCAGAACTCTCCTACCCAGTCAACAGATCAGGGCTTGATCCATCACCGTTTTTTAGCTAACTGCACCATCCCAGCTCAGAACCTGGCTACATGCAAATTAGTCTGTCCCTGGCCCAGTGCATCATGGAAACAGGGCAGACCAAACTACCAAGCCAATTCTTTTACTGGAAAGGAAACAAGCTTCCGGGGACCGGTTTCTAGCATTACAGCCGTCTTCCGCCCGGCTTGCTTGAATCCTGATGGTGCAGTGAGCAAGGGACTCATGTCTGAGCACACCCTTCCACGCCTGTGGTGGACAAAACGATTCAGAAAAGGGGGTGGTGATGGACAGAGTATCTGAATTAAGCAGAACACTCCTACCCAGTCAACAGATCAGGGCTTGATCCATCACCGTTTTTTAGCTCACTGCACCATCCCAGCTCAGAACCCGGCTACATGCAAATTAGTCTGTCCCTGGCCCAGTGCATCATGGGAACAGGGCAGACCAAACTACCAAGCCAATTCTTTTACTGGAAAGGAAACAAGCTTCCGGGGACCGGTTTCTGGCATTACAGCCGTCTTCGGCCCGGCTTGCTTGAATCCTGATGGTGCAGTGAGCAAGGGACTCATGTCTGAGCATACCCTTCCACGCTTGTGGTGGACAAAACAATTCAGAAAAGGGGGTGGTGATGGACAGAGTATCTGAATTAAGCAGAACACTCCTACCCAGTCAACAGATCAGGGCTTGATCCATCACCGTTTTTTAGCTGACTGCACCATCCCAGCTCAGAACCCGGCTACATGCAAATTAGTCTGTCCCTGGCCCAGTGCATCATGGGAACAGGGCAGACCAAACTACCAAGCCAATTCTTTTACTGGAAAGGAAACAAGCTTCCGGGGACCGGTTTCTGGCAATACAGTCGTCTTCGGCCCGGCTTGCTTGAATCCTGATGGTGCAGTGAGCAAGGTACTCATGTCTGAGCATACCCTTCCACGCTTGTGGTGGACAAAACGATTCAGAAAAGGAGGTGGTGATGGACAGAGTATCTGAATTAAGCAGAACACTCCTACCCAGTCAACAGATCAGGGCTTGATCCAGCCATAAGTAAGATAGAGGCATAGAAATTAATAGATCATTCTTATGCATAATGGAAGGAAGTAGGCCACATACCCAGCACTCTGTGACATTAGTTGTGCTATGCACCTGATGGAGTATGTGAATAAACGCGTTCTGAGTTTGTTTGTCTCTATCTCTCCTTATGCGGCACCAATGTAATGAATGAATGAATGCTCTGCTGACACTGGGGTTGTCTCTATCAGAATATATACAGGATGCTGCTCCTCCAGATACCACCTATTCCAAATAATGCAACCATCAGCACCAGGATGAGCACCACCACCAACCTGCTTCCAGTGGACTAAGTAGACCATCCAGGCCCATTCTGCTGTATCGGAGAAGCCATTAAAGAGTGCTCTTCTCTCATTGTTTCATGACCGAAAGGGTACATAACTAGAAACTATTTAGGGAAAGTCAAATCCACTGTACAACCAGCCAGAGGGGTATTCTTCTCCCCGGTGTCCATCGAAGCCTCACAGGCAGGCTTCTATCGTTTCTCCCACGATGGAGCAGCACACCTGAAACTCAGCAACACAATCATGGCCCGTACTGTAGACAATCCTTCACTCAGGATAGGGTAACCTCCCTCCGGGGCAAATACCCTCAACGATCCTGTCCAGCGTTCTAGGCAGTGCACCAATAGTTTACTCTGAACTAAAGCAGATACCAGGAGCACAGCACCTGCACCCATAAACTCAAGTCTTTCCCTAACTCCTGTGTTGGGCTGCTGATGCACTGTCTTTCCGTCGGGCCGCAGATTGTACTAGCGTGCCCAGGCACTTCGTCGTCAACAAACAAAGGTAAGAACTCACACTCTGCTGGGGATCTGGACTCAGGTAGTTGCACTGCAGAAGCTGTGATATGTCTCACTCTTTTGAATGTAAGGTATTATTTTGATTGCTTTATTTGTGATCCCTGTAGGGCTGGACAAATCACCTTACTTAATATAGGTCCACTGTGTCTATATTTATTTTTCCTTGAACTCATTTATGCATGGGACCACTGTTGCTTGAGAAATATGTTCCCCGAGGTCCTATGCTGACTCGTTTGGGCGCCCTTGTTGTTTCTGATATGTGATATCTGGGGCAGCCCTTATCTCAGGGGGGACCGCCACAAGCAAGATCTCGTCACTTTCATTGTCGGTCTGTGCCCCTCTCAACCGGGCATCAGAAAAGGGAACAAAATGAGGTACCAGCTCTCCTTCCTGGTCGGCGATACGTCTTTAACCCAGGAATCATACGTGAGCGGCAGAGGCGTGCACCCTGTGTTTCGGGCCATCCACCTTCACAGCTGTCCTAGTGGCCAAAAGCACCTGGGTAGGGCCCCTCCACCTCTGCTCCAAGCAGGACTTGCGCTGAAACTGGAGGACTAGTACGTAATCCCCAGGCTGGATCTGATGTCCGGGACCCTCTGGCAATGGTTGTAGGGCGGCAGATATCTGTTTGTGAACAGAACGGAGTCAAAGCATACAAATAATCAATCAAGAGAATACTCTATCTCAGAAAATTTTCTAGGTCTGTGAACACCCCAAACATTAGCACGGCGACCGAATACCACCTCATAGGGTGACAATCCAGTCCTGGAATGTGCAGTCACCCTCGCTGACATAAGTGCTAGGGGTAATGCATCTGGCCATTGCAATCCTGTACTTTCATGAATCTTTGCTAGTTTCAATTTGAGAATGTTGTTATATTTCTCAACTAGGCCGGCTGACTGTGGATGGTTTGCTGCATGATATTTTTGCACAATTTCCAGCCTTTACACACCAATTCAATGACTTTAGCATTGAAGTGGCTCCCGTTGTCACTCCAGATTACTCGTGGCAATCCGGAGCGCGGGAAGTACTCTTTCAAAAGTGCTTTTGCTGTCGCTATAGCTGTGTCCTCTTAGTCGGGTAGGCCTCCGCCTACTTACTAAATTCGCAGACTACTACTAATACGTATTTTAGATTGTTGACCCGGTCCATCTCTATGAAATCCATCTGGATGACCTCGAAAGGAAAGAAGGTGGTGCAAAATTACCAGCAGGTGTAGGGGTGCCTTTTCCGGGGTGGTGCTTCAAGCAGACAATGCAAAGTCTCACCAAGTGTGTTGCACCTTTAAAAATATTCTCATTCTGCCATACTGGGTCTAGCAATTTACAAATACATTTCGCACTAATGTGCGCTGTACCTAGGGCCATATTGACAACGGGGAGAACAAAGGCATTGGGTAACAGCCATCTCTGTTTTCCTGACAAATCAGTCCAACATCCATCCTCGTCCAAATGCCCTATCCTCTCCTCCCACATGTCTGGTTTGTCTAAAGTAGCCTCCCTTTTTCCCTTACACTTTCCACAGTATTCTTGAACATTCCGTTATCTGGGACCCATCTAGCAGGACCTGCCACAAACATTTTATTCATTTTGGGTCTGGCTGTTTCTTTAGCTGTTCTGACTGCAAACGCATTGCCTCTTCCATCATCATCTGTGACAGACTTCTGGGAGCTACACTTTAGTATAGCCACTTTAGCTGGAAGGGTCAGGGAAATGAAATGAATTGAAAATTACATTTATATGGCGCATATACTACCCTGAGGCCTCGCAGCGCTAGTATCTAAATTAGAAGGGTACAGGAATTCATGCTAGCAGGATTTACCAAATAGGTGGGTTTTTAAGAGTTTTCTGAATGCCAGCAAGTTATTGGTCCTTCTAAGGGAGAGGGGGAGGGAGTTCCACAGCTTTTCAGCGTTGAATGTAAATGAGCGGCCTCCCCAACGGGCTTTGTTTATCTTGTTCGAGGTGGCCAAGTGGAATGAACTGGAGCGCAAGGCTCTGTGGGGGAGGTAAGGGGTAATCAAAGGGTGCATTATGGCAGGACCGGTCCTCTAGATTGCTTTCTGTGTAAGACACATAGCTTTGAACGGAATCCTTGCTTTTATAGGCAACCAGTGTAACTTCTTAAGAGCAGGCTTAGCAGATTGCCTCCGTGGGATTTGGTAGAGCAATCGGACGGCACAATTCTGTGTGACCTGAAGTTTATTAATTGTGGTCTTTGGTGCTCCCAGATAGAGAGCATTGCCGGAATCCAGGCGAGAGAGTATCAGGGCCTGAACCATGACTCTCCTTGCCTGGAACGGAAGAAGAGGGAGGATCTTACGGAGCATCCTCATCAAACCGTAACAGGTAGATGAGGTCTTAGTGGCCTGGACCATAAAATCCAGGGAACTATCTAGCCAGACTCCCAAGCTTTTTATCTGTGTTTTTGGGGAGGGAGGGGGTCCCATACATTCCGACCACAAAGGGACCAGAATGTTGGGTGCGGGGTTGCCTAGTAATCTAATTTAATTTTTTTCCCCGTTGAGTCTAAGGCAGGAGAGCTCCATCCACTTGGCGACCGCCTCCAGACAGGGGCCCAGGTGCTAGACGACCCCCCAGCCTGGTTTAATGAAACCACAAGCTGGGTGTCGTCTGCATAGGTGACAATTTTGACGCCAAAAGGATGGACCACCTCCGCCAGAGGTCTCATGTAAATATTAAAAAGGGTGGGGCTCAGGGCAGAACCCTGAGGCACCCCGCACATGAGTGGCTGCTTAGTGGAAACAATGTCTCCCTCAAAGACCTGGAAGAAACGCTCCTCCAGGAAGGAGGTCAGCCATGTCAGTGCCACGCCCGCCACCCCCATGCCACTAAGACGATGTAGTA
Organism: Lissotriton vulgaris; assembly: GCF_964263255.1. Taxonomy (NCBI): domain Eukaryota; kingdom Metazoa; phylum Chordata; class Amphibia; order Caudata; family Salamandridae; genus Lissotriton; species Lissotriton vulgaris. The sequence continues at coordinate 285,955,275 of NC_141697.1, read as the reverse complement.
AAATGGCATGGTTAATCGTGTCGAACGCGGCACTGAGATCTAATAGGATGATGGCCGCCTTGCCTCCCCGGTCCAGCAGACTCCTTGTCTCCTCTATCACGGCCAACAGAGCTGTCTCGGTCCCGTGCTGGGGACGAAACCCCGTCTGAGACGTTGAAAGCAGTTGGTTTGATTCCAAATCCTCGACCAGTGAGTTGTTAACCTCTTGGATGCTAATGACAAGGGTAACTCGTCATGCCCCTCCCATTCATTTCAATGGAAATCTCATTATAAAGCCTAAGTGCCCTTAGCAGCCAAGTGGTTAATGTGTTTCTCCACCAATTTGCTCATCCAGGGCAAAAGGGAGATAGGGCGATAGTTGGACAGATTGCTTTGGTCCAAATTGTTTTGTTTTATAAAGCCCTGACCATAGCGCATTTCCATGATACAGGGACTATACCTGAGGCAATTGAAGTGTTAAGGACATCAAGGATTACTGGGCGAATCGTGTCAATTACCTTAATTAGAGATTGAGGAGGCGCTGGGTCTCTCGGGGAACCCGAGGTGACCTTGGGAATTATTTTCTCCAAGGAAACGGGGTCCATAGGAGTGAATTGTTCCAACATGCAGATGACCGGGGAATCTGAGTTCACCGTTCCAGCTGTTTCTAGCTCGCCACTGTTAGGGGTGAAGGAAGCATAGATAGTCTGGATTTTTTGATGGAAGAAGGTTGCCTGGTTATTGCATCGTGTCAGTGCTCCCTCTGCGGAAACCAATTCTTGGGGCGGGGAGATCAGTGATTTAGCTATCTTAAAGATCTCCTTGGGCGAGATGGCAGCTGTGTTGATCTTGGTTTCATAAAAGAGGGCTTGTGCTGCCTTGCTTTCAGTTTTGTAGAGACGGACCGCTGCCCTGTAGTCCGCATTCTTATCTTGAGAGTAGTCCCGTCTCCACCCCCTTTCCATCTTACGGCAAGATTGTTTCTTGTCCCTTAGTTTAGATGTGAACCATGGGGCTACTTTTTGTCTCTTTATGTGCTGCAACCGTTTTTTGGGACGGACTAGATCAAGGGAATTCTGGATCCAGTTGTCGAAATTACTGCCGGCCTGGGTGGAATTAAAGACCTTTACTGGCTTGAGATCAGCAAGGGCAGACTCCCAATGCCTAGGGGAAAGTTTTGACCACTTCCTACCCCATTGTTTTTTTGGCTCCTGAATTGACATGGAGCTCCCTGTTACCCAATTCAAGGGAATCAGGTAATGGTCAGTCCAGGGCAGAGGGAAGGGCATTTCCGTGGTTAATGTATCAATATTACTGAATACGTGATCCAGTAAATGGCCCTTATTATGTGTCGGGGCGAAACCTTTTTATGCCAGATCGATTGCTTGGAGACTCAGCCGTAAATTATTGGCCGAGGGGTCAAGAGAATTATCCAGATTGAGATTTAGGTCGCCTAGTACCGTGTAGTTGGCCGACGCAAGTGCCGTGTCGGCGACTAGGTTGACCAAGTTGGGGATAAACCCACCCAGGGCTCCAGGTGGACAATAGACCAGGATACCCGAAAAGGTGTTTATTGGGGAAAGTTCTAATGCAAAGGACATGCTTTCGCAGTCTGAAAGTATGGTGGAAATAATACGACATTGATATCTCTCTCTATAAATGATAGCTAACCCGCCTCCTCCACCTGAGGTGCTGTTGACTTTTTTATCGTGTAACCTTGCGGAGTGGCCCAGACAATAGTTGGGTCAGTTTCCGGTTGGAGCCATATCTCTGTCAAAAAGAGAACATCAGGCTCAAGCTCTTCTATCAGTAGGGATACCTCAGTGTAGTGTTTAGACAAAGATCTACAATTGAGAAGGAACAACCTCCAGCGCCTATGGGTAGTGTGTTTTCCAGAGGTATTGGGAGATAGTTTCAAATTACAATGTTTGCAGTGGGCCGTAAGGTCTAAGTGTATGGAGTGTAAGCATTTAGCGTTAACAGCAGGTCTTAACTCAACTAGTCTTAAGGGGTCATAAGTAATTAGGCTTTTAGATACAGGATCGAGAGTCTGGGGAACTGGGCGCGGCTGGACGCGGACTGGCGCAGACTGGCTTCTCTTAAGCGCCTCTTCGGCGCATCCGCGGCGCTCCCGCTGCTCGTGTCCGCTGCGCGACAGCATCATGTGCTTTAATATAGATTGGGTTCTTGTGAAAGCTAGAGCGTCACCTTACAAGATGGCCGCCCGCTAATGGCACCACCAGGAAGTGCAGTGCACTGTATTCTCCCTCCACATCAAACAGCACAAATGAGCTGCGGTGGAACCGGGAGTCAGCGCGTAGTTACAAAGTGCACAGAACAGTTTAAAATGTGAGTAGCAAATTAAAAAACGATGGCAACAGTGTAACGAATAATAGCCCCCAAGGGCTAGCGCAATGATGACCTGAGGCTTCAGAATCAAACCTGCGCGTCCGAGCTTTGCAGCTATATGTAGTCAGGGTTTCTGGGAAAGCTAGAGCGTCACCTTACAAGATGGCCGCCCGCTAATGGCACCACCAGGAAGTGCAATGCACTGTATTCTCCCTCCACAACAAACAGCACAAATGAGCTGTGGTGGAACGGGGAGTCAGCGCGGAGTTACAAAGTGCACAGAACAGTTTAAAATGTGAGTAGCAATTTAAAAAAGATGGCAACAGTTTAACGAATAATAGCCCCCAAGCGCTAGCGCAACGATGACCTGAAGCTTCAGAATCAAACCTGCGCGTCGGCGCTCTGCAGCTATATGTAGTCAGGGTTCCTGGGAAAGTTAGAGCGTCACCTTACAAGATGGCCGCCCGCTAATGGCACCACCAGGAAGTGCAATGCACTGTATTCTCCCTCCACAACAAACAGCACAAATGAGCTGCGGTGAACGGGGAGTCAGCGCGGAGTTACAAAGTGCACAGATCAGTTTAAAATGTGAGTAGCAATTTAAAAACGATGGCTACAGTGTAACGAATAATAGCCCCCAAGCGCTAGCGCAACGATGACCTGAGGCTTCAGAATCAAAAAGATGATAATAGTCTAAGCATCAGTGGACCTTGTTGTATTCGTTGGCCATGTGATGTCAGAAACCCCCTCTCAGCACAGAGGCACCCAAAATTATGGGCCACCGCGAACGTGTACTGGCTGCCGGTGTAAATATTTACAGATAATCCTTCACACAGCACTCAAACCCTTAAGAGTGCAACCAACTCTCCTGCCTAGGCTGACCGGTATGGAATGCGAGATGTCTCAACTGCAGTGTTGAAGGTGGTGATTGCGTAGCCTGGAGTAGTAGTGCCATCTGACAGTTTGAAACAAGAGCCATCAACCTATAGTTCCCCTTGTGGGTCAGATAAGGGAACATTGGTCAAGTCTACCCGTCCCTTCGTACCCTCTTCAGTCCGAAACAGACAGTCATGGACATCATTGTCCTTTCCTTCTGAAGGGAGGGGTTGTAACGTGGCTGGGTTCAGAGTAGCACATCGTTTAATGGGAATGTGTGGAGCAAACAAAGTCAATTCATATCCAGTCAGACATGCACGAGTAAGGTGCTGGGTCTTTGTCTTGTTCAAAAGCATATCCACAGCATGAGATACCATTACTGTGAGATCTGTATCGAGGACGAGCCTACCGATTGTCTGATAGAAACTGCGACAGCCGCGGCAGATCTCAGTCAGCTCGGGAGCGCTCTGACGACGTTATCAAGTATAGCAGAGAAATAAGCGCGGGTCTCTGCTTACCACCGAAACCCTGTGTTATAACAGAAAGCGAGCAACCATCCGCCTCATGTACATAGAGCACAAAAGGCTTCTGGTAATCAGGAGTACCAAGCACAGGAGCAGAGCAAAGCGCAACCTTTAACTGTTCAAAAGCTTGCTGGCATGCAGGTGTCCAAGGCAGGTGTTCGTGCACTTCTTTAGTGGTCAGGTAAAGAAGGGGTTTTGTTAGTAAAGAGTAGTTGGGGATCCAATGCCGACAAAACAATGTTATCCCAATGAACGCGCCTACCTCGCGTTGAGTCTTGGGAACAGGCATATTAGTGATGGCAGCTTTGTGCTTTGGGGTTAGTCTGCCTCCCTTTTCCGACAGTAGGTGACCTAAGTAGGTGACCTCCTGTCTAGAATATTAAAATTTGGAAAGTGACACCTTGTGGCGATGGTGTGCCAAATGTAGGAGTAATTGATCTGTTGCTGCCCTGCAGCCATCTTCGGTATCGGATGCCACAAGAAGGTAGTCAACATATTGTAACAGCACATTACCAGTGGGAAGGTCTAGAGAGTCCAATTGTGTTGTTAATGCTTTGCTATATATACTAGGGCTTTCTGTATAGCCCTGAAGAGCACAACCAAATCTAAAACTTTGACCAGCAGCTGTAAAACCGAAGAAATATCGGCCCGCTGTGTGTATTGGTATACTGAAAAAGGTGTTCTTCAAATCAATTCCAGAAAAGAATTTTGCGGACGGGGGAAATCATTGTCAAAATAGTTGTAATGTCCAGAACCACTGGGTATTGGGGAACAATGATCTTATTATCTTCTCGCAGGTCGATAACAAAACGGTAGACGTCTGGGTGTACATCTGGAGAATCTAAGGGCATCTTTATAAGGATAGGAAGAATAGGGCCATTACACACATTTGCTACTGTCTCTTCAACCACCCCAGTTCTAATCAAATACTGTATTTTTTGTAGGAGTGCTTTTTCTCCTGCCTGTGAAATCTTGTACTGAGGGATACGGGGCAATTTGGCTTTATTCTTGAGCTAAATGGATACCAGCGGGATCTGAAGCAATTCCACATCTGTGGCCCACAATGTGCGGGGTACTGTCTCAAATTCTGCAGGATGTAGGGCGTCCTTGGCAAATCAATGTTTATCAAGGCCAATAGTCATATACGCACCATCAGGAGAACAGAAAATCGTTGCATGTAGTCTTTTTTTAACAAATTTAATCCCAATACATTTTCCACACAATTGGACGTCAATAAAAATGGGGAATCAACTGTAATTGGACTAATAGTCAATTCTAGAGGTTTGGAACTGGGGCTAACAACCTGCACACCTGAGAAACCAACCAAAACATTATTTTGGCCAGACAGAGCTGCCCCCGGGACCACTGAACGAGAAACTGAGCTATTTATAGCCCCTGTGTCCACTAGAAATTTCACTGTGGTGCCCTATAAATCAGCAGTGACGTAGGGTCCGTGCTGATCTATAGGCATTGGAACTGGTCCCTCGCCCTGTGTCTAGCTGTCCTAGCTATGGGACAACCCAGTCACCTCACCCATGTCATAGTCCTCATGATAATACTGTCGGCTCCTGGGATCATCGAAGTATTTTCCACTCTGTCTGTTCAATGATGTGTCCTCTGACTGAGTCTTCTCTTTCAACTCTGCCTCTTCCACGTCCTCTATATCCTCGACCTCTCTGAATCTTGCCTTTTTGCAACAATACCGCACACTCATTCCAGCAGTGGCCCTCCTCTCTACAATATACACATTGGTTATTTCCCAGGGGGGCATTGGAAGCACCACCTCTATTGGTCCGAGGCAACCGCTGGGTCGATCCTGACCCCCTGCCTCTGCCCCTTGCAACTTGCTGCAACACCACCCTTGTCTTTAAATCCTTCGCCTTTTTCTCCACCTTTTCCTTATCCTCATTCTCTCTATGCTCATAATACTGTGCCATACTCAAAATTACTGATGGGGAGGACGTGGTCCAAGTGCTTTCGGAAGCCTGCAGTCTAGCTGCAATCTCGGGAAGCAAATTAGTAACAAATCTATTAACGAACAACCGAACACCACCTTCCAGCGATAAATCCTCACCACTAAAATCCAAGAACACACCCTCAGATCTAGTAAAGAAACCAGACACACTTTCATCCTTCTTCTGGCGGCATGTAGTCAACTTTTCCCAATCCACTTTCCTTGGGGTAAGAAGGGAGTGCATGCAGGTTATAATACGACCTGGTAAGGCTAACCGCTCTGCTTTCGGCTTGTCACTAGGCTTACGCTCTCTATCCCATGCCTTAATCTCATCCCAGGTACCTCCTAATTCCAGTGCATGGTCTTGCATATGAACCTGTCTCCAAGTATCAACCGGTACTAACAACCAAAAAAACAACTCAATATCCGCTAATGTAATTACAGTGGAGGAGGCCGCCTCCGTAAATTCTTTGTAAAATGCAGTGGGGTTTTTTGAGGGTCCGGCAGCTGGCTTTTTAAAGACCGGACCTCACTCCTCCTCCAGGGACTGTAGATCCACTGCTCCTGAAACTGGGCATCAACTCGTTGACGAATTACTGTTCTCGTTGTGTCACGCAATTCTGGTGCTTCTGAAAGATAAATGGGATGGACTTCCCTCATAGGGTGTTGTGCCTCCATGGTCGGGATCTTATGGATCAATCTCCCTCGGTACCCCACTAACGTCGTTAAATTGGCAAAAACTTAATTCTGGGCCATGGCCATAGCATAGACCCTGTCTCGTATATCATATATAATCTGAAGTACAACACCCTGAAAGCGGTGTTCCCACAATCCTATTAATGTAGCGACATGTGCTTAAGCGCAAGTTGCTGTAAAAATGGTTCATAATCTTTCATCATACTTCACACATCTTCCACATTATAAATCGCATTGCGAGCCCACTGGGCTGCCTGATTTGCCACCATCGTCTTTTCCTCATCACCCACTGCAGATCGCACCAACACTTTCTCCATGCTATCTCGCGCTGCTGCCCAATTTTCTTCAAACATCCCTGCACAGGCATGTCAACATTCAGCAGCGTTTGAGGTGTCACACTCGGAGGGGAAAGAGTGGTTGCAGAGACAGGAATCATCGTGTAGGGGGACAGCACTGTAGGGGTGGAAAGAGCTGTGGTAGCCGAATGGACGGACAGGGTGGGGCGTTAGCAGCACCCGCTCCATTTACTGGCGTGCGGTGGGGGTAAGAGGTGTTTGGGGGGAGGCAGTAGAATTAGTTGTAAAGGTATCCGTGTGAGCAGTACTAGGAGCCGGGGACTGAGATGTCTGGACTGTTGCTTTTATCCGCTCAGGGGCATAAGGAGGCGCGGGATGAGAGTCCAAGAGCACCTCAACAAAATCCTCCCCTACTTCCCTTGCAACATAACATTTATCAGTTTGCAAGCGAAACTTCCTGTCTGCACATTCTATACCTTTCTCTACCTTTTCCCTCTCATAGGCCACTGCTTTCTGTGTTATTGTCTGTGTCGGTCGTTTCCTGGCCTCTTTCTCTGCTCTCATGCGCCATTGCTTCGCTTCTTTCTGCCACACTCTTCAAGAGTCAAACATTGATTGCCTACTTTTTCTAGTAAACAATTTGTCCTGCAAGAAATTGTATTTGTTCTCATCAAATGAACCAGCAAGTGGCCATTGCAGTTCAGCATTGTCCCTCATATATTTATGCCACAGCATGCTAAACTTAATAGGACCAATACCATGCTTCACATATATGTCAAAATTTGGAGAACCCTACGGAGGTGCAGGCTGGCTCTCTTCCAATCGAGTATCAGTAGAACAACATCGACATCCAAAGCACCCAAACTTACTTAAACACGGCATCTTGATACAAAACACATACACTGTTCTCAACAGGCAAATATGACACCAACAAACAAAGAAAGAAGGGAAAAGGAAGAACAAGCAAGTGCACAATGGTCAAAAAGCGAAACGAAACAGTCCGCAAACCAAGGGGTTGCGCCAAGCTCAAGAAGACATGTTTGAACCCAAGACCTTTTAAAACATGAGCTGAATTACCAATTGGCCTGGCAAATTGCCTGTAAACAACCCTAGACCTTTTAGAGTGCACACCGAATTACCAATTGGCCTGGCTGGTTGCTCACTAACAATCTGTGTCTTTTCCAAGGGTCCGCAAACCCACCAAATTCAAACCAAAATAGTCCAAAGACCAAACCAAAAGACAGCACTTCGACTTGTGTCATCCAAACAAGGCAGTTCACAGACTGCACCCAAAACAGTCCGGAGACTGTACCAATACAAAGGGGCAGGCCACAGCCCTAGACCTTTTCAAATCCAGATCCAAATTACCAATTGGTCTAGCAGATTACCTGCGAGCAGTCGCAGACCTTTTCACTAGAAAGCCAATTAGCAATTGGCCCGGTACCACTCACAAGCGATCTGTGTCCAGTTAGGGTCGACCCAACAAGTCCAAAACCAAAAGTCCGCAGACTGTACCAGGCACAGCCCTACAGGCTCATGTCATCCAAAACAAGGCACCATTTCGAAGAATCAAAACACTCACCTGGTGCACACAGGTCAAGCAAGCTATTCTCCACTGCCGACTCTCTGGACCAAACGTCAATTCCAGGGTTTTGCCTTCAGCACCCCGGTCAAGGGCCACTAGCCGATTATCCATCCAATCGGGAGGGCGGACAGCTGCTAGAACCAAGCTCTGTCTTGTATGTTAGGGCCCCGATCTGCTCGACCGACCAGACACCATCCCGACCCCTGCGACCCGATTACGGGTGAGTGGGACCTTTTTGCAGGATCCCTGTTCAGGCGCCAACTGAAGGACGTGGCCCTCTAAGGGCCTGCAGGTTATTTCCACAACCACCAGTTATGCCTTCCCAAATGAAGAGTCGGTCAGTCAGTAGAGAATACACACTTACTTTATTAGTAGTTCTCTCCAGAGAGAGCCTCGGGGATACCTGCACCCTAAGATGGAAGCTGAGGGGGACTGCCTGCCCAAAGCGCCCTAATACATGATAAAGCTTTCTCGAGACCTCAGCCATGCCTACTATGGAAAAATACCGGCCGGGAATGAACAAAGAGGGTACAGAGAGATGAGCTAACACCTGCCAGATGGGTGTATTATCAGTGCTCCAAGACCAATGTGTCGGGCTTCAACGTCTCCTAACGTGGCAGCAGAACTACACATACAGAAAGGAATGTACGGAAAGAGCATCTATTCATTAGCAGATCTGACTTTGACCTTGGGGAGCAGTGAAAGAATAATAACTATATACAGTTTTACAGTTCTGCTGAAGCAAGCAAAAAACAATTGAGGCCTAGTGTGGCTGCGGCTTAGACAGACTTCTAGTAGTCGCACATTACAACATGGAGGCACACAAGCCAACAAAGCTTGCATGCCGCAAGCATAACTCCGTGGGTTTCATAAGGCTGATACAAATGGCATCTATTTAGCCACCTAATGCTAACCTATATAATGGGTATGAATGCATATTATGAAAGGTAATTTCAAACCTAACAAGGTTCATATTTTAATTGTTGTTGGGGCTCGTGATTTGGTGTTTCTTTTGTTCCAAAAGCCACAAGATCATCAGTACAAATTAGCAGCAACAGTCCCTCTAGGTTTGGTCATCTCCTAAATGGAAGTTGATATCTGCCTTGGTGGCCGGAGGTCACAGTTGCTGTTCCTCGTGTCGAAGTCCCAGGATTTATAAGTAAGCTCAAACCAAAAAATGGTGGCAAAAAAGAGCGTTTACTCATGCATCTTTTTTTGCTGCTAATGTACTATTAAAGCACACAGCCTCAGGGGCTGTGAATAAGTAACACCACATGTCCAAACTAATTAGGGCGGCAATCATAGGAGCTCTACCCAGGAAAATGCTATATATCTCTGTAAGATAGGGTTTTTTAGCAGCAGATAAAGGCTAGTCCTTTAATCGCCAAACAAGCCTGGGTTTGCCCAGTCCCCTGCATGAAGTAACTAAGCAGGATATAGCATGGAAAAAATGCTGCATGCCTCTTTTAGTTTCTCCTTCATATGAAGCCTAAAGGTTATGCACCACAGATCTAACTGGAAGTTGTTGCGCGTGCCACTCAAAACATTCATAACAAGTATTGTCAAAGTTAATAGGTCTTAGCTAAAAAAGACTGACGTATTGGCTTTGCCAATGTTTTTTTACTGGTCACTAACGTGTGCTTGGCCAGCATACCCTTCCGGGGATCCTTCATATATTTTGCCAAGAACGTGGCCATCTTTGGATCCAACTCCGGGGTACAAGCAATCTTGTCCTCCCCCGGTGCCCAGGCCGTGGAACGCAGGTGCATGATCTCGTCCGGGTTCAGCCTGTCAGCGTCCTCCGCAGCCGCAGAGGTAGATGGTGTCACTGTCACGCCTCATAGCTGAGTCGACCCCGCGTCGTCATCCGTGTCCCCTTGAGCGTCCTCATCGTCCGTCACCAGGGACGGGGGATCCACAGGAACTTGTGGGGTCGCCGGGGGAACCGTTGGGGTGTCGCGGCCAGGAACGCTGATTTAAATCGCGCAAACGCAGCCACATCTACCCATGCATGGCATTGCTTTTTAGCAGGTGGAGGGGCCCCCTCGTTCGGTGTGGGGTTAGCGGGGGTCTCCACGCGACAATGCCATCTTATCGCACTCCTGCACAATCCTCCGGGAGAGCCACTGTTCCATCGGGCCAACCACCTCATTGACCACCCGGTAACTCGAGGCGCCCAACGTCTAGCAAAAATCGTCGTCCCAAGGTAGGTACCCGTGGACCACCTCCTCCTCGTAAAATTACGCCAGGTCATCCATTAAAAGCTGGCACACCAATGCTTAGCGGCGGAAGGGTGGGGTTCCAGCCCATTATGGCCCAGGCCAAGCACTGCTAAATTTTGGGTGACCTGATAGTCACTATTTGGGCTGCACAGGCCTCAGACGCGCAGGCCCTCTATCTAGACCGGGCCTTCTGTCTCCCGGCGCGTCTCACGCAAAATGCGTGGTGTTTGGCAAGCGCTTTGTGCTGGTTCAAAATTCAATGCGTGCTTCAGCGCTCACAGGCGCATGGAAAACGGGTACACAACCCAAGTACAGACCCTCTGCTGGGGCGTTCAACAAATTCAATGCGTGTTTCAGCGCTCACAGGCGCATGGAAAACGTGTACACAACCCAAGTACAGACCCTCTGCTGGGGCGTTCAACAACAGGGAAATACAGCCCTTGCCGGGCGTCACGGTGAGGCAGAGCGGGACTGAGACGGGCTCCTCTCCTTGATCTCGCCACGCCGCTCCTCAGGGAGGAGCGGCGCCACGAGAGGGCCGAGTCCCCCTATCGGCTACAATACACGCCGCAAGTCTTGGGCCAGCCGCGTGAGGAGCGAATAGCGCTCCGGCGGCAGAAATAAGGGAATCTGTGAAGAAATACAGCCAAAGCAATGCCACAGTGCGCACACAGCACTAGTAAGCAACACAGAAACCCACAAGCGCGAATATCACAACACGCAGTATTACCACACAAAACCCCCCTACAAGAGGCGCCAAACATAGAGAAGACAAAAAAAGGAGCACTTAATATAATATTGTTCAATAATAAAATGAAATGAAGGAAAACTCGTTTCAGCAAAGCAGAGTGGGTTTAATAAAACCTCATCCATTAACAGCCACAGGTAACTGACAAATAGAGAATCATGTTAGCAGGTACATTCTCAGAACTTAGAATCTAGAGAAGAATGTCATAACTTAAAGGGGAAGGAAGGGATGAAAGGGAAAGAGGGAAAACATCACACATCTCCCTTCTTTACAAAAGGAAGAAGCAAACTAAATTAAGCAATGCAAACAAAAGAACAAGGTAGACTAAACATAATCTTTCAAGTGATATGGAGCACTACGAACTCTTTGACTTCTTGTCGGAGGTGAGGATAACCTGTTAGATTGAGAATTGGAGGAAGAAAGGAAATTATTGCACAAACCAGTATCACAACAAGAAGAATCCACAAGAGAATTAGGATTAACAAGCACAACACGACTCTTGTTCCAGATTCTTCCATCTTCAGTCTTTACAGCATTTCTAAATACCTTGATAACTGCTCTAACATCAGTATATTTGGACCACGGTTTGCGTCCAACTGGAGTCTTTATTTTTACAAGATCACCGACCTTGATATCCTGAGAACACACACTTTTCTTTTTGTCAAAATATATTTTACGTGCATCCTGCTTGAACAGTTCTCTTGCCCTCCACTCACCTATGTCATTATCCACTAGACCTTTGTTAAGACACATCCACCCAGGACACAACAAAGTATTGGGAATTCTACCTTTAAATAGTTCGAAAGGAGACCTCCCAGTAGAAGAATGAGGAACAAATCGATAAGTATTTATCCTGTCTTGGAGAGTGGATTTCCAATTCAGACCAGAGGCACGGGCAAGTTGAATTGACTCCTTCAGAGTCTTATTGACCCTCTCTACAGCACCGTTAGTTTCTGGGTGATATAATGAACATTTCTTATGGGCAACCCCACATTTTTTAAGAAACTCAACAAAGACTGAGGAACAGAACTGGGGGCCATTGTCGGATAAAAGACTATTTGGAAAACCTTCTTTACAAAACAGAGGTTCCAAGAACTTAATGATGGAATCAGAGGTAATTTCTCTGACTGCAGAAACTTCAATCCATCTCGAATAGAGATCAATTAAAACAATGAGATAGGGAGTATCGGCAATCCCAGATAAAGGACCCACAATGTCAATAGCTACTTCATCCCAGGGATGACCAGGTAAGGCCCTCTTAACCATAGGCATTTGTTTGGTCTTCAGAATCTTATCGCTTGAACAACACTCAGGACACTCTCTAACCATCCTTTCGATTTCAAGATCCATGCCTGGCCACCAAAATTGCATACGTAGAAACTCTTTGGTTTTTACGATACCCAAATGACCACAATGGGCAAGAGCTAACAACTTATTTCTAAGAGAAGAGGGAGGAACAAGTTTAGTACCTCGAGTCAAGAGACCATCATATACAGAGAGTTCATCCGAAACTAACAACCAAGGTTTTGACAAACGAGACTTATTCATTAAAGACTGCATAACTTGAGAAATCTCATCATCTTTTCCCAACTCCAACCTCCATTCATTTTCATCAATTGCGCCATCGGTTATTTCACACACATTGGTACCCTCATCAAGTTCACAAAAATCATCTAGATCAACGTTCTCACTGTCAACCAATCTAGATAAACAATCAGCCGACCTGTTAGCAATTCCAGGAATATACTCTACCTCAAATTCAAATTCTTGCAAAGAAACAATCCACTTCCTGATCCTTGAGGAGATGGCATCAAGACCCTTCTTAGAAAACACCTCTCTCAAAGGCTTATGATCAGATAGCACACATACTTTCGTTCCCCAAATAAGATTCCTAAACTTTCTCAAGGCCCAGAAAATTGCAAGAGATTCCTTCTCTATTACGGAGTAATTTGACTCCGACCCTTTAAGGCAACGGGAAGAACAACAAATAAGATAATCCTTACCATCTCTCTTCTGGACCAACACGGCACCTAGGCCTTTATCACTAGCATCGGTGAACATCACAGTAGGAAGGCCCGGAACAAACGCATGAAGAGAAGGGGCCTTGCTCAACTCTTTTTTTATACACTCAAATTCACACTTACATTCAGGAGACCAATTATATACAGCATTCTTTGCAGTCAGCTTCCTCAAATTGTGTGTTTTGTCAGCAAAATTGGGAATGAACTTCCCATAAAATTCTACCATACCTAAGAACGAGAGAAGTTCTTCCTTACTAGTCGGTTCTTTAACTTTGCCTATAGACTCAACAAGTTCTTTCTTTGGAAAAACACCAACTCCAGTGATACAATGACCTAGATAGTTGACTTCTTGAACTCTAAATTTGCATTTGGTTCTTTTCAAAGTCATACCAGCACTATCTAACCGTTTCAAAACATCAGACACACGACTATCATGTTCAAGAACACTACTTCCATAGATTAGCAAATCATCTTGATAGCACTTGACACCTGACAATCCTCTTAAAATCTTGGCCATGATTCGTTGGAAAACTGAGGCAGCAGAGACGAGGCCAAAGGGCATTCTCTTAAATTTAAACGTGCCCATTGGTGTAATAAAGGCAGTAAGGTCTTGTGAACAAGTATCTAACTCAACCTGATGGTAAGCGGAAGCTAAATCAAGAGTGGTGAAAAACTTTGCTCCTTCTAAAGTGCTGACTATCTCATCTATGTTGGGAAGGGGAAACCTATCAACAACTACTTCCCTATTAAGAGCTCTTAGATCAATGCAAAGGCGAATTTCGCCAGTAGGTTTCTTTGCAATAACTACGGGAGCAAGCCACTCAGTTGCCTCCACAGGTTCAATAATATTATTTTTCACAAGTTTGTCAAGTTCTTCTTGTACCTTTGCTTGTTCCACCAGAGGAATTCTCCTTACTTTAGCCACCACAGGAGAAGCATTTGCTTTTAATTTAATATGGTGTTTGTACCCACGCAGACACCCTAACTCTTCTTTAAAAACACCTGGAAATTGTTTAGCCAAAGACAAAGACAACCCTTCATCACTCATGTTGTCTCGTACAGGATTAGATATTTCCTGAATTCTGACTTGGGGAGTGGCATTTGGATCAAGAGTCACACCTAAATAGCGTTGATCTAACCAACCTAAAAGAGCATCACCTTTCTTTGACACGTAGACTTTACCTACAGTGATTCTTGAACCAAGTTCTAATTCTGCCATAAAATAACCCACCATCCCAATGGGTTTCTCGCTGTACCCCAACGGTAAAATATCACATTTAAACAGCTTGACTTTGTCCTTAAATAGCTTATTATACAATTTTTCATCAATTATAGTTATTCTTGAGCAGGAATCAAATTTTAAATTAATCATTGTGCCTTCCACACTAACTAAATGAGAGGGATGATCAGCTTTGTCATCCTTAATTTCAAAACAAATTGACCTTACTTGAGGTTGAGGCCACCGCCTTCTTGAGTTGTCACCATTATACGTTTTGCTCCTGCACAACTTTGCAAAGTGACCCTTCTTATTACAAACATTACATGTTACTTTCAATGCAGGACACATAGGTGAGTTAGCCAAATGATTAATTTGCCCGCATCTAAAACAAGAAAATCTGCTATTAGAGGAGGAAAAAGAAGGATTAGTTGGCCTAACATTCCTCTCATCATTTGTGACATTCACTACTTTCTTCACTTGACAGACAGTTTCATCAATTTTTACTTCGTCCTTAGACTCAGAAGTGGATGGCTTTTCTTTTTCTTTTTTTAGTTCTCCAACACATCTTGTCATATGCTCTACTTGCTTAGCAATAGTCAAAACTTCTTCTAAAGGAGGTTCGTCCTTCAGCCATAGTTCTTTTCTTATGTCGTCATGCGCACATCTCAAGACGAACTGGTCACGTATTCGTTCATCAAGTGTCTGTCCAAAGTTGCAAGAGGAAGCAAGTTTTCTCAAAGAAGATACGTACTCTTCTACTGTTTCATCTTTTTTTTGTTCCCGTAGACCAAAATGGTACCTTTCCATGATGGTGCTAAGTCTAGGTAGATAATGCCTATCAAGTTGTACAATGGCAATTTCGTATTCATTGAGGTTTCTTTGTTCTGCAGCTGATAACTCTGGCAAATGTTCAAGAACATCTTGTCCTTCACCTCCTAGACAATGAAGAAGAAGTGAGTGTTTTCTTTCAGCACTCAAGTTGGTTCCGCAAACCCTAGCATAATTTGCGAATTTTTTTTTCCATTTTTTCCATTTCACATTAGGCTCCCCTGGACTTGTAAGAAAAAATGCAGGCTGAGTTACATTTTGCATTTTTTTTTTTTTTTTTTTTTTAACTCTCTCTTTTTTTTTAAAAAAAAAATGAAATAATAAGTTTATATCTTATTATTAAGGTTAATTTTCCTTAGATAGAACTATGTTTACTTGCGGAAGAAAAAAAATAAGTGTCAATTTTATTGTGCTTACTCTTATTTCATTGTAATTGTAGAAATAAGGTAGTAAAAATTGAATGTTTTACTATCCAATGCTTGTTTAAATGGATAGAACGTGTTACAATAAAGAACAATCCTCTTGAATGTTGAGTAATCCCTTTGAAATGCAGAGTCAGTCACTAACAATGTACATTCTGTTTTAAGGCTTTTCCTTTACTGATGAACAATGTTCATTGTATATAACCCTGCTCTCCTTTTAGCTCTTTATGACGTTGTTTCAGCGCGTTCTTTTCAAGTGGAATGCAACTTTCATTCAGCACGTACAGCGCGTTCTGTTTCAGCGCGTTCAGCGTGTTCTTTTTTTTTTTTAAGAGCAGCCCTTTGTCAGCGCGTTCTAATGAACCGCAGCGCGGCTCTCCTGAAACGCAGAGTGGCGTCAGCGCGTCTGGAACGCATGCGCTTGATACGCAGGCTGACGTCACTGGATTGAAACTCAAAGCACGAGAGCAAAGCGCGAGCATTAACGAATATCTATTAATCGCGCAAGGTCTTTAGAGATATTTTAAAGTCCCATATCTTTTACACGAAACCTCCTGCTCTCCTCACCCTTATGTCAATTTCACCGCTGCCGCTGGGAAGACTTCGCTTCTCTTCAGATCTTCAAAAACAGCCGCTGGAGGAGGGGGCAGGTCAGGAACTCCGATGATGTGTTGTTATGTTGAGGTTGTTTCGTTTCCGATCGTCGCCAGTATAATATTGTTCAATAATAAAATGAAATGAAGGAAAACTCGTTTCAGCAAAGCAGAGTGGGTTTAATAAAACCTCATCCATTAACAGCCACAGGTAACTGACAAATAGAGAATCATGTTAGCAGGTACATTCTCAGAACTTAGAATCTAGAGAAGAATGTCATAACTTAAAGGGGAAGGAAGGGATGAAAGGGAAAGAGGGAAAACATCACACTTAACTGGCTGCGAAGCAGCGAACAAAGAGAGGGACAAAGGATGGCAAGGGATTATGTGCTAGAGGAATGGACACTATAGAAGGACTATGGACATGGTCATACCTCCCTGGTTCTAGGGAGTTGTAGTTTTTTGTTTTTCTGAATATGCACTGTTTTATCTCTCTGGCTGCTGGTTGTTCGCATAATAATAAAAGCGAAAAGAGAATAGCATAATCTGAAGCCTCCGGTCCTGACATAGAATCCATACAAATGGCTGTTTGTGAGCAATGGGATTCGTGGTGACCAGTTTTAGCTACCAATGAACTAAAGTAGAATTTTTTTTTTATAAAAGTGCCCATGTACGTAAATAAACACAGGAGGCGAGCAGAACGTTGCAGCTTCTGGGCCCCTTGTTTAAACATGGTTTTTTTCCTAAAAACCTTTGAAGTAGACAACAACGCCATCTAGTCTGGGAGTAAGGGTCCCTCTCAAAGCCTATTCTAATTATATGTTATGTAGGTTTAATAGGCAGGTGGGATTCTTTCCATTGTGAAGCGCTTTTTATTTCAATTTGCTAAATAATTAAACGAAAAGGTTTATTTTTTGGTCTCCTTTTTTTTTTTATCCCTCTCAAAAAAGTGCAATAAAATCCCGAAAATCTTGTAAACTCCTATATTTCCGGAGTTTGCTTTTCCTAAATACAATGGTTGCAGAAATTCACATTTTCCAGTAGATGGCGCCTTATCACCAAATACAAACCGAATTCATTTTAGTCTCAGTAGGTAAACGATACTGCCTGAGACACGATCTTTAATTTTCCGACGACAGTACAACCAGTGAATTCCAAGCAATAATTTCCTTTACGGAGGCATTCACTGTCCTCTATAAATCCTTCCGAATCTCATTCTCCTCACCACTGTACGTCCTCTGAACAGTAGGGGCAAAAGCGGCCACCAGGAAAGTTATATATAAGGAATGTTATTCCGGATGCAAAACCGGTCGGCTGCGGACTCTGGCCTAATGCTTTATGAAGGGTCCCAAGTCTAGTGGCTTCGGGTGCATAGATACGTCTACACTGGTGGTCACATATGTGCCACGAAAGTCCGGATTCCCAAATAGGGCCTCTGGGCCCCACTCCTTCTAGGGGCCCTGCGACAACGGATCAAAATAATATTGATTTGATCTTGAAAGACAATTGCAATCAAGCTTTCTTAAATATGATTCCCAAAAGATAGAAAAAAATGACCCAACTCAAAGAAACGAAAACTTTACATTAAAGACTCTATAGAGAAAATACTGTATTAATGTAATGTACCCATTAACAACTTAGAGTACATAAACCAGAGGCATCAGATTCACATAACAATTTGTCTCTTAAAAGCTAATCTTCTGGCAACTGTCAGTTTGTAAAAAACCAGGGGCATTGGGTATTAGGAGATGATATGCAAAAAGGGGGAGGGCTAACATTTCGACAGTGCCAGTTTAAGCTGGCCATGTCATATTTTACCTCAAGACGTAGACTTTACACATGCATTCTCTATTCTACCAGAAATCTGTATTCTTTCCCCCCTGAGATGGCAGATGCGACTCGAGTGTGAGAAGCACCCGTTGTTTCGAAGTTATGAGGCCGTGATCGGAGTTTGGATGGAACGGAAAGCGTGCTGTTCGCGGCAGACTCCTCGTTGGCAGAGCAGTCTGGTTTCGCGCTATAGCGTGGATGCCACCTGTATTTTCGGGTTTTACTAGCAGTTTCAGGGCTTTTGAAGTAGAAAGTCCGATTTTTCATAAAAATAAGACCAGCCCATTCATCTTAGAGATGCTGAAGTGGTACTTTGGCTGTGGGCCACCAGACACCGTCTGAGTTCCACACACAGGCTTTTTTTGCCTGCACGCTGCGGAAGTGACAGCGGTTCCATCCTCCCCAGTCGATTTGGTCTCATCAATAAAGCCAAGAGGAGACATTTCCGCCAGTGCGTCTCGCGTCTCTGGCTTTAGGCCCTTTAAGGAATCCTGATTCATCCGCTATTTCTTAGGATGATGCTAGGTGTGAATCCCATCATCACCAGTTCCTAGATTTATATCTAATTTATATTAATATTTTTCTGATGGGAGCTCTGCTGCTGCTGCTGCTGCTACTACTACGTATAGATGGTAACCATCACCTAAGTGTCTATGTACAGCGACTCATAGGTGAACAGTAACTGCAGTCGGTGTCACAGTTCTTTAGCAGCCTTTTTTTTGAAGCAGTTTCCAGTTGCCTGCTCATATAGTCTACAAAACAATAGTACTTCCACCTAATTGGTGCGTGGGCAGATGCGTCCCTTTTTCTCTGGGCCGTGGCCCTTACATGTAGTTTGTTGCCCTTGAGCCGGCTTCACAGTGGGTCATTTTGTTACATTTCCTCCCCATCGTTTTAAGATTTTTAACAGGTGCAGCTACTTTAATCTCAAGTGATAAAGAAGTTTACAGTCTTGGTCACCATGTTCCTTCCTTTGGGTGTAACCTAGTGGTATCTTTCTCTTCTGGGTTTTAAACCATAATCCTTGCTGGAGATTGTCATCGGACCCTCTTGGGTTCAAAAGACACACACACTCAAAAACGCACACACACAGACCCACTCACACACGTTGAGTAGGTCTCTAGCTAGTTTTGTCCCAGAGCCGTTTAAACATTGTAACATGTTGGTTATTAATTGCAAAGGATGGGAGTCCTGAGTAAGTAATAAGTCTGCAATTGTCTTTTTACTGGGAACTTGACTCACTCAGGGTAGCGAAGCAGGGGGTGGCGGTGAGGGCTAGTAATATCAATTTGATGGCTCGCAACAATAACACTCAATAAATGATTAAGTCAGTGCTTTTTCTTCATGATACACAATTACATGCCGACTGGATGTGTATGCCAGCACTCCACCCACACTATAGGTGGCCACCCTCCCTGTAGCCCGACACATATTCGCTCTTGCCCACCCTCCTGCATACGCTACAACCCGACCACACACCCCACCTATAATAATAATAATAATAATAATAATAATGAGAGAGGATGTGGTCTCGCGGCTAGAGCTGCCGACTTTGGAGCTGGGAAACCAAGGTTCGAGCCTCGGGTGACTCCACATCATGTGATTCTGGGCAATTCACTTAATCTCCCTGTGCTTACCAAAAAAATAAATTAATGTGTCCTTGTGTAACGTAACTGGTGCTCATGTAAAGCGCTCCAATACCTTTGGGTCAAGTTTGCGCTATATAAATCTGCAAAAAAAAATAAAACATCCAATGGCCACTTTATATCCCCTCCATGGCATGCCTGGCAGGTACCGGAGCCACAAACACAACATCCTTAAGCAACACTACACATGCTCGCTAGCCTGATACGCTGGCCTCTGTTACATGCCCGAGATGTGCGAGCACTGGCTCCAAATATTGTAATCTGTTACCTAGGAATCACAGAGCACTCAAAACGATGTACTATTACCCTTTTCGTTTGTCATTTCTCA
This sequence comes from Lissotriton vulgaris, assembly GCF_964263255.1. Lineage (NCBI taxonomy): Eukaryota > Metazoa > Chordata > Amphibia > Caudata > Salamandridae > Lissotriton > Lissotriton vulgaris. Next base: position 285,935,159 of record NC_141697.1, on the reverse strand, counting down.
CTCCTTATTCCCCAGTTTTTATTCCTATCCCCAGTTTGTTCAACTGATTGAAGGCTGCACAGTGTATTCTACACTCCCTTAAGTAACTTTAATTAGGGATTTGACAGGATGCAGCTCGAAACTTATTTTGAAACCACATTATTCAAAACTACACTATGCAGAGAGATCCCCTGATATTTGTTGTAATTATCCAACTGTGTAACAAAAAAACAGATTTGACAAAAAAGTAATTGCCTTTTCTTTTAAAAAAGAAAAGTACTTTTATTACACACACACACTACTAAATCATACACAATAAATTGCAAATATATACTTTCAGATAGATGGAAGTATAATTGGTGCCACTCTAATACAATATTCTAGCCCTAGTGGGCCCCGGTCCCCATATTCACAATACCAACTGCCCCACACACCTATACCTTATGCAGCATCACAATATCAAGGCATGCCGGTTAAAATAAGGCATGCCTACTGGCTTTGTCAAAGAGTTACCACATTAATCATAATAACCACGCTAGGATTCCCCATTGTATCACCATTAGGCCAATGTAATCAATACCCTTCAAATACATTTATTTTAGAGCTAAGTATTGCATTGTCCATCACCAACACATTAATAAACTATTTGTATTCGATACAACTTCAAAGATACATCTGAGTCTTTCTTTACCTGTTTCAGGCCACAGAATGTAACCATAGCACCAACCACTAGGGTCACAGTCCAGAGCCAAGAGCAAAAGCTCCAGCGAGTGCTTAAATCAATGATGGATCTCCAGGGTCAGGGATGTAGTCCCCTGGGAGATATAGGGTAATTTTTCACAAAATAGAAATGAAGAAAGAGAGTGGGCCATGCTCCAGCTGCTGATCTTTTCTGACCTAGGGGATGAGGTCCCTGAGCAAGAAATACTTATGTTGGGCCCTAGGAATGAGGTCCCTGGGGCCTTAAGAGGTGTCGGGATGGGGACCCCATTCACGTCCCTCTCTCCAAATAATAAAATTAAGATAAAGATGTGCCGACTTCGGGGCCTTGGCCCAACCCGGGGTCATTTTTCAAGGATGGCGGAGCACCATACGCTCCTTTTTTCTTTCTTTCTTTCTATTTAAAATTCTCACTCTTTCATGAGACATATCCCTGGCCCTGTTGGGCCAGTTTTGTTAGTCTTTGGCTCATTTTGCTCCTGGTGACTAGGCCTAGCCATCTAGCTCCCTGTCCTTTAAAGGGGCACATTCTGTGAGGAGTTGGATTTCAGGCTCCCTGTACCAGCCTTCTCCAATGCCAGGCTCCCGTTGCTCCTCTCCTGCTGGTGGAGGCATCTTGCACATCCCCTCCGCTATCAGCCAGCAGAACACCCTCCATGCTGCACTCCCTAGCTCCCAGAGACTCCTGCCTGTCTTGCAAAGAACCTGTGGTGGGGTTGTTGAGTCCAGGTCTTTTCCCCAACTGGTCCTCAGATTGCATAAGGCGGACAGTGCCACTGGCCCTGGAGAGACCCATCATAGTCCTGTGGGTCATCTGAAGTCAATGTCCTTAGTCCATCCTTGCAGGGCATTGGGTCGCTTGACCTTCCAGCTGGGCATCAGTTCCACCATCGCCCCATCCCTAGTCCAAGGTATTTGCAACTGTCTCTTCCTTGTGCAGTGGTTTTTAGGTGGTTTGGAAAGTTCTAGACACCAGGTACCCCTGACCAATCCAAGGATGCCACATCATCCCTCCACCTCTCCCCAACCCTCCTGCATAGCCTTCTGGGACAGTCCATGATAGTGACTTGGAGTTTTCTCTGGAAGAGCTCCTCTGAGAGCCTCCATTCCACCCTGGCTGATATAACTGCCTGAGCCCTTCCCACCAAAACCTAAAATATGAGCCTCTTATGTGTTGACTTCAGAGGTTTGGCAATCCCCCTTTGTTCTTGTGGACCTGGTTTTTCCAGCCTGAGTGCAGTGTGATAAGCTGATTATAAGATGCAGATTTCCCCCTTGCCCTTTAACTCCCCCAAGAACTAGGTCCATTACTGATAATTTCTCCTTTCGGGTGGGGAGGCCTTTTATACCTCTGCTGGGTGGCAGAATAACTACCATGGCACCGTGAAGGGGGGGAGGGGGAGGTTGGAGGTCACAAATGCTTGAAATCTGATTATGAGCTGTGACAGAGAAATATGAAAATTTCTGAAGTCTCATAAGACGTAGACTCAGTATGTTGGAAACTGCAAATAAAAAAATTGACGTGCATGTTTTTGCCCAGTGTAACACCTTGCTGGAATATGTAGACCTAAGTGAAGCGAAACTGCCCTTTAGGGCAGATTTCGCCTATATGCATAATATATTGATAGCACTTCAAATTTCCCAGTAAGCCTACCGAGCGTCCACTTATATTATAAGGGCCTCCACAGGTCAGCATCCATCATGAGTGTCCCGTCTTTGCCAGGATAGCTGTGCTCAGTTCCCAGGCTGCAAACAATGGTAGTATCACATGTGCAGCCCACACACGTGTTCACGTGTACCCAGCCCAGTGCCCGTTACCTTCGCTATGCCACAGTGGAACCCATTTGCCTCAAACATTCTACTTCCTTTCTAGGAAATTTAATCTGAGTCCTGATGTCCCTGCCAAATACAGCCCACAGCAGGAATGAGTGAACTCCTAGAATGATATATGGCCTATTAGCTTAGGACCATTTAGATCATATTTGGTACTCGATGTCCGGCAAACAGTTCTGTCTACCTGGGCTGGGACAGAATATTCCAACTTTAATTACAAGAAGCACATAATTCCAAAGCTTACCTTATGCATGACCCCAAGGATTTTGAGAAGGTTTTGGCTGAGGGAAGAAAATTCATAAATTAAGGGTGGAGAACTCGGCCTGTACATACCGGTTACCTATCCACCCCCACACTTTACCCTTGAGAAAATGTACTGTTTCCCAAAGCTAATAAAACCTTAGGAGGAACTGGGTCTGGCTGGCCCCATCAAGCTCGTTCACGCGGCTCCACTGTAGGTGGAAAAAGACTGTTTTACCTGGTAGGCATGACCTGGAAGCCTTATAGCTGGACCCATTAACCAGCAGATTGAAAACCCTTCTCAAAAACACAGTTTGCCTAACGTTCCTCCCCTTAGCATGTGCCACCTCTAAGACTGATGGCCAGCGTGTAGAGATACTTTGGCATGAAGTGCGCTTTATAAATGTCCTTTACTTAAGTTAATTTCTCGGTTTTGTGTTCTGATCATTATCTGCTTCTACAAAATGCAAAACCAGAATGCTGTCAACCTGCTGCCTGCTACTTTCCCACCCAATGTGAGGATGTAGCCACCTGCTGCTAGGCTTTCAATGCTCTTTTCCTATTAATGCGCCAAGCTGTGTTCCTGTCTGGGGAATTCCTTGTGGATGAGGGATTTAGCCCCTTCCTTTACTTTTTCTACTTGAAAAGATTTCTTCTTTTCATCCCAGTCTGAGAATTTTAGAAAAAGTGGAATGTTGCTGCTACATCCCACACATCGCCCTCCCCCCCCCCCCCCCCCCCCCCCCCCCCAACCCACATCTCTTGCCCCAACCTCCTTGTTGCGCTGTCTTGCCTTCTCGGTGCTACATACTTGCTTTCACTGCATGAATTTGTAGAGTGAAGTACCCAGGACGATTTAAACGTGGCAGGTCACCACAGTCCTGTGACAGCCTGTTACTTCTCACAGTGTGACAATGGGACACTGCCTGTGTTAGACCTGGGAGATTCAATATCACTTCCTGGTCTTACTGCTGCATTCTTTGTACTCCACTTATTCAGGGCTGATCAACGCCCAGGTGTGCAAGCATTTCTGAAGTACAGGCTGGGCCAGGGTCGGATTGATAACGGGGGCACTTGGACAATGCCCGAGGGGCCGGGGTCCAAGTTCCAACTGTGGGCTGCTTTTTGAGCAATCTGGGGGGCGATTTGTACGGTGTCTCCGTTCGAATACCGCCAGCGGCCCAGTGGGTGTCTGAGTGGCCTTTCTGGAGGGAGATGGAGGCTCATTACCTCCCCTTTAGCAACAGCAGAGGTGTCACTCTCTTTCTGTCACTGGGCCTCCCATTAATGTAGGCATACTGAGCGGGCCAGGGGGCCTGAGCAGAAGTGGCTTCACTTGTTTTCAAGTGTGTTTCACTAGTGTAAACTAATGCGTGCATTTTTTTTAACTCCCCTCCCCCCCCCCTTTTTTTTAAATATAAAATTACGCTGAAGCAGTGATTTGAGGAAAGGCATTATGCAAATGTGGGCCGATTTTTTTTATTTTTTGCGTGCCCAGGCCGATTTTTAATCCCAATCCAACCCTGGGCTGGGCTCCTCCCCATCTCACATGATGTTTACTAGAGCCTTTCAGGGGTCTACTATACCCAAGCGTTATCCGTTACCTGTGACTGCACTTGGACACCTTTGGATGATTCTAGTACTGTTGGCAGATGAACGACCCTACTATTGGTTTACAGATATTTACAATATTTCTTGATTTCAGTGCTTAATTTGAGCCAGTGGTTTCCGGTGCTCAGCACCTGCACTGAATTCTCAACACTGACGCTTGACATTCTGCCACAAGTTAGTGCTGTGTGGATAATTTAGAGGTGACCACAACAACAGTTCATTATTAGTTCAATATACATTAAAATTACTATTACCTGCCGCCCAAGCCATTCTTAAAGCTTTGTGGCCTGAAATAGTACACACTGCCACATTTGTAGGAGCCTGATGGTTGGCAGTTGTGTTGTTATTATCACTGGCAGCATAGCCGGGGCAATGTGTGGTGCAAGCTGCAGTGGCCTCCTGACGAGAGCCCTGGCACTTATTTATTTTTACAAATTAAGCACTGATGAAGCTTATGCACTTAGGAACCTAGATTGATTAGTGAGATGCCTTCTCCTGCTAGGGCCTCCAGTAGGATACGTTTCCCTGATCTTATCATAAAGTAAGTCATCCAGATAGAAAATCCCACCTTTGCCCTTTATTGATTCAGGGGTTGCTTACTTTAACTGCTTCACTTAGCCTTTTCACGGTTGTTTATTGATCTTTCTATCTTCTTTAGGTTTCTGAGCGGGTGGAAAGGAGGCTTCAGGAGCTGGAGAAGGAAATGCGCTTGGAAAGGCAGCAGGTTGAGCGGCGGCAGGACCACCTGGGTCAGATGTCGGTGCAGCTGCAAGAGGTACGGTGGGGTAATGCCTCAATTGTCCATCAGGATGACTGGTCTATCAGGCTTGGTTCATAGTTGTCCAAGAGGCCTAGTTTAATATAAATCTGTATGCTGTTATGGCCAAAGGGTGGGAATTTACACTGTCGTGTGTAGGAACTCCCCATAATGGTATATTTGATAGTGTACGTGCAATAAATATGTGCATCTGTAGTTATATAAGTGCAAATATGCAGAGGTGTTTCTGAGGCGGTCCTACGCAGCTATTGTGAAAACAGATTTTTACTGTTATCATATCAATGTATATTAAAACATAAATTGAACAATTTGGCTATTCTCTCTCAATGATAATTTTTTTTGTAATTTGGAAAAAAGTGTCCCAGAGGCACATACAGTGTAGAAAGGGATACCTCTTATGGGTGGTTTTAAAGGTGCATGTGACCTAATGAGCTCACAATTAGCTTTTTTCATCTGGATCAAATGTTATTTTCCAAAAGCACTTATGTTCCCCAAAGCAGTGTATGTATTTATGTTTGTGTGTGTGTGTGTGTGTGTATGTATATATATATATATATATATATATATATATATATATATATATATATATATATATATATATATATACATACATACATACATACATAGAAAGAGAGAGAAAAGACTGTTACATTCTTCAGTTCCTCCTCATTGGCATTTGTTTCTTCAGTTCCCTCCACTGCTTAAATGTATGATTCCCTCATGTCTGCTTGTCATTATTTTCCCCTATAGTTTTTCTCAATAAAAACAATCACTATAAATAAATTACAATTGCTCATTTATAGGAAAACAACAGTACTAATTGCCTGTTTGTCTCTAAACATTGGGTGTTATCACCTGGTTCATCAATCCTCACTTAACGATTTTGGAAATAAGAAGCACTGGGTTAAAACGAAATTTGAACTGTAACTTGGTGTTTACATACTAATATCTGGACTTAATATTAATTTGCTTCTAGTTCAAAGTATCCTAGGTATTTCATACCTGACTATTCTGGTAATCGTTTCCTGTAGGCACCATAAGGGTTCCATGTTTCTGACCATCGTGTATCTTTCCCCCACTTTCATCTTACTGGTTCTACCCATACAGTTCTGTTCACAGACACTTTTCATAGTTAAGCTCCGCATTACTTTAATGTATATTCTTTCATTGTCAATTCTTCATTTTTTTACATACCATAAATTTGTTAGATTTTAGTATATTTTTCGTTTCTTATATCTTGACATAACCTGGTTACTACTTATTTTGTCATAATTTGAACTGTCCATGTTTTTACAGATAAATTTGTCAAACTACTGCATTTTATTATTTTTTGTATATTTACACCTTAGAAGTGTCTTACAATTTTAGACTATGTTACATTTTTGTGTGTAAGGCGTTCGACAAATTCTCCAGCATTAGATCCTTCTTGGGATTTTGTATCATTTCGCTGAAAATCAAACATGAAGAAAAGGATCAGACACATTTTTATATTCAAACATGAAGAAAATGGTTCGGACAATTTGTTCTTTTAGAATGGCTTTTACCAGGTTGACGAAAGCAACCTGCATAAAGCCATTCTTTAAAAAACTTTTGTTTCTTTGTTTGATTTTCGTTTTGTGCTTTTGATAGGGGGGGGGGGGGGGGGGGGGGTTGGGGCTGATTTCCCACCCCCGTGAAAGTCAACTTTTTTCCAAGACCTTCTTCCCTGCCTTCCATGCTCCTTGTAATACTCACTTTCTGTTTTGGTCGTTCTTTATTTTTTTTTACAAACTCTTCACTCCCTCTCTTGCTTTACTCTCTAGTACAGTGCAGTATATGTGCCCAAAGAATGTAAATCAAATGCTACTAGTGGGCTTGCAGCATTGATTGTGCTACCCACATGAGTAGCCCTGCCAACATGTCTCAGGCCTGTCACTGCAGTATCTGTGTGTGCATTTCTAAACTGCTATTTCGACCTGACAAGTGCACCCACTTGCCTGGCACAAACCGTCACTTTTATTTCATGTAAAGCACCCCTAAGGTAGGTCCAAGTGTGGTGGTGGGCCTCAGCAAGGCCTACCAGTGCTAGGGGTTCGCCCTTCTCTGCACATTGCCTCAGACCAATAGGATAGAAGTTGGCACAGAAACTCGAATAGAAAATACAACGTTTATTAAACCTCATGAGGTGGAGCTACATTCACACAACACCCTTCAGCAATGTATGAAGTAGCACACTGAATGGAAAGAGCTTGGTCCTTTTATACCCACACAGGGGCTCAAATGAAGGCGGTACAAGTACAAGAGAAGGTTTCAGGTACATATAAGGTCATACAGAAAATGCACAGTCAACAAGTGGGAGGAGCTAAGAGTTGCTAATTCTGGTGAACACATCCTGACATTTACAGACTAGGGACAGCTGCAAGCTCAACTGAGCATGTGCAAAACAGAAGAGGTTAAAAATAACCTGTCTCTAGGCAGATTTCAAGAGCAGACAACAGCAAGGTAGGTCCGAGCACATGGCACGCACGTGGTAGCACATGGCAAACAAGATGGCTGGCAGAAATACAAAATGGATTCCACAAAACAGACAAGATAACTTCTAAATACACGATGGCTTCTGCTAATGCTAAACCAATCGCTGCAAAATTACAACACAAGGTAGCCCCATAAGGAGGGTGCAGTGTATATATTCTTTTATTAGTTTGGGTTAAGAAAATCATAAATAACCAGTACTACATCGTACACATCATATCATTACATCATCCTATATATATGTTACATCAGTCATGTATGCCAGATCATACTATGTTCAACCCAGTCAATATAGATATGCAGACAATTTCAATATACCATGTTCCCTTTGGAAGTATTAGTTTGCTGTTCTATTTGCAAGAAGATGCAGTGTAAATGGTACCCACACATTCTTTGGTATCGACCCCACAGGTAACTTCTTTGTGTATATGTTTAGTTGGTCCCTACAATATGCCACGTCTACCAGCCATTTGTTAAGTTTAGGTGTCGATTCTCCACCCCCTCCCCTCCCCCAGTTTAGCGATACACTTCTTTTCACCAGTATTAAGGTTAGCGCCACAAGTGTTCGGTTGAGAGGTTAAAAAGCATTAACAAGGCCAAGTAGACAAAGATGCAGAGTTACTTGTATCCAAAACCGTTGTATCTTATCACATTTTCAGGCCATGTGCCTGAAATCTGCTTTAAGGGTACCACAGGGCATGCATCGGGAGGACTTTCGCAGTCCGAATCTGTGTAACTGTAATGGTGTGTCATATAGTTGTTGTAGGTATTAAAAGTGTATGATCCTTAAGTTACAATTAGCCATTAACCTTCTGGTGAGAGTGCAGCAAAATGTCCATTCCTTTAGCGACAATGGTGGAGTCAGCACGAAATCCCATTAAGAGTGTCTCTTTGTGCCGCGGTATATAACCTAATTATCAGTCGTTTGTGTGAGCTGCTATTGAGTAAACATTGTAGTGACCTTGGTGTGGGTGGAGCATCCTGAAATTGAGGATATAATGTTTTCATGGCTTTCCGTAGTCGGTGGTATGTGAACACCACAAGTGGAGTGCTGTGGTGCGTTGCTAATATTGTGTCCAGTGAGATAAACCTATCCTCTTAGAAAATGTCTTCCATTGTCACTAACCGTGCTTCTGTCAATCTAGCGAGTGATTTAGATTCTTGCGTTACTGAGATAGCTGGATGGTGGAGTAGGGGCATCGCCAGTGCATACAGTTGCATCTTCCCTGCTTTCCTTCTCAGCTCCTGCCAGGCCTTTATAGTACTATTTATTGTGTTTATTTCCTATCTGGGGACCTCATATCTCACATATAGTAAGATGGCTTTCAGCGGTATTTGATATACACCATCACTTTCAATCGCTATATTCGGCAGGTAGATTGGTGGGAAATGCCAGTAATGAGCAAAATGCGCCTGTGTGCATAAAAAATACAGGTGCATATCTGGGGAGCAAAATCCCCCCCTGTTCATAGGGCCTAGTGGGCGTATCGCAGCTACACCGAGGCTGCTTACCTGCCCATGCAAGTGTTATTAAATGGGATAACAATATCTTTAATTCTCAACACTGACGCTTGAAAGTCTTCCACAAGTTAGTGCTGTGTGGATAATTTAGAGATGACCACAACAACAGTTCATTATTAGTTCAATTTACAGTGAGACCAGAGTATCTTTCATATTTAATATTCTCCCGTATGAGAGGGGCTAGTCTCTCGGCTGGATCCCAAATGTAACGTACCATATCATTTGCATAGAGGGAGATGATGAGGAAGCGTCTTTGGAATGCCAGTGCTGTGTTTGCATGTTTTTGACATATCATACACGCCAAAGGTTCTAGCGCCACAGCAAAAAGTATTGGCGACAATGGGTATTACTGCAGCGTTCCTCCGCAAATCTTCATCAATGCCGAGGTATTGCCATTAATCTGCAGTGTAGCCACTGGGTCTGTATATAATAGTCGTATCCATTGTGGGAAGGTTTTGGGTATTCCTACTCGATGTAGCAGAGTGAACATATACTTCCAATGGATGGAATCAAAGGCTTTAGCAGCATCTAAGACAGCTGTTGCCTTAACCTTGGGGTCCAAACAGTGTTCTTAGATTATTCATGGTGGAGCGGTCAGGTACAAAACTTGATTGATCCGGCTGCATTAAGGCTGGGAGTAGAGGTTGTAGCCTAGTGGTTATAATCTCTGCTAATATTTTGGTGTAAATATTTAGCAACAATAGTGTCCTGTATGAACTTCAGTTTGTAGATGTCTTGCCCGGCTTTAAGAGAGTTATTATGAGTGCTTCATGCAGGGTTTGGGGCAATATCTGTTTCTCATATACCTCTATATATACAGCATGCAGGTGCTGGGCTAGTAGGCCCGCAAACTCTGTGTAGAATTTGCTAGCAGTCCTGTCACTGCCAGATGCCTTGCCATTTGACAGAGCAGCTATGGCTTCTCATACTTCGTCTAGGGTGATGGGCTGGACCAGGAATGCCCTTTGGTAGAGCCATGCCTTAGTTATTTTATCAAAGTATGTTGCAGTTTCTGCAGCAGTCGCAGCACACCGCGGGCCATATTGATGAGAGTAGTACCTCCGAAATTCTGCAATAATATACTGGGTATCGTGGAGCAGCACCCCCACTTGAGAGTCTATTCACACTATATAAGTCTGTGCACGCTGTTTGTTGATTTTAGAGGCTAGACTATGGCCTGATTGGCCACCCTCCCATATGACCATGCCTTCCAGTCTATGGACATATGTTTTACATCCTGGGCAGCAGTGTCATTATATTCAGTAACCAGTACTCTTATTTCTGCTAAGGTACTGGCTAAGGTGTTCACTTCAAAACGTCTCTCTAGATCTTTTAGTTTATTCTCAATAGTTGTCATCCGTGCGTGGAGGGCTCTCAGCACTCCTGCCTGTATTCCCATACATACTCCTCTAATTGTGATCTTGAATGCCTCCCATTATGTGCCTGTGGTCTCGACCGAGCCCTTATTCTTAGCAAAATAATGTATAATTGCCTCTTTATGCTGGTTCTGAAAACCAGATCCAGTAGAAAGGAGGCCTAGAGTCTCCACTGGAACTGCGGGGGGGGGGGGGGTTCATGGGTATGCTCATCTCTAACAACACAGGGGAATGAACTGACAATCATTCACGCACACAAGGCACTTCACAAGACCGGCCCAACCTACCTCAACAGACTGCTCTCCTTCTACACCCCCAACCGCCAGCTATGCTCCGCCGACCTCTCACTCGCCACCGTCCCACGTATCCGAAGAACAACCACTGGCGGGAGATCCTTCTCCCACCTCGCAGCCAAGAAATGGAACACCCTCCCACTGAGCCTACGACAGACCCAAGACCTGCTTACCTTCAGGAGGATACTAAAGACCTGGCTGTTCGATCAGTAGCGACACCCCCCACCCCCGTGCCTTCAGACCCTTGCTGGTATGTAGTGCGCTTAACAAATGGCCGATTGATTGATTGATTCATTGGGTCAATGGGATACACGCCTAACCTATGTGTTGGCCTCTCTTGATACCAACCAATAGTCCAGTTTAGACTGTGTTTTATGGGCTGATGAAAGGTGTGTCCCCTCTCTAACAGATGGGTGTTGTGCCCTCCACATATAAATCAGATTATGTACTTCCATTATGTCCGAAGGTGAAGTGTATTTAAAAGGTAGGACGTGTACAGTTGTGTTTTACATGTCCTGGTAGTGAAAAACGGTTACATTTGTTTTTCACTACGGCAAGGCCTATCTCTCCCATAGGTTAGCATTGGAGCTGCCTTGCAAAATCTTACACGTGTATCCTCCAATTGGGTGCTGATAGAAAATTGGAATTTGGTGTCTCTGGACCTACTGTTCCTCTGCTTGTCTCTGAATACACGTCTGGGTCAGGATGACAGTTGGGATGTTTGTTCATTTACTCTAGACATTCACACAAAGGGAGCTGAGGTGTACCCTGCATATCCTGATGGCCCATCACCAGGTTGATGGGTCTTCCTGAGCTAGAGTGGTGTGAGGAGTTTACACTGACACCTGAATAAAGCTCTGCCTGTCCTCACACAAAGAAGGCTCCACCCCTAAAGTGTTTCTAGGCCCAGGGCATGGAAAGGCAGGGTCTTGTGCACTACAAAGACTTTTCTTTGAAGTTGCCTACTTCACAGGCTTAAATGGGTATAAGTACTGGACGTGTAACACCAAATACTCAGAACACTTCTGGGTTGAGGACATTCTGCCAAGAAGAAGATATAGATAGCTGTCCGGAGTCTGCCACTTTGTTGTGTGCCTTGCTGTGCTGGCCTGCTGCTTCGGTCTTGTGAGTGAAAGGACTGGACTCCATATCCTGCTCCCAAGGTTCTCCAAGGGCTTGACTTCAGCTTACCTCCTGTTAAGAAGTCTCAGGGCAATCAAAGACTACACCTGCTGCACCTGGGCTCCTCTGCTTGGAGTCCTAACTTGCTAAGTGGTACCAAAATCAGTTCCAGGGCACTTGGAAGTGAGTTTGCTGTGTTCATCAAGACAAAACTGGTACATCGACTTTGATTGTGGCTTCGGAGCCGGTGCGTTTCTTCGACACTGCGCCGCTGACCGCACCAGAGCTGTGGTCCCCGCTGAGTGCAACAACCGTGATTTACAACGTAGGACCCCGCTGTCGCAGTACCTTCGAAGTCCCACCACAGCATGAGTCCCGAGTGCTGTGTCACTGATGTCCATGGCACCCGACTCCGACTCTGCTTCAGCACCTTTGGCCAAGTGTTGTGACATTGACACTGTGAAGTTAATATCTTGCAACTTGACCTTCTGAGCTTCATTGACCCCACCAACGCCTCTCCGCCAGTGCCGCATCCCCCCCCTACAACAGTAATGAACCGATGGATCACCCCCCCACCCCCTTGCCTGGCAGTAAGGAACTGACGCCTCACCTGCCCTGTAGCAGTAAGGAGCCTGACTTTGCACCGGCTTCAGCAACACCTTACCTTCCTGACGGCGAGCAACATTTTTGTTTCTAATTGTTTTACAAGGTACTGTAACAGGGGTCCGTGTGACTCTGTAGCCAGCCCGTGCTCCATCGCGGTCGACGTCGAACTGTTGGATTCGACTTCGCCAAGCAGGGTGTCGAGCCCCAGTTGGAGCTATTGTGTTTCTAAGCGCTATAACAGCATTTAATCCTTGAAATTTCGGATCTTTAATTGTGTATGGTGGATTTTTGTCTTTCTGGTCTTGTTTTACTCCAATAAAAAGTTGGCTATTTTCTAAACTGGTGTGGAGTACTTTTGTGGTGTTTCCACTGTGTTACTATGTGTATGTACAAATACGTTACACATTGCCTCTGATATAAGCCTGACTACTCTTGCCAAGCTACCAAAAGGGTGAGCACGGGTTATTCTGAGGGTGTAACTTACTTACCCTGTCTAGAGTGAAGGTCCCTGCTTGTACAGTGTGCAAACCACAGACCACCATTTCTAACAAACATGTAGCCCATATATAGGGTGAACATGACAACTGACTTGCATTTGACTTCTGCCTGTTGCCCAATCTCCAAACAAATGCACCAAGAATTAAAGACAAACTGTTAACCTTTGATGTAAAACAGGAGAAATAAATAGATATCCTTCCAGTGGCTGAATTGCACAATCCAACAACCGAAAACTTGGGATCAGTCCCAGCTTCCACTCTTGATCAAATTGTGTGATCCTAGGCGTCACATGTCTCTTGTGTTTAATTTGTGGACTGAACTGATTCACCGGAAGCCTCTCTGGAATGACTGAGTGCGCTGAGTGAGGCATTTGGCCTCAGTCCAAATGCTTCTAGAGAACTGATTCTGTAAACAGGGCCCTTGCATTCAGTGCCAGCCCCCTTCTAAGCACTTTCCACTCTGAAGAGAAGAGGCTTTTGCCAGATGAGCAGAGAAGGTGTGAACCAATTGAGGGAATTTCTGTTTTTGCTGAGATGTTTGGCACACTTCACCATTGGTGCATTTGTGGGAGAAGCCCAGATTCTGGAAAGTGCCTCGGAGTAGAAGGTGAGCTGGAATACTGAGGGTGAGGTGGGGGAGCCAACAAATTAACAATGAAAGCCGAGCCAAGGAGTTGGCTTGGCTCCAAGAGCCTGTACATGAGTTGAAACTTGAAAGTAGTATGGAGCTGAAACTTGAAAGTATTTGGTATGTAACTTGCAACAAACATCATGTAACAATATGAGGAAAGTTTCTGCAAAATGCAAACAAATGTATATTTATAACATGCAAAAATCACCTTAGTGCATCAAATTATATCACCGAATTAGGAGGTATTTCTTAAGTTATAGTTTTCCAGCATTAATTTAGACCCCCCCCCCCCCCCCCCCCTCCACACACACCCTGTGCCCTGACAACATTATCGGTAGTAAAGTAAGAGGCAAGACAATTGTCATATATACCCTAATATAGCCTAGCTTCTTTTTATAGATGGAGCAACATTACAATAGTATGTATGGAATGAAGTAACCCCTGCAGCACATTATAAGAATATTGCAAGTCACCAAGGAAGTCGATGACTATATAGTGGAATGAGGCTGATGGCCTTGTTTCTTTGTAAGGCCGTGGGACTTTGAGGTGACTTTTAATATCCTTATAGGGTAAGGGATACTTTATTCCTTATAATACTTGTTCACACCATAAACTTTCCCACAAATGCCTTAAATCATTAGCATGTTGCATATTCATATAGAAGAGATATTTTTGTAGACATGAAGAAGAAAAGTAGAATCTGTATTCCAAAGCAAAACACATAAAAAAGCAGCTAAATATGTTGTTGCAAAAATATAATAGAATCAGTTTAATGAGTCAGATTTAAAAAAAACTTTGTAGCTCAGAATCTGTAGCAATCGATCAATTCCATCTTTATTTCGGTTCAAAGAACCATAAAAGATCATAAAATTGTATTTACAATGAAACAAAGTAAAATGTAGTAAGACACAAGTCCTTTCATCCATGCTTCGTGGTGGTCAAGCGGGCACTGTAGCCAGCTGTCTTGGAGGAATAGTGCTGATGCATGGGCAGAGTCCATTGTCGTCTGCCTAGGAGCAGGTATGGAGCAGTGCTGATATAAGGCCTCCAACCTGGCGTTAGAGCATAAAGGCAAACAGTGCACAGCCTTTCAACAAGGAGGTGCCACTTCAGTGGGAGTTGGTGCAAGACCTCTCTTCGGGATTAGAGTTGCAATGGGAAGCGAAGCAACTTCTCAAATGAGAGCAGGAGTTGGAGAAGAAGAGGAGGATAAATACGAGTCACACCGTGAGTACACGTGTGTTTAGTATATGCACACAAAATAGCAACTTGTCTCACTTGGAGTAAATATGAACATGACACCAAGTTTAGCAAATTAGATAATAGTGCTTGCGTCTTCATAAGCCAGTTCACATATGCTATATTTCAGTGCTTAAGTGGGATGACAAAGTTGAGGGCAAGAAGTGAGATGGTCGCTAAAAGGTGTTGCTATAGCATACCTAGGAATCATTCGGAGAGGTGTGGCACATTTAATTGTGTATGCTAAATATCCTGTGCTTGACATAGAGTTCCACCTGAATGGCATTTGGGTGCGTAACTGTGAGTTGCTGTTCTTGCATCCAGACATATCACACTTCAACCAACACAAATCTGAACAAGGCAGACCTATTGGGTTTTCCAGTGCTTGTTCGCTGAGTCTCCTAGAATAATTTAGTTTGTTGTCATCTTGGATAGTCTGCTTTTCACTTCACTTAGTTCCCAAATAATGAACATTGAAGAATGTCTACACTTTTTAATTTCATTTATCCTTTAAGTAGCAAAAAATGACTTTTTATGGTTAACAGTTCATAAGATTGGAAAATAAAATCCCACTGCTTTGTTATGGCGATTCAAAATCTGTAACTTGCAGAGGTTCCGTGATCCATATATGTCACGCACTATGCTCTTACGGAGTTGTTGCCACCAGTTTATAACAGTGCGTGGTTCTTCTCTTTGGGAATTGCATCAGTCTAAAAATAGAAATTGATCCCAGAACCTGCACTAACCAAAATTTGATAGTTCATTTCAAAACTCCATGTTCACGGTGGCCAATCTCGGAGTCCTAACTAAAGGAAAAAGTCAAGGTTTCCAGTTATTCCAAAGCAATGATCAGCCTTTGTTTCAGTTCCAAGACGACAGTTCAGAGTGCTCAATCCCAATCGCTGAGGCACAATTTGGACAATTGCTTACAAGACGGGCTGCTTGATCATTGTGTACCTGGTAGCCATTTGCTTGCAAGGTATTGACCTGGTTCAAGATGAGATCTCCGCTCCAGTCCAGCCATTGATTCACCAGTCTCTGTCGGTTAATTATCATCCAGGTCCTCTGTACTTTGTGATTGGTATTTCAGTGGAATCCAACATTATGGTATTAACCAATGACTTTACTTGATTTTTAGTGACGTGTAATTGCTTTCTTCCCTTTACCTCCTCTGCGCTGCTACACGCTTTAATATTGGTTTGAAAGTTCTAGCGACAGGGATGGTTTTCTTTCCTTTTTTGAAACGGTGTCAGAATTATACCCACTGGAGCGCCGTTAGCTCAGGGTTGCATCCAGTCGGAGTCATTGACTCTCTTGCTGGAAGTGAGCGGGAGGTATTTCACAATTCATGGTTATGTCAAGTTTCCAGTCCAAAATGGTGGTGTATGGGTGCCGCATAGTGCTTTTCTTATATTCTTCTTGGAGGCTCGTTGTAGGGGGTAGTGAAGAAAGCCTTTCTCCCGTGGAATCAGAAGCATCTCTCGGGTTCTCTCAGCACTCTTTTGTTGTGTTTTCTCCTCTGGCTTCCTGTTACTGCTAGAGTTCAAATCCAAATACTGTGCCTTGTGATTGCTTTTTGGCTCTGCTGCTCCCTTATTGAAGCTCTGCCTTACTCCACACCATACCACTGCCCATGCTTCTTAGGATGAGGTATCTCCTTCTACAGGGAGTGGGAGGTTGCACCTTTTCTGTTCTTGTGTCCACTCTATGAAATGCAAAAACAACAGTTGATGGACAGAATGCAAATCAGTCTTGACCCTGTGCCCCATAGGAACAGTCGAGCCCGAACTGCCAAGCCAGGTCCTCCCTGGACTGGAAACAAGCATCCTAGGACTGGTTTCAGGCTTTCAGCCCTCATCAGCCAGGATAGCTTGATTCCAGTGGCATGAAGAGCACGGGACTCATGTCTGTGCATACCCGCCCCACTCGGGGTGACAAATGCAAAAATAGCAGTTGATAGACAGAATGCAGAACAATGTCACACATTCACCCCAGTACAGAGATATGGGCCTAAATCCATCGTTTTTTTGCTCACCATGCCATTCCAAGTTGAACCTAGCCATATGCAAATCAGTCTTGACCCTGTCCCCATGGGAACAGTCCAGCCCGAACTGCCAAGCCAGGTCCTCCCTCTGAACTGGGGTGGCGGAGTGAGCTAAAGAATGATGATGGATTAAACCCAGATCAGTTGACTGGGGGCGAGTGCTTGCAATATTCAACACTCCGCCCATCATCCCCTTCGGTTTTTCTTCACTCTGTGGAATGCTCCTCTTCCTTATCTTCAATCTCTTCTGGATCTCCTTCCAGTTAGTAAAGCCATGAAACGTATTCTTGAGCTAACCTCTTGCAGCCAATATTTTGTCTACAGTACCCTCTTAGCTGCATGAAACCTTTCCGTGACTCTGCGCTCTACAAATATTAAATACTGCCCTTAACGCATCTGAGCAGATATGTGCCTTTGGGGTTCCCACGTGGCTGGTCACAGCACTGCTACTGTGTTAAGTAGCCTCCACTATAGGCAGTCTTCTCAAACCTGGGAATCCAGTGTGGGCCGGCACAACACAGCCACATATGGAACTGTGCAAAGACACACATAGACACACACACATCCACACATATAATACTGATCTCCCTTAAGCGAACAGCTTAGCGCCACTGCTGATTGAGTATTAGCGTTCAGGACTGCAGTATGCCTCGGATCTTAACCTATTTAACAAGCAAGCCATGGCTGCACCTCCTTCTTGGCTGCTTCGAATACTGAGTTCACTCCTGTAGTACATTGAATTTTCAGCACTCCAAATCCCCACATACAGAATCGGTCTAGCCTATAGGGTAATTATGCAATGCCCGATGGGCTGGTCTGCCAGCTCAGTTTGTGGGACGGTTTTTGGCTGTTTGTGGGCCAGTTTATGGTCTATTGGGCCGGTTTTTACTGTTGATTTCCCTGAAATTAAAACAAACATTACCTGAAGCAAGCTCAAATCCATCAAGTGTTTCATAACTTGCAATGCACTTGTACAGGGTTCTTTTAATAATTTTAAACTGCCCCAATTTGCAAGCTTGGACAACCATTTTAGCCATCTAGTTCACAAATGGGGGCCACTTTTATATTAGTGCCCAGGCTTATTTTCTGGGCCAGTCTGACCCTGCCCACTGCATATCTTGCTTCAGCACATGGCCTTTCTGCTTGTCCACATGATGCAGTCCTACAGTGCACATTGGCTACCTGTGTAGACCCAGAGAGCCCTGCTCAACTCCTCATTGGTTACCTGCATAGAAAAACATACAGAGCAATACTGCATTGCACAGTGGCTTGCTGCACGCCCGCACAATGCACTGCTACATTGCACGTTGGCTACGTGCCTGGATACCCACAGCAATGCTATGTTGCATATCTACTACCTCCGTGGCCACAGATGCCACTGCTACACTGCACATGGGATACCTGCGTGTCCACACATAACACTGCTTATGGGATAGCTGCGTGGCCACACAGAGCACTGCTAAGGTGCACATGGGATACCTGCGTGTCCACACAGAACACTGCACATGGGATAGCTGCGTGTCCACACAGAGCACTGCTAAGGTGCACATGGGATACCTGCGTGTCCACACAGAACACTGCACATGGGATAGCTGCGTGTCCACACAGAGCACTGCTAAGGTGCACATGGGATACCTGCGTGTCCACACAGAACACTGCACATGGGATAGCTGCGTGTCCACACATAACACTGCTTATGGGATAGCTGCGTGGCCACACAGAGCACTGCTAAGGTGCACATGGGATACCTGCGTGTCCACACAGAACACTGCACATGGGATAGCTGCGTGTCCACACAGAGCACTGCTAAGGTGCACATGGGATACCTGCGTGCCCACACAGAACACTGCACATGGGATACCTGCGTGTCCACACATAACACTGTTTATGGGATAGCTGCGTGGCCACACAGAGCACTGCTAAGGTGCACATGGGATACCTGCGTGTCCACACAGAACACTGCACATGGGATACCTGCGTGTCCACACAGAACACTGCACATGGGATAGCTGCGTGTCCACACAGAGCAGTGCTACACCGCACATGGGATACCTGCGTGTCCACACAGAACACTGCACATGGGATACCTGCGTGTCCACACAGAGCACTGCTACACTGCACATGGGATACCTGCGTGTCTACACAGAACACTGCACATGGGATACCTGCGTGTCCACACAGAACACTGCAACACTGCACATGGGATACCTGCGTGTCTACACAGAACACTGCACATGGGATACCTGCGTGTCCACACAGAACACTGCACATGGGATACCTGCGTGTCTACACAGAACACTGCACATGGGATACCTGCGTGTCCACACAGAACACTGCTACACTGCACATGGGATACCTGCGTGTCCACACAGAACACTGCTACACTGCACATGGGATACCTGCGTGTCCACACAGAACACTGCACATGGGATACCTGCGTGGCCACACAGTGCACTGCTAAGGTGCACGTTGGTTAGACACATGGATACCCAGAGCCCTCTTGCAGAGCGTGTCTATCAGCATGGACACAACGAGCTCTGCTGCATTGCACATTGGCTACCTGCATGGCCTCAAAGAGCTCTGCCATAGTGCCACAGTGCGTGCCTCATCTCCCAGTACATGCATGCCTAAACTTCTCGCGTGTCCCCACACAGCCTTGACCTCACTCTTACCAAACCGCGTTCACACCGGGGATTCAAAGTGGTCCACGCACCCACACTACTGTTTCTGCCTTCTTGTTGTTTTCCAGTTCTGAGCTGTGGCGTTTGACTTGAGTCTCGAGGACATGCCTTTAGAACAGAGTTGCGCCGCCCTCGTTAGAACTGCGCACTCTGTTCCCGGGCACTAATGACAGGGGCCTGGCACCGCGCGCGGCTGTTAAGAATCCGTCCGCCCCCTGCCACCGCCGGACCCGGCGTCCGTCATATTCATGAGAGGGGCGTGGCAGGCGGGAGGACTTGGGCCGCGTGAAAGCGTTTCCCGCCGTTTTAATAAACACGGCGGCCGCAACTAATTTTAGCCGATTTGTGAAAGTGGCAGGTAGCGTTCTGAGGCAGGCAGCTCTGCGCGGGGCCCATAAAGCAAGCCCACCATGCCTTATAAAACACCTCTCAAGGCACATTACGCGCGCTGCCGTGTGTGATGGCGTGTTAACTGCATGCAGACTTAGTGTGGCCATTAAAAAGCCATTTATGTCCTCGTAAAACCTCCTTAATGCTGTAGTAGACATCTTGAAATGGCCAGAACGGAGTGAGGGACGTCGGCGCCAGGAAGTGCGCGCGGTGCATGGATGCTGGGATGGCAGCGTGATGCCTGGCAGGAAGGGCTGCCATGGGAACTGATCGAGGGTCTCCATAGGAACTCTTCAGAGGGCCAAGAAGGACATAGGAGAGAAACTCAAAAGTGATGTGCCCTTCTCTTTTTTTAGTATGAATTAAGTGATTTAATTGGTAAATCTAGTATACATTATATGCTGTGCTTTAAATGGCAAAAAATAAGTGCAGGTACTGGGGTACTCCCAAATTCAGCCGTGAGCTAGGGGCGGAACTAGAAACAGGCATTTAGTGGAATTAAGATTTTCTAAATATCTAGGTGTGGGTTATTTTACAGAAACATTTCTGTCACCCATGCAGTATTCATTTTGTCCTTCCATGTAACTATTTAGTAACACTTTGCCTGCAGTGCCAACCAAAGAGCTGGTTCGTTCACAAAGATGTTCTAATTCAGATGGGAAATGAAGAGAGAGGTGGCTCACTCGGTCCCAGGGGGCTGAGCCTAGTCTAAGGAAAGCAAAGAAAGGTTCCCCTGGACTTTATAATAGTAGGTAGGAAACAACATCCAAAATTAATGTTCACTAACAACGGATTCTGCACCAAACATCCACTCTTCCTTCAATTCACAATATATTCCCCATTCTGGCATAGATCTATAACCAAATTAGAAAGTAGTGCTAATATATATTTATTTTCATTTTAAAAAAGCAGTGTAGACAAATATTTAATTGTATCAATACAAAATATTAAAAAGATCAGCTCCTACACAATTGTATATGGGGGACGCTAGTCCATTAAAAACATAAAAAGAACTTTTTATATATATATATATTTAGAGTAACATAGAACACGCGCTATGATATAATGCACTAGCACCCTGCAGAAAGAACAAGTTGTACCACATTAACCCCGCGCGCCCTTGAAACACAGTGCGAGGAGTGCTGACGAACGCGCGCCCGACAAGCAAAGCAATCTCTGGAAGCAACGCGCTCTTAACTTCCCCAGAGCATCCCCTGCTGCGCCCGCTCACAGAAGGGTCCAGTAATGCTAATACAAGGCGGTAATGACTAACGCGCGCCTCGGAAATCAAAACGTTTCGTGTGTGTTACCAACGCGCACATGTTATCCCGAAAGCATTCTCGAACTGCCCCCGTTATTACACGCGGCCTGAGTAAATAATTCAGCGCCGCTGGCCCAACACCTCGGAAACACAAATAAACAGCAAAATTACTCAATGGTGTCGTTTTACAAAACTCACCAGCGCCGAGGAATTTTCTCCAAAGACGATTTGACTCGTGCAAAGTGGCCAGATTAGGCATAAGCGAGGCACACACACAGCAACTGACAGGCAAGGGAGAAATGAGCAAATCACTAGGCTCATGTGGCAGGAGGGTTTCTATAGTAACGAAACAAAGCATGGGGGCGGATGATGTAACCAATTAACACTGAAAATGAAAGTAACTTGTTTATGTCAGTTTAAAGTGGACGACGCCCCATATTACCATGGAAACTGGGTGTGGCTAGTGTGTGATATGTGAAAAACAAGCTAAAATGTGCGTGGAAACAGGAGTGGAACATGCATGATGTAATGCAATGACTAAGGGGTATAAATACAATCACAGTCTGTCATGATGTTGTGAACAAGGCGGGTGCTTACCGCCGAAACGCGTCAAGCAGCCTCAATGAAAGAATAAATTTCTTTGGAATCAACTAAATTTTCACGGAGTCAGTGCCTTACTTGGATGAAAGAGTTTGGAGTGTTCCAGATATATATATATATATATATATATATATATATATATATATATATATATATATATATATATATAAAAACAGCGACACAACGTATTATAAACAATTCATAAAACCACAATACAAGACCCTAAGGCCACCAACAACCCAATAATAAAGTGGAGTTGTAGCCAGACTATCGATCCAAAGCTGATCTATAGTTAAAGGTAATTTCGGCAAACAATTTTTCTTTTTTGTCCTGAAAAACCCTTCAGCAGTGGATTCTTTGCAAGTGCGTCGACGCGTTTCGGTGGTATCTATACTTATTGCTCAACCACCTTCTTCAGGACTAACATAAATAGGTACAGGGTCTAATGTTCCAATTTATGCAATTGATTAATCTAAATAAGAAACAAATGTCAGACTTGTCTCCATATTTTGTACAAACATAAACAATGCACATTCCTATGATCCCCGAATACATGTAAATACATCAACTTTTTTCTATTAACGTTTCATTGTCTATGTTGCCTCCCTCATTTTTTCATCAACCGGACATCGTAATCATAAGCCAGTAACTTTTGTTTAACGCTGCCTTCCATTCTGGAATTCAAGGGTTTTTACAATTATCACCCCCTTGGAGTCCTCCCTTCTAGGAAATTAGTCCTCCCCATGCAGGTTGTACCACTTCATCCTCTCATACTCATTCACACACAGGCACTCCATTGTTATGTTTTGAAGGGGGTAATGAGTGTGTTTAGTATCAAGTCTTAGTGTCCTTAGGCTCAATCCTTATTTGTATAATCAGAAGCAAAAAGTCCTTGTTTTGTAGAAAAGTTACTCTTGATTTGTGTCGATAAAAACATGGACAGCCGACACGTGTTTCGCCCCTGTGGCGATTTGCGCCAGGGCTTTTTCAAGGCTATTTACAATGTTTTTTGTTCTGTCCAGTTCCTCGCGATAGCGGAAGAAGTAACAAGTAGACTGTCGACGCAGCACTTCAGGGATTCTACCCCCACAAATTTAAAAACCGGATTATATTTTGGAAATTCTTTTTCAAAAGATGAGGAACAGTACAGAACAAAAAATATTGTAAATAGCCTTGAAAAAGCCCTGGCGCAAATCGCCACAGGGGCGAAACACGTGTGGGCCGTCCATGTTTTTATCTACACAAATAAAGAGTAACTTTTCTACAAAACAAGGACTTTTTGCTTCTGATTATACAAATAAGGATTGAGCCTAAGGACACTAAGACTTGATACTAAACACACTCATTACCCCCTTCAAAACGTTATTGTCTAAAAACTCAAGTGGTCCAGAGTTTTTTTGAGTGTGTTACCGTCACCAAAACTATATGAAAACTGATGTGGACTTGGATTCTCCTGTGGACCACTCTCTCCCTGTAGAAAACTCCATTGTTATGTAATCTCATCCACTAACCATGGAATGGGCTGATTTCTGATGGTACATCCATGTCTTATATTCGGTTCTGATAAAAAAGAGTTCCACTCCTATATCCACTGGTTACGACTGGAAAGGTATAAAAAGATAAAAGGCCTTATTAGTTTCTATATCAATATTGAAGGGCCCTTCTCAGCAGTTACTCCAGTTTGAGAGGATGAAGTGGTACAACCTGCATGGGGAGGACTAATTTTCTAGAAGGGAGGACTCCTACAGTATGATCTGTGCCACTGGAATTATGCGGCATAGGAGGACAAATTTATGCATCAGGGTTGAACAAATTATGCGTCAAGAAAAGGCAAATTATGCTACATAATGCGGCACATTTTGTGATAGTATCACTTTATTATTTTATAATTTTTGCACCTCGTAATAGTGTCTGGGAATAGAGTTCACCTTATTAGTAACAAGTTAACACCCAAATACAGCAATAATCAACTTAAAGATGACCAGTCAAACTTTGCCAAGTTGTCAATTCTTTTGTAACTTTTGATCAGTTTGAGCTCGAAACTATTTTTTGTTAAAATCTGCAGCTAATGCAGCAGATGATGGATTACACAGCAAATACATAATTAAGCGAAAATCGCAGTAGCTGTAGAATATCATAATTCCAGTGGCCCTTAGTATGATTGAATATACTGGAGCAATCCAGCCCTCTGCAGACACAGGCCCCTTTCATCTCGCCTGAATTCATGTAAGTGAACCTCTGATAGAGGATTCAGCCATTCGTTATAGGCAGAGCTAATGCTTTGCGTTCTGAAGCTGCCGCACATACCCTCTTCACTCCCAGACGACCCACTCGTCGGAAGCAACGGAGCACATAGCGAATCCTGGCCTGCTGCCCTAATGAGTGCCGATACTCTCCTCGGCCAATGAGAAGTTCTGGCACTCAAGAGGGGACTATATCTGCAGTCATGCACAACAGTGTATGGTTCCTCACGCTACCTGTCAGAGTAGCGGAGTTCCTCAGATCATGAGATGAAAGTTTAGATTCTGTGATTATTTACTTGTCCATTTTTGCTGAATTTTCCAATCAGAATAAAAGCAATGTTGGGACGGAGAAAGGATCCCTGCATGGGCGCGGAGATAGTGTACCCCTGTCTCAAATTGATCATTGCATGGTGTAGCTTTTTGACCCCTGCAGTATCACACATACCTGCCATGTGTGTGCACTGGTGCCATTTTCATGACAATAAATTAGACCCAGGGCTAAACTCTGTGCCCAGGAGGCCACGCCATGTGCATCTCCCTTTTAGATGAACGTGGCTATCATTAGCTTACAGGACTGTAGAGGACCAGCAGTGGTGGCAGCCATATCAAACCTAGAAGCAGGACAGGCTGGATTTACCTGTTGCCATCTTGGGATAGTGGCCAACCAGCCTCTCTCACCTTGAACATTTGTTTGCTAGCCCTTTCAGCTGTGCCTTTCTCCAATCCATATGACACATGGATGACACATTTGTACATTACTTGTGTGTGTTTAGAAAATGCATGTGGAATGCGAATGACACTTTGTTCTATTTTGCAGTGCTACAGCCTTTTGAGATATGAAATGGAGGGTTAGAGAGAGAGGCCAGACAGATGTGGATAGAAGGGCTCGTCAGTGACATTCTAGGGGTCCTCTGTAGTAGGTCAGGAAGAGGAGTACTAATGAAAGGAGACAGAAGGCCCCTTTGAAGGCAGGGAGGGTCCATCTTCCCTTTCCTGGCTTTATATTTCTCTTGGAAGGCTGCCCCCCACAGCCTCTCCCAAACGGGATAAAAGGTAGTTACATAGAGCTGCCTCCCTCTCTCCTGTCATTATGCTCTTGTTTTTAGTTATTCTTGACTGCAGGCTCCAGCTCCCCACTGGCATTTGATCACCACTGCTTTCCTGTTCACACTTATGACAAAGACCATGTTTGGTCCAGTATGCTTTGAAATAGCAAAAGAGCAGAACTGCCAGAACCAATTACAGAGCTCAACTGATGGAATACACAAGGACTGGTTGCAACTTGGGTATAAAGATGGGGGCAGAAATCTTCAGCTGGTGTGCCAAGATTTCTTGACTAGGAGGCTCCTTTGAGCTTCAGGGCTGGGGTGGATACTGCCAAGTTCCCATTGCCACGTTTGAGAGTAGAAATCTGAGGAGAACTCGACTAGTCTGCGAGCAGGGGCTTCCTAGCTCTACTTAGAGGGAGAAAACTGACAGACTATTCATGAGTGATATTAGGGGTGCCCTATCATGAAGACCATGCCGGCAACCTTTTTGTAAAGTGTGACTCCCCCCGCACCCCCCTCTGCTTGGCCAGGGCTAGGACTGCAACATCCCCACTTGGAGGGCCTTGTAGGAAACACACCAACCGGTGTTCCACTGCCGTCATTGATCAGCAACATCGATAGGCATTGCCTGTCTGAAATAACTTCAGGTTTTACAATAAGGTACTTTGAAACTGCACCACAAACGAGAGGGAAGAGTGCACACCTACAGAAGGGACTGAAACTCTGTCAGGATAGCGCTTGTAAGAAATTGGGTTTTTGGTTCAGGGGGTTGGAAGCCCCCTCAGGCAACAACCACAATCCTTGGCAGGGTGAACCACAAAAGTCACTAAATTAACCTGTGCTGAATTCTCTGGTAGTTTGGCAAAAAAACAGTCCAGCTTAACCTAGAGACAATGTGTTAAGTATTTGACTATCACCGGGTATGCCGATAAAGGGGAGCACGCAGAGGGTCTTTTGCCATGCAGGTAAGGCAGCATTTGAGGCTTGAGAGTGAGTAATACATCACAATATGAAGGTGGACCCCGCGATTGAGACACTATTTTCTGTATCATCTGGCATACTTGCCCGAGGCCAGTATAAAGGTTTTTATAATTGCTGTTGCAGAGTGACGTCCCTCATTTTTTGTCATGACTAATGCCCGTGAACCCCTTCTGGGGTCCTTATTGGGCAGAAACATATTGACCTTGACCTTATAGGCAGTTTTCTTTCCAAACCCCCTGTCATTATTCGCTTTTATATCCTGTCAACTGGGGGAATCTGAATAAAGTGTTTATTTGCCCACCAGGAGATAGGCTTCTCTGCATTACTCCTTCCCATTTTTTGTCAAAAATAGAAAAGATTCTGCACCTCACTCTAACATCTATGTTCTTAAATCCACAACACCTCTGCTCCTCTCCATTGGAGAGTCATAGTCCATACCAGGCACCTTACGGTGCAGTTGTGAGGAGGGAACCCTATGATGAAGCATGTCCCCCTAGGGTTAGTGAGGGTTCTCGTCCTTAAAGAAGCATTCTCCAACAGACAACGATCCCTTGAGAGGTTTTTCCCTCCTTGTCTGTACCAGACATACTTCGGTGTGGTTTTACTAAAGTATTTATGCAGCACACTGACAGTAATAAAATGAAAACACAACACAAGAAAAATCCGAAACCAATTCAGAAAAGTAGAGTACATTTTAATAAATAAAATTACAGAATGACAAAAATTAAATCCGTAGAACCGGAGATATGTAATTGTAAAGTTTTTAGTGAAAATAGCCTCTAGAAGTATAAAGTGCCACTCGTGGTCTTCTAGTTGTGCTAGACCAGGGGAAAGTCACAAGTTCAGGCCGACCACAATGGAGCTCGGGTTGGGTACAGGGAAAATGTTAGTCCCACGGAAGAGTCACCTTCCGAGTCTGGCGCGAAGAGTTCTTTTATTTAGAAGAGGCCAGGAGGAGCGGCGTACCTTGGAGTTCGTTTTACGTCACAAACACTTTCCTCTTTTTTCACTCCTCACCACACCCTTGCTCATCTACAGGTTTAAGAATATCACTTTCTAACAGAAAACATACACACAACTGCGTGGTGTGCACGCCTACAAAATTTGGTATGCAGCTACTTCATACGCCGTTTTTAATTCTCCTTTAGTCATGCTGCACAGCATTGCTAAAATTCATTGGTACAGCCAATATGTCCCAAAGGCAAAGTCTATTCACTTTTTCAATACTTGTTCATTGCCTGCTTTCTCTTTATACTCTTCCTTTCTTTCTCATCCTCCTTCTTTATCCCTTTTTTGCCTTTCTCGCTCATCCTCGTGGGTCAAACTGTTGAAGGAAAACTAAGCCTCGATCCACAAAAAAGTGAGCGCTGGTATCCACCACCCGCAACTGCTGGCACGAATTAAGCACTGTTTACGAGATGTGTGGTTCAAACTGAGGAATCGAGGTTCGGTCGCTTGCCAGGGTAATTTTTAAAAATGTTGTTTCATTTGAAATAAAAGTAAATTTAAATTTCTTGTTTTATGGTTTCTTTAGATTGCGGTTGATGGCAATTTTCAGTTGGTATTGTTTGTTGTCATGACTCATTTATTTTGCTATAATTAGGGCATTATTACAGATTGGCTCTGGTGTACAGATATCGACAAAAAGATCAACATTTGACATTGGTTTACAACTGTTGTTTCTTGTGTCGAAAGCTAGATGTTATTGTGACTGAGGGTTGAGAGACGACCTTGTTTGAGAGATATCATGGTATGTAAACGGGTTGAAAGCCTTATAGGTGCGTGGTTAGGGGAGGAGCCGGTAGGTTTTCTTTTTTGTGGTGAGGTAGCTGGGCTCCGGTCTCTGAAGGTTCAGACTTAGCTCAAGCTGCCGCGGCGAGGAAGGTAACGATGAGGTACATTCATAATACCGCTTCCGCAGAATGTCCTTTTGGCCCCTTCTTAGGGTAATTACTGTAGTCTGCCTCCTTCTCGTTGTGCTTGAATATGCATACCATTTTGGCTTGTAAAACGTCCTTCTTTAATGGCACATTTTAAAGAAAGTGGCTGTTGCTTTGGATATAGGCGACATCTGAATAAATTACAGACACTTATCTCACTGGCAGAAAGCACCTCTAGCTGCCGTCGGGTTTTTACTTGGCATTTTTTCTTTGGCATTTGCAACAGCTCCTTGGTTATCTCAGAGACGACTTCTCCCCTCTCGCAGTGCCGAGGTATTAGCATTCCATGCTGCTATCCTTTTCCATAATGGAAAAATACACACTTAAAGGAGCAAAAAAAAAAAATTAAAAATGAAGAGATAGCGAAATTGTTGTTATTAAAGGTTTAAAGATGCCCAGGGGAGCCACCATTACTGTTCGGTGCAGTTACTCGTGATTTAAAGCATTTTAAGGCAATCTGAATAGCAGCGCGGGGCGCGCCGTCTGCTGATGACATATAATGGCTTTTAGGAGAACACGCTCTATCGCCACAATTAGGCAGCGCTATCAATTCGCCAGTTTTTTTCTTTCGCTCAAGTGTTTATATGTGCTCTGGTCACGTGGAAAACCACGTGGAGCTCTTAGGGCTTTAAAAGCACTCATGAAGATATCTTAGCTTATACTCTTTAGATACAGAATTCTAACAAGCATTGGCAAAGTCAATAGATCTCATCTGTGAGAGAGGTATTGGCTTTGCTATTGTCTTTTAGCCATGTTGTAGAGAAGCATGACTGTTGTTCAGCATGTCTAAAAGTTAGCAACATGGCATAGAGGAGAGTATCGTGAAGTGATGTAGGGTAGAGTGATGGAGAAAAGAATGGAGTACAGTAGAGTGATGTTGAGTGGTATAGAGTGACATAGAATGGCATTGTGTGGAATGCAGTGACGTAGAGCAGCATGGAATGGAATGCAGTGACGTGGAGTGCTGTAAAGTAGAATAAAGTGGCGTAGAGTGGAATGGCATAAAGTGGCATTGTGTGCAGTGGTACTGAGTGGCGTATAGTGACGTCTAGAAGAGTGGTGTAGATTAAAGTGGTATATAGTGCTGTAGGTAGCATTGTTTGGAGTGGAGTGGAGTGGAGTGGAGTAGAGTAGAGTAGAGTGCTGTGACTTTCCATTGAGTAGAATGGAGTGGCATAGAGTGGAGTGGCATAGATTAGAGTGGAGTAGAGTGTCACAGAGTTACATTGTGTGTAATGGAATGGAGTGGCAAACAGTGGAGTGGCGTAGAGTGGCATTGGGTGGAGTAGAGTTGGCGTATAGTGAAGTGGAGTAGAATGGAGTGGAGTGATCTAGGGTAGAGTGGCATTGTGTGGAGTGGAATGGAATAGGTTGGAATGGAGTGACAGAGTGGCATAGAGTAGAGTGGCATTGTGTGGAGTGGCATAGAGTAGTGTGGCTTAGAGTTGGGTAGAATAGAGTGGAGTAGTGTAGAGTATTACAGTTGTGGGTGTAAGTAACTAAAGAGTCTAAACGGCTGATGGGGTGAAAGCAACATACATTTGAAGCTGTATGTCTGTGCTAAAAGTAGGAAAGCACATTGCACATCCAGGAATAATACTGAAACGCTTACAAAATAAATTAAAACAGTGTGTTGCTAAATGATAAGAAAGAACAAATACAAGGAAGAACAAATGTACTTGGTTCATGCTCCAGGGAGGAGCTAACACAAGAAAGGAAGACAAGCCTACTGAGCTAAGCAGTTGAAAGATTGAAATTGAGAGTGACACTAAAACAACTAATTGCATACTGTGGGCAAGTTGTACGCCCACTGAATTGTAAGCTATACATCTCAGAGCACAGCACATGCGTTGTATAGGCGACACCTAAACATTTAATGTGTAACGTTACAATGCATACATTTACAACGCATACCTTCACAATGCAGTTTTTACATTGCAACAACCTTTACAACGCATTATTTTACATCGCATGCCATAACATCACATTTTTAGAAACTACCTTTACAACGCATTCCATTACATCGCATTATACCATTACAATGCATACCATTACATCGCATTTAAGGTAAGTGTTGGATAGTGTAGGGGTAATAATTGCTATTCTAACTCCAGTAAGTGCAACAGTAGGGTAAGTGTCAGATAGTATAATGGTACTATGCATTGTAATGGTATGTGTTGTAATGACTTGCGATGTAATGCCTGCGTTTTAGTGACATACGTTGTAATGATATGCGTTGTAGTGATATGCAATGCAATGGCTACGTTGTAATGACATGCGGTGTAAAGGATGTTGCGATGAAATTACTTAGTTGTAAAGGTAGTGCTTTTAGTATATGGTTTGGGCACCCCGGTTGGGCCCTATGTGTTTTTCTGTTCTACTTACCTATTTCTGAAGTATTTCTTGTGTATAGTTGATATCTCTGGGTAGGAGATATTTCAAGTTAGTGGCTAGTGTGTGCTAATAAATACAAAGTATTTTTTTACTCACATGGTGTGGTCCTTTCTTATTTTTTATTTTTTTTGAAAACCTTTATTTTGTAAAAAGAAAGTACAGTTACAGACCTACAACCACGGAGGCTGGTCAGTTGCACGCAACACCGGTAGCCCAATAATACACAGCTCATCAGCCGACAACCCGAGGGCCCGGCAGCGAAAAGTCACGATATGGTGGAAAGCATGTGGCAACAAGAGGATAAGTGAAAGGTTTTACAATTTATATTTTTTATGAATAAATAGCAAAAACTGAACACAAAAAAGAAGCGAGGCGGTACCCTGCAATGGAGTGACTGTCTCATACGGTAGGGGGAGACAAATGATTAATAAGCAGTGCGATGAAAGAGGAGAGATCCTGGAGAGGGGGGCGCCGAGAGCAAAACAATACGTCACATACAACGGGAAGCTAAGAATCTGAAACGCACAGTCAAGGGAAGTGAGATATATCAGGAGCTTCAATGAAGGGGGGAGTGCAGATCTCTCCATGGTACGAATTCCATATACCCCAGATCCTTCCCCATTTCTTGGGCCTACCACGGGAGACATACACAATTTTTTCTCTAAACATGGACCAGTCCATGTTTTCTTTCCAAGTTGAGACTGATGGTGCCCTCTGAGATCCCCACAATTGAGCTATGTCTCGTTTCGAAATCATGTTGCCCAGTGTGACCCATTGAGTCTGAGCAGCAGTGCAGTCATTTGACTCCCAAATATTCAACAGGCAGCGTCTGGCCTCAGGCAATAACTCAACACCGTCACTTCACCCATCACCGCATGCACTCGATTCCAGAAAACCACCATTTCCGGACATTCCCATATAATGTGAAGGAAGGTAGCCAGCATACCACAACCACGCCTACACAGCCCATCCACAGAATAACCCATATGTATCAAACGTGGACCCGTGACATAGACACGGTGCAGAATCTTCAGTTGCACCAGTCTGAGTCATGCCGGAATCGCGACCTCTTTAGGGGAGGATATCGCAGCCTGCCAGTCTTCATCGTCCAATTCCAGCCCATCGCCAGTCCAGGCACCCCGAAGTTGTACAAGAAGGTCCGAGCGGTCGTTAATAAGTTTTTTATAAATAAGAGAGATAGTGCTGTCAGGGACGTACCCGTCTAGCACTCTATCTTCCAGGGGGGAAGACTCCGGGATCGTAGTTCCAGCTGGGAAAACCGATTCGAGTGTGTGTCGGACTTGGAGATATCAGAAGTATTCCCTGTCACCCAATTTATACTCCTGCTTGAGTTCATCAATGGTCTGAACTCTCTCCTTGGCCCAGAGGTCGCCCACTTTACTGATACCAATAAGGTCCCATCTATCAAATCCCTTTGACGTCCATAGACCACCCAGTTTCTCCGCTGCATATAAGGGGGTCGCTCTAGTCAGCTTGTCCGTCCATCCCGTAGCCGTGGTTGCACTACCCCATATTCGCACCACCACCCCAGTGGGACCCGTCAGGTTCTTCCTAGCGGCTCTAGAGTAGAGCGCTCTATTATAGTCGCCCCCGGGCAGCTGCCACCTATCCATCTCGAATGCGGGATTCGGAACAGGACCGTACATGGCATGGTTAACAGCACTTAATTGGGATGCCCAGTAGTAGCGTTTAATATCAGGCAACGCAATACCACCGTCATACCAGGGCAAAGTCAATTTTGCCAATGCAATGCGCGGTCGACCGCCCCACACCAGCTTCCTCTGTAGGCCCTCAATTTCGCGGAAATAGCTAGCCGGCACCAAATCAAGTGTGTTTTGGATGGCATACAAGAATCGGGGGAGAGACATCATCTTGAACAGGGCTGCTCTTCCCAAGGGGGACAAAGGCAAGCCACACCAGGCCGCAACATCCGACCTAAGCCGGGAAAGCGGAGGTAACAAATTCCGCTCATAGCGGACTGTGGGGTCCAATGAAATGTAGATCCCCAAGTACTTAAAGCCGACTCTAGAAACGGGTATCGGGCAAACGCGGGGTAGAGAGGGTAAGTCTCCCATGAGTGGGTAGATACAAGACTTGGCCCAATTAATAACTAAACCAGAGTTCTTCCCAAAGGAACTCAAGACGTCGAATAGGACACCCAATGATTTGCGGGGAGACGTAAGGTACAACAATATGTCGTCTGCGTATAGCGATATATGATCCTCGAAGTCAGGGGACCATCGAATGCCCTTAAGCGAAGGTTCGCAGCGGAGCCATGCGGCCAGGGGTTCAAGGACAAGCGCGAAAAGGAGTGGCGACAAAGGGCATCCCTGTCTCGTGCCGGGTCCGAGAGCAAAGGGTTCCGAGGCCCTGCCGTTGACGACAACCTGAGCCAGTCATTCTCTGCAAAGTAATAGTCCATACACTTACCCACCTTCGTTCTAATCTTGGAATTGCGAAGGTGCCAGGGGTTGATCGGGGCAATCCGGCCCCCGGCCCCCAATTGTATATCAATAGTAAGCCAGAGTGGAGAGTGGTCTGAAATCCCCCTAGCCAAATGCCTGATTTCCCTTACAGAGACCATCTGCACCGCTGGCACGAGGATATAATCAAGCCTCGAGAGACTCCCATGAGCTCCCGAGTAGAACGTATACTGGAGCTGCCAAGGGTGCAGTTGCCTCCAACAATCAACTAGACCCAACGTGTCCAAGAAACTCCCCAGCCATAGCTGCGACGCGGGCAGGAGTCTGGGGGGGGGGCTACGGTCTTCATCCCCACTGACTACTGAATTAAAATCGCCACCCACAACCAACATGCCATCAGGAAACCCCAGGATCACCCTGCCCAAATCAGTAAATGTGGTGGACTGTAGACCGGGCGGAACATACACAGACAAAATGGAGATCGTCTTCCCCTCCCACCGACCCGTAATAGCCGCATAGCGGCCTCTATCGTCCAGAATCGTGCCGTCTATCTCCAGGTGGAGGTCGTTCCTAACCAGGACACCCGCCCCTCTCGACCCAGTGGTAAATCCGGAATGGGCCACCAAACGGTAGCCCCGTCTATTCAGTGCATGGCACGTATTGCCTACTAAATGTGTCTCCTGGAGTAAAACTATATCTGGGGAGCATCGCTTCAAATATTGCAAAACTATCCCCCGTTTTATCCTATCACCAAGACCGTTAACGTTCCAGCTCAGCACCCTCAGCCCCTTACCCCCATCCCAGTAATGAACACTCGTCCTCCCCCGCCACGAAACAGGCACACAGGATAAAATCTGAAACAAAGCGCAGCCCCGATTCAAACAAATAAGAAAGGACCCCCCCACCACCCCCAATGGAACCCTCGAAACACCCCCCCCCCACCCTGCACCCCGGCGGTAGACCAGAAAGCCACCCCAACTTGCAGTGTGCCTGTCACCCCATTAAACTAACCTACAAGAAGAGAGAAAAAAGTCCCCAGAGGAGGAAGAGTCCTGATTCCACCCACCCCGGGTATCCACACTGTATAAACATAACAGTCACAGAGCCACTGCCATAAGTCCATAAAATTGGCTCGCCGGCGCAGACTCACTACTCCTGTTCTTCCAAGCCGCCTTCGGCGCCTCTTGAATTCTCTAAGCTGGTACGGTGTGCCGGCAAAGTGTCCAACCAGTCACTGGCCACCTCGGGCGGTCAAAAAAGAGCGCACGTTCTTCATATTCAATCCTCAGGCGGGCCGGAAAAAGCATGGCGTACTTCAGTCCCATGTCTCTGAGTCTCCTCTTCACCCCCGTAAAGCCCATACGTTGTTTCTGTACCGCCTGTGTGAAGTCCGGATAAAAACTGACCAACGCATTCTCAAATTTAGTGGGACCATTGGTGCATGAAGCTTGCAGGATAGCGTCCCTGTCCCGGAAATTAAAAATCCTGGCTATTATAGGCCTCGGAGCGGCCCCCAGCTTGGGCTTTCCACCGGGGACTCTATGAGCACGCTCTACCGTGAAAAAGTTACCGAGGCCCTTTGGTGCCAGGTGTTTTAGAACAAGGTCTTCCACCAGAAGGTCTGTAGACATGTCCGCGGAGGTCTCCCGAACACCTACGATGCGGACGTTGTTGCGCCTGGCCCGGCTCTCGAAATCATCCAGCCGGCGGGCAAACAAGTCATTGGAAGTCCAGAGATTGCGAACTTCGGCCTGAAGATCCGAGACATCCGTGGTCAGCAAGGCGGACTTCTCGGTGTCCGCCTTGCCCGCCATGATGAAGGACTGGGTTATTTAAGACCCAGCGGTGCCAGGGGACAACACCTGAAACCTTCGTGGGTAACCTGTTCCGGCGTACAAATGACAGAGACACGGGACACTTCCTTCGGCGTCAAAGATTCAAGGTTTATTTACTGCAGGGAACACAGAAATCACGTGAAGTACATAGCATGCAGGTTCGCGGAGTCTGATTCAATTTACTACTGTGGATCGCTCCTTTTTATACAGTTTTCTCTCATAGGTTAACATGGTACACAAAGGTTTACAACTTGGTTCCCATCATAATCCCCGAGAGGGGTCGCTTTGATGTATTCAAGGTCCGGAACATAAGTGCAGAAACATTCGGTGGTTCCCAACTGTAAAAACCCATCTTCCCACCATTAGTACATTCCAATCGGCAGTAAACAGATCGAAGAAAGAACAAGGACAGGTGCAAAGGAAGGCAGAAACAGTGGGGGGATCGGAAAGGGTGTAAAAGAGGTGGTATCGGGAAACACGAGCTACAGGCATCAAAGGGACGTGCCTAATGAGATGCACGGCTAAGACAATAGACCGGCACGGCAAGATGAGCCTCGAGCAGGGCCATCTGCCTCACAGTATCGTCCCCCTCATCATAAAGACACTTTCAAAGGAAACGTGTCTTCCACAAGAGTCTTGGGAATCCCAGGGTCGCGAAGCGGACAGCGTCCGTTCGCTGGCTACTTGAGGGCAAGAGACAAAATGGATGCCGTATCTAAGATGGAACCCGTGGGTACAGATAGATAAACCCACGAAACAAACAAACGGTTTAAGTTAGTACAGCGAAACTGCGTACACCCACTAAACTCGTCATTTGCGGTTCATAGATACCAGACTCGACCATATTCGTGCGAGTCGAAAACACCACTTACGATCGTCACGGAACCTCAATGATGGGCGACGAGCTCTGACGGAACCACTGGGATCTGGTCAGAATGATTCCTTTCACGGCAAGCCTGTAGAGGCAAGAGGGTGAGGATCAAAAGCAGGCGTAGGACTGGCAGCAGAATCGGGTCAGCCGTGCAGATCGGCAGCAAATCGCCGTCAACAATGACCAAGAGCGAAACCGAAAGTACCACAGGAGTAGTGGACGTGTCACACCAGCCGTTGTTGTTCAATTGCCACCTGGGTACCCCGGGGACTCAAGCCCGTGGATGGTCTACGATATAGGCCGCAAATTTCAAAGCGCAGTAAGTCCGGTTCCCGGTGGCCAAATCGATTTTTGAAAAAAGTTGTTGTATCAGCAGGGCATCAGGAAAAGGTAACCGTCGTCCAAATCAGGATGTTTTGCAGGATAGATGCGGGAGGCGGAAAGGGTCTCGGGAGCTCTGTGCTCACGCGTCCATCTTGGATCCGGGCGAAGCTCCTCCCCCCGTGTGGTCCTTTCTTGTTTGAAAAGCGAACTGACTGACTATAGTTGTAAATGCACTTGTTTTACAACCCTCCTGAGTAAGCCTCAGCTGCTCTCCACAGCTAACTCTTGAGAGCTCTGTTTTTCAGGGACCTAAACACTATGACTAAGGGTTGCTTGGACTCCGTGCACAGTGTCTCACCATAGGTGGACACTATATACTGAGCCAGCCTCCTACATTGGTGGTGCAGCGGTTGGGATAAAGACTTTACCACCATACCACTTTGTCATAAGTAATGTTTCCATAAGAAACCACTACTACCTTTGGTAATTACACTATACTTATTGGATAAGACATATCTAAACTTTTAGGTTAGGTGTCAAGGGTCTAGCATAGCCCTTTCTCCAACCTTGTTTTGAAAGTTTTGATTTCTAGAGTAGGGTACACTACACTACACTAGCACCATGTCTGCTACTGGGGAGTCTAGCCAGACTCAGGAGTCTAGGTACGGTGCCCTTCGGTTCCAGGAACTTAGGACCATGTATAAAGCTAGAGGACCTAGGACAGATAGTAACCCCACAAGGTCTTTTTTTGCTGGAGTTGCTCCTCCAAGATGACATTCAGAATCCTGAAAGGCCAGTGGAGGAGGAAGGCATTGGTGAGGGGATGACTGTGAAGAGCAAGAAGTACTTACATTCTGCTGGCTCTGCCAATGGGCTTGGCCAGGAGGAATCTGAAAAGATTCCCCTGTACAACCCCATACCTGTAGAGGGAGGTACTGGAGGGAGTCATGTCAGTAGGCCAACTTCTACTCCCCTTGGATTGGTACACAGGATTCCCAGAAGGAAGAGGTCTTCCTCATCCTCCCTTTCCTCAGCATCATTTGCTGAATCCACTCCCATTAATTTAGGTGAGACCATCCTAGATAGAGGGTACAAAATGCTCAAGCTTGAGAAGGCCAGACTCAATATGAAGAGGGAGCAGTTGGGCCTTGAAAGGGAAGCCCTGTACGTGGAGGAGGAGAGGAAGAATTTGGGGTTAGACCCAAATGATATACCAAAGGGGATGTTGGATAAAGCGTTTGAGCAAATCAAACACTCACCCCCAGTCAACTGATCTGGGTTTAATCCATCATAATTGTTTTGCTTACTCCACCACCACAGTTCATACATGGCTTGGCAGTTCGGGCTGGACTGTTCCAATGAGGCACAGGGTCAGACTGATTTGCATATGGCCATGTTTGAAGTCAGGTGGTGGAGTGAGCTAAAGAATGATGATGGAATAAACCCAGATCATATGACTGGGGATGAGTGTTTGATTTGCTCAAACGCTCTGTCCATCATCCCCTTTGGTATCGCTTTGTAGACCCCAATGGTGGCAGTAATAAAGAGACTATAGTCAAGGCGGAACACTTTGATTCTAGGAATCTTAGCATGATAGTGCCCCTTTTTAAAACTGGGGATGA
Source organism: Lissotriton vulgaris (assembly GCF_964263255.1). Taxonomy (NCBI): domain Eukaryota; kingdom Metazoa; phylum Chordata; class Amphibia; order Caudata; family Salamandridae; genus Lissotriton; species Lissotriton vulgaris. The sequence continues at coordinate 285,897,523 of NC_141697.1, read as the reverse complement.
TATCCAGAATTGGATTACTGCTATGGAGAGGCCCTGTAATGTTAAAAAGGTCCATCAGAAGCAGTGGATAGCTATCCTGTGGCTCTCCTTTGCAGTCAAAGGTAGAGATAATCTCCTGGCAGGACGCAGACAACTATAAGGTTTTGAAAGAGGCACTTATTGAAGGGTTAGGATTTACTTGTGAAGAATACAGGATTAAGTTCAGGGATACCCAGAAAGCCTCTTCACAAGACTGGGGTTATTCATGGACTGTGCTGTTAAGGCTCTGGAAGGCTAGTTACATGGTAGTAATGTACATGAGTATGATGGTCTGTATAATTTGATCATGAGAGAGCGCATTCTTAATGACTATGTTTCTGAGAAACTTCACCAATACCTGGTGGACTCTGATCTGACATCTCCCCAAGAATAGGGAAAGAAGGCAAACAAATGGGTTTGCACCAGGATGAGTAATACGTTTCATGGTGGGGCGACAAGAAAAAGAAAGACAAATCTAAGGCCCAAGAAAAAAGTTGGGGTGTGGGGGTCACAATCCTGCTCGTCTACCATCAGTACACCTCCTTGGTGCTTTGTAAACTAAAAGGCCATAGGACATATCTCATTTGTCCTAAGAAAGGCACCAAGACTTCCACTACTCCCCCTAGCATTAGCACTGGTAGCAGTAACCTCTAACTGGGGTGTAGCTGGGTTCACCTTGGGTACAACAGTGAGCTCTGGCCTAGTCAGAGAAGTCACTGATGCTGTCCTAATATCAGAGGGTGGGATTGGACTTGTCTCTTTGGCTGCCTGGCCTCTTAATATGAGGATATACTGGCAGTTTCCCCTTATCAATGATATGGGAGCAAAAGCTTACAGGTACACAGGTGCCAGTGGCACTATGTTGGCTGAAAACTGGTGTCACCTGAGCAATACTTACTTGGGTACACTTACCAAGTAACCAGTGCAGACAGTATTACTAATAACCACCACATGGCAGTGATCAATCTCTGTTTAGGGGGTGGCGAGTGTCACTGGCCCTAAAAAGGTTGTGGTATCCTCTACAATTTTTGTAGGGTGTCTTATGGGCAATGATTTGGTGACTTTAGTATGGGCTGAAGTTGAGTTGAAGACTCTTGCAGCCATACCGGGAATCTCTGAGAATGTGTTTGTGATGATCAGAGCATAGCCCAAGAAGCAGGGAGAACAAGGAGCAGTGTAGCCTGAAATAATGGCACAGACTCATACTAACAAGAAAGGTAGGAAGGGAGAAAAGTTATCCTACCCCCAATATTCATGTGAGGGTCATTCTTCTCAGGAAGATGATATTGCTGCTTGTGAGGGAACTCCCACAGAGTAGCTTGGGCCTGACGCGGCAGAGCTGTTGAAAGCAAGGGAAACCTCCAGGGAGGAAATGTGTCTGGATTAGAAATCCTGTCCCTCTCTTGAGAGCCTCAGGCAGCAAGCTGCTGCAGAGGCAAGGGATGCCAGTGAGACCTACAAGATTTATTGGGAGGATGGACTCCTTTATTCTGAGGCTAAGGACCCCAAACCTGGTGCCACCTGGATATTGGTCATACATCAGAAGTTTAGGAAGTTCCTCTTGACCGTAGCACATGACAAATCTCTTGCTGTGCATCTTGGTCAAAGCAAGGATTGAGACAGGCTTGTCCCACACATTCATTGGTCCCACATGTCTGAAGATACCAAAGAGCTTTGTTGCTCCTTTGTCACCTGCCAAGCCAGTGGTAAGTAAGTTAGTACTGCAGAGGCCCCCTTAATCCCACTACCAGTGGTTTGGGTTCCCTTTGAAAAGGTAGGCATCAACATTGTTGGTCCCCTTGACCTTCCTTCAGCATCTGGGAACAGTTATATCCTGGTGGTTATGGACCATGCCACTAGATCGTCAGAATCTATTTCCCTTAGTACCATTACCGCTCCTCCAGTGGCCAAGGGCCTCTTAGGGTTTTTTTCCAGAGTGGGCTTTCCTAATGAGGTTGTGTCAGATCGAGATCGAGGTGCAAACATCATGTCTGGCTACATGAAAGCCATGTGGAAAGAGTGTAGTGTCAACTAGAAGTCCTGCTACACCCTACCATCCACAGGGTAACGGGTTGGTTGAAAGATTTAACAAAACCCTTAAAGGTATGATTATGGGACTATCCGACAAGCTCAGGAGGAGATGGGGTATCCTATTACCTTGCCTTCTTTTTTCCTACAGAGTGGTTCCACAGAAGTGAGTGGGCTACAGCCCGTTTGAACTGTTGTTTGCGCATCCAGTTAGCAGTCCACTTTCACTAGTGAAGGGGGGTGGGAGTAACCTCTCAAACTTCCTAAGCAGGGTATTGTGGACTATGTGCTAGGCCTGCGTTCACACATGGCTGAGTACGTGAAGAAGGCCAGCAATAACCTGGAGGCCACCCAACAACTTAAGAAGTTGTGGCATGGCCAAAAGGCTGCTCTGACTGTTTACCAGCCAGGGCCGAACATATCGGTGCTGGAGCCTGTGGCCCCAATAGCACTCCAAGACAAGTGGAGTGGCCCCCCGACTGCATTGAAGGCCACATTTGGTGCCTGCTTCCAAAAAACAGTTTTGTCCAGTTCAGGAGCCCTTGTAACCACACAAACCACCCTGTACAGCTCCACCCTCCAGGCTGCCATGTTGAATATTGACCCCTGGGTGCATCTGACTGGCTAGGACAGCTGAGTAGTGTCCCTGACCCCTTCTGATAGGCGGGTCATGAGAGAAGAGGTCCTTTCCCTTTGTAGTGTTTCTTAAGGGGACCCCTGAGGGTGGGTCCTTAGATTGGCCCTGACAATGGCTTCAAGATCCAACTGCCTGCCATCTGAAGACTACCCAAAGGCTCTTCATGTTTGACACTGGACCTCAGCTGTTCTTCAAGCCAAGACCAAAGACAAGACTGCTTCGGTGGGAAGATTCCTGCTGTATTTTTATCCCTGTGCTTTTTCATGTTGTGCAACTCCGTGGCTGTGCATCTTCCGAGTCACCAAGGACTCAGCCTGCATCCAAGCTAGAAGGAATCTCCTTTGAACTGAAGGAGTCACTTCTCTGCATCCGTTGGCACCTCCACAACGACGACCGGTTTGCTGATCCTATTGTCCCACAGTCATCACCCGGCTGTACAACACATGTGTTGGTCTATTGGTTCTCCAGAGGCCTAACCAGTCTTCCCTGTAACTGAAGTCACTGTTTTCCCTCTCCAGACGTAGAGGCCTAACAAGTCTTCCCTGAAACTGAAGTCACTGTTTTCCCTCTCCAGCCCTAGTGAACTGCCTCCCTGTGCACCACATCTGTTTGCCATTGCCAAGGCTGGTTGGCTGTCTTCATGAAAGATCTTCAAGCTCCAAGAAGCCCCAGCCTCCAACACTCCACAGCTCCAAGAGCGACATCCTGCCAGCATCCCGGGCATCGTGGGCCTTCATCTCCTGTGTTCTGTTGAGGCTTACCTGCGACTCCCCGTGCTTGCCGCCAGAAGGTACTCAAGGGGGCTTTATTGATTCCTGCTGGCTGTGCTGCATGCTGCAGGCCAGCCTTGTCTTTCACTTGCTGGGTTAGTCCCAAAGACCTTGCTGGTCTGCTGCATATCATCTTCTTCCGCGAACTATTGTTTGCCTTTGTCAAGGCTTGTTGGTGGTCCTGTCAGCCAGTGACCTTCCTGCACTTGTTGACCCGAGTGGGACGGCTCCTGTGCTCCTGCATCGTCTCCTGGGCTCCACAGCTGCTGCTACAACCTCACCGTGTTGTAGCAAGAACCTCCAACAAGGTCTGGTATTGTGCTCCTGTTTTTCCTAGTCACCTCCGGGTGGTTTGGACTCTGGCCCCTCTGCTTTCAGGCTCTTCTTGTCTGGATTCCACATCTTGGTTCCAACGGCCTGGTCCACGAGACTCTGTAGCTGCTGATCTTCCACAAACCTCCCTTGGTGTCTACGGGCTGTTCCAACACCACTTCATCCCTATACACTGGTGCTCCATGGGCACCATAATCATGGTTCCAGGGGTATTCACGGGTGGGGTGGTTGCCAACCTTCCTTGATCCAAGTGGTTCCTCCAGGAACCTTTGGGAAGGAACCTAGAACTGTAAAAATCCATTATTAACTTACCTTGTGTTATCCTATAGATGTTGACTCAGTGTAACCACTCTACTCCCGGGAGCCTTGGGGTCCCTGGCTGCCCACCTTGGGTGGTTTAGGAAACATCGTTTACAACGCGGGGATTACATTGCGATGTTAATACATCGCGATTTTCACAACGCAAGTCGTTACAACGACTTGCGCTGGATGGCGCTCTAGGACAAGGAAAAGTATAATTTACTATCCAACACCTTCCCTACTGTATGTAGACTGGAGTTTGAATAGTAAATTATACTACTCCTAAGATCAGCGCCCTCCTACGCAAGTCGGTGTAACAAATTGCGCTGTAAAAACCAAGATGTAATGTATTGCAATGCAAATGTATGCGTTGTAACGTCATACATCCGGTGGTTTCGTGCTTCCCCCTGGGGTCCTCCAACTTTGGGTATTAGTTCCTTTTTGGTACTATTCTCACATTCCACTATTTTAGTATATTATTTACCCCCGCCCCCCACCCCCTGGTGGGGCTCTGTGTTTTTCTGTGCTACTTACCTAGTTCTGAAGTATTTCTTGTGTGTAGTTGCTGACTTCAGGTAGGAGATATAACAAGTTATTGTCTAGTGTGTGCTAATAAATACATCGTTTTTTTATACTCACTTGGTATGGTCCTTTCTTGTCTGAAAAGCTTACTGACTGACCAAGGTGGTAAATGCACTTGCTTTACACCCCTCCTGAATAAGCCTTAGCTGCTCTCCATAGTAACCGCTTGAGAGCTTTGGTTTTCAGGGACCTAAACACTATCAGTAAGTGTTGCTTGGACTCTGTGCATAGTGTCTCACCATATGTGGGCACTATTTACTGAGCCAGCCTTGCACAGAAGGGATGGGGAGATAGGCAAGAACACAACACGTCTCTTGGAGACAGCGCATGTGCTGTCTAGCCGATCCCGTAAAAGCAATCACACACATGGTGGCCTCTTGACCTCAGCACGCCACTGTGTCTGTGATAGCTATGATTCTTAATGGGTCGTAAACTGCGACCTACTTCATTAATATTCATGAAGTAGGTTTATTTACGGCCCACAAGGAATTCCTAAATTAAACTGCATGAGAGAATCGTAATGTTTGTACTATCAAAATATGGGTGCAGCCAAAACGAAGGTATTGTCTACTTTTTGACCCATGCTAAGACGACTGTAAAGGAGTCTCAATCAGAATAGCAAAGAATGAAATGTAGTAATCTATGCCTAAGCAATCATTGGATTAGGACATATGGTAGTCCACTCATTTGCAAGTATAACATTCTTTAAAATGGGGATTTACAATGTGCTGAAAGACTCAGCGCATTCCCTGGAAAACTTGCATCAGACTGGAGGTGGGCTTTCGCCTTTTTTCTATTCTTTATGAGATTGCTGAAAGTTGAGCAATGTGGTCAAAAGTACACATTTCCAAAATATTGGAGGACAAGGTGGAATTCTATGAATATCTATTCAGTTTGAGGGGCAACATGAAAATACAGCTACTTCCATTAGGCATGGACATATGTAGAGCTTCATTGGTTAGAACACTGATGCGCTAAAGCAGCGCTCCCTTCTTGAGAGCCAACCCATACCCTTCCCTGTAGAAACTCACAAAGGAAATTGGCAGGACCCTTCTGTGTATAAGCACACTCCTGTCTCATTGCCAAACAGTGATGATTTATCTCTTTTTCACCCAGTCTCACACTTCTCACACTTACATGCTTTGGGTTGTTAGTTGCCATGGACATACCTCAACAAAGCATGACATCTACACATACCACTTGCAGTACCTGGCCAATGAAATCAGTCTTCTGCTATGCACAACATTTTAGGACCAAAAACAACAGCATCTTAAAACACATCCCATCAGACCCCATCACCTGACATATTACTCAATTTAATTTCCTCCATGTTGTGCACACAATAACAGAGTATGTCAAGCAGAAACAGTTAAAATCTAGCACGCTACAATTTCACCAAAAGTTACTCGTTGCTACAGTTCTGCTTCCTATAGGTCTTTGATGACAGTCCCAGAGGCTGCTGAAAGTTTTCTCCCTAAATATGATAGCATTGTTTATGCCTAGAAGCCCAAGAACACACTTTGTAGACATGAATTGAACAGGCAACAGGCATTCTGTAGGATAATATGTATTGACTTGTAATTTGTAGAGTGCATGCTTGGTACCTCTAAAATCTTCAAGCAACAAGCTGCAGATGCACAGAGGAAGGCATATGGAATTAAGAATGAAACATAAACCACCCTCTAAAAAGCTGGTTCTTGTCAAAATGTAATATCTGAGTGTCTCGAACTGCGCAATCAGGACAAGAGAGTAACCCTGTCTGTGTTACTCTCAAGCCTAACTTGTCTTAGCAGCTGGAAATCGTATATGCATCTTATCAAAGTTAAATCCCAGAGTTTTGTCTCCAGCACTATAGTGATATGGAAAAGAGCTATTTCCCAAGACTACTGACAGTGCCCGGATTGGGCTACCACAGAGCCTCAAACGCTGCCACCTTGTATCACATCACATGGCCCAACAACTCTAGCATAGCAGAAGTGTTCATCCACAGCATCATTGACCTGCTGCATTGCAGTCATGGGGACTTCCATCTAAGCTGACCTGGCAGCTGGGATTTGCCGTTTCCTGGTGTTGACCGAAGATGCAAAGAGTCCATGGGTAGTCCATCCAGGCTGTGATGCCTCTGCTAACAATTGCCGACCAATCTTGTGGAGGCATTGATCTTGTGTAAAAAAGACTTTTCTCTTGGTCTCATTTCATCTGATCCAAGACATGATTTTCGGAGGGGTTTGAGCCAACTACACTATTCCGTCACCCAGTTGAACTTTACTTTTTTGTTCACATTTCACATACTACTTGCGATGCCCGTTACAGAGAGGTCCGTAACAGAGGCTCCAGTTTGTAAATTGTCCTCTCATGTACATCATGGATTTTAATGTTGGCAGAACAAACACAGTTGTGTTTAAATAGATTCAGTCCCTGGGGAAAAAATGCATTGTAAGCCTGCAGCTTATGGATGCATTGACCACTAACTGGTCAAAGTAAATGAAGACCTCAATTCATACATCACTGGTATGCTAGAAGAGTGCATCTTTCTCCTAATTTTTCTCTTTGCCCATATGTCCAGACCATGCAAATCGATCCTAATCGTCTTGTATACAGTTTACTAATGCAGGTTAGTGAGATATTGAATTACGCTGTTTGTGGTCGAAGCTCATCACTTTACTTATTTTGTATGTCTGTCCATGAATATAACCTTTCTCGTATAATAATATTTGAAGGAACTCCGGGATCCTGAGCATATAAAAAAGTGAAGTTTAACTTTAGAACTTTAAAAAAGTTTAAACAGTTAGTTTTCCGACTACTGGACTATGGTAATGATGTGTGTCTGTGTTTGTCATTAAAAATAAGACTACATTGATAATATTGCAAAATAACACATCTAGTGTGTGGAGTAAATGAAATTAAATCAGCTCGCTCCTTAAAATGTTACAGTCCCCCATAAATTACATAGTGAAAAGCTACAGCATGAAACCAGCAATGTAACACCCCTAAACTATAGGTCAAAGCATTTACATGAGCAAAAGCATTTTTAAAGTTTGCTCAAACTCTTACTATCTTACTTTCTGCTACTCTAATCGTGGGGCAAATTCATTTGCCATTCGTCATACTAGGTACAAATTCTCAGTGGTGAAAACAAAGATAAGTGATGCACAAACCGTGATCAACAATTCCTTGTTTATGAACCTAACACCAAGTTAGATACTCTGCCACAGAATCTGAATGACCAAGCTACTCATTTGTAACTCTGGAAAAGTACGAAGACTGAAGAATTAAAAAAAAGTTCCAGTAATAGTTTCGGGAAGATATCGAAAGTGTGCATTATAAAGTTCATTGGCTTAAGCAACAAACTGCCAGTGGCAGCAATCCTAGAAATGATGGATATCAACAATATAAGGCATAAGTAACATGCTGGCTGTTTAAATGTTGACGTTAATTTTTTAGGTCTTGCCTGCACAGCGCTTGCACTGTGTTTGTGAAATCTATTGTGTTTTATATAAATCTTAAAAGTAGTGTACATCCCTTCCTTACTTTTTATTGGTTCACGTGCATGCTACTTACTTTTCCTCTGTATCTATTGTTTGTCGCAAACTGTTTCTTGTTGTTCTGCATGTGTGCTGCTCTCATCGGTTTCCCGAGGCCCAAGTACTCCTTTTCATCTGCAGAACTCTTTTGTGATGCTGCTCTCTTAGGTGAGCTTGTACAGTGTGTTGAGCTGACGCCAAGGCTCAAACACTGCTCCGAGGTAAACAGTTCTGACTTTTTAATGCCACATCTTCTGTCCTGCCCCTTCTCTTCTATTTTCGGTTCTCTGGTTTAGCAATCACTGTTGGGCCACTTTGCCACTCCTTCGCAAACCCCCATCAACACAGCCCCCCTCAGTCTACGGCTCATGTTCTGACTGCCCCCCTACATCCGCTGCTGTTGATACAGATAAACCCTATTGTATCTTTTGTTGCAGTCTAAAGCTCGCTATGCGTTAATTTCTGTTTGAGTGCCACACAAAAGTATTACATATACACATAAATAAATATTAAAGCTCATTGTGTCTCGTTCTCGGAGGAGTTACAGCCAGAAGCACTGCAGAAACCTCCCTCAGTGCGGCCCCCTTCCTTCTGCAATAGCGGATGTGCCACTTCACCGCTGCTCCGCGTAGACCCCCATCAGTGTGCGCCCCCTCTGTCTACGGCTGCTGGAGGTTTCTCGTTCTCCTTGGAGGAGGTACAGCCAGCCAGAGGAGCAGTACCCGGGAGCTGTGCTGTGGGGCACTGGTCATTCTAAGTGGTTCAACTTCGGTTTCATCACCATGAACAGTTGCTAAGGCTGCCCCCTTGACGACCCTGTTGCATGGTGCAGCAGGTGCAGTGGCACAGGGGCCAAAAGGTCCATGAATCCCACTGAATCCCACTGAACACTGATCATTGCTGTGTGTTGCTACTAAGCCAGCAGTCATAAGCGCAGTTATCTTTGCAGGTATCAGGGCCATGATTTTAAATCTGCAGCAGGTGCAGTGGCGCGGGGCTAAAAGCTTCAGCATGCCTGTGCACTGCATGTATTTTTTTCTTTGTCCTCCACCCTTTACCTAATCTCCCCGCATTCTATTACCACCAGTTACTGCACAATATTTTGTCTTTCTCGTTAAACAAGTCAACACTTTTATTGAGTTTCAGTAACTTATATTGCACAAGTGCTCACAAAGCTACAACTTACAACAAAAGCACCTTATTATTAATCATATAGGCGAAAATAATGCATTTACCAATGCTTGTTGTTATTCCAAGCGCTTAGATAGATAAATACTTAGCAGTTCCCTACATCTTTGGATAATAATATGAGAATCTATCGCTGTGTGTCTTCTATATACATATGGAGGTTGTGACAGCACTTTGATAATGATATGAAGTGTTGTTCTGGTGTGTATTGCTGGTTTTGTGGGCTATTGTTCTGAAGACCTGTTGCACTGTACATAAAGTTGGATTATGCTTGGTGAAAGAACTACGCAAAAGTTACTGCTTTTGATTTGTTGGCTTGCCGTTTTCATGGTTGTATACTCTTGTAGAAAGCCTTAATTTAATTAAAAATATGTAAACCTACTAAAGAGAAAAGATGGTTGAAAAGAACAGGCATTTAAATATGGCAGCGAAATGATAACCGTTCGCAGGCGTTGTCAGTCGTAAATGGTAAAGTTGATTGAAAAAGGAATTGCTAAAAGTTTATTATATACTCTCTTTTAAGGCTTTGAAAAAACGCGATGCAAAACCAGAAGAAATTGCAGAGTCCGCAAAATCGAAGCTTATCAAGTCAGAAACAGAGAAAAGCCTGGTACGAGAACATCTTTTTTTCAATTCGAATTTGTTATGATTTATTCTAGACGAACAAGAAGAATCCTCAATACCTGTAATTAGACTCCCATTTTTATCGTTTTTACTGATTTTTACAGATAAATACAGACAGAACACAATGTGTTTCCTGCCTGAATTTATTTGTAAAAATGGAAAAATACTGAACATTGTGTTTTTGTTGACTGACTCTTTTTCAAGAGACAAAGGTCCTAAGCCCATTGAGAAAATGTAAGCAAATGTAATATAGAACACAATGGTAACTATATAGTTCTCCTGTCCAGCCGGACCAGGGATTTATTTTGATAAAGGAATAAAGTTAAATACAAAAGCAACAATTACTGAAAGTAGGGGACACTCCTGTACCGTACTTGTGAGGAAAACAGAGTAGTAGAGAGAATTCAAAGGTTGAATTCAAAGGTTAGAGTTTACAGGCAAAGAAACAGAGCAACCTGGACACTTTTTAAATCAGTGTAGGAAGTGTTCTCCAGTGTAGACCATACACAATGATACATAATAGTTACATGTATGTCCACTTAAGTGGACATACATGTAAATATTATGTATCATTGTGTATGGACATACATGTAACTATTATGTATCGTGTATGGTCTACACTGGAGAACACTTCCTACACTGATTTAAAAAGTGTCCAGGTTGCTCTGTTTCTTTGCCTGTAAACTCTAACCTTTGAATTCAACCTTTGAATTCTCTCTACTACTCTGTTTTCCTCACAAGTATGGTACAGGAGTGTCCCCTACTTTCAGTAATTGTTACTTTTGTATTTAACTTTATTCCTTTATCAAAATAAATCCCAGGTCCGGCTGGACAGGAGAACTATATAGTTACCATTGTGTTCTATATTACATTTGCTTACATTTTCTCAATGTGCTTAGGACCTTTGTCTCTTGAAATGGCATACACCCTTGGTCCTTGGCTACCTATTGGGTACCCCTTGTTTTCTTATAAATCTGTTGACTGACTCGCCATGCTGTCTTTCGTGAATTCCAGGCCACCAGCTGAGCAGGCAGACAGCGTGGACAGTTAGTTAACAGAATGAGATTTGCTTCAATACAAACATATGTTAACCTATATATGAAGTATATTAATATTTACCTATGGGTGTAATGTTTTGTTGTATTTGTCAACTTAATTTGCTAAAATCTGACAGGCATCAAAGTAGGAGTGCATGTTCATCAGTTTCAAAAAAAAATTGGAAATGTACCACTTTACTACTCCATTTATCCTCAAAACACAAAATAAATATGGATAAATACCAATTAGTTGGCCCAAAAATAAATATAGATAAATACAAACTGAATTGTTATTAAAAAAAATTCCATAAAACAGGGAGCGCTACCTGTAATCCAGGGATGATGATGTTCTGCTTCATCGTTGCCCTGCTCCATATAACATCTTTACATTGTGCATGAAACCTTTTCCAACAGATGGAGTCAAAAACTATTTATGTGATGGTTAATGAGTACTAATTTATCATGCATGCTCTATTGTCGAATGTGTGGAGAACGATAAAGGTGTCTTTATTGGCGACAATGAATGATATGTTGTTGAGTGGAGGATTTGTAAGGAATTGGGTACTTCGTGGGTGGATGTGTGCGTGTGTGTGTGTGTGTGTGTACGTGTAAATTGCCTCTTTAGTTTAGCTTGCCTGCTGTACGCCAAACTATCAGTTTGCGAGCACCGGTAAACTTTTAGTGAGTACACTTACCGTAACTAGAGTGGTGGTCCGTACTTGAATAGGGTGCATACCTCTGCCAACTAGAGACCCCATTTCTGTCAGCAGTACTGAGGAAAATATGTAGAACTCTTTGATATTTAGGTGTATAGGCAGGCTGGGGCCCAAGAAAATCTGCATGACTGTGGTGTACCCAAACATTGGGTCAAAAGCTATGAGGCAATGTGTCTCTAGAGACCAGATTGAAAACAGCATTCCAAAATACAGTGAATAAAAGGACTGACTCAAACAGACAATTCTAGATTATAAATTAGAAAACCATGAAGATTGATTCCAAGGTTTAGAAGTACAATAAAGAAATAATAAAATACAGATGCAGCAGCAAACTCATTGAATTACGTATAAGATATTTGCCATAAAGGCTATCACATACAGAATAATACAAAAATGGTCAAAAAAGTATAGAAATGGTAAGTCTCGAGTGTGTAAGAAATCGGGCAGCATCTTTAGGAGAGGTCAAAAGAATCTATCTCGCCCCCAATATCAAGAGTTTATATATAGTTTTGTTGCATAGAATATTAGGGGAATTGCAAGGTCAGCATGGTATCATCAGTGCAACAACAAATCACATTTTATAACGTCAGAGAATGCTTTCATTTTAGCACTAATCCACTGCAAAAGATTCACCGCTTCTGACCTGATATCGTCTGGAGGTATTAAAACAAACTAGTTACACAATTAACAGATAACCATTGTGAAAGAATGTAATACAGTGTGTAAGCTGAAGGAATCTTGAAGAATGTAGCAAAGATTTCCTCTAGCACGATCTTCGCGAACAGTGTCATACAGAAATAAACAATCCACTTCTTGCTGAAAAACATAAACATAGAATGGCCATCATGAGAGGGCATTCATTTTGAACAAGATGACATTGAGGCCACCAAGTTAGCCTAAGCAGCCAGAAAAGCAAACTTTGAACAATTTGTTATAATTTACTTTCAGCGCATTATCTCTCTGCCAGTATACATGTGGGAATAAGGGGCTGAGCAACTGATATTAATGCACCTTTCATTTCAAACGCACATCAGCTCTCTGTGGGAGTATAAGTTGATTTTAATTGTAAAGTTATCTGACTCTCTTGCATGCAGTCACCTTTCAGAGTGAATGTGTACTAATAAAATAAGAATGCTTGTAAAAAACAAAAAAATGCAAATTTAAGACGATATTGGGCCCGATGTAGGTGCCCTAATACCGGTCGGAAACGGCCGAATTCGGCCGTTTCCCACCGGTATTACGGTTTTCAGATGTAGGGCATGCATTTACAGAATCGGTATTTTACCGATTCTGTATTTACCGATTCGGTAAAATTACCGAATCGGTAAATACAGACTCTGTAAAATACCGATTCTGTAAATGCAGATGTAGCTGGCACATGTCAGAGTGCCACAGGGCTTTAAGAATCGGTATTTTACCACCCAATACAATTGGGTGGTAAAATACCGAATCCAGGTGTGCATGCACACCTGTGCAATGTGACACACAGACATGCCCTTGGGGCATGTCTGTGTGCCACATGGCACACAAGTCCGGAATTGGGGTGCAAGAGGGTGTTAAAGTGACACCCCCTGCACCCTTGCCAAAATCGGTATTTACAGAATCTGTAATGACCATTGATTCCTATGGGCTGCAATGCCCATAGGAATCAATGGGCTTTACCGATTCGGTATTTACAGATTCGGTAACGATTCGGCAAACACCGAATCCTAACGATTCGGCATTTACCGAATCTGAAATACCTACATTTCCCCCCTTCTAATTTACCATTTCTTAAATACCAAATCGGTATGATTCGGTATTTTAGAAGTGGTAAATTAGAATTACCTACATCGGGCCCAATGTCTTTATGCTATATTTCCCTGTTTGAATTTCCATCGCATTTCCTGCAGTGATATAAAGTGTTACTGTTGTCCGTTGTGATTTTCAATAGTTGGGTAGTGACCCCTGCCATTATTGTTTAACTTTGTGTTTCTTTTTGCATTTCCCACAATCCCTCTTCTTCACACATTGATACATGTAAACAGCTCGAGCAAGAACTGGACCGGTCCAGGCGAAGACTTGACCAGTCAGAAGGCAGTCGAGAGACTCTCTTGCTCCAGGTAAGCTCTTACCTTCAGCTTACCTTTGAAAGGCGACCAGCAATGTTCTCCCTTCTGGTTCTAGGATGTCTGTGTCTATTGGGGGGGGAGGGGGGAGGTGGGGGGATGACTGTCCCGTACAGAATTTTACTCCGTGAATGGCTTCTGATCAACGTGATTTCATGTTAGCGCTGCACTTCATGTGAACTGCTGTAACTTGTGTTTTATCGGTTCACTGTGCTTGCTGTGTACAATTCAATGTTCAAGTAGTAACCAGGCAATTTCCGAATTTTAATACTAGTCCTTCTGGTCATCAATTAATATCATATGCATTGTCACCTGCTTCTGTTGTCAATAGGTGTTCATGCAAAGGCATATGTGAACTTGCAGGTAAGGAAGCTTTGTATGTATGTTTATGGCCCTGCAATAGAAATCTATGTACAACCTGGCTTTAACACTTATTTCCTGGCAAGGCTAGCTCAGCCTTCATCCTTGCTTGATAATTTGTAACCCAGAGAGTTGGCAAGTAGTTGCATCTTTTATTTATTGCGCTGGTATACCACAGTAGAGTGGTAGCACAAGATTAAAGGTTCATAATATTTATTCTACGTTAAATTGATGTTTGGTGATTATATTCAGTGTTTGTCAGACAGATGCCTCTAACCTGCATATATCGAGATCGACGTGTCGCAGAACAGTTTGACATTTGTGTCTTTCCTGCTTAACTTGGGTTCTTAAAACCACATAACTGTTCCAATTGTGCATTCAAACTTTTCTGTAGTGTTTGACATACACTCACTTCTGGGGCTAATGCCTTACATCCTGTGGTTTCCGAGCCTCATAAGTCAAATTCATATCCTATGTTGTATTGAAATTGAAAAATTGGGGAAAAGTGCAAGGAAAATCAGTGTCTGTCTGATATCATTGCAAAATTGAAAATGTTTTATAGGGTGCTATGCACCATAGACTACCACAAAAGTCATACTTGTGCTGTGTTTCGTGGTGAATAGCACCCTGTACATTGAATACATTTTGGCTCTGATATGGAAACGCAAAAGTGTTGTCCAAGACATCGGAATAATTGTAAAACATGTTTTTTTTTATATCAAAGAGCAAATAAAATTTAAACCGATCATCTTTTTCCAGAATTTTCTTTCTAGATGTTAACTGCTGTTCATGCACCAGAAAGTGTACGCCCGAGATGGTGTTGTGTTTATGAGTAACATACCTGAATTTCGACTGCACTGTTATTTTATAGTAGTGTTCTAGAACAGGGGTTTTCAGTAATTTTTTTATTTCAACATCGGTGTTCTGTTTAGAACTGGGGAATGGAATTATTCAAAGGAAAGCACTTTCATACAAGAAAAATAATCCTCCAAGTCCTTCTTAATTGAAAGCCAGACAGGCTATGGGAATTGAGTTTTTAATCTCTTTATTTATTGTGTAAGTGTAGTGTAAAACTCTATCCCAACAAACATGCCAACTTTTGTTTGCAGAATTTGAAGCCAACTTAAAGGGGCCCACTGTACCCACCAGCATGTTGCAAAATCATTTAAACATGCTTTTTGTAATATCGGTTTGACATAGTTGACCTGCAACACCGAATCTTGACTACATACATATATAATAATCACGTGGTAACAATTACTAATATTTTCTTTGCACTATGTATTCCTAATTCCTGTCTGCCTCAATGTTTTGATACATAGTATACCATCTTTGTAAATTGCTTTGGCACCCCACCTGAGGGTCATAAAAAAAAATGAATGTCAACTCCCAACACCATAGAACAAATAATTTTTTTAGTGGCATTATAGGAAGTGACCGCCTTTTTCGTGATGTCTCCCACCCAGATTTTGTCTGGTTTTTGCCCTACTAACGAGTAGTAAAATGCCTGTGCTCTTCCCCCCTTTATCATGGGCAAATTGGCAAGTCACTAAAATGTGGTACAATATGTACCCATGGCCTGGAAGTTAAATGCCACCATATGTACTGCAGCACCTATTGTGCCATTCACTATAGTAGCAGTGTAAACGTGGCTTCAGGTCTACCATTGTAACCTGCTTGTAATGGTGCAAAACCCTTTTGGCAAGTAAAACCCTTACTTTAAATATTAATAAGTCACATCTCTGTAGGTCTTGTAGGCCAGAAGGCAGGGCACATGGTATTTATAAGCAGCGGCGTAGCAAGGGTCCATGTTTTGAGGTTGCAAACGCAGGGAACCCCCCGCTCTCACCTGCGGCCTTCGCTACGCTTTCTTGCTTCGCCACTGTTTATAAGTAGGGCATGCAAACATTTAATGGTAGCATGTACTTTCACTGTGGCAGATCAAAAAATCTAATTACTGGTGTGTAGAGGAGCGGCAAAATAACCCTCTGCAGGACCAGTTGACGCTGCAGAGGGTTATTAGATTTTTTGATGTATAAGGAGAACTTTGATTGGGCCAGATGGTACATGAAAAGACATTTATAGCCCTGATGATGTCCCTTGGAGGACGAAACGCGTAGGCTGTTTTTGTTTATTCATCTATAAGAAAATGATTGATTTCGGGAGTGTAACATCCCCAGATTGGATCATTGACATTGGACTGAATTACTTTTTTTGTTGGAAAATGAACTTTGTGTTTATTCTACTGAAAAATAAAAAAGAATAAGGACTACAACATGGACTGTTGACCTTTTACTTTGTGAATTTGGTGCTCCTTTCATTAATATTTACATTTGTGGATCTGTTTGGTCTGAACGGTGGACCGGAAGAAGAGGAGCTTCCGGACCACTAAGGACAATCAAGGAAAATAAATATTTTGGTTAACAATCTCCCAAGTGAATACCTAGGGGTACCCTCACCGTTGTTTTTTGACTGAGGCATATGACATATGACCTCACCCTTTCTTGGACTGCAGTTACTTCTCTTTCCTCAGACTGGAGGATAACCGTCACCTACTCAAACCACCACGGATGTCCGTTTCCTGGTTTATCGGTACTCTGGTCTCATTATTATTACACCATCCTCTGATTGACTTCCAAGGAACTTCATGGACTGCAGCAAAAACTCAGCCACATGTCCCTTTTTTAAATTTGTGTGTATTGCTGCCCTAAAGCCAGATCAGAGAGACTAAGTCGGTCTACAGCAACCTGTAACTATCATTGACGCTTTTTGTTTTTTGTCACCATTCCTACTTAAAAGTTTAAAAATTCATATCCATGGTTCTTCCTATTGGATTTTTTCGTTTTGGTGTCATTTTGTTTAATGAATTTGACTCTGTTTTTCTAATGTGTTTTTGGATTTCGGTTTTGCATTTGGACTTTATTTCTGTTTTGATACTGCATAAATGATCTAATCAATGCCCTAGGTTAAGCTGGTTTGCTCTGATCCCTGCCCAGCAGGGTGTTGAACACAAGTTCAGTTAGTTTAATTTAGTTTAGTATTTATTTTATAAAGCGTTTTATTACCAACAAGGTGTCCTGGCACTGACAATAGAAAACACAGCGGGAAAACCAAAGGGTGGATACGAACTAAGATTGAGAAAGATGACAAGTATTGTGATTATTCCTTGAGGCAAGTAGTCACCCACCCCAAATAATAATGCAATTTCTTACAGGTATAATGTGTTTGGACAATATGGTCGCGCTGTTTAGTAATTTGATAACCTGATTCTCCAGTATTGAACCTTTCATAGATTCACATGCTTGTATCTTCCCCGTCGTCATGTTGGGAGTCTCACGGTAACAGAATGACCAAAGCAGTACCATAGAGATGAAAAAACTGCATAGAAAACCTCATAGGGAATTAAATATTTGGTAACCAGACCTCCTTATTGTTTGGTCCAAAACTCAGCCAATCAGCAGCATGCCCTGACATCACACTCCCCAGCATAACTCTCCTACCTCAGATTTCCAACCGCCTTCGTGTGAGAAAGGAGTCTCCCTGAGCTCTGCTCAGTTTGTTCCTGTGTGAACTTTTGACCTTTCCAACTGCTGAATTCTCTTCTGGATTAAAGTGGTGATCCATCTTATACCTTATAATGGCTGAAAGCTCTAAAAAGAGGCTATTCAGGCCTTGCAGGACTGCTTATACTGCTGTCACCCCAAACATGTAGCAAAGGACTGCAAACACTGCAGAACTTTTTCTGCAAACACATTAAGGGATTGTGAGGCACGTCTTCTGTTGTGGCTTCAGAAGAAGAAGGCCACCTCAGATTCTGATTCAGAGGAGGAATCCACTAGCCAGACTACCAAAAAGAGGACATCTTCCACTTCAGAAGAATCTGTGGATCCTAAAAAGCTGAAAACCAAGGGAAAAGAGGCTTCTTCTCTTCCCCAAACTCCTCTGAAGAAATCTGCCGGCCATAGGGGAGTGTCTTCTGCCCTATCATCCAGCGCTGTGATGACTCCATCTGTGGCTTCTGTCAAAACGTCGACGACGACCGTCTCGATGACGACGGCAGCGTCAACAGGTACCAAGTCCTTATCGTCAACGACGACTACTCCGTCGACAGGAAAGGCTACATCTCCGTCGGCAAGACAAACGACGACGTAGACCTAGTCGACGGCGACACCGTCGACGATCATTCACATCCCGACGACGAGAGCCTCGCCGACGGAAGCTCCGTCGACGAAGGCTTTTAAATCTCCGAAGCCAAGGACCTTGATCTCTATCAGATCTTTTCACTCGTCGATGGGCCCATCGGCGATAAGGATATCTTCTGAGTTAACATCATGGACGAAGATAATTCAGCTACCTCCATCAAACTTACTGGAAATGCAGGAATCGAACGAAGAAGAATCTTCAGGAGTAGCGTATAGTCCCTCCCAGCTGCAAATCAAGAGTCCGGACACGGATGAAGAGGAAGTATATTCCTTTAAAGATACTACTCAGACCAAGTCTATGAGGTATGAATCATTTCAGGAACCTTGTGACTACGAGGAAGAAGAAGAAGAAGAACAACAAATTGAAGGAAGAGAAGAATCGATATCAATGCCTGCATCCCTAGTAACGGACTTGCGTCTTATGAATAATGATTACTACATTTGCTTCCCTGAGGCTAATGCCCCTAATCTAACGGCTCCAGTGATTCAGCCTCAAGCACCAGTAAAACAGTCTTTATCTGCAGTGCAAATAGTGCGTTCTCCGCCGATAGTCACAATAAGGGATAACTTGGCTGAGAGCGATGGAGATGATCAACCGGAGGAAGGTGAACTTCTTCAAGACGCTCCGGCTGGAGTAGAATGGGATGAGTACGTTTTATCAACAACCCCTTCTCCATCTTCTTCACCAGCGAATTCGCCTCCAAGACATTGGAGGATTTTTTTATGATATTATCGAAAAGGCTGCTAAAAGATTCGAACTACAAATGCCGGTTCAAGAAACAGAATGTTTCTTATATGACTTTAAGGAGGACTCAAGAAGGTCAATCAGATCGATCCCAATCATACAGCACATATGGGATGAGGGTCTTAAAATTCTGAAGACACCAGCTTCAGTGGCAGCGTCGGTCCCAAGGATTGAGAAAAAATATCGAGCGCCAGAAACTTCTCCTGCGTGTTTAATAGGACACCCTCGACCGGAATCGGTAGAGATGCAGGCAGCGCGGAGAAACTCTAAAGATCCTGTCTCCACATCTATGGCTCCGCCGGATAAGGAAGGAAGAAGAATGGACGGAGCGGGAAAGAGGTTTGCAGTAATGGCAGCCTCTACCATCAAGGCGGAAAATGCTGTGGCTCTTCTCAGCCGTTACAACAGGCAGATGTGGTGAGATATAGCGCCACTATTGGCTCATCTACCAGATGATAAAAAAGAAGAAGCAGCGGCTATTCTACAAGATGGAGCAAAAGCGGCCTCGGAATCCATCGATACCGCCATGGATATATATTCGATGGCTTTTCGCCAGATGGCTGGAGCAGTGGCGCTTAGATGGCAAGGTTGGCTGAAAGCTACCTCTTTTAGGCCCGAAGTTCAGGCCAAGATAGTTGACATGCCCTTTGATGGGGAAAATCTTTTCGGGAAACACATAGACGACGCACTCCAAGGCATTAAGGCAGACACGGACATGTCGCGGGCGCTGGAGTCTCTTCAGCAGGGAAAATTTGAATCCTTTCGGAGATGAGGAGCTAGAGAGCAATTTGGTCAAAGATCATCGTATCAGTCGAACAGATACCAGCCTTACAACTAGCAAAATTACCGGCAATATCCGTCTAATCAACAATATCGATCCTCGAATACCTCTTTTCAACAGCAGTCTAGAGGTAAAACTACGGCTAGAGGCAAGGCACAGCAATCTAATAGGCGACAATGACTTAACCAGGGCGCCCTCCAACTGGTTTATACCCGACAACGGCCATTTTCTGTCTCTTTTCTCGAAGCATTGAATGTCAATACCATCAGACAAATGGGTATTGGATGTAATACACAAGGGCCATACCCTAGAGTTCGTTCAGATACCACCAAATCACCCCCAGTTTTCAAACAACAACACCTCTCAGCACTAAGAGCGGAAGTTCTGTCACTTATACAGAAGGGGGCTATAGAGGAAGTTTCTTTTCAGCAGAGAGGAAAAGGATTTTACTCACATTTCTTTCTGATAAAGAAAAAACAGACTTCAAAATGGAGACAGGTATTGGACCTAAGGGATCTGAACCAGTACATCAAGAACATCCCCTTCCGTATGCTGTCACTGCAGGAGATCCTCTTGCTCCTACGACAAAAAGATTACATGGCATAACTGGATCTTATGGATGCCTATTTCCATATTCCAATTCATCTGAAACACAGAGAGTATCTGCGTTTTGTAGTGGAGAGACGCCACTTTCAGTTCAAGGTGTTGCCCTTCGGCCTAAAATCGGCACTAAATGTATCCATATACGAGTGCCACATATGTTCCCACACCGTTCAACAGAAATGGCAGGAAGGGTGGCTCCACTTATTGGACCTCCATGTCAGAAGACCCATCCAGTGATTCTGATTCCTCCAACCAGGGGTCCTCGGTGAATTACAACAGAGGGAGGGGGAACCGTAGACAAAGGAGAGGATATAACCAAAACCAAGGACAATACAACCCTTGGTGGACTCCTAATCCTTGGCTTCCAGGCCAGTTTCATTTTCCTCAGCAGATGGGACCATATGGCCCACCTCCGTTCCAACCAGGCCAAAATATGCCTCAATGTCAATGACAATGTCGATGGTTTACTTTGATTGAATAAGGTATAAAGGAGCATTACTTGATGATAATGCGAAAATGATTCAAACCAATGATATAATGGATTGTGGTAACATGATGATATGGTAAAGAAGGGTCAATCTGTAAGAACTACTAATGGAAGATCCATATACCCACACAACTGTGTATAATTTGGAGTGCTTTCCTGTGTGGCTCTCTCGAGGTTATGTATATATGACTATGTGGAGTGGTGTGGCTCACTGGTTAGAGGCGGCAGACCCGGAAGCAGAGGTCGGCCCGGGACCAGGGTTCGATTCCCGACGCGGCAGGGTCTTGGGCCATGGTCAGCGGACTCGATAATTCTCGCCTCGGTGCCTACTCCAACCATGGGTCCCACTCAGCAACTCTGGGCAATAGCTTGCTTAATCTCTACTAACGGCCCCATCAGTACCGGGGATGCTTGTCTTCACCTTGGAGATGCCCAGGAGGGACCATCTCACAGGGAAAGCCAGGATGGGTTCCCCAGCGGTATACAGCGCCGGGACTCCCCTTTGCTGGGGCAGCTGTGCGCTTTACAAGTATACGACATTTAACATGTATACCTATCTTTTCTACATTTTTAGAGCGGTGCACTATCTTCCAGGTGAGGAGAAGCAGGTTCCTCTTGAACCTTAGGTGAGCTAGAGGACATGGTACATGGATAAATTGATTCCATACTATGAGCCATTAATTTAAATGTAGCTCATGATAATAGATGACTTATACTAATTATAGAACTGTTATTCTATCTTTGTTTGTGTCTGTTTTTTGTCTATGATGTCTAATGAGTTACGTACCTGGACATCCCCCGTACATATAGGAGGACAACCAGAAAGTGAACAGGTGATACCTGTATCAACTTCATTGTATTTTCTTTCTAAGCAGTAGCAAAATGTATAGGTCCTGATGAAACGGTAGATACCTTGTGGATCTATAAACATCCGCAGAAACATGTCGACCAATACATCTGGTCAGTAGCTATCTGCTAAACGTACTGACTTTTTTGCACTGATCTGTTTTTAACATTGGAAGTGGACGGCACCAGAATAAAGTTGTTTGCGTTCACTCTCCAATTTTTATAGAGCACTTATTCTTTTTTCACATTTTTCCTTGCACTGCTTTCAGTTACTAACATCATTCCTTTTTGCCCCACAATTTAAAGCAGCAGCCACTCCCATTTACAACACCTGAGGGGGCAACAACAAAGATTCTCCACTTTGGGAAGTGGTTCAAATGATGAATAGGGCGGCAAAGGAAGAGTAACTGATGGATATCTTCCCAAACAGTGCGATATCCTGTTGTATGCTCTACTAACCCGTCTCAAGTAGACATCCAGTCATCTTTGACACATAGACTCATTGTAGACCCACAGTTACTCTTTTTGTATTTTGTATCATGTATAGGGGATAGTAACTGTGTGGTCGCTAAATATTCCCTAGGATCCTCCACCCATTTGTTTGTTATTATTGTCAAATGGTTATGACCTCACAGTGTTTAGGAGCGGAACCAGAATACTAAGGTTCTATCCTGGAAACGCTATGATTTTTTGGTACTACTTGCTACTCTGATACAAGCATGTGAATCTATGAAAGATTCAATACTGGAGAAGAAACTAGTTACTCACCTGTACACTATAGTTCTCCGGTATTATCTTTCATAGATTCACATGCCCCTGCCCACCTCCCCGTTTCTCAGGTAGAACCTTTTACCTCTGGGTATATCCATGTCTCTCACTTAGGGCTAGAAATCTGAGGTAGGAGAGTTATGCTGGGAAGTGTGATGTCGGGGCTTGCTGCTGATTGGCTGAGTTTTGGACCAAACAATAAGGAGGTCTGGTTACCAAATATTTCATTCCCTATGAGGTTTTCTATGCAGTTTTTTCATCTCTATGGTACTGCTTGGTCATTCTTTTACCGTGGGACTCCCACCATGACGACGGGGAAGATACAAGCATGTGAATCTATGAAAGATAATACTGGAGAACTATAGTGTACAGGTAAGTAACTAGTTTCTTCTATTGCTGGTGTGAAAGGGCCAGTCAATAGAACAGAACTTTACAAGGCTACATTTTAATTTATAAGGCTAAATATAAACTGCAGATCTCAATGACTTATGCATTAAAATGTATGAAAGTTTCCCCAGTTAGACTCTAGATGAGCCATGCTCAGGGGAAAGTAATTAGTAATAACAATTACTAAGAAGTAGCACTGGCTAAAGGGCATTATTGGGGTGAGCCCTGGTTGTATAATTTGGAAGAGACCTTAACACTGCCAATCAAAATTAACTTTCTTTCTTGTTTCAAATTTCTATATTCTTTCTGCCCAATCCTCTATCGTAGACTGCACTTATGGACAAGCGGTTTGCATTTTGAGAGATTCCAAGTCGCGAGGTGCAACTCTATCCTTCAGGAAGTAATTTCTTTCCAGGATGAATGTAAACACCCCGTTCACAGTGACTGTTGTGCTGAAGTGTAGTATAATAGTAAGGGAAGACTTGGGTTGGTGGCAAATACTACCCACAGAGCAACCAACCACATTCGTGATTCAAATTCAGTTTTCTAAAACAACACCCAGAGAATTCACCCAAATGGTGGAGTGTATACAGCCTTCATCGAAAGAGCTTGGGCGCTGCTGTGAATGCAGAACCATGGCCTCCATTAACACCGAACCATGAATTCTCGAGTTACATTCCCAAGTTTAATTTGTCAACTGTTTTCAATGTTGTCAATTGTTTCTTCATATCTAGCCTTGTTGATTTCAGGATGTATAGTGCAGCACCACTGGCTATGTCTGGGGCACCCATAGCTTTGTCCATGTAGCCGTTGTATTCCAATTCAGTTTACTTTCCTTGAGCCCTTAACCGTAAAACTTGCCACAATACAAATCCCAGCCGTTATGCTTTAGTAATTGCCCACTCACCCTGATGCCCATCTGTCACGGAATATGACGCTACTGGATATCCTTCACAGACTTAGAAAGGACCAAAAACTGAACCTTCTGTTATAGTTCTCCCAGTCCTAGGAACAGCTACCCACCAGTAATGCTGTGCACAAACTAAAGAACCACACAAACACAAATTCTACAGCATGAATACTGGGGAACAGCTAGCTGACTATGCAAAGACATAGGAACCATCCATCGGGCGAAATTGCAGCATCCAGACTTAGGAACTGCCTACTGAAATGCCCAGTACTGCACATGGCAAGCTGTTCAAAAGTTCAACACACAGACTGCACAAAAGCCCTTCACTCAAAACTCCAGTACTAGACTGTGAAAAAGCGATCTGCATAACAGCTGCTCAGTGAAGCTGCCCAACCAGGCAGACCTCTGTCCAAAACTAGGTGTTGGAAAGGCTCTTTTTAGGGTGCTTTCTCTTAACTTTTTTGCTTTTCTTCTCCCGAGTTTTCCTATGTTCTGAATGCTAACCTTAGGACTTTGAGCGCGCTTGACACTGTCATTCAGTGCCAAAGTGCTGTTCTAATCGTATACATGATTGGCTTATTCGAGTTGGCTGTAAGTCCCTTGTCAAGGGGTAAGGTATGTACCAAGGGCATGCACCTCGAAAGCTCCTCGGTGGGCCTGCAGCACTGGTCGTGCATCCACGGAGGTAGTGCATCAATTGTGCCACTGGTTTACCCTAGTGGGGCCTAAGTGCACGGGTTACTGTTACTCGACTTGGCATTTAACAAGCTGTGTGCCAAGCTTATGCATGTCTCTTGCTATATCGGAGGTCTCCCTAGTGACAGGGTCGGTGTTTGGAAGAGGTTGGGCCTGTGCCTGTATGCGTTACCTGCAAGGGTCGTTAAAGGCACTGGGTGGTGTGTTTGGTACGATGGGCCTGCTTGAATTTAATTAGTATGGGAGGGTACATGGAAAGGCTATTGAGCAGTATTCCTATGGACAGAACAGTAACAGTACAGTGTTTGGTATCGATGAGCTAGTAATGGTGAATCCCCTCCAGTAGTGCCACAGGGTTCGACATTACGGTGATGGAAATGTCACTTTTGGAAAGCGGCAATTGGATGTTTGAGGCTCTGTGTGCCTGTCGGCCGGTCTACAAATTCACACCTGGGTGCTAAGGGGACAGCCAGATCTGTGCATTCCAGAAAGAAGGCCATAATCTAAGGGCTAAAGAGAAACTGCAGACCTTTGACTCCGAGGGGCCTTTGTAGGGCGGTTACGTGGAAATGGAATTGGCACCTGCATTCCAAGGGGCAGGGTCTTGGCCGCACTAAAGATTACAGTCAATCCTCTCGGAGTAGGATGGCAGACAGGCAAAATTTTGAGAGTACCTGTGCATTTAAAAGGTGACCTTTTGAACAGATCGTATCTTCAAAGGTCATTGTGAGTATAACTACTTGGGCTCTGGCCTTCAAAAGTAGAGGCGCTTTTGGATTTGGAACCATACTACTCTGGTTCAATGCTAGGAGATCAACACTAGAAATCATTAGGACAGGAGGCGATGCAACTGGACTATCTGTAGACTTGTGGTGGCCTGGAGCTTGTTGCACTCCAGGAAGAGGACTATCACTTGGTGGATTTTGCCTGGACTTTGCTGGCCTGCAGCTAAGTGCCAAGTGTTGTGGCCGGGGTCCCAAAGTACTCTCCAAGGGCCGGTGAGCTAGTCTCCTGTCCACGACATCCCAGGGACACGAAGGACCTCACTGTCTCCACAAGATCGTTAGGACCGTACAAGGTGCAGCGGAGCCAGGTGGAAGTGATTGTGGTTGGAACAAGGACTGTTATGATATACACTATTCTCAAGCTTTGCAGAGGAGCGTGCACGTAAAGATCATCAGCCATCTGAGGAGCTGGGACTTGAGGAGTGCAGGGGAAGCTTTCAGAGTCCGTGGGACCTGTGCTTGCAACCAGGTGACCTGTGCTAGTTTGTGCACCAGAACATGTGTTGTCTAAGGGGTGTTGGGGGAACCTGAGCTGGGAGCCAAGACTGTCTTCTTCCTCCAGCTCGGGATTACAACAGTGCCTGACATCGCGGCCTCTGTCTGAGGTTGTTGGCTCCTTTTCCCTAGACCCACGCCACAAGGTGCTTTGTTGTGGAGAATACCGTGAGGAGGCCCGAGGGGTTTCGTATGCCTTGTGGGCACCTACAGCTGACTGTCGGGGGCTACGGCAGGTCACACCTCCCCTTGAGGAGAAAATATTTCTCCAGATTTGGAGGCGTGCCAGCTTCCTTGGTCACAACCTCTTGTCTACAGAAATGGGGGATAGCAATCCCACGGGTGCTGCTGGGCGCCTGGAGGTCTAATTTGGATTGACAAAACTAAGTAACTGTTTCTTTGTGTGTTTGGTGGTTCTGACTGTCTAGTCAATGGGGTGTCAGCTGGGGCAACCTGCATGGTTGACTAGTGGAGTTGAGGACTAAGGTACTGTGGCATGAGGCGTAGTCAAAGACCTGTGACTGTTTGACCTTTCTGCTGATGAGAAGGTCCAACAATTGTATACAGCTGTAAAGTATATATACAATATGTATCTCAATTTGATTTCAGTGCCTGTGTAATAAGACAAATGATTTATACATATGATGTGTAGTCTTTTTGTGGCATACACAGTGTGTTGCCAAGGTGGTGTTGTGCTGATGCTTTACACTCGAGCCTTGAGGATAAGCCTGACTACTTGATGACAAGCTACCAGAGAGTGAGCACAGGTTATCTGGCAAGTGCATCGTACTCCTCTTATTTGGAACAGTGGATTCTGACTGGTTTCAATGTGTTCCAAAACTGCTAGATCTAACACATGTGTACACAGATTATAAAGCTGTTCAATGCTGTATCATGCTATGGAACAGCTCACTGACCATCACATTGGTATACTGACTGTGTAAGAACCCACTGCCCCGTCCATTGTATGCAGATCATGGTACAGTCCACTGTCCAACACCCAAATTGTGAAGCATTACACAGCACACAAGCATACTGTGGCAAATATGCATGCCCCTTTGCCCAGGCTGCAGACCAGCTGATTACACAGGCTGTGGAACAGCCAAGCAACAATAAGTGCAGTACTCTTCATGCAATAACACTTTCTACTTTATTTCACAAAGCTCCTAAAAGTGTCACTTACCATTGCACCTTATATCTAAATAGCATTAATAAATTGCCTTATACCACGTACTTGTAGTTCTTAAATCAGTGATGCTGTTTGTACGTCTTATATTAACCTGAACCTGTAAGTAAGATGCACAGATATCTATAAACTCTACTGATGTATTGCATCAGTTTGACTTTACAATGCCTTTGATCTCTGTTCCTGTGTGTTGGCTTAGGTTGAGGACCTGCGGTCCCAACTCCTGCGAGCTGAGGATGATCGGCTTCATCTCCAACACCAAGTTTCCCAAACCTCTCAGCTCAATAAGAGCCGCCATGAGAGTCATGAGGAGGAGAGGCGACTTGATGCAGGTGAGAACATTGTCTGGACTCTGTATGTGACTCCCCATTCTTCATTTCCATGGCAAAAGTATGACTTTGGTAGAAAAGTTTATTTCATTTCCTCTTGTCTGGGGTCTCCCGACAAAAGGCTATCAACAATTGCTATTTTTAGTTAGGCAGTTCCTTCCCTTTAGAACTTTGGGTGGAAGTTTTGACTTTTCTAGGTGTAGTTTTCTCATGTTGTCCAAAATTAGTGCTGGATGGATTTTTAAGAAAGAACGGTGCTCTAGACCTATCTGAAGTTGCTTTTCTTTGCAAAGTATTGTGGTGAATTGCCCTGTGCAGGTGTTGGTCAACCTCTCCACCATAGTTTCAAAGCCCCAGCTTTGCAAAATCTCAATGTATTAGCTTCAGTTCTGTGTTAAAAGCCTTTAAAGCATTTATCAAACACCAATTTGAGAGTGGTTATCTGTAAATCTGATTGCTCCAATACCTTATATCTCTGGGGCACTGAAGGTGTCCTCTTGTAATTCGAAGTCTTCTCTGAGGTGACCGCTCTCTATTTAGTTACTTCCGAGTATTTGAAATACGTCGTTCTAAGAGGGCATGACAAAGTGGCCAAGTGTAGGTTGAGCAGAAGTGGTGAGAGTTCTGCGTTTTCTTGAAATATATGCTAGTTAACACCTTGGTAAGACATTTCTGATACTAGTTGTTACTTTGCAGCCCAGTGAGAAGTGCTACACTGAAGGCTATTTAATGTAATTAAACTGCTTGTTCCGCCTCAGGAATTAAACTAGTCTGTGGTGCCTGTCTGTTCTAGTTGTGTCACTAAATCTAAATGTTTGCTTGCGCACAACCTAGTAAGTTAAATCAGTTGGTAATTAAATGTTGTTGTTTTTGGGGTGCTCCTGGGGCAAGGTGTCCACCCTTCTGTGACGTCCTATTCTATATACAAACGTGCTTTCAATATGTTTGTATCCCCTTGCTTGCACACTCCTTTTTGTCTCTCTGTCAGAGAGATTCAATAAAGTTAAAAAAAGTTCAATTTTAGTTTCAATCTTTTTTTTATTATTTTTGCAATTGTTTCTTCAGTTTCAAATTATTTATTTCATAATTCTCTTCATTTTAGATCAACATTTCATGCATTATTATTGTTCATAATGCTCCAATGCATTTCGAGCCGTAGAGCTCTTCATCAGGGAGCCACTCTAATTAGAACAGAATAAATGCACACATGTAAACACTTCTGTGTTGATACAGTAGAATACAATTTATAACAGTGACTGGTTTCCCCAAGTGCTTTATATGAGATCTCCTGGTGTATTACTGTATATCCGTTAAGTGACTCAGTTCCTACCCCACGGCGTGCAGCGAAGTGAATGTGAATGAGAAATACACGAATGTGAATAACCCGCACTCAGTGACCCCTCTGTTCTACCACAACTAATGTTTCTGGGTTACTTGTGAGGTCTTAGTCTGTGTTGAGAGAGTTCGGGCTGATAGCTATGAATGAGAATAATAGAACCGATCGGATATACAATTATACACGAGGAGATCTCATATAAAGCACTTGGGGAAACCAGTCACTGTTATTAATTGTATTCTACTGTATCAACACAGAAGTGTTTACATGTGTGCATTTATTCCGTTCTATTTAGAGTGGCTCCCTGATGAAGAGCTCTACGGCTCGAAATGCATTGGAGCAATATGAACAATAATAATGCGTGAAATGTTGATCTAAAATGAAGAGAATTATGAAATAAATAATTTGAAACTGAAGAAACAGTTGCAAAAATAATAAAAAAAGATTGAAACCAAAATTGAACTTTTTTTGAACTTTATTGAATCTCTCTGACAGAGAGACAAAAAGGAGTGTGCAAGCAGGGGGATGCAACCAAACATATTGGAAGCACGTTTGTATATCGACTAGTTGTGTCACTACCATAGAGACTGGGATAAATTTGATATTGTTGGTTAAAGTGGTCGATCTGCCTTTGGCACAAAAGTCCTGTCTCTTTCCTAGTGCTGGAGAGATCTGAACGTGAGAAGCGGGATCTAGAGAAGCAAATCTTAGAGTTGCGTGCCCAGCTGAATCACAGTGCAGTCATGTCTGAGGTGGAGGAGCTGAAGAGAAGCATGGATCGCAAGGACCGGGAGAGAGTACAATTGACGGCCCACGTTGAGGTAACCCATAGCCACCAGTAGAGCTCCCTAAGCCCCAGCTGTATTGTTGGAATATCCTATTACTTTCAGTTATTCACAGCCCAATGTGTATCTGTTCAGTGGCATTGAAGGGGAACTCTAGATCTGTATCAACATTTTTCTTTTTTTCTTTTTTTTTTTAGAAAAGTTCAAACCCCATTATTTTCTTGACCAAGGTTTTATACGTTTTTATTTATAGACGATTGTTAGTAAGTACTCTCTCCTCACTATTGGCACATTAACTAGCTAACATTGTTTTGACAACGTTTGCTAAAACTAATCAAATGGGTCTGAATAGTACTTTTCGTATTTTTTCTTGTACAGTTGTGTTTCTCAGTCTGTTCACCATTTATCTCCGCTGTACCACAGAATTTTGTTCAATGCACTAGTTTCTGAAAATGTGATTTTTACAACTCGCCCCTGAATTGTATGCAATTTAACTTTATCTTTGGGTGTTCATTTTCTGCCCTGTTAATCTTGCTACTTAGTATTTTGAAGCCCCCCATGGATCCTTACATAAAATCATATCTTTATTGCAGATAAGAACCAGTGCATAATTCCTTCTTTATACATAAATACCACATAGTCTCAATATCGCATAATCCTAGATTGTTAGTTTACGCTACTTACTAAAATGGAAGTTTAGATGCTACATGTGATATTTTAATACTTTTTTAAGGATAGTTGTCACAGACCTAGATGTTGGCACGCATTCAAGATTTAAAAGTGTTGCTGTACATATTTGTAAATATTTTGTGGGTGGGCAGGCAGCCGTAATCCTGTCACTCATTTACTAGTTCTGAGGCCTGCCGAAATCATAACCTTGTTTATTTCTGATTTACACTGTGCTTGTTTGAAACCGTTGGGAGTGTAAAATGCTGGGTCAATCAGTAGCAATGGTTTTGGACTCCGAAGGACTGAATAAATTTAGCACTATTTTAAAGTGACAGCTAATTTGTTAAAAAGCAGTCTTCAGTTGTTCATTTTAGCCTTTGAGTCTTCCTTTGAAAACCTGAGATCTCAAAATGCATCGACATGATGCCTAATTTAAGATATTGTTGTTCTGTTGTCAGTCTTTCATGTTCCCAGCCCTTGAGAACTTTGATTCGGCATTCTTTAGGTCAAGTCTAGGCAAAGCCTTCTCTGCGAGGCATGTTGTAGCCAGATTATGTGCTTAAAGCACCTCCCACCTTTTCTGTTGGCTCCTGTTAGTGCCCTTCCTAAATGGCTGCATTTTTTGGTGGATATGCTTAATTTAGTACTGCCTTTTGGTTTTTCGGACTCTCCCAGCCAACTGCCCCCTTTTTTTTATGTATGTTCTTTCCTGCGCACTTTTTTTTTTGCATTCCCTTGGCTTGTGTATCATCACAGCGTTTGCTTCACAGATGCTGCACTTAATTTTTTGGACGGTACCGCGATTCCGTGCTTAGCTGACAGCATTGGGTGTGTGCCTCGGCTCGTCTTGGGTCCGCTCGCAATAAATCCAATCGATTGTTTGTATTTATCCTCCTCACCACGGTGTAGGGGCCCTTTTCTGAATATGATGAACCCCTCACCACACTTATCTCACACCGCCCACCTCCCTACAGTGTTCACTTCTGCTGCTCTGATGCTAGCAGCTGCCCCCCTCCTTTCTTTCTTCCTCTTCTTCTCGCTCCTCCTCAGTTGCTGAAAACCATGACTTTAACAAATGGCTCTTACCCTCTCTTTCCTCTCCCTTCCTTTATTTGTTCCCTTGTGAAATGGATCCAAAAAAGAAAGTATCACTTTGGCTGCAAATGTCCTCTTTTTCCGCCATTTTTCTATTCCAACATGCAGCCTCGGGACAGAGAGAAAAACAAGGTTAAATAAAGTAAGACTGAGTAGTTTCAAAGTGGCCAGATTGTTTTTATTCACCACCACAAACATTAGCTCTACTTTCGTTTTCTCGCCTTTCTCTAAATATTGTTTTCCCCAGGTGAGGAAGTGCACCATTCCTGGATGTACTGCAATACCTGGTAGATGCGTAGAGTGGAAAATGTTTCATGTGACCCTTGTCTGCTGCTTTCCTTATTTTAGTTTATGTAAAGTGTCCCTCAGCTCTGTGTTCAGGGATGTGGTCTTTTTAAACCACACAATACACACAGTTAATAAGGGGTCCAGGGGAAAGTTTTTATAGACCAAGAAGTATACTATCCTCAATCTACAGTATACCAAAACAAAAAGGATACTACTGGTCAAACACAAGAGGTAATAAACGGCAAAATCAGAATCTGTAACTACTTAACCTGTGCTAAGCTGGAAAGGAATTCCATCAGCCCACTAAATGGCAGAACTTCATCATCTGGGATTTGGAAAGACCAGTATTTGATAGCACAGCTCACCTTGTAGAATCGAGAGCTGCCCTAAAACAAACCACCAGTGATGGATCAAGCCATGATTGTAGGATCTGTGGTGCTGAAAAACAGTTTTTGCAGTGATACTAGATGTAAAGAAAATCAAAAGTGTAGTTACCTCTTGTGTTAGACCAGTAGTATCCTTTTTGTTTTGGTATACTGTCTTGTTAAACCACACTGCTTATGTTTGGTAAGGATAATAATAATAATAATAATAAAACCACTTATAGAGCGCATGGTTACACTAAAAACAGTGTGTCCCCGCGCTGAGAAATGCTGCTGCTCCCTGAAGAGGCCGAGGACCGGGGATAGACTGCGTCCCGGGCTAAAGAATCAGTTATTCCCTTGGGAAGAGGTAGGTTTTTAGTTTAGATCTGAATAATGTTTCTAAAGGCTCCATGCGCAGGTCAAGGGGGAGATTGTTCCAGTGTTCGCTCGCAAGATAGCGGAAGGAGCTGCCTCCCATCCTGCTCCTGCGTAAGCGTATAAGCAATGACCATTGAAACAGGTTCCTTCTGGGTCCTGTAGTCATGTCCTTATCTTTACAGGCAAAATCACTTATTGATTTTTTTTAATAATAAGTGTAAAAGCCTTCAGGTAACCATGTTGTTCCTTCTTACATTTCACATGCTTTATTTAATCTTGTATTCCCTATGAGCGTTTGCTTTTTCCAGGATGTAACTTTTTTTTCCAGCCAGCTTATAACTCTTGTCTCTCCTCCCTCATAACCTATTTCCCATTTCCTGGTTCTCCACATTGCGAGTTCCTATGAATGGTAATAGCACTATGCAAATATCATCATTCCAATGTATACAAAAAATCAAAAGTGAAAAACAATGTTATTTTCAACGCCAAGAGCTCTAACGTTCACAAATGCGAGACTGATTACATTGCAAATGCTTGTTTTGTTGTAGCAACCATGTGGGCATGCCCTACCATCTCTACAGAGTATATAAAAGAATTGCACGCATGCCCACTGATGGGCCAATATTTTCAGATTCCTTGTGTGCTGACGCTGTTGCAATGGTAATAAAATGACACTACCAGCTAATATTTACGTGACTGGAGTTGCAATTAGAAATGATCCTCCAATAGTTTGGGTATATGTATGTTCCTCTTCTCCGATTTACAGAAGAATCTTAGAAAAATACCGATTTTCTTTGGATACACACATGTAATTCTAATGGATCAAACACTGGCAGCAAATGCGATATCTACGCCTGTATCTGGGAATGATGTATGCATGGCCTTTCCCCTCTCCCAATTTGAATGTATGCATATCATATTTAGTTACTTATTTTGTTCATCCTTGCGGAACATATGCCTTCATAGCTAATAATTCCTTCTAGTGCCTGATTGTGCAAGTTTGCCTTCCATCCAGAGCCATTCTGTTTCATTCATGTTTGGCAATTTGGCTGAGACCAGGCATTAACAATAGAAAAGATATCATTTTACAACCCAAATTGTACCTTAAGTCTTCTTGTCTGGTGCCATCAACATTCATATGGCTTCCAAAGGAGGTCATTATTTCATGTGTTAAAGGCCTTAATCTTTGGTACTCTGTGTGGTTCCATGCCAGTGCCTTTAGAGCTAGGTCATACTCTCAGGGCCATCTCCATGATTGATGGTTGGGTGTGTTTCTCTGCCCCCTTCCAGCAGGGTCCTTATTTCTGCACGATGGCGGTTGTGCTCAGTCTGTGTCCCCTCCCTGTGCACTCTAGGAGGTGTTTCTGTGTTCCCTCTGGCTGCATTGCTGAATGTTATGACCCTCCTACCTGTTGGCTTCTGGTTCATGTTTGTATCCCGTTCTCCCTGTGTGCTGGGCAGTTTAACATAGCAGTGTGTGTCTTTGGTGTAGTCATTGCCCCCGCCCTTCCTATTTCTGTGGACGATTCACTCTGCTTGTGCCCTAATTTTGGTGTTAGCACTGTAATGCTAATGCAATGCAGATGCAGGGAGTGGACCAGAATTTCTTCTTGATGGTTGTCTCCGCTCAATGCAGCTCCACTCTTCTCCTGTTTTTTTTTTTTAGCCAGCGCTTATGCCGTGCCCCTCCTCAGCTGATTGCGTGCTGCTTTGCAACCTTGAACCTAAGTCCACCTACTATCGATCATGTTACTGAAGCAGCCTGGTGCAATATAGCTCTGGTGGCCCCTGATGAAGAAGCAGCAGTGTGCGCCTGATATTTTAAATAAAGTAGCAAGACCGCCGCATATGCCTTCAAGAAGTGTAGACCAGGTGTGAGAGTGCCCGGCAGCAGTACCATGCCAGACTACAGGAGCAGTGAAGGGTTACAGTAGCATGGTGGGGAGGTCACAGGGACTCTCAAGTACTCATCAGCATGCCTTGTGCATGTAAAAGGGGGGGCCTTAGTAGCATTGCTTCAGACTACAGGGGCTACGAGAGGGGGAGAGTCCTCGGCCTTTAAGGCTGCTGCGGTGACCACCTTAGGGTGCTAAAGGGAGGAGTGGGCTGTAGTCGCTGCTGGGGAGATGGCTTACAAACAAGCCAAAGCTCCTGAAAATACTGTACTCGAGCCTCTGTGTAGTCGATCCCTTCAAGCAACTACTGCTGCAGAGACTGTTTACAAAAAATAGAAGCTAGTAAATGGCAGTGTACACAATTTAAAGACAAACGGGCTACTTTTTTTACGTCATCAATGCTTCAGGTTACAGCTCCTAAACAATCGATACATCTGCAAAATGTCATCGGAGGGTACCAAAAATAAGTTACAACCCTGCATGCCAGTATTTAAGGGCATCGGAAGGAAACAAACCAGTGGCAGAAGAGGGTTGTCCCATAATTCTTTCCCTGTCTGTCTATTGGTTTACTGTATATTGTGTGTGATGTACTATGGGTAGAGGTGACCAGTGCTTTAAATGGGGAAAAATAAGAGCAGGTACACATCAAATTGAGCTAGGGGCGTGGCTAGTGGGCGGGGTTAGAGGCGGGGCGAGACATGATAATGCAAAAACACTTCTATTGAGTATTCCTGTTGTCCTTACATTGTCCTGGATAGTGGTCTAAAACTTTCCATTCCTAAATACTGCCGGTGCTCAGACTTAAAGCCATGCCTGTAGGGATAGTTTACACATATGGGGCTTCTCCCTGTTCACCAACCATGCCAGCAGTTATCCGGATTGGTCACCCTCTGTCAGTACTGTGTGTGTGCGCGTATTTGTCCAGCCTTGCCTTTACATCCACCACCCGTCTGGCGGTGTTCAATAATTGCCTAGGCCCATCTGGCTCGCCGTAGAGTGATTCCCCAGACTTACTTGTTCCTTCTCTATGTCCGTTAATTCTCGTTCTATTTGTCTTCGTACTCCAGCCACTCAGGCCATGCCCTCTCTTTGCAGCGCAACCTTATAAGCATCATATTCCACTGCTCTAGTCACTGTGGTATACCCGTTTGCACAGAAAAAATGCAGAGTGCACCCCTTAATGTATGTGCGAAAAGCACCACCCGTCAGGCACATTCATTCACAATTTCCACAACAGGATTTTCAGTCTAATAGACCCAGTGTAGAGAGTCGGGATTAGAGGTGAGGGGTCTGACAAATATCTATTTAGGTTGGCTGAGGAAGCATACCAGTTCAAATCTTTTGTCTTCCCCAACACATAATCTATACGATTATTTATTTATTTATGTATTTATTTATTTGGTTTCTAAAGCGCAACAGCTACCCAAAAAGAGTTTCCCGGCGCTGAGAGATACTATATTCCCGAGCAGATAGTACAACTCTGAGGGGGGGCAGGAGCAACTTACTGATTAAATAGCCATGTTTTAATGGCTCTGCGGAAGTAGTTGTAGCGGGTTTCCAAACGTAAGTTCAGTGGGAGAGCATTCCAGAGTTTGGGGCCCAGCAGGGAGAATGATCTTCCTCCAATCTTCGCTCTGCGCACTTTCGGCAGGCAAAAGAGACATTGAGATGCCGACCTAAGGCAGCGAGCCGGCATATAAGCCTTCACGAGGGATTGTAGATATCTTGGGGCATTTCCCCATTTAATTCTGTGCATAAGGCTCAGTGTCTTGAATTTGACACGGTTTTCGATTTTCAACCAGTGGAGTGCCTTGATATGTCCGGATATTCTTTCCCTTCTGGGACACTTGCAAAGTAGTCTAGCAGCGGCATTTTGGACAAGTTGGAGGCGTCTCATAACTGCTTGTGATGATCCCAGGTAAAGGACATTTCCGTACTCTAAACGGGAGGTGATCAGTGCATTGACCACTGTCTTCTGAGTGTTTTCCGGCAGCACCCAGATGATTTTTCTGAGCCACCTCAGAATGGTAAAACAGGTGGCAGTTAAGTTGGTAACTTGTGGCTCCATGATTAAACCATTATCAATGATAATGCCCAAGTTACGTACTTGGTTTGACGGGGTAGGTAGTGACCCCATTTCTGAGGGCCAGTGTCTGGGGTTCCAAAGGTTGAGATTTGGACCCAGTATTAGAACCTCTGTTTTGTTACCATTCAGTTTGAGTAAATTATTACTCATCCAGGTTGCAATTTTTCTGAGGCCGATCTGTAGGCAAGAGGAGGCGTCCTGATCACCTTTAGAAAGTGAGAAGACAATCTGTGAATCGTCCGCATAGGTAAACATGTTTAATCCTGCAGCTTAAGCGATCTGGGCAAGAGGGGTTACATACACGTTAAAAAGCAGGGGACTCAAAACTGATCCCTGAGGGACACCATAGGGGGATAGATGGATTTTTGAGGTCGAGGTATTGGAAGCAATTTGGAAAGTCCTAAGTGTTAGGAATGATGCAATCCAATCCAATGCAGTTCCCCTGATGCCCATGGCCGAGAGTGATTTTAACAAAATGGGATGGGAGATGGTGTCAAATGCTGCGCTGAGATCCAAAAGGATCCCCTCTGTCGACCAAGAGGCGAAGATTTTCCATCACCCCGAGCAATGTCGTCTCCGTCGAAAAACCAGGACGGAAACCAGATTGGGAAGGGTGAAGTATGTCGTTTTTCTCAGAGTACATGGCAAGGTGACCGTGGACGTGTTTCTCCAATATTTTGGAGAAGGCAGGTAGTAATGATATAGGGCGAAAATTGGCCAGGATTTTGGGGTCTGCCGTTGTTTTTTTTAGCAGTGGTGAGACCATTGCGTGTTTCCACATAGATGGAACCTTTGCTGTGGATAAGGATAAATTCAGAGTCTGACATATTACAGAAAGTTGCGGAGTGTCAAGAAGTTTTGGTACAGAGATAGGGAGGGGGTCGATCGGGAACCCGATTTCAGTTTCCCTAAGATAACTTGAAGGTCACGAACATTAAGTTCAGGCCAGGATGACAAAGGCTCATGGGACAGATCTGTCGGGCAGGAGGTATCCACCTCACAAAGATTAGGTTCTGGGTGCGTTTTGGCCGGAGTCTGATGTTGCATGACAATATCCTGATAGATGGTCTCAATCTTGATTGTAAAAAACAGTGCCAATTCTTCACATTGAACATCGTTCAGCGGAGGAGGTTTGGCTGTGGTGTTTGAACCAGCTAAGTCCTTTACAAAATTAAACAGTATTTTAGATTTGTTTGTGGCCTCGGCGATGGTCTTTGCCACGTAGATTGTTCTAGCTGTGGTACAGGCTTTGTGATAAAGCTTGAGTTCATCCCCTGTGTACAGGCGGATATTATGAGAACACTTTGTCTCTCTGGTGATGATGTCTCCTGTCTCCAAACATGTAATTGTTGCTGCCATATGGGGTCTGCATGTACCGTTCACCTATCAAGGAGTACACCTGGCGCCAACCACGTCCCTACCCCTCTCCTATGGTTAGAGTATGTAGCACTGTACAAATGACATAGCTTTTCTACCTCGTTCTACAAAAGGTGCGTTTCCAGCAACATAACTATGCAGGCCTGATACCATTTAAGATAGGATAACACTCTGTATCTTTTTGGGTATCCTTTGAGACCACATACATTCCGGGATGTTAGCACATTAACCATATTCATGGACATGGCCCATGTGAAGTGTCCAGCAGGTTTGGGCCCTGCCCAATTCCCTCACCTCTCCCCCCACCCACCCACTCCAGCATCCCACATCAGAAGTCGTCACCAGCAGCCTTCTTAATATCTAATCATTCATTGAAACAGCTTAAAAGCATCTATATAACCCTAACATCAACTAATAAGAGCAGTATATTCTACTAGCACTATTCATATTACACTCCTTATCGGTTTCTCAAAGTTCATACATTTTATTATTTATGGCGTGCTTCCCTTTTCGAAAGTTCTTACTGCCAGTGCCAGAAGCGGCCTGTGGAAGAACATAGCTTATTTGTAACCCCAGAATGCACAGAAGTTATTGTCTCCGTACAAGCCCGACTTCCATGCATTTACAGCTCTTGTTTTAAGGGACCTGTGCACAAGTCTGCTACAGCTGGGCAAACGAAAGCTGCATGAATCAGAGACTCCCTGTCCAGACCACATTGGTGGCAACAAGTAGCAACTCAATTGTTATTAATATGTTCATATGAAATCTCATAAAACCCAAACATTTGGTTGTGGTGGGGCCATTATACATCTTTGGGGCTCAAAAGAGAATAACTTGAATGTAAATTCTCCAGCCTTTGAGCATCACCTTTTAAAAAATAACTGATTTAACATTTATTTTAAGTCTTGGTTTTGCTCCCCGTGTTACCTACATTATAACCTAAAATAGCAGCTAAGCCATGTGTTTTAACCACATATTTAATTCAGTTACAGGAATTGTGTGAATAATTACAATATCTGTTCATAGTTTTTGGATAAGTGCTCCAGACGTTGCTTACTGCAAACTATGACAACATAAAATAATATCCTTGTCAATCAAATCACCAACTGACACTACTCCTAGATCTAAGCAAATCAGTGACTTGGAGGTGATTTCCCCTAGTAGAACAATCCCATATGTTAAGTCTGTCCTTATGTTAATTCATTGTGAACTATGGCCATATGTATCAAAACTGTACCAGTTTTATAGTTGTAGGCTTCCAGCAGTGGCTCAGCAGACAATACATTGAAGTGCTTACTAAAAATGTTTAAGCCTCTTTTCATAGTTGAGTATTTAACTCAATACATGTATTTGTGCTGACACATTTAAAAAAAAGAGGTAAATCGAACACTAGGATAATTAATTTTTTTTACTGTTTAACACCTTAGCTGCGTCGAACGTTCAGCACCCAGTGCTGAACGTTCGAATAACGAGCGCTGGCCCGTCGGCCAACGGTCGTTCGCAGCACTGGGGAGGTAGCGTTGCCGTCGGCCGTTGGCCGACGGCAGTGCTTAAGGGGTTAAACCTGGATATCGATCATATATCAACAAAATATATGTTTGCTACCAAATATCATTATTTTGTTTTGGTTAATGGTCACTTGTCCTTTTTAGGGCGCGCTAGATAGCACATGCACTGTCTCGCCGAGACCTGCTGTAATTAGTCTGTGTTCTTCAAGTCCATCCATCTACTTGCCATTGCTTTTCATTTGTATATGTCAGTGTCCTTTAAAAAAACTTGCTTCCTAGTGGTCAGCCCTGCCTCTTTGCTCCTCCTTTCTCTCTTCTGTTTCTTCCAGGAGCAGTGACTTAGTACTGTCTCATCCCGCTATGGTTCTTTACCTGTTCTGGTACTATTTGTCTGTGTTCAACTTCAGCGCCCTAGCTTCTTACATTTAAATATAGCATTCTTCCTCCAAACGCCTCTTAATGCCACAGTTGTGTTACTGCCACCTCCCCTGCCATGCCTTCCACTCCTTTGCTTGTATTTTTTTAGGCTTTCTGTACTTTTTGGATGTCTACTGCCAGTTGGGCTTTTTTTGGGGTAAGATTCTTTTGGTTTGGGCTTCCTTTTAAGGGGGATTGGGCTTGTTTGCCTGCCACTGCTCAAGTGTTCTGTTTACTTCCTATTTGTCTGCCCTCTTAATTATTTCTGTTCCCAACACAATAGTGCTTATCTGCCCACACCACGCCTCCGATATCAATGTTTTTTTTTATTAGTGCATTTTAGGGTGGCCAGGGGTAAGATTGAGTGATTTTCCAACTATCAGTCATAGGATGTTGAACTGACACTGATGCTCGAACACGGATCCCCA
Source organism: Lissotriton vulgaris (assembly GCF_964263255.1). Taxonomy (NCBI): domain Eukaryota; kingdom Metazoa; phylum Chordata; class Amphibia; order Caudata; family Salamandridae; genus Lissotriton; species Lissotriton vulgaris. The sequence goes on along the minus strand of NC_141697.1, from coordinate 285,857,451 downwards.
GCTCCCAAGTCGGCAGCTCTAACTGCTGCACCACGTCCTCTCAAGCTGGTGATCCATGTTGGAGTCTCCCAGTGTTCGCTTCTAAGGTTCTACTCTCATGCCACACATTATGAGCAGCACACTCTGCATGTTTTTCTTACATTTTCGTAGTACAAATTCGACCCAAAGGTATTGCACTGCTTTCCACGAGCACCAATTACATTATATAATGACAGATTCATATTTTTTGTAGAGATTAATCAGAGATTAATCGGCAGTTTAGGACATTACTTACATGTCTTCAACCGAGCTGCCGATTAATCTCCCTGTCTCTACAAAAAAAATAAACAATATAAATGTGTCATTGTGTAATGTAACTGGTGCTCGTGGAAAGCGCTGCCGGTCGCCATTTTAAACAAGGAGCATTAGTCAGCTAGCAACAATGGTGTGCATTGCTGTTGTGCCACACCGGCTTCTGTGTGGGACCAAACACCCAGTCACAGAGCTTGAACTGCTTGGCTGCGTCCTCTTTCCGGATCATTCACTGGACCACTGTGAGTCAGACAGTGGACCTGCATTTAAGCAAGGAGACTGGTGCATGGCACTGTCACGAGTTCAATTGATGTGCAGTGGAAAATTTAAAGTGCTTTGGCATCTGTCTGGGCTTTTTTGACAAAAATGTCAGTCAGGGGAGCTTGTGCTGCTTGACTCTTCCATCTTTTCTTTGAACCTTCACTGAGGTGCCATAAAGTCAAGCAGCGGAACTGGACATGGGCAGGGGAGAGAAGCACAAGTTATTATAAGCACAGAGTCAAAAGTTGCATTAATTAGCAGCCACAAAGAGTGCTAGTGTAGCACAGCCGCTCCGGAGTCTGTGCCAGCTTCAAGAGATCAAAACCCCGAGCACAGGAGCTTCTGTTGTTTGGCTCCTCCTTCATTCTTTGAATTTTGACTGAACTGCCATGAAGTCAGACAGCAGGATTGGACTTGAGCAGGGGGGCACCTGCACGAGGTATACAAAGGGCATAGTCATAGTTTCAATTAATCAGCAGACACAAATAGATTCAAGTCAATAGGTGCTGTTTAGAAGTGAATACACGTCATAACCGTAACCATCACCAATCCCTCTAGATTCCTCAATTCTCCAAAGGCCAAATCATAGACAAGCATTTGCAATGCAATACGTCTCGAATTTGCAAGAGTTTGAGCTATTGGCATTGTAAATGACATTGCCTTTTATTTAAGTGCTTTGAAAACCTGCAAGTGGTGTGTAAATACCCACTTTGTACTTATTCTTCTTGCTTACGAGAAGCAAGGCAGGCAGTAGAAGAGGCATAGTTACTGCCAGCCTTGCTTCACGTAAACAACTAACAAAAGTACAGAGTGGATGTTTACGCAGTGCTTGCAGGTTTTCAAAACACATAAAAGCCATTTTCATTACAATGCCAATACCTCAAACTCTTGCAATTGCAAGACCTACTGCATTGCAAATACTTGTTTATATCTGCTCCAGTGATCTTTGCAGATCAGTCTGTGTTTAATCTAAAACTACAAAGTCGTCTACATGAATCAACGGGCGAAGCTGGTAATATCCTAAGTTTAGTGTAACACTTGTAGCAGCCGTAGGATACCCCTGGAGGTAGCGCACATATAAATTAAATAATGCAGGCCCAAGTACACAGACCTGAGATTTTATAGGTACATGAGCCTGTTGGGGCTTATTCATGTACCAGTGTGCAACGCTTGAGTCAATTTATGCAGCCCTACATCAATACCAGAATTGTGTGGTTTTTGCCCTGAGGAGTTGTCTCATCACATGTTCGACAGCTGTTGTATAGACCACAATACAGGTTACTCTTAGTCTAATTGCTCTTTCTGCCACTAGTTTCAATGCCATATTATCTATGGTTCCAGAGGTATTACAAAATCCTACTTGTTCTACCAGCAGCAAATTATCTTTTTCAATCCAGGCATTCAAATGGTGCGATACCATCCAAGTTTATAGCTTCCTCTGGTTGTAGGATGGAACAACACTGAGAAATACATTGCATAGCTTAACCACACCATTTTTCACCCCGCGTGTTTTTACAATGCTTATGCTTTTACAACACTTGCCATTAACACGCTATATATATATATATATATATATATATATATATTTGTCGGGGGGGACACCCCACACCCCCAACTTACCTTAAATGCGTGGTAAAGGTATATGTGGTAAAAGCATGCATTATTAAAACATACATGTCGTAAAAAAGGTGTGGTAAAAGCACAACGTAGTAAGAACCTCTTTGTATTGGCCTTTTTTCTTTCCTCTCAGTCCTGCTAAACTGTTAGTCTACAATTAGCTGGGCTGTGTGTTTTTTTAGAGGGTCACTAAATGGTTAACCTGCCATTACAACTGAACAGAGTTTCTATGGTGCATCAGATTTTTTGTTCTTAGCTCTTATTGGAGCTTTCTATAAACCTCCCCTCACAGAAGATGTGACCCTACACTTTAGGGATTCACCACCCAAGACCAGGGCCGTCATAGCCCCATTACAGGCCCGGGCAAAGAGGTGCACTGGGCCATGCTACAATCAATCAATCAATCAATCATTTGTAAAGCGCACTACATTCCCGCGAGGGTCACAAGGCGCTGGGGTGCGCTACTGATCGAACAGCCAGGTCTTGAGTATCCTCCTGAAGGTCAGCAGGTCTTGGGTCTGTCGTAGGCTCAGTGGGAGGGTGTTCTATGTCTTGGCGGCGAGGTGGGTGAAGGATCTCCCACCGGTGGTTGTTCTTCGTATGCGCAGGACAGTGGCGAGTGAGAGGTCGGCGGAGCGTAGCTGGCGGATCTGTGACTGGGGGTGAATGTTTTGCCATTGTGCAACATTCCGTCCATCACCTTGTATGTTTTGCTGTTTACCCTATGTGGGAAGGGTATGCCCAGACGTGGGTCCCGTGCTCACTACGCCACTGGAGTCCAGCTATCCTGGCTGAAGACGGCTGATAGCCAGAAACCGGTCCTAGGATGCTTGATTCCGGTCCAGGGAAGACATGGCTTGGCAGTTCAGGCTGGACTGTTCCCATGAGGCACAGGGTCAACACTGATTTGCATATGGCCATATCTGAACTGGGGTGGCTTGGTGAGCAAAATAACGATGGATTAAACCCAGATCTGTGACTGGGGGTGAATGTTTCGCCATTGTGCAACATTCCAGCCATCACCTTGTATGTTTTTGGGCTGTAGAAGGAGAGCCGTCTGTTGAGGTAGGCTGGGCCAGTCTTGTGGAGTGCCTTGTGTGCATGGGTGAGGAGCTTGAAGGATATCCTATTGTTGACGGGGAGCCAGTGCAGGTTTCTCAGGTGGGGGGGTGTGGCCGTGGCGTGGTACGTCGAGGATCAGTTGTGCCGAGACGTTTTGGATGCGTTGTAGTCGTTTGATGAGCTTGGTCGCGGCTCCTGCGTAGAGGGCGTTTCCGTAGTCGAGCCTGCTGCTGACGAGGGCCTGGGCCTGGGCCTGGGCCTGGGTTTCTTGTATCTGTCGGGATCCTTCTGTAGATCTTACAGAGCATGCGGAGGGTGTTGAAGCAGGAGGAGGAGACGGCGTTGATTTGCTTGGCCATTGAGAGCGTTAAGTCGAGGATGATTCCCAGGTTGCGTGCGTGGTCGGTGGGTGTCTGGGCTGCCCCAGTGCCGTCGGTCACCAGGAGTCGTCCCAGGCTGAAGGGTTGGAGCAGAGGATGAGGACCTCAGTCTTGTCCGAGTTCGGCTTCAGAAGGCTGCTCTTCATCCAGTCGGCGACGACCTTCATTCCTTCGTGTAGGTTGGCTTAGGCGGTGATGGGGTCCTTGGTGAGGGAGAAGATCAGCTGAGTGTTGTCGGCATAGGAGATTATGTTGAGGTCGTGCTGTCGGGCTACGTGTGCGAGCGGGGCCATGTAAATGTTGAACCGCGTCGGGCTGAGGGAGAATCCCTGGGGTACGCCGCAGATGATCTCGGAGGCTTTGAAACGGAATGGGGGAGGCGGATGCACTGATTTCTGCCGGATAGGAAGGAGGTGGTCCAATCCAGAGCCTTGTCTCGGATCCCTGCGGCGTGGAGGCGTGCGCGTAGTGTGCGGTGGCAGACGGTGTCGAAGGCGGCAGAGAGGTCTAGGAGGATGAGTGCTGCGGTCTCGCCATTGTCCAGCAGGGTCCTGATGTCGTCTGTGGCCACTTGCAGGAATAAAAAGGTTTACCGGAAAATGATTCTGGTCTGTATGCTCGTGCCCACCCCCGGTAACTGCCCAGTGGGAATCTCACACACAGAGAAGGGGGGAGAGGCTAAATTCCACTACTCCGACCTCCGCTCTCAGATGATTATAATACATAAGGAGGAGTAGGGAAATTGTAATCCAAGGGTGGCACGTGCTTTGTGAAAAAATACTGCCCTCACTCACACAAAATTGTGACATGCTTCATCATTGGGCTTGCTTCAATACACCCCTGCACAGACCAACGCCTGGGGCGGAGCAAAAGGGAGGGAAGACAAAACAAACAAAACAGTTGGGCGCACCAAAGGAAAAGTACAGTGAAGGTTAAAACTAGCTTGGAGGTGTCCCCTTTCGACAATTTATCCCTGGGTCCATCGGCTAGGTCTAAAAATGTGAAGGATGGTGGGGATAGGAAAAGATAAAGAGTTCCTTCACCCCTCTTTACTGGCAAAGTGTCAACATGTTTCTGCCGTCTGATACGTGCCCACAGTGTTGGGTCACACCGGCATTCCTCTGGACCCTACGGATCCCAAAATGTGTTACCCTCTGTACCTGTATTAGGTATCCTTGGAATGCGTTAATTCCAAGCAAAGGATTCCCCTATGTAACTCACACTCTGTAATCGAGTTTCGTCTACTACAATGCTAAAATTAACAAGATCTTGGGAGGGACCCCCTGTAGTCAAACTTTCATCAAGGTGGGTGCACTGCCCTGAAAGTATCGAGCTCTCGCTGTGTATGTGCCCATTCGTTAAGACGACACTGCCCAAGACAACGAAAAGCCTGTTTCGACAACCGTTTGCCCCACTTGTCGTTGTCCTAGTGAAGAGGGGGCTTTACACAGACACTCTTGGTCGTGGGCCACGGGGAGAGAGGGCAGGGACGGCTATACTTCGCTTCCAGATGTTCATGCCAGAATACCGGTTTGTTAATTGCCTAACACTGGTGCATCACAGATTGTGTTGCGCTGACCTTAATAAAAGTCCGCGTAGCAGTGTTTATCTGAAGGCCAAGGAAAGATGGCGTCTGTAAGATCGACAGCCCCGGAGGATGTAACGGGAATCTCTGCTCCTTCTGCTGTTTTACAAGCCGTTGCCGTTGCCGTTGCAGTTGCAGTTTAGGACTGCGTAAAGCCCATTTAACACACTCCAGGGAGTACATGATTACTTGCGACAAACACGGTACTTTTGGTTTAGCGATATCATAGGTAATAGCAACCGGGGGGAAACAAATGCAAACGTTTTCATTATGGATTTATGTACACAGGCACAAAAATGAAATTATTTAAAACTAAGTATGGCAGATGAATTAAACCTTTTCAGTTTGACTGCCGGGCATTGTCAGGTGGAATGTAGTCGCATTAGTTTCTTTGTTTATTTATGGGCATTTTTTTTGTTCTTGATGATTAATGCTCTATATTTAAGACAGAAAAAACGTTTCTTTTAAGATTTGGCTAGTCCCATTCTCCAGCAGAACTTGCCCTAGAGACATTTGTTGTTTTCTTATATTGTTCAGGTTATCACTCTTCTCGGCGCTGGGCGAGGAGCCCGTTTTATAGTCGTGCGCTCTCTGCTGCCACGCAGAATCCCGCCTCGTTAAACTGCGTGTGTTCACGTCCCTTCGTGCCGCAGGCGTGGCCTCTTTGCTTTTTTACGGAGGCTGTAGTTAATTTTGATGGCTCGGAAAAAAGACCACAACAACTACTTTAAATCCAGGGCTTTAGCATTGCCACCATTACCATTGAAGCAAAATCTGTCCAGCTTTTGGGGTTTACAGACTGGAACAAAAAATAGGACCGGAACCAAAATAAAAGTGGCCCTGGTTAACGAACCAGAGAGCTAAAAAAAAGTTGGGTACATTTGCCAATAAGGACAACTTTCAACTTGTAAAGACATGCTGTATGAATATTTTGCAAGATATAGGAGACTGCATGCATTTGTGTTTGCTGCAGGCAATGTTTGTGGTAAAGAGGGAATTGACAGTAAAAAGCAGCCCACCTGCCCATAAAACAGGTTCAGACCAGCCCATTGGACACTGCCTGATTGCCCTAGCGGCCTCTCGGGCCCTGTGCCTATGTAATCAGAGGTCGAAGTGTATTAGAAATAACTGCAATGGGTGCAGGGAAAACAAGTGTGGCTGCCGTGTCAAAGGTGTGGCAAAAAAGAACAACCTATTCTGCAACTATTTTGTTTGTCCTTCAACTTCAGGTAACTGCATATAATATAACACACACCTAAAATGAATAAATGTGAGTAAAACTAATACATGGGAAATTAATTATATTACGTTTTGAAACTAAACCTCTGTTGGTTAATTTGATCGCGGGAGATGTCTGTGTGCGTAACCAGAGAGCCACAGAATCGAATCATGGTTGGTGCAGTGCGGTAGAGTGACTTGTGTATTATTGTTAGTGCTACGGAGCCCCAGGCTTTGACAGAAAGCACTATCAATATGTAAGTTAATGTTCTAAACTTGCATTATGCACAGTATAAGCTAGGCGGTCACGAAAAGCAAACATTTTACGTTTATGATTTTAAATATGTGCTTTCTAAATATAGATTTTAGTAATACGCAATCAGACTGTACCTAGAGGAAACATTTTTTGTATGTGTCCATTAAAAGCAGGCATTCTAGAGCTCAGCTACTAACACTCTTACAATACCACTAAAAACCGAAAAACTTGGTCATCAACAAGCTTTAAGTGACTCCATCAGTTAACCCCTTCGGTGCTCACGACGAGCTCAGCTCGTCATGACCACACCCATTAACATTATGGCCCAGCACAGCAGGGGAATATCTTCAGCAACCAAGGTGTTAAACCCACTGCTGGCCTCAAAGCAGCCTTTCCATTTGCAGATTAAACAGCTGCACACATCTACATTGCCTTGAGTCAGTAGGCACCATGGCAAGAAAGCCTGTTTCTTGTTCACCTGTCCCTTCCACTTCAGGTAAGGCACCTCACCTGTCTGAATTAACCGCCCCTGTATGGTTGTCTTTTTAACAAGAATTAGTGGAAATGTTTTGGTTAAATTAAAGTACTAGCACGTCATGTCCCACTGGTCCTGTCCACGTCGACCTCTGCGTGTAGTGACGAGCAGGCCAGGCTTGAAGATGCAAGTGAAGGTTAATAGGACTAGGCTCTATAAATAAGGAAGGTGTTCACCCCTTGTGCTGTCTGCACACTCTGTCTCTTGGTTGAGCAGGAGATTGTGCATCCCATAAGCTGTAGTGGAGGGAATGCTGCACTGTGACTTCTTCCTGGTGCTTCGGGGGTGTTTGAAGGTATAAATTACTCTCCACTTGTACCTGCAAACATACTCTCCATTGGTTCATGAGTGCGGTGCCGGGTGAATTCACACTGCTCATGCTGTGTGTTGAATGTGCAGTATTATGTTATGCTGTTTTGTTATTTTAATTTGTAACACACTTGAATCACCCCAAGGCGTATCTCGGCGCAACCAAGATTCAATGTCGAATCATCCACTAGATCAGAACAAAATTGTCTTAAGTGCTTTCCTGAAACGAAGGTGATCCGAACAGATTTGAATATGGTGTGGCAATTTGTTCCAGTAGGAAGGAACCAGGTAGGAAAAAGACCTGCCACCTGAGCGAGCCTTTTTGACGTGAGGAATGATTAACAATGCCTTATCATTCGATCTCGGGAGTCTCGGTGGGCAATAGTGTCTAAGCTTCGTTGCTAGGTTACAAGGGTCATTTCAAGTTAGCGCTTTATGTTTAAGGCAAACATTTTAAAAATAATTCTCTTGCGTACCGGAAGCCAATGCAAGATATGAAGAAGGGGAGCGGAAGTAGCCCCGGATGGCAAATTGCAAATAAGGCGTGCAGCGGTGTTCTGTATCACTTGTAATTTTGATAATAACGTCTCATTAGCAGAAGCCAGCAAAACGTTGCAATAATCCAAACGGCTAATCACAAGAGCCTGAGCCACCGTTTTCCCTGCTGTGAGTGGAAGGAAAGGGAAGGCTCTTCGCATTCAGCGCATGATTTGGAAACAGGAGCCTGATGTACACATTAGCTGCTCTTTCATGATAAGAGGTTGGTCAAGGCAGACTCTCAAGTTCTTAACCTCCCGCTTCGGTGTGGGTGCAGTCCCAAGTTCCGCAGGCCGCCAATCAGCAGTCCACAGTTGTTGGGCTTTGCCAAACAGCATAATCTTTGTTTGTTCCGAATTCTACAGGAGGCAGTTTTCTGTCATCCAGGTAGCAATTGCTGCCAGTGTGGATGCTACTGCCAAAAGCAGGAAGGTAGGGTGCAGTCGCACACTGGCAGTGTTCACATGTACAGTAAACCAGCCTGCCAGATGGCATGGCGATGCATCACACCTTCTTTTATGAGTAAAAGGAGAAATCCTGTAGTCATTGGGACTAAGAGGCAAACTGATAAACATCAAATCGAGAATGAACAGGAGCAGGAACAAAAAAATCTCAGAGATAGAAGACGAAATAGCAGCACTGGAAAGAGGCCACTGCGCAAACATAGCAGACAAGAACACACTCACCACGCTCACAAAAAAGAAATACGAACTGAACAAAATTCTGAGCGAACGAGCAGGTTCGTGGCTAACAAAATTCAAATCTGTAAATCTGTGCAGGGCCAACAAAGCAGGGAAACAGCTGGCATCCTACCTCAAAGCGAAGCAGAGGCAACACACAATAGCAGCAATAACAGAAAAAACAAATAAATCGCAAACAACAAACAAAGGAATACTAGAAGTCTTCAGACAGTTCTACCAAGAACTATATTCCGAAGATAAGAACCTGAGCAGAGATGGGGGATGCGCTCTCCTAAAAGACATCAACCTGCCAGAACTCAAAGAGGAGGACAGAGCACCCCTCGAAGCAGACATAACGGAAGAAGAAATTGAAGCGGCAATCAGCCAGCTAAAACAGAACCAAGCGCCAGGACCGGACGGATACACCACCGTGTTCTACAAAACATTCTGCCAAAAAATCAAAAGAATACTGTCGGAAACATACTCCGCCTGCATACACAACGGCAAAATGACAGACACCATGAGTGAAGCCAACATCACAATAATTCCCAAGGAGGGGAAGGACCCTCAGTACCCGCAGAACTACAGACCCATTTCGCTAATAAATGTCGATTGCAAAATCTATGCGAAGGTACTGGCAAATAGACTAAACAGAGTCCTACCAGACATCATCCACAACTCACAAGTGGGATACATCAAACACAGACTATCGCAAGACAACACAAGGTTACTATGCCACCTAATCAACCACACAACACAGAGCAGCGAACAGGCAGTCATGATAGCGCTGGATGCGGAGAAGGCTTTTGATAGAGTCTCATGGCCCTTCCTTAGGAACTGCATGGCAAAGTTCGGCCTAGGGGAGAAATACATAGCAATGGTGATGGCCCTATACAACAAACCCAGAGCAAAAATAGTGGTGAATGGAAGCGCATCTGAGACGCTCACACTAGGAAGAGGCACCAGGCAAGGATGCCCACTGTCACCAGGCCTCTTCCTGCTGGCACTAGAACCCCTACTAGCGAAAATCAGAGACAATGAGAGAATTACGGGTGTTGAGGTCAAAGAGAAAACAGTTAAACTGGCAGCATACGCAGACGACATCCTTATCACAACCACAAACCCATCAGCGTCAATAACAGCGCTCATGGACACAATAGGAGAATACGCAGAAGCATCAGGGAACAAACTCAACAAAGACAAATCGGAGTGCAAACCAATGAACATCCATACCACAAGAGAAGTACTCGGGAGCTCAGGCCTAGCCTGGCAAACAAAACCGCTCAAGTACCTAGGGCTACAGTTTGGGAGAGACCTAACATCCACACTACAACACAATGAGGACTCATTGCTAAAAAAAATAAAAGAAAGACTAGAACTTTGGTCGCCAAAATACATCAGCTGGTGGGGAAGGATAGAAACGATAAAAATGATGATAACACCTACAATAAATTACACGCTAAACATGCTACCAATCCCAATGACAGAAAGCTTCCATAAGAGATTGGACAGCATGATCAACACCTTCCTATGGAGAAACAAAAGACCCAGACTGAGACTAACGAAAGAACTCGGGGGCCTCAACCTGGCAAACTTTAAAGTCTACCAAACAGCATGCCTGGCGAAACAAGGGATGGCATGGATTGACGACACGCAAACGTACAAACCAGTCTGGCTAGAGCTGGAGAAAGATCTCCTGGGAGGTCTTGACCCGATAGCTCTACTAACGGCAAACAAACACCCCCTAAGGTCGAGCCCAATACTGAAACACACCAGAGAAGCGCTGATGAAAATAGACAGGCGAATGATGCAGAAGCTGAGAGGCACAACATGGGAATCCATCTGGTTCAACACAAAAGTAACATATCAAGGGGCAACAATGAACAACGACACATGGATCAAGAAAGGAATCGGCCTCCCCAAACAGATGGAAACCAAGGGAAAACAGCTGACATTTCAAAACATACAACAACTAAACGACCTTCCAAACAAAGAGCTGTACAACTTTCTAAAGATCAAAACTGCCATAACCAGAGCTAACTTACACAGAGAAGAACCGGGCATCATCAAATACGTGAAAACCCTAAACTCAGCAGGCCACCAAACCGCAAAGATCTATAAACTGCTGAGCCCGTCCACTCTGTCGCAAAACAAAAAAACGACAAATTCATGGGAAACACTTCTAGGCAGACAGCTAAATGAAAAAGAACAGGCACAAATGTGGAGCTCAGCGACAACGAACAAAATAACCCCACAACTGGCACAAACGAAATACTGGCTCCTCCACAGAGCCTACTGGACCCCGTCCAGGCTCCACAAAGTTGGCATCGCTGAATCAAGCAACTGCTGGAACTGTCAAAAGGAGGAAGGCACCCTCGAACATCTCATCTTCGAATGCGTGAAAGTCAAGAAGCTCTGGGCGCAGATCAACGCATTCATAAACGATATGCTCAAAATAGACTAAACAATCAGCTATGCTAGCCTTGCGACAGGGCACCTGACCGCGAACCTAAACAACAGAGAAGAGAGAGACCTACTAGACCTGCTACTCACAGCGGCCCTAAAGATAATCCTAACGAACTGGAAAAACACTGCAAAAGCAAACTTCAAAACATGGATTAACTGGATCACCTTCCTGAGAGGAGCAGACAACATCACAGGCAACTTCTCGAAAGAACACACCCCCAAGGTGCTCATGTGGAGCCCACTCGACGAACACTTAAGGACAACGCAATAAACAAATAAACAACCCCCCCCTTCCCTCTTTTTCTTTCTCTCCTTTCTTTTTTTTTCTCACCAGGATAAGCCAAGAAATATAGCTAACACAAATGCACTGTATACAAGAAATACGAATTGCCAATGTATATTCCACTTATATTTTTCAATAAAAAATTTTTATAAATCAAAAAAAAAGAAAGAAGCAACATTTCTAAACGTAATACATATGCTGTAATATTGTGATGCATTCTAGTAGTTGGTAGTGGGCGGAGCTAGGGGGCCAGAGGAAGAGGAGGAGCGGAGACAGGAAAGGGGCAGTTAGAGTAGGGACAGGGACGAGGGCAGTAGCACATAATAAAGGCTCCATTAAAATATAAAAAAAAATAAAAAATAACTGTGCCAAAGAAGCTTTGGAAAGCAACTGGAGCTTGAAGGTAGGAAAGAGTCCTTTGGCCATTGTAACACTGTTATACCATTGAACATGGGAATAAACGGAGGGGTGAGACCGATGAGGATCTTGACCGTATCAGCTTTATTTGAGGCTCAGGTAAAGACCTATGACCCTTTCCCTCTCAGCGGTGTTGGGGAAAACCAAGACTGGGAGATTCCTTTGTCCTAACAGACCTCTAGCTCCTGTTTCTTGTGCGGCTTCCTTTCTGTCCAGACTTGCTTTTAACAGAAACCTCCCCTGTGCCCTCATCAAACTATGATGAAGGGTCTGCCTCTCGGGCCTTGCTCCCAACATATATTGACCTTCTGCAATATGAATTTTGTTTTTCAGGTATTTGGGTAGAAAGAGGTTTGTAGCTTTGTATGCAGTGCATGAGAATTGGAAGTTAGTTTGTCTAATAGTATTGGAAGCTGTAAATGGTGACCCATAATGTCTATCCCAATAGTGGTAAAACAAAGCATGAAAACTAGGAATAGTGACTAACATTGTGGCATCTAGCAGCATTTGCTCATCACATAAGGTCCAGCTTGGTATTTCACAGGCTGGGATCCATTATTGCTGATCAGTGGCCTGGAATCCACTGTAAGTGATGCACAGCCGGTGTGTTGTAGAAAGTCTGACTTCAAATTTGCTAATTTTGTATTATGCCCTAATCAATGGTCTTGTGACAGTGACTCTCAGTGTGTGGTCTTTATGTGAAGTCCCATTACACTATATGATGCTTTAGATGGGGAGTTTAGGGAGTTTCTTATTCTGTTGACATTCACAATGGGTTTTCTGAATTATGAGTAGGAGTTAGCCCTAACCCCTATGCATCCATGTCTGTTTTCAGGTCCTGACCTCTGACCTGGAGAAGAGAGAGAAGCAGCAGCTAAGGATGCTGGAGCAGCTCAAGGAAATCCAAGCTCGCTACGAGTCCTGTGAAGCAGACCGCCGCCGGGCCGAGCTTCAGAGCGCGGAGCTGGCACAGCAGGCTGAGGATGCTGCCCGAGAGGGGGACCAGTACGTGGCTGAGCTACGGCAGGCCGAGGCCTTAAGGCTGGAAAGTGAAAGGAAGAAAGAGGAACTTAAGGTCAAGGCTCAAGAAACTATCAGACAATGGAGAATGAAGTGCAAGAAGCTAGAGCGGGATCTAGAGAATCAGGGTGAGGCTGCAGGCGAGCAGACTGGACGAAACAATCAGGTAGGTGGTACCCCTATGCTACTGCAGCACCCGCTGCATCAGTGTGAGATGTCTGGAGTCTCTGATATGTTCCTATGTCTGTTCAGTTTGTTGCAAGGGGGCTTTTTTGTTTTACTTGTTAAGGACTGGGTTCTACAAGTCTCCCGTCAGAGGGCCATAATTGCTTTGGGCAGGAAATTGGTCTGCTGGTAGTGGCAATCTGATAGAGAGCTACCTAACAGTCAAACCTAAACTAACACAGGTCTAGTGGTTGTAATTGTTGACCACGTAGCGTGCATGTGATGAGGACAGGGCAAACAAGCACTTTTGGACATGGCCAGTGAGATCTTTCCGGCTGTCCCGAAGGAACGCTGGATAAGTTTATCCCAGACCATTAATGATCAACAAGATGCGGCAAAATACCTACTACTAGCAGGCCTTGACACAACAGATTGTGTGGGCTGTGCATGGGAAACAGTGTGGTAATTAGACCTCATACCAGGATGCGTGCTCCTTGATTTGGGAGATATCCAGGCATCCTTGAGGGATGTACCCTTTGATTGATCTAGGCTCTTTGGGGAGAAGGCCTACTTGGCACTAGAGAGATTTAGAGACAGCATGTTACCATCTGTTCACAAGGGTTGCTTTCGCCAGCACACCATTTCCACTCAAAATAGAAGAAAGTGGTTCGGCGGCTACTTGTGGGGCTTATAGGTACTAAGAGGAAGGGGTCCCAGCGTGAGTGTAATATAATGTGAACAATTCAAAAAATTATTATTTACACAGACAATGAATGCATCCACATTGTTTTATTCACAATGGGACTAAGTATACTGAATATACAGACAACTGATCAATAATTTTAAACGGTTGTACAGTGCCCCTGGGTGTCAATAATAATTTTATGAATTGTTCACATTATATTACACTCACGCTGGGACCCCTTCCTCTTAGTACCTATAGAACCCAGGTCCCAGTGACTATGTTTTGGTAAACCCCCTTATTTATACACTACTTGTGGGGCTTGACATATAAAACAACAGCAGCCCTCACTATCAGGCTTGCAACTGACTCACGCCTTTTGTACCTTGATGACAGGCTGCTCAACGCAGGCTTGCCAGAATCTGTCACGGACAATCTTCAGATGGTAGTCACCCTACTGTCATCCTTGTAGTTTTCTAACAGCAAACTAAAGTTCCACCTTACTCCTACACAGGGTCCCCTGTACAATGGTATTGTGGATGTGGTTTTTAAGTCCTTCCACTGCTGAAGTGAGTCTGGCACATTCAGGACAAGATTCTGAGGTTTCAGGCTCACCGCTGAGTGCCAATGAAGATGAGTCTGAGGCTTCTTGGACTTCTAGATTTATGCATCCTCCTGGTCCATTGTGCCAGATTTCAAAACGAGCTTTGCGGTGTTACCTCTGTTTCCAGTATGTGCAGCAAGGTGTCTATCAGACACCATCTGCAGCTTGGAGGAGACCACCCAGGACCTTCAGTGGTGGCAGGTGGACACCAACCGGTTTGGTGCTCTCCTTACCCCACCCAATGTTCACAGTATTGATGTATGCATCATCTCTCGGTTGGGGAGGTGACCTGGGGGAGGTGGAGGTCAAGGTTCTTTGCTCCACACTGACGTATCCGCTTCAGATCAACCTGCTAGAGCTTCATGGCATCAAGACTGCCTTGAAGGCCTTCCTACCAACCATCAAGAAAAGGCTGGTGCAGATCCTCATAGACAACTCAGCGCTATGTGGTACTGCTACAGGCAGGATAGCTTGGGGTCCTGACTGTGTGCCGGCAGGCACTGCTCCTTTGGGAGTGGCTGGATCTACAGGGGCTCTTCCTGGTGGCCAACCACCTGGGAAGTCACTGAACTCCAGAGTAGATGAACTGAGCAGACGCCGGCTGGCAGAGCACAAATGATATCTTTAACCGGTGTGTCACAGGACAACTTCAACCAATGAGGCATGCTCTGGCTCGATCTTTCTCACCACCATGAGAATGCACAGTGTCAAGACTATTGTGCATTGGTGTTTCTGCCAGGGGGATTTCTAGGCAATACATATGCCACCTGCAGTGGTTTTCTGTGCACATTTGCACTACTACCTCTCCAACCTCTGGTTCGAGGAAGGTCAGGACTTACCAGATCCAAGTCCTCATGAAAGCTCCAGATTGCTGGAAGAGTGTAATATCCCGAGCTCTTAAGCTTGCGCTCTTTCTCTCCAACCATGCTACCTCAACAGAGCATCTCTGTCTCAGCAATAGGACCGGATCCTTCACCAGAGTCTCCACAACCTATATGTTAATGCCTGGAGATTGAACAGAGACAATTGAGTAGTTTTGGTTGACCATCAAAAGTTGTGAATGTGGTCCTCAGAGCATCCCTCAACCAAATCCATTTATTCGGATTGCGGAAAAAGTTTATGACCTGGTGTAGCAATAGTCTCCTGACCGTCTTTTACCTTCCATCTTTTTGGAGGCATTGATTTAGAATCTGTTTTAAAGATAAGGAATATGTAATTCGAAGTATCACTCCGAAGAATAAGTTGCTTCCCTTTGGTAATGCTCTACCTGGTGGATACTGTAACTGCAGATTTGTCACCGCTCTACCACCTCCTTGTTCTGGGGAGTGGATATCTTCACACCTTAAGAATGTCTCAAGTTAGCTTTCAGCAAACTGTATTCTTTGGTTTGACACAATTGATACAAGTCTGATGAAAGATAAAGGAAGAAAGCATGGCACCTATATGTGCCTCCGCTCTGTCACTTCCGGCCTGCACAAGGTTGTTGTGGAGTCCGATTGTGCAACCTGCTGGATGGTGGGAGCAACTGCTTAAAGAATTCCGAACCCAGTCTGGCGTCAGGAGATTATTCTTAAGGTAAGGAATCTTCGGTTAGGGTATCCACCATAAACGAGCACTGGAAATGCAATAGGTCTCACATTTGTTGGATTTGGAGCTATTGGCATTATAAATGCCATTGATTTTTACCTATGCAATTGATATGTCCTCCCCACCTTAATAAAATAAAGAAATCCGTAGTGTTTCTTTTTACATAGTACACATGCAATGGTGCCGTAAGGCTGGGATTATGGCAGTTCTAACTCCATGTTAAAACAAGCAGTGTTGTGAGGGTGCAGTACCTCAGACTGTCACTAGGTGTCCCTTGGGACCTCTTTTGGCCACATATGGTAGTGCACCCTGTAACATGACTAGGCAAAGGTTATGGCGCATTGGTGTGAAAGCTGCTGACTGGTGAAAGCTGCTGACTGCTGACTGAGCTGGGGATTCATGTTCGAGTCTGCTGTCAGGCTTAAAATCGTGTCACAATGGGCTGATTGTTTAATTTCCACGAGCCCATGGCTAGGTGCACTATATAATTAAAAGTGTTTGTAAAGTAACAAAAAAAACTAGCAAAACAGCAGTGGCCTTGGAGGGGTGGTGGGGGCCTGCGAGCAGTGTTGTGGGAGGGGTGAGGGGAGGCATGGGGAGATTAAGGGACATAAAGCACCCAAAGCAGTGTTGTAAGAGGGATGAGGGTAAGCACGGGGGGATAAAGCGATGCAACTGAAGTTTCATTGCACAAGTAAACAGAACAGTTAACAAAAATACTAAAAAATGAGTTTTCTCGAAGTATAAAAACCTGAACAGTAAGAACACATGCAAGACGGGCAGTCCTCATGGGAGGATACAAAATTCCAAAATGAGGGACTACTAAATGTATTCACCAGTGAAAAGCCAGCATTTCTAAAGGACAGCAACAGGAACCAATGAAAAAGATGGGTGTTTTTTCAAGCCCGTATCTTAGATATAGCATGTCTCAAAGAGATAGACGAGACCTAAAAAAGCGTCCCCAAAGTTTATTACCTTGTTGCCTGATGGACAATATTTGATAATATAGTTTATTTATGTGGGGCAGTAGATGGTCTCTTTGGCAAAGGTTTTGTTTTACAGTATTAATTGCTATTTTTAAAACATGTTCTTTCAATTCTGTAAATGTTTAATTATGTGCCCAAGCTGATGACGGAATTGGTTGCCCTGTGCTTTTGTATATCAGTTACACCTCTTGTTAAAGTCAGATTGAGAGACACTTGGAATGAATGTAAGAGGAGGGACTGTATCTTCCTGATGTAGAATATGATAGCAGAAGCCAGTTCTTTTCACCCAATGTGCAACCTTCTGAAGATTTACAGAGATGAGGTTAACTTGTGCAAAGAAAACATATTCTCTTTATCGATATCAAGAAGTAAGGTAACATGCAGTTTTCTATTTGTATTTATTTAAGAACACCTATACCATTATTCTGTTATAAGGGCTCATTACCTTACATCAGAACTAATGAAACTGAGGGTTACATCATAGGGTTGGAACAAGAATAGAGGAAACAAAGTTAAACTTAAGCGTGAGTGCTTTTCAAACATTTTGCAGCCAAAGGTTAATATGTATGGTATTTTGATGTACATTCTGAATCAGAAAAAAACAAGCAGATTAATCCAGGGACATTAATGATTGATCTCAGATTTAGTCTGCCAACACTTTTGTACGTTCAAAATGGCGTTGGGTAAACTACCACATTCTGTTTCTATGTTTTACTGGACACTTGAGCTGAAAACAGTAGTTTCTTTGGTAGAACGATCTAGGCTGTATAAAGTATGTGTTGGAAATTGTTCTTTTTAGGATGCTTTGCCTCAAATTTTTGTTTTTGTCCCTCCTGGTTTTCCACTGATCTATGTGCTTGCATTGGGATTTTGAGCGCTTTTGACACTGCCATTCAGTGCCAAAGCACGGTGCTTCTCATATGCAAACTGGTGATTGGTGTATACATGATTGGCTGATTTGAGTTAGCTGTAAGTCTCTTGTCTAGGGGTAAAACACATACTTAGAGCATGTAATTCAAAATCTCCTCTGTGGGCCTGCAGCACTGGTTGTGCCACCCATGGAGGCATCTTCAAAAGTGCCATAGATTTTGTCGGGCCTGTGTGTGGAGATTACTGTTACTTGGCTTGGCATTTAAAAAGCTAATTGCCAAGTTTCTGCATGTCTTTAGCTACATCAAAGTACTCCCTGGGGACAGGGTGTGGTGTCGGGAAGAGGTAGGGCATGTGCACATGTGCGCTACATGCACTGGTAGTGAATGACACTGGATGGTGTGTTCGGTACGGTGGGCCTGATTCTCACATTGATTAACATGGAGGATATGTGGAAAGGTTATTAAGCAGAATTTCTTACGTGCAAAAGAGTAGCAGTATAGTGTTTAATATCGATGAGTTAGTAATGCCAAATCCTCTCCGGTAGCGCAAGTGGATTTGACATTACTAATATGGAAATGTTACTTTAGGAAAGTGGCCATTTCTGTGCTTGTGGGTCTGTGTGCCAGTCAGCCTGTCTCCAATCCACACCAGGGTCCACAGCTACATCTGTGTATTCCTGGAAGGCCATGAACTAGGGGCTCGAGAAACTGCAGACCTCTGACTCTGAGGGGCTCTCCTGAGACAGATACGAGGGGGTGGAATTGGCACCTGCGTTCCCATGAGCAGGGTCCTGGCCACACTAAAGATAATAATCAAGCGTCCCTTGGTAGGATGGCAAACAGGATTGTGGTCGGGAAGCGCTTAGGAATCGGTCGCTCTCTCCTTATCTGATGCTAATGTAGTCTTGAAACAGTCCCACACTATATAGGTTGGTACTTGTGGTTTATTAGTAGAGGCTCAGGGTTTTATTTCTTAACATCATTACATTCCTGCAGGTAGCCAATAGACCGTCAATAGGAGATAAACACAACACATATGTAGGGTTCTTCACTGCAGACTCCTTGTCTCTCTCCAGCTTCTTGTCGTGGTAGGCAAGTGTGGACCCAAAAGAAAAGAAAAGAACAGGGGCTCAGGCTTCTGTTACGTACTAAACATAAGGGGGGGAGGGGTAGTGTACCGTCACCAGTCCCTATTGTGTCGTGCCTAAGGTGGGGGTAAACAATTGGTGACTTCAGTGACGCCCCAGTATCCGAGCCCACAGCCCCCCTACCATCCTTGAGCATGCATCGGGTACTTGCCTGCTGCCACGACCCTCCTGGGCCGTGGTGTTGGGAGACCAAGCCTCCTCGCCGTCGGGGAGTGCACTGGTCCCTGGTGTAGTGCTTCTGGAGCTGTTTTCCCTCGTCGTCTCCTCCTTGCTGTCGTGAGGTTCCTGCTCTGCTACACCGGTGCAAACCTCCTTCGCGTCCTCCTCTGCTTCCCTCATGTTCGGGCTCCGCTGCTTGTCCTCCAGTCCGGCTACGGTGGCGTCCTCCTCCTCCCGCTCCGAAAAAGCCGAACTCCATTCCACATGCCTATAGTCCTTTTCAGCCGTCCCAGCCTCTGTTTCCTGGTCGGACGCTAGAGCGCCAACCCCACTTCCGGTTTCTGTTTCGGCGGTGGCGGACATGTTGGGTAGGTTGGCGTCGCCCGTGACTGGATCACAAGGACAAAATTTAGAGAGGGCCTATGCATTTCAAAGGTGGTCTTTTCAACTGATCTCATCTTCAAAGGCCATTGTGGGTATAACTACTGGGGTTCTGCCCTCAGGAGTTAGAGACTCTTTTGGGATTTGAACCATACTACCCTGGTTCGACTCTAGGACATCAACAAGAGGAACCATTGGAGCAGGAGGGACTGCAACTGGATTATTCACAGACTTGTGGTGAGCTGGGGCTTGTTGTGCTCCAGGAAGAAACTATCACTTGGTGGATTTTGCCTGGACGTTGCTAGCCTGCAACTATTTGTCATCCGTCATGGCCCGGGTCCCTTGCCACTCTCCAAGGGCTGGTTGAAAGGCCTCCTGTCCATGAGATCCCAGGGACAGAAAGGGTCTCCCCGTTTTCACAAGATCATGAGGACCGCACAGGGTGCAGCGCAAACGGGGGGGGAAGTGATCTTCGGCTGGGACAAGAAGTGTCCTGATGTACTCCGTAAACACACTGTGCAGAGGAGTGTGCTTGTAAAGATCAGCTGCCCATCTGGGATGCCGGAACATGAGGAGTGTTGGGAAAGTGAGCAGAGTCCAAGGAACCTGTGATTGCAACCAGAAACCTGTGCTTGCTCGCACTCTGTAGCATGTGATGTCCGAGGGGTGCCGGTGGACGTTTTCTGAGTCTGCGGGACCCAAGCTGGAAGCCTAAACTGCCTCCTACCTCCAGATGGGAGGACGACAGTACCTGAAATAGTATCCTCGGTCTGGGGTCACCGGCTCCCTTTCCCCGGACCCACGCCACAAGGCCCTCTGATGTGGAGAATGTCTAAACTAGACTTGTGGTCACCCTTGGCTGCCTTCCTGGAGCAGCTGCAGCTCACACCTCTAATTTCTCTCATTTGGAAGTGCGCTAGCTTCCAGTATCAGTCTTTTACCTCGTGCACAGGCAGCTGGGTGCCTGAAGGCCTAATCTGAATGGATGAAACCAAGTAACTGTTTCTTTCCTCTTTATGTGGTCCCAACAATCTAATCAAAGTGTTGCCAGCGGGTGCAACGTGTATAGTTGGCTGATGTAGTCTGGGTGGCTGAGGGACTGGGTCACAAGGTGTAGTCAAAACCTGTGATCCCTTGGCCGTTGCAACTGTACAGTGTATGCTATATTTGTTTTATGCTAATGTGATAGCGGAAAAGTGGAATAACCCCGAACAGCCTGCATATATGTTTCTGTCGCTTTTGATGTGGGAGGGATCGCTTGGATTGTGAAAACCTCTGGGAAATACGACCATGAGTTTGTTGCTTACGAGGCTGAGGGGATAATGGGGCAAGTGAATAGCTATGACTAGTACATACAGGCTCATGCCGTTCTGCTGCTAAAGGGAGAGTTCAACAACTACATATAACTATAAAGCATACATCCAATGCATATGTCGTTTTGATTTCAATGTGTGTGTAATAAAAAGACCAGTGTTATAAATATGGCGTGGAGTCTTTTTGTAGTGTACTCCGTGTTTTGCAAGGGTGGTGTTGTGCCAATACTTTACTCTTTGACCCTGAGGATAAGCCTGACTGCTCTGTGCCATGCTACCCAAATGTGAGCACAGGTTAATGGACAAGTGTACCGTACTCATCCTATCTAGTATGGTGGTTTCTGTCTGGTTGTGATGCATCCCAGCCAGCCAGAAACTGCTTGATCTATCAGTATGCAAGTGATTTTATAATATATTTAAAAGCAATGCTCTTTGCAAGATAGTTGAAGCTTAAATATAAATTATGTCCATACAGTTCCAAGAATAATGAATCCTGTCCCGGCCCTGGGCTGCAAGTGTACAAATATGATGGAGGTTAGGGAAGATATTCACTTTCCTCTGTTTCTGAAGCAGAATAAATGGGAGACTTCCAATAAAATCTTACATTCCGATGTATCATCGATGAGGCATTATTTTGGAGATCTCCTTCCATCAACAATTGTGGAATGTTTCCTAGATATGTTTTGATGTTTTTACTCCTACAATAAGTGTCCTGGTGCATCATAGGAGACTGCTGCTGTGCGTGTCATTATTACAAAACATCATTTAATATATGAGCTTTATGCCCAAAATTGACATTTCCCTCCTGGAGGAGTCCATAGTGAGAAGTGTTGGGTTACAAATGACCAATTTGTTTGGAGATTTCAGTCCCTGTGAGTGAAACTTTAAGCAGGAGACACCAGAACAACCATGCAGAAAGTAATGGACTCCTTCTACACACTGGAATAAAGCAACTCCTGTCCAGTGGTGTACTGGGCCTTTGGCAAACTTTGATGCAGTTAACTTCAGGTTTCTTCTTACCATTTCGAAATGAATAATGTGGGTGTAAATGGATTGACGGTGGGGTTCTCCTTCCTGGCCATTAGATGGGAGATAGAGAGGGTTGATGCACATGCTTGTGCCCTTGTCATATCTTTGTAACTAGCATGTGGAGTTGCTTGAAGTTCTCCATAATTCCATAGAGATAGACTTGTGACCAGTAATGTGCAGACGATATCTAACTTTATCTTTGAGTACCTGCTTTGGATAAACTCGAGTTCTGGTGATGCTGCTATAGGTTTATGAAGGACCAGATAGCATCTTCAGCCTGGGGCTTTTTCAAGGCTAGAAAGTCTATATTTATGCTTATAATTTCAATGATCTGGATTTTATGATAATAGTAGGTGCAGTAAAAGCTTACCTCAGTGCATTTGGTCAGACCAGGCTTCCAGTAGGGGAGCAGTACTCGAAGGTTTCGTAACCCGCGGGTTCGATGTTCGCACTAGTTGTGCTAAAATATCATCCATATTTGTCAAGGGAAATACAGTTTCCAAAAACCTGTAGTATTGAAAGCAGCTCGCTGCAATTAAGTAGAACGTCGAAGTAGACACTAAACAGGTCCCGGATTAAACAGATATCTATGATTCGTTTAGAATTGTGTATTGCAGCCCTGGTCGTGATGCGATGCGGCTCCAATAAGGCAAACCTGTCCAGTTTCCCGGGTCCATGGATGATGTGCTGCTCGAGTCCAGATTTTTTCTTTGAATTCTGGTGTTTTGTAGTTATACGTATTACATTATAAAACAAGACTACAAGTCCCAGAATTTAAAGAAAAAAACCTGGACTGGGCCAGCACATCATGCGCTAGCCTGGAAAACTTGGCAGCTCTGACAAGGCAACATATTCAACTGAAACTATAGAAAATAGGACCTTAAAACTTGTATCAAAATCCAGAAAATGAGGTAAGCAATCAAGTGACATCATCATATAAGCGTAATCGCTGGCTAGCTACGATGCAAGCCAACACTAGAATCTGCTTGTTTGTTTTCCACTCCGGCATCACTGACAGGGCTGGATTGGTCGAACCGGGCATTGGGCATTTCCCCGGGAGGCAGGAAAAGTGGGGGCCGGTTTTGCAGTGGTGCAGCAATATCCACAGCAAAACCAAAGGGGATGATGGACGGAGTGTTAAACATTGCAAGCAGAAGAACGTAGGGGGGAGAGAGAAGGAGGTTAAACCAGACTAGGTCGGCCTCCAAACAGTATTAGAAATACATGAACCCACTATGAAGGGTTCAGAGACCTAGGTGGTGTGTATGGTTACTGCCAATTGTGTCAGTGTGTACCAAGAATTTAAGAAAGAAAAATGTATTTCTAGAGTCCCCTCACTCACCGGGGTTTCCCCACGGTGACATGCTTCATCATTGGGGCTTCTCAATTCTCTACGAAAAGGGGCGTGCTGCGACAAGCGGACTACGCAGGAGCACTTTTTTGTGTGACAGGCTATGTGTGGTGCGAAGTGTGGTGATGGTGGAGTGGGTGTGTGATTAAAAATACCGTGCTAGTGGGCCTCAACAATTTATTTTGCTCCTAGTCTGGTATATTAAAAAGGGGGTGACACCTCACCCGACCGCATACGTATGCGGTCGGGTGAGGATTGACCAGGTAGTACCGAGCGGGTTTGCCGATAGGAACAATGTTTCCACGAGGCGATCCTGCCCTCGCCTAAGACCATGAAGTGTGACTTAGCACTTACATATAAACACGAGTAGGATACAAATCGTATGTATGAAAAACGCATGTTTTAGTATTCACAGCGTTTATTAAAACTATTATTATAAGAAACCTACTATTGGAATATAGGAGTGGAAAATACAGGGCTGGACCCTGTATGGTCCTGATGAAAAGCTTGGGGATCTTGAAACATGTTGACCACAGAACACTGATCTAGCCCTAATTTAAGGCCAGATAAGTGTCACCCCCTTTTTAATATACCAGACTAGGAGCAAAATAAATTGTTGAGGCCCACTAGCACGGTATTTTTAATCACACACCCACTCCACCATCACCACACTTCGCACCACACATAGCCTGTCACACAAAAAAGTGCTCCTGCGTAGTCCGCTTGTCGCAGCACGCCCCTTTTCGTAGAGAATTGGGAAGCCCCAATGATGAAGCATGTCACCGTGGGGAAACCCCGGTGAGTGAGGGGACTCTAGAAAGAAATTTTTCTTTCTTAAATTCTTGGTACACACTGACACAATTGGCAGCAACCATACACACCACCTAGGTCTCTGAACCCTTCATAGTGGGTTCATGTATTTCGAACATTGCAAGCACTCACCCCCAGTTAACTGATCTGGGTTTAATCCATCATTATTTTTTTAGCTCACTCCGCCATCCCAGATCGGACATGGCCATAATGAAATCAGTCTGACACTGTGCCTCATGGGAACAGTCCAGCCCGGAATGCCAAGCCATGTCTTCCCAGAACTGGAAACAAGCATCCTGGGGCCGGTTTCTGGCTAATCAGCCGTCATCAGCCAGGCCAGCTTGAATCCAGTGGCAAGGTGAGCAAGGGACCCACGTCTGGGCATACCCTGCCAACTTAGCCTGGCTGATGACGGCTGATTAGCCAGAAACCGGTCCTAGGATGCTTGTTTCCGGTCCAGGGAAGACATGGCTTGGTATTTCGGGCTGGTCTGTTCCCATGAGGCACAGGGTCAGGCTGATTTGCATATGGCCATGTCTGAACTGGGGTGGCGGAGTGAGCTAAAGAATGATGATGGATTAAACCCAGATCAGTTGACTGGGGTGAGTGCTTGCAATGTTCAACACTCCGTCCATCACCCCCTCTGGTTTTGCTGCAATATCCACACCCAGTAACAAAAGCAGCCCTGATCACTGATGCATACACTGGTTTGCTTTACTAGCCTGTGTTCTCCCTACAAGCAGGAGGGAGTGTCCTGACAGCACTGTTAGCATTGACGTCATTAGTGGTGTGAGTAAACTTCTGTCTGAGCCACAGGGGTGAGATGTGGCGCTGTGGCCAGGGCGGCTGACTCCAGAGCGCAGGGCTCACAGTTCGATCCCTGGCTGCTGCTGCTGCTCAGCACCATGTGACTCTGGGCAATAGCTCACTTACGGCCAGATTCATCAAGCCGAAAACGGCTCGCAAAGGGCCAGATTCTGAGAATCTGGCCCTTTGTGAGCGCTATTTTTGCATTTGGGATTCATCATCCCAAATGCAAAAATCGCATTTTTAGAAATCGCATATTTGCGAATAATTGCATTTAAGGAATCTCAATTAGAGATTCCCTAAATGCAATTCAAGAAGCATTTTAAAATTGCGAAATCACAATTTTTGGCCGCTATTTACCGCGAGGTCAAACCTCGTGGTAAATAGCGAAAACTTAGAAAAATGCATTTAAATGCATTTTTCTAAGTTGCATGTTACACACAAGTTGCATGTTACACACCTTTGGACATGTGTGTGCGCAACACCGATGCAGATTACATTTCAAGGGTGCTACAGGGTGTCGCTTATTTACGATTAGCAATTTGCTAATCGCAAATAAGGAATGTGTAGGAATCGCAATTTATTTAGCGATTCGTACATGAATCCCGTTTTGCAAGTCCTTAATAGCGATTCCTTAATAATCGCTATTAAGGACTCGCAAAACGGCACTATGATGAATCTAGCTGTTAATCTCCACAACAGCCCCCAGCGCCTAGAGACCCTAGGGGTGCGTAGTTCGCGCTTTACAAATACCATATTTGAATTTGAGTGTAAAGGACCCTCCTCCTCCAATAATAGCGATGTGTTTCGGACACTACTGGGTCTGGGAGCCGATTTTCATGATTGCACTAGGCCATAAGGCACCGCGGGTTGCCTGCAGGACACGGTGTTCAGTTCCCGCCCACACTGTTCATCTTTGATAAATGTTCAGCTTCACGTGCCAGGCGCAGCCCAGCCAGGGCTAAATGGGCGTTGGGCGGGCTGCCTGACTTCCCCCGGAGAGCGTAGGTACGGGCCCTGTACATTTTTTACGACCCAGATTGCTGTTTATTTTCCAGACTCTGTTTAATACAAGCTGCCACATTATTACGGTCCGAGCAGATGATCCGAGGTGGTTTTCGACTGCGGCACGCGGACGCGTGGTAATTTGTTGCTGCTTTTATACTCTAGTGTGTTGATAAACACGCTCAGCAGTTTTGCAATTAATTTACCCCCGTGAAGGCTGTGTGCGTATCCCTGAGCAGGTTTAATTACGCATTGGGCGTTTGGATGCCTTATTATAAAACAGGCTCGAAGCAGGTTGGGGAATTGAATTATTTAATTGGCGCGCGGGCTGCCGAGGAGTCGACGTACAGCGCGTGTACAGCACTGGGCTCTCCACGGATGGTAATGCGCGGAATGTACCACCGCGTAGGTGCGGGCCGAGCCTTGAACTAACGGCCACCCCCGTTTCCTTGTTTCATCCAGCCGCGCGCACCTCCTTCATGTACCGGCGTACGAAACGAGCCCCCGGGCTCGGACGCAGATGTAAATACATTTTTATTGGTTTGGGGGTCCTGCGGTCCAAGGAAACAAAGCATAAATGAAAGGAAAAAAGCGCGAAGGCTTTCACTCGCGAGCCAGAGCTGTGCTCCCAAATGGAGTTTCCACGGCTTCGTCTTGTGTAGGCTTACTTCTGAATTTATCTACACGTTTTACATAAATGTGTGTTGTGTTTTTGTGTGGAAACATTTAACTGAAGCAATGCAAGCGCTATTTAAATGCAATTACAATGAGGTGCAGTACAATGATTGACATACACCGCAGCCATGCTTTAAATGTAGAATAGATTAGTAACTTTCGCCTTGTGTTGCGATTTCCAGTCCGTGTTGAAATTAATTCATGGCCGATTTTTTTTTTTTTTTAGAAATATCGGTTTTAAGTGTTTACTCTTCGTGTGCAGCAATCGTAGCTTTTTTCAGGCAGGGAAGAAGTGGAAATTCTTTCCTCTTGATAACCTGTTAGTTATTCTCAATCATGCTCCATGATTCATCTGTTAGTTATTGCTTTGAGTCTCTCAGTAGTACTCAACTCTTCAGGCTCACCCTTTTTCTGCTGGTGGACGCTGTTTACTTGACCCAATTGATAACGAAAGCTGTCTTTGTTGCAATGGTCACTTCAGATACGCATATGGGAAGTTGGATGTAGTGTTATGTAGGGAGAAATTCCTGCACATCCATCTGGGCGCATTGATCTTTTGTTTTAAGTCTAGCTTTTAACGAAAGGGCTTGCCTACTTTTCATTGAACCCAAAAGGGTATTTTATCTTATTCGTTACTTTTCAACCCTCAGTGGCATTGGAGTGAAAAAAACGATGTTTTGGAATCCCAGTTCAGGTCTCTGTCACTGCCAGTAGGACCAACGTGCTTTAAGAAATGCATTCCTACAGAATGAAAATGTTTTTTTCAAAGAAGGACCAGTGATCGAGCGTGAAGGGTACCATGCTCTTTGATAGTGAAAACGAGGTCAAAGGAAAAAAATCAGGGCCTTCCACAATCTTATAATCAGCAAACAAAGTTGTAAAGAAAGAAAAAAAAATCGCCTTATTTATTCACAACCGAACAAAGCCAGTTCACTAAATTCTATAGACATTCTGGATGCATATAATCAACAAGAAACATAAAAAATCCCCAAGATATGCAGCCAGCAAATTCGCATATCCAGTACCACGGCTATGGTTTAGTATGAATTCTGCTTCAAAGTCTTTCTCCAACTGTATGGCGGTAAAACCTACACATAACCTGAAAATAAAGATCTACACAAATGAATCCATCATCTGAGATAAACCACAGGAAACTAAGTTGTCAGCTGGCAAATAAATTATTTGGAAGATATGTTGGTACCAAACAAGTCTCTTTTGAAGGAAAGACTATAGAAGTCCACCAGATGTACCGTTTCACTACACTCCATTTTCCTACAGCCAGATAGTTACAAAATCTGGCTTTTCTATTTTCAGTCTCTCCAAGAGTATATAGAAGAAAAGAGGGATCAGATGTCTGACAACACGGGCTGGGATCACCAGCAGGTATCCAGTCTGTCCCTCAGCTGTACTAGGAGGCGAAAAACAGCATTTAAGCCTAAGTTTTTACTTCGTATTTCATTTTCCACACATTTGTTTACATCGTAAAGAATGCTGGCACACAAATCTTTACAACGCAAGACAAAACCACACATTTGAGGGTAATTAAAAAAGGGGGCCTTGGGGGATCTCCCCTCAAAAATATACATTTTCCAAATAGTACCTAACCTTTAAACGACAAATGCAATTATTTAAATATATTAAGAATTAATGTATAATTTTTGAACAGTAGGTAGCAGTGTTAGACTGTAGCAGGATGTTTCAGAAATAGTAGGCATGGTAAAAGTATGCCTGGTAGTGGAATGCGTAGTGAAGGTGTATCTAATGTGAGTGAATGTAAATGCATGGTAGTGGTATGCGTTGTAAAATCAGTAATGTAAAGACATGTATGGTGAAGTAAGGCATTTTAATGTCATACAGCCCAGGGTAACATATTCCAAGAAGAGACCTGCCTATTATTCTAAAGCAACTGATGCTTCTATATTTTGAGGAGCTCACATGGACCACTTGGTGAACATTGGTGCCTAGATGGAAAAAAAGATCACTTCATATTGAAATTAGGGTAGTTCATCTAACCCTCAAGCCATTCACCTCCTCCATAATGGCAATCAGTTTGCATTCAGAGTGAAAATGGTATCTAATAGAGACATCTAGCTGCAGTTTCCTTACCATAGAATTCTCTCCAGGTGCCAGGCTAGATCTGGAAATTATTTATAGCAGTACCTCTGCTAGTCAGTGGAGGGCGGCAAGCAACTCCATAGAAACTTCATCCTCTGGATGTGAAGGCGATGAAGTCCATATAAGCCTCCCCCCCCACGCCGTGCTGTGGTCAATTTCTTTTTTTTTCAATGTTTTTTTTGACAGAACAGTGTGCCTTCTACGTCTTGTGGGTTCTGTAGATGGCAGATGTGTTCCACACACCCTCATTTTATTTGCATGTGCTGCCTGGGGAGCACCAGGACTCCGAGGAGTGCGACTCCTGTCACCAACTTCGACGAAGGCTCTGCAAAAACATCTTATGAAACTCCTAGCAGCGTGGCTGTTGCAAACTTCCAAGACTTCCCATCGACCTCCGTCTTCTTCTCCCTCCACTGTCCGTTCACTTATCCGTTCCAGGAGCTGTTCCTGTGGACGTAATTCTCTATTGACTTCCTGAGGTAAGTGTAGGTGTTGGTGGTCGAAGTCGTGGAATCTCCCGACTTCACTGCGTAAAGCCTCTTCCCACTCTTCGGTTGAAGAGTCGATACGCTAGTCCACCCCGCCTCCCTACCTTCCCTTGAGCCAGGACGACTCTGACCTAGATGCAAGAATATTATAATTCCCTTCATGCTATCTTTGGGTCTTCAACTTCCTCTGGAGCGTCTTTTGGCCCAAAGGAGGTGCGAAGTGCAGTGATTTTGTCCATGCTAGCTAGTTGACACTTGGCTTCAGTTAGGCAATTTGATCCCATTGTTGTATCCATTTCGAGGCCAGTGCACAGCCCTTCGGGGATGCCATCTTTGGCACCGTAACCAATCAGCAAATGCCGCAACACTACTTTCCTCTCCCGATGCCGCAATGATATCTCTTCAGCACCGCTCGGCATCGGGTCTTATGTCAGTGGTGCCACATGACTCTGACATCCTTCATCCGCTCTCTGTAGAGCCCCCTCCCGTTTATCCTTCTGAGGACCACGGTTTTGGATGTGACGGAGAAGAGTTGGGGTCTTGCACCCCATGTCTGACACTGGCCAGCCTCATCTGCAGAATAGTTGGCCGACTGAGCTGGGTGAAGGTTGTGGCTTAGAGTCTTCCCCGGCCTCGGGCCTCCTTCACCACCTGGCCTTACCTTGGAGGTGAGCTCCGCTTTGGCTGACATGCTGAGGCGTGTGTCTGTGGTTTTAGATTTGACACTTCCTTAAGTGGAAATAACTACTAATCCCCTGATGGCATCCTCCACCACGCCCAAACAGGGGTGGAGCAGGTTCTCCGTTATAGTGAAACTCTATACAACATTTTGTTGGCGAGCAGAGGTGCCTGGCAACATGGGCCTCCAGCACTTTTGCCAAGAAAGGTAACATTGAGATAGGCTGATATTTTTTTCAGGGTGAGTGGGTCCTCGCCTAATTTCTTTTGGAGTGGGACCACTACAGCCTCCTTAAAAATGCTATGCACCATGCCTTGACTAAGGGAGTGATTGAGAAGAGACATAGCTATCTCAGGAAAATGTGAAAAGACTGTTTTTAAAATTCTCTGGGGATCCTGACCTAACTTCAGATAGCAAGTACAAATTATCATCCTTGCTAATCGTGGGAAAGTCAGATAGTTTAACTGAAATATTATGGTCTGTAGGTGTCACAAAGAGGGGGTGGGGCTGGCATGGATACAATCTTTTATTATCCTAATCTTCTTGATTAAGAAGAAATTAAAGGTGTCATACAAAGTCTGTGTCGGCTGAATAGGTAGGGTCACCCTGCCAGGATTGGATGGTTCAGAAATTATAATAAAGATTTCTTTAGACTTATTCGAGGAGTCAATATTTTGGTGGAGAAGAAGGGAGTCTTAGCTTGCCTAATTAGCTTTTTACAGTCTTTAAGGTGTGATGAATAAAGTTCCTTGTCCTCAGTCGAATAGTTGGCCTGCCATTTTCGTTCAGTACGGCGAAGGGCAGTTTTTGCTGTTTTAGGTTTCGCCTGGCGTAGCACTGCGCAGCAGTGTTCGCGCAGGCAAAATCTTTTGAGAATCAGTAGGGGGCTTTAACCCGCCTCTCTGTTCCATTGGCTAGCTCCATAAATGGAGGCTAGCTATTGGAACAGAGATGCGTCAGTCATTGCCCGAGCAGATTCATGGGCGTTCCGGCAATTTTTTTCGCTCTCCGCCCCTTTGTGAACGTCATTGCGGCGGTGGGCGGTGTTTTTTCTTTTTTTTTTTAAGGTTTGTTTTGGTCATTTCTCCGAAGATGGCGGCCGGGCACTAGCTTACTTGAGAAGCTCCGCAGTGCTATATTGAACCAGCGTGTGCAAGTTCCCGCCCCCCTCCCGCTGTCCGTGTGCCCGTTCCTGCCCCCCTCCCACTGTTCGTGTGCCCGTTCCCGCCCCCCCTCCCGCTGTCCGTGTGCCCGTTCCCGCCCCCCCCCCTCCCGCTGTCACAGCACCTCGGTTTGTTTTTAGTGTAAGAGGCTGCGTCCAAAGGAGATTGCTTTCACTTTGTTTCTCGAGGCCTATTGGAAAAGACAACCATCATTGAGTAATGTTGTTGCAGAATGAGCAACGGCGGCCCTGGCGCTGTACGATCCAGGCCCATCCACGACTATCGGCACTGAGCGGCTGACACCCAGGTGACCCGGCACGGTGGAGCCAACCCCCGGGGATGTGGGAACCATCTCGGCCGGAACGGAGCACCCCTATGCGGCAGGGGCCCACAGCCTGACCCAGAGCCGCGCATCCCATCTGGAACTGAAAGGAGGGCCAGGATCGATCAGGAGCACAGACCGTGGGGACAAGCCCGCCTCGGGGCCCCGCGGGTCGGCGGCACCAAGCGGCGAGAGAGCCTGTGGTAAGAGCTGCTGATCTGTATATTCAGAGTGCGGGACAGATCGAGGGATCCTGGCATCTCACACGGGGATCCATTATATCTGTAACAGGGGGGGGCGGCTGGTTCTGGTTGAGAGACCTCACGGCTTCCTGCATCTGTTGGGGGCTCTGGTAACCTGTATATGACAGGCTCCAAACTTGGTGATACGACCTTGTGAGTCCATGCACCTGTTCGGAGTGTGTGTAATCCGCAAGTGACAGCTTCCAACCGTCGTAGTATGTCAGTAATTTAGCGCACCTGCAGCTGTGATCCACGGGGGCGTAGCTTCAGAGGGGTGGGGGGCTGTCAATTCTCTAGGCAATAATCGGGTACAGGTTTTTTCAGTCGGGTGTGATGAGGAGTATGTCTGGAATTATTACTTAAAAACACAGACAAAAACAGACGCACACGCACTGCACTGTCTCTCGTCTATGTTTTAAATTACTTAAATTGTTTTGTTATTTTACAAGATATTATATTTAAAGTACCCCCTTACAGTCTGCCCTCCGCTCCTTTCCACCGCCTCTTAAACCCCCTTCTGCACTGCTTCCCTTGTAACGTATTGCAGCATGCAATGCCAGCCTGGCTGTAGGAAAACCTGAAGCTCACACCTCCCTAATCTTACTGACCAAGCTACGCCCATGGTTACCTGTCTATTGCCAACAGGATACAGTCCACGTCCCTTTAAGAGAACGCACTGGGTTAATGTACTTAGCACACTTACATAATCGGTCCGCCCTGGAGTAGTCCAGAACATCCGAAGACGTCAGGCTCCGCATCTACCTCATAACATTACATAACCCCCGCCGCCAGATCCATCTGTGAGCAGCACGATGGTCAGAGGAAGTTGGAGTCACGGTGAGATAGCCGGGTGGGATATTGTGCCTGCTGCGCAGTGCTGTCATTGCAATTCATTTAGAGGTGGTGCAGATGGTGTTGACACACAGATAGTTCGGTAGATTTCAGAGTTTACAGCCCCTGACATGTCCATCCAACGAATAGTGCGGATTGGTTCTTTTAGGTAACTCCAAATGGCGGACTCAGGTGTATTCCCGTTATTTCTTTCGGCTCCTGCAGGCTCCCCCTCCATCCCTGGTGGTTCCTGACGGTGCCCCCTGCGGTTCCTGTTGGTGTCCATTAAGGTTCCCGACTTCCTATATGTGCCCAGTGATTTCTTGAAGTACTTCCCCGAATCCCCATGCCCACTCCAATAGACTGCTTATGATTCATTAAGGCGTCCTCTGGAGTTCCTGCAGCTGCCCTAACTCCGTAGTTCCTGCCGATCCCTCCGTGCCCCCCACCGCGGTTCATCAGGTACCCCCATGCCCTGTTCCTGCAGGAGCCCCGTGCCCTGTTCCTGCAGGAGCCCATATGCGCTGTTCCTGCAGGAGCCCCTATGCGCTGTTCCTGCAGGAGCCCCTATGCCCTGTTCTTGCAGGTGACCCCATGCCCTGTTCTTGCAGGTGACCCCTGTGGTTCCTGTAGAAGTCCCTCTGATGCCGCAGGGTTTCTTTGCTCATTTGGATGCTCTCTTGGTTCCCCTGGGTACTTCTTTTGACCTCTTGCAGCTGTCTCCCCATGTCTCCTGCAGGTGTCTCCCTGCGATTCCTGAAGGACACCCTTACATGTACATCCTTAGGTGTTTCCCTGTGTCTCCTGCAGCAGCGTCACCTCATGTAGGAGCCCCTTCTGGGTCCCTCCTGTAGATCTCCCCCGGGGTTGGTCTGCCGTGGTTTCTTTGGCGCCCTGGGCTGCGGGGAAGCAGAGGGGCCGGTGCAGACGCTGCCGCCCACCGCCTCGGCCCGCTTCCCGATGGATGACTGCATAGTAATAATGTCCGGCAGGTACAAAGGGTTATGTAGGTTTATTTTTTTAGAAACAAAAGTGACCCCCCTATCTATCCTTCCGGAATAGCTTGGACCCCCTGTCCAGCTGCTGTGTCTGCCAGGGCAGATTCGGGGCACTCAGGCGGTGTGGGAAGGAGTTTGGCACCCCAAGGCACAGCAGTGCCAGAGCCAATTAATAAAGGGTCCTCCAAGCAGAGGGTGCGGTGGAAATTAAGAAATGTTGCTGGTATATGGTAGAACACCTTGCTTCTGGCACTTGTATGTTTAGGAAACCTGTCGGACTACCATTTTAGGTTTGGCCCTTAGCCTGGTTTACATATTCCCTTGTCTCACGTTTTACAAAAAATAATATAGTTAAATACAGGGGCTGCCGGAGAGCGCACTTCGCATCGGTCTGGTCAACTCTGAGTCTCTTTTTCCTTCTGCCCACTCAGCATCTAGCAAGGGGTAACGGGGTCAACCCTCTTGATCCATTGGCCTATTGGCTTTGCCAGTGCTTGTTTCAACACATGCCCAGCACCTTGAGATACACGCTCACCTTCTGACAACCCCACTTCCAGCGAAGCTCAACTACACTTTGCTTGTTCTCCCCCAACGAAGACAGATTGAGCATAACCGCACAGGACCTCTGGACGCACCCAGGCATGCTCAGTCCCTCTTCACACCTTCGTCCGCATCTTTAAACCACGCTGTGCACAACCCTTCACACACACACTCCTATTTCCTGAGCTACAACTTTCACGCCTGTGTGTGTGTGGGGGGCTCTGTGTGTGTGTGGGGCTCTGTGTGTGGCTCTGTGTGTGTGTGTGTGTGGCTCTCTGTGTGTGTGTGTGTGGCTCTGTGTGTGTGTGTGGCTCTGTGTGTGTGTGTGGCTCTGTGTGTGTGTGTGGCTCTGTGTGTGTGTGGCTCTATGTGTGTGTGGCTCTGTGTGTGTGGGGGGGGGGGCTCTGTGTATGTGTGTGGCTCTGTGTGTGTGTGGCTGTGTGTGTGTGT
Source organism: Lissotriton vulgaris (assembly GCF_964263255.1). NCBI lineage: Eukaryota > Metazoa > Chordata > Amphibia > Caudata > Salamandridae > Lissotriton > Lissotriton vulgaris. The sequence goes on along the minus strand of NC_141697.1, from coordinate 285,823,132 downwards.
GTGGCTCTGTGTGTGTGTGTGGCTCTGTGTATGTGTGGCTCTGTGTGTGTGTGTGTGGCTCTGTGTGTGTGTGTGTGGCTCTGTGTGTGTGGCTCTCTGTGTGTGTGTGTGGCTCTGTGTGTGTGTGTGGCTCTGTGTGTGTGGCTCTCTGTGTGTGTGTGGGTGTGGCTCTGTGTGTGTGTGGCTCTGTGTGTGTGTGGCTCTGTGTGTGTGGCTCTGTGTGTGTGTGGCTCTGTGTGTGTGTGGCTCTGTGTGTGTGTGTGGGGGGCTCTGTGTATGTGTGTGGCTCTGTGTGTGTGTGGCTCTGTGTGTGTGTGTGGCTGTGTGTGTGTGTGTGTGGCTCTGTGTGTGTGTGTGGCTCTGTGTATGTGTGGCTCTGTGTGTGTGTGGCTCTGTGTGTGTGTGTGTGTGGCTCTGTGTGTGTGGCTCTCTGTGTGTGTGTGTGGCTCTGTGTGTGTGTGGGTGTGGCTCTGTGTGTGTGTGGCTCTGTGTGTGTGTGTGGCTCTGTGTGTGGCTCTATGTGTGTGTGTGTGTGTGGCTCTGTATGTGTGTGTGGCTCTATGTGTGTGTGTGTGGCTCTATGTGTGTGTGTGTGGCTCTGTGTGTGTGTGTGTGGCTCTGTGTGTGTGTGTGGCTCTGTGTATGTGTGGCTCTGTGTGTGTGTGTGTGGCTCTCTGTGTGTGTGTGTGGCTCTCTGTGTGTGTGTGTGGCTCTCTGTGTGTGTGTGTGGCTCTGTGTGTGTGTGTGGCTCTGTGTGTGTGTGTGGCTCTGTGTGTGTGTGGCTCTGTGTGTGTGTGGCTCTGTGTGTGTGTGTGGCTCTGTGTGTGTGTGTGGCTCTATGTGTGTGTGTGTGTGTGTGGCTCTGTATGTGTGTGTGGCTCTATGTGTGTGTGTGTGGCTCTATGTGTGTGTGTGCGGCTCTGTGTGTGTGTGTGGCTCTGTGTGTGGCTCTGTATGTGTGTGTGTGTGGCTCTGTATGTGTGTGTGTGTGGCTCTGTATGTGTGTGTGTGTGGCTCTAGGTGTGTGTGTGGCTCTGTGTGTGTGTGTGGCTCTGTGTGTGTGTGTGGCTCTATGTGTGTGTGGCTCTGTATGTGTGTGTGGCTCTATGTGTGTGTGTGTGGCTCTATGTGTGTGTGTGCGGCTCTGTGTGTGTGTGGCTCTGTGTGTGTGTGTGGCTCTATGTGTGTGTGTGTGTGTGTGGCTCTGTATGTGTGTGTGGCTCTGTATGTGTGTGTGGCTCTATGTGTGTGTGTGTGGCTCTATGTGTGTGTGTGCGGCTCTGTGTGTGTGTGTGGCTCTGTGTGTGGCTCTGTATGTGTGTGTGTGTGGCTCTGTATGTGTGTGTGTGTGGCTCTGTATGTGTGTGTGTGTGGCTCTAGGTGTGTGTGTGGCTCTGTGTGTGTGTGTGGCTCTGTGTGTGTGTGTGGCTCTATGTGTGTGTGGCTCTGTATGTGTGTGTGGCTCTATGTGTGTGTGTGTGGCTCTATGTGTGTGTGTGCGGCTCTGTGTGTGTGTGGCTCTGTGTGTGGCTCTGTATGTGTGTGTGTGTGGCTCTGTATGTGTGTGTGTGTGGCTCTGTATGTGTGTGTGTGTGGCTCTAGGTGTGTGTGTGTGTGTGGCTCTAGGTGTGTGTGTGTGGCTCTAGGTGTGTGTGTGTGTGGCTCTGTATGTGTGTGTGGCTCTAGGTGTGTGTGTGGCTCTCTGTGTGTGAGGGCAAATACAATAGGTCTCGTATTTGCGAGAGATTAAGCTATTGGGATTGTAAATGACAATGCCATTTATTTATCTCTTTTCAAAACCAACACATAAACAAAAAGTTTGTCATTTACAATGCCAATAGCTCTAACTTTTTTGAATGCGAAACCGTTGCATTGTAAATGCTTGTTAAATCTTCTGAGAACCATTTGGAAGCATTGTGGCGTCAAGCTTTTTTAGATTCCCGGAGATGACTATGTAGATTGCTGACTGCTGTAAGCCAGTTAGAGATGTTTTCCGCATGACCATCAGAATCGAGTAGGTGATAGATTTCAACCTGATGCTAATCATGGATCTAGTTTTAAGGTATATGACCCTAATTATATCAATTTTTAGCTTTAGAAGGAGTGGTGTCCAAAGATGGGCCTTTGATTAATTCAGTTGGTGTAATCAAGTCTGCCGCTGCCGGCTTATCGTCAAGGTGGTCAAACATTTGCAGTTTAGTTAGTGTTCGGGCGTCAAATGAAGTGCAACTTTTTAAGTGCTTTGGAAGAGTAGGAGACTAAATGGGCATCGTATCTGCCCCCGGATGGATGCGAACGGGCACAGACTGGCTTTCATTTGGCACACCTGATGCGCATGTCCTCGCCACTGCCGGCATAAAGTAGGCTGCAAGCTCTAAAAGGCTCCAGCCTCCTTCTCTCCTGATTGGTTTCCAGTGTCTATTAAGTGAGAGCAATGACAATCTTCGATTCATTCCAGCGTGCGAAACAGCAACAACAATTTCCTTGCGGTGGTAAAGTGCTCAGTGTCATTTTTTTTTTAGAAAGGGCTCAGCTTATAAAATAACATTGCAGTGATCACTATGAAAATGAGAGAGTGCAGTTTCTCATTTTTGGTGCGTCCACACTGCTGCCGGCATAAAGTAGGCTGGTGTCACCGTTAATTGCCTCGATGTAAAAACAAGGGGGATGAGGTCCAGATCCTGTTTAGGAAATGTGATCTGGAAGAGGATCTTGGACGCTCCTAGAAGTCAGCCTTCGAGGTGTAAAGATTTGAAAGTTAGACTCCTTAAGTTGATCTCTCTCAAAAGACTACAACAAAGTTCTCAAATGGTGGTCTACTCAAATGGACTCCTTTTTAATAGCAAGCAGTACAAAATGCCACAACTTTCCACATGGGTAACTGGAATCCGATGCTAAAGGGATAGTCCTTTTTATCAACTGATCAGGTATTTTTCTTATCTCAGGTATTTTTCTTTTCGCTTTGCCGCTTGTTATTCTACCACTAATCCTTCTCAAATTCCAGAAGTTCATATGGAGAAGATATTGATAAATGAAGCAGGCATTATTATCACGGCTGGTTCCTGGACTTTTGTGAAATCACATAGGAACCTTCTAGGCAGTTGCCACAAAGCCCCGTTCTCAGTCTAGGATGAACAGTGACATACGCCATAACAACCTTATATCAGTGAAATTGACAGCATATCTGACAACCTGCAATAAAGGCCCATCATACCCCTTCCAGATGGTATAAACATTCTCACATAGATTAAAGCAATCAAGAAAAAATCGTAATTCTTTAAATAGTGTAGATTCCGCGTGTAGAGACTGAGTATTCAGACTGGCCCTTGCAAACGAGAGAGAGATTATGCCTTATTATCTTTTTCATTTGGCCACGTCTTAACATTTTAACCAGTAGAGAAAATGAAAGTAGCTAGAGGCACAAAGAAAGTTAGCTCCCAATCCGAAAAAACTCATCTATTGGGACTGAATATAGTCCTTTCAAATTTGATAGATCTAACTTTTGAACCTGTGCCAAAAGCATACCAGCAACATCTGTGTTACGCAGTAGCCATTTTGGTGCATGTTGTAGCAACCAGATGGATGAGTGCAATGCAGTACCTGTGTTCCTGTAGTCTATATTAGTGGAGCCCTTGAAGTCTCCACACAGATTGTAATTCTTTCCTTCCAGAAGTGTTTTCAGATTTTTCAAATGCAGGCTGGAATTTCTCTTACATCTTTTCCTTTCATTGATCCTTTCTCGCCAGCAAATAAAGCTCTACACACTGTTGATATAAGGAGATGCAGCCTTAAAAGAAATGTAACAAAGGTTAGAATTCCATCAACTATGTGTTGTTAACAAAGGGAAATTTTAGACCGTATTCCCTCTACTCAAACTGTCCATAGCAGTGTTGAGATGCTATACATCAGAAGACCCGGAACCAAAACTAGGTCTGGGCTCACGGGCAATAAGGACAAGCCTCACTTCAACTATAAACCAATACGAGCACCAATATTGCCACCTTATTAAGTTTGGGGATAGCTTTCCCTAAAACATATTGAATTAAACAATAAGTCCTGTAGACTGCGTTTTTGTCTGAAACAAATCAATTATTTTAATCAGTATCATTTGTCACAACATATTTCAATTATTTCAAACCTTTATGTACATTGCTTACCAACAACCACTTTTACTCACAAACTCTTTCTTGCAATCCTAACATTCATTCAAACATACATACAACCACTATATCTCGATTCTATTTACATCAATTATTACAGTGAATATTTACAAAGCATGATATAAAAAAAACAAGAACTGGGATTAATTTCCAAAATGTAGACACTTTTGTTGTTTTGTTTAGAAATATCCTATAGCTGTTTGTAGAAAAGGTCTATGCGTTTCGGGCACCCTTGGATGTGGGGGACCCTCATCAGGACCACGTAGCTGTAAATGAAGTGACACGTATATGTCAGTCTGATAGGAGCCTACCCTATTTCCATTATGGTTTAAAAGTGACATAATCCTACCTTTTTAAGTGCTCGATTTCTTTTCTTGGGTTCCAAGGGAGACACAAGAGGTCAACCGGCCGATAATAAATAAGTTGGCCCTACATTGTCGGGGGACACATGGACATTGAAAACCAGGCAAATGGTCTTTCATACTTACATTCACCGTGTCGCAAGCACCCACTATGTCTTGTGTTGTGGTTATGGAGCTGTGAAACCTGTGGGATGAATCTGGTGAAATTTTATGAGTGTACTGGACACTAATAATTGTAAAGAATGTCGGCTGACGCTAATAGTGCAAGGGGAGCAAGGAGTCTAAATGTTGCCACAAACTTACTTGGTTATTGATGTGTGGCGGGGACCAACGGTGGATGATGGAGAGGCAGAGCAGGTTCGTGCCTACAGGAGATAAGAGGATCGTGTTAAATGGTGCCCGGTTGCAGACCCTTCTGGATCGAGGCCAAGCTACGGGCTATTCTCAGGGCATCGTTATTTACCTTTTAGTCTCGATGAGTGAGGCTTCCACTCGACACCAGGCCCCATCTTGCTGTCCGATCCTCTGCAAACAACGCTGTTGTTTCACCATTGTTTCCGGCTTCAGTGTTTGTAACCTGCGTCTCGCGGGAGACGTGAGACGTAACGTCACATGTTCTCTATTAGAGTTATGGGAGTAATAGTCCCATTGTATTCCTGGTTTTTCAGGCGCTGCGGCTTGACTATAGACAGCGCACTCCTCCCGATATTTCCGGGTGGCGAACCCAGTTGCTTCGCATTTTATGTATTAGCAGACCCTCTTGTGCATGCATGCTCCTTATTATAAGACCGGCCGATTTCTGTGCATACCGCGGCTGCCAGTGCCCAGTTTCCTAAATTATTTGATCTCATTTTTCTGTCTTAACACCAGCAGGCTTGCTGTGGGATACAGCTACAAAGGGGGTGGATCGCATGTACTCAATCTTGTCTCAGATGCTATGATGCAGTTCCTCTTCCAAATTTGCTTGCTCTCAATAGCACTCTAGAGTCTGTATATTTCTGAAGATTCATTCAGCCCGTTGCAGGCGGTGTTACATTTAATGATCAGCATGGCTTCACTTCTTGCCAATTTCTCTTCGATATTGCCTCCACGTTTGTCTCTTTCAATTTTTGCAATCACAGTCCACCTCAGTTCATTTAGATTGTTTGTGTGTGTGCCAGTGGTTCACTAATGGGGCTGTCGTTATGTTGTTTTTAATTCTCGATTTGTGCTGGATAATTCGGCTCCTAATCTCTTGATTAGTCTTCCCTATGTACAACATCTCACAGGGACATCTAATGCCATAAATGACATATCGCGATTTACAATTCGAGAATACTTCATGTTTCCAGACTGTATGTTTATGTTGGAAGAGTGTTCCTTCTTCTGTACTTTCACAACAGACGCATGTCCCACTTTTGTGTTGCCCTTGAATTGGTGGTAATCCCAATAGACAACATACCGTTGGTTGTTTTTTCTGTTGCATTGCTGCCCTCACTAGATGGTTTGAAACGCTTTGATCTTTCTTAAATGTGAATAATGGTTTTTCTTTCAGCGATGCATCTACATTTTCTACTAGGTGCCAATTCTGTAAAATGATTTTTTTGAGTTGATTGGAGTTTGGGCAAAATGTGGACACACAAACTATTCTTGTGAGTGGGGTTTTTTCTCTTTTAGCCAAAAGGGTTTCTCTCGGTACCCACCATGCGCTCTTCATCATTCTTTTCAGGAGTTTTTTAGGATAGCCTCTGGCCAATAGATTGTCAGTGAGTTTGTTTGCATGTAAGACATACTCATCTTTGAAATGACAATTTCTCTTTATCCGGAGATATTGTCCAAACGGTAGGTTTTCTCTAAGGTTCCGAGGGTGGTTGCTTTGAAAATGGAGGGCTTTGTTCCGGTCTGTTTTTTTCTTGTATAGTGTAGTGACTAGACCCTCATCTGTGGGATAGACTTCCACATCTAGGAAGGCCATCTTGACTTTCGAGTAGCTCATGCTGAATTTTATATCCTGCGTCCTATGATTTGGCCAATCATGAAAACCATTTAGATCTTCCTCAGTTCCTCTCCAGGTCATAAAGACGTCGTCGATATATCGACTCCAGCTTGAGATTTGGTCAATATATGGGTTGTTTTTGTAGATGAAGGCCAGCAGATAACGTGTAGGTTGGCATCAATCACATTCTACTAGGTTTATAAAAGCGACTGATCTTCTCGAAATTTGTTTCTATTGTTGAGCTTTTCAGAGCAGCATCAGAGATGTGTGGACATACTTTGACAAGACACTACTGTTGTGACTTTTCCTCTGGATCAGATGTTCAAGTTCGTCAGGATTCTCTGCAAGATCGTTCTTCATGATATTTTGGTATTTCCAATGACCTTTTTTTTTTTTGTACCCCATGCAGCTGGCATTAATGACCTCTGGACGGTTTGGACCAGCTAAGCAGACTGCATGTTCACTCACTAACCTGCCACCTGTGAATGTATCTTTGGCTACGGTAAATTCTCTCGATTCGCTGTTAGTGTCCTCTTTTGCTGGGCTCACATGTGCCCAGCTCATTCCTCTAAATCATTAGACTGCGCTCACACAGCGCAGACTGTCCCTTGAACCCCCTCCCCCGTCCAGTAGACTCTCCCTGACACCTACAATGTTGCCACCGAATGTAATTGATGAGATACCTTTTTCAATTGATGATTCACCAGGTCAGGTGGGAGGCGAACCCCCTTTAAGTCCTAATCCTGTATTCTTACCTAGGCCTAATAATGTAAGCCCGCATGTAATAACTAGAGGGCAAAAAGCGAAATGTAAACAAAATCACACAAATAAGGAAGAACTGCCTGCAAATAACCCTAAAGGGAAGGGTAACTCAAACCAACGTAAAGTTGCTGTAAATCTCACCGGAAGGGAAAAAGGGCAAGGGCCAGACAGATAGTGTCTCAAGCCAAAATAGTTTAGGTAAGCCAGAGGAGGATGAGAATTTTTGAGGAAGAATGGAGACTTTGATATCACCACTCTTAGAGCCTATATGTTTAAAAATCACCACTATTGAAATTTGGGTAGCTAATATAGAGGAAAAGATGATCAACATCGACCAATCCGTCCAGACAGCTCATACTAAGACATTAGTCCACCCATCCCCGGCCAACACAAGAGGAAACCCTAAGGGTTTGTCTTCGGTTTCGGCCAACCCAGTACTACATAAAACCAGGGAGGTTAACAACAGACTAGAACTTATTAACGCAGTGGGTAACATCAGAGCCAGTGAGGCAAACTCAAGCGACCCAAACAGGGGAGGTAAAAATAATAGCAATATCAACTGTGATGCGGGCAGAGACCACTCTGGCCAAAGAGATATTTCAAGCAAACCCTTACCAACTTTAAACTTACCACCAGAAGCTACGCCATATACAGTTGTGTTAGCCAACGTCCCAGTTTTATCCCCCAATGTTTTTGAACACTGGTCGACACTGAGAAACAAATCCCTGCATTTTTTATCCGCAAGGATTGGATTTAAAAACTCTCTGTTTTCTGAATTCAAAATGGCTAGAAGGGTTACCTGGGTAGGCTCATCCACTAAATCCCTGAATGGAGATTGTGTCATCTTAACGTTTAGAACCCCGCATTTGATACGAAACATCATTGACGGGCGGTTTAATGGGGAAGTTAACACTGAGGTTTTTAACATCTTACCCTTTGGTTTCTTTTATCGTCCCAGGGATCTTGTAAGGTGCCCAGGACCCCACCGCCTACTAGAAAATTACTTAGGTCCTTACCAAGCAAGATACTGTGTTCCGACATCAAATCACTTTGAGGTCTTGAGTGGTTTGGAAACTAATGATTGACTGCAAAAGGAGAACCTCGCAAATCTATCTAGCGAAGTCGTTTATTTTACTTTTATGCCCAATCAGGGGGACACTATGAGTGAGAGGGCGGAGAAGGGCAGGATTCCGGGGATTGAGGGTACCATCAATAGGATGGTGGTCTCTGAAGTTGGTTCTGAGATAGTGCACCCTAACGGGTCTTTGTTGGAAGGTGTCAGCCCCCCTCTACCCGCTCCTACCCCTGTAGTAATCCCATTATATCACATCATATCCTGGAACATTGCTGGAATTAAGTCGACAATTAATAATCTATTCTGGCAGGACTTTATTCAGTCCCAAGACCTGCTTTGTTTTCAGGAAACTTGGAGCAAGGAAGCGGTCCATCTTAATGGGTATAAGACCTATCATACCCCGGCTGTCGAAGCTGTGCATGGGAGAGCTAAGGGAGGGCTGAGTGTTTATCTTTCCAACAAACTGAATTTTAAAAGGGTTATAGAGCCTATCAAAGATATTATTTTCAATTTCTGGTACTTGATCTGGATTCTGTTACTTCGATTGCCCTGGTTAATTTTTATAACAATATTCCGCTGGGTGAAGTATCAAATGTTATCAATAATATGTCTAAAGTATTGTCCTCCCAGGTTACAAGTAACAGGAAAGATGTGATGATTCTTCTGGTAGGCGACTTTAATTGTACGTTATGTAGAATGGCTGAAGATAACAGATGTGGAGTGTTATGGGAAGAGGGCATGTGTCAATCTCATTTTAATCATACTCCTCTGGGTGAGCAGCTAAATGAAGTACTTAACAACTTTGATCTTGGTTTCGCTAACAAATTATGTGTATTACCATCCTCCTTACCTCCAACATTTAATGGTAGGGGCTGTTTTTCTACTATTGATAATGCTCTTGCCACTAGTAATCATGCTCAAAGAATTCATTCTTTTAAAGTCTCTGACAATGCACATAGCAACCACTTCCCACTCTGTATGGCCATCCTACTGCCAACTAAGAACACCTTAAGGAATAATAAAAAAGATCGAGTACGAAAAAATGTGTCTATTGGTAGTATAAATGGGTACTCTTTGCGATGGGCCATGGTTGACCAAACAGAAATACTTAATATAGTAATCGGTAAATGTATGTCAGAGTTTGCGATATGCTTGGACGAAGATTACCCCCCAGAATCTCTCCTTGCCTCTTTTTTAATTATTACAAATGTAATAAGGAACTCCCTTATGAGGCAGTGTAAAAATAAAAATAATAGAGATCAGGGAGGATGGTTTAACTCTAAATGTACCCAAGCCTATGCACTCTTAAAGAAATAACTTCATAAAAACCCAAGAAGTATTACTGAGGTGAGGAGACTTAGGAAAGAATATAAGTTAGCTATCAGGGACAGGAAGAACATGTTAAAAATGGAGGCTTGGGAATCCTTGCACGTAGCATCTGTAAATAATGATAGTGCAGGCTTCTGGAAGATTATCAGAACCCCCTTTCTAGCGGAAGAGATCGGTCCCAAAATAGAGAGCGATCCCAGAAGCAGACTGGATTGGGCACTTCGCTCAGGTATATGAGGGAGAGGAATTATCTTCGTCCCCTTGCCCACCTTTTGCCTATTTCAGATCAAGGAATTTGGCGTTTACCTTGGATGAGGTTGTAAAAGCACTCCACGCTAGCCAGGGTGGCAAGGCTCCTGGACCGGACGTTGTCCCCATAGACATTTTTAAGGCAGCGATTCCTCTGTGGGCACCCCTTCTGGTCCAGGTGCTTAATGCAAGTTGTATTACGGGATTCTGGTCTACCTGGGTGGAGTCCATAATCGTGCCTATCTTCAAAAAAGGGGATAGGCACGACCCGGGATGTTATAGACCTATCTCCCTGTTGGACTCTTTCACGAAGATAGCTAGGCGGATAATCTTGGATTGTCTTTTGGACTGGGCTGATGACAATTCTATTTTATCAGATTTACAATACGGATTTCGGACTGGCCTAGGAATAGTGGAGCAGGGTTTAAATCTTTTAATGTTGGTGGGAAAGTACACAAGGACTAAGAAAGGAAATTTGTTCCTGGCCTTTGTGGACGTCTCGGCCGCATGTGACTGCGTGGTTCACACTAAACTATGGAGTCTGCTAGGACACTTAGGGGTTGATGAAAATATTATTTATTTTCTTAAACGTTTTTACAGTGACGCATCAGCTCGCGTCCGATATGGCCTAAAGGGTGAACGCACGGCTAAAATCCCAATTAGGAGTGGATTCAGACAGGGATGTGTCCTGGCCCCATTTCTTTTTAATTTGTATATAAATGGTTTGGAGGGATCCTTGTGTAAAGTTAGCTTAGATTCCCCGTACGTAGCAGGCCGTCCAATTCTGGCCCTTTTGTACGCAGACGATGCAGTGTTAATGTTGCGTACCCAAGTGGGTCTTCAGCGCGTGGTGGATAGTTTTACCCTCTTCATAAAAGATCTTGGACTAAGGGTAAATTCATCTAAAACATTCATCATGCGCTGTGGTAAGGATTTTAAGACCAAAAGGGCGATTTTTATTGCAGGACAGAAGCTTGAGGCAACCAAGCAATTTTCTTACTTGGGTATATTATTTGCACAGAATGAGTCCTGGGGTCAAGAAACTGGCGATGGTACGTTCTACTGTTGCCCTCGAGACCTTTGCCAAAAAATTGGGTACAAGACCTCCCGTTGAGCTAATCAAAATTTATAAGGCAAAATGTGTATCTGCTGCTATCTAGGGGAATGGGGTATGGGGCTCTGTAGACCCGACACCCATTCAGGTAGTTGAAAACTCTTTCTTAAAATATATTTTAGCGGTACCAAATAGTACCTCAAGTTATATCTGCCATGCAGAATTAGGCCTCCCATTTATATCTGATTTGATTAAGCTTGAGCCTGTGCTATTATGGCACAGGCTGTGGACAAAAGAGGAAACCAAGCTGAATAGGGAAATTTTGTCGGATATCTTGAAATTGGAGGGAGTAATGAAGATTCCCTGGCTGAGTTATGTGTTTAAGTTTTTCAAGGATCTTGGCAAACCTGGATACTTTGAAAATCCTCTTACTATCTCAGCCTTTTCTAGAAAAGATCTGAGGAAAGAGGGCCTGATTCTGTTGGATACTTTAAGAACATCAACAGATGTCTTAAAACCAACTGTCCTGCAACACCAACTGTTATTAACTACTTTTAATATTCAACCCTACTTGGTTTGTGTCCCTGGCAATTATGACAGATTTTTATTATTTCACTTTAGGCTAGGAATCTTTCATAGACTGGTTAGTTTTCCAGCCGTTAATGACTGGTCGCGAGATCTACAGCCTTGCCCCTGTGACGATGTGTCTCCCCAAAGCACCATACACGTTGTTTTATTTTGTAAATTTTATACTACTATTAGGCGTGGGATTTTATTGCCTCTTTTGAGACAGATGGGTCTGCGCCAATGGCGTTCGACCCTGCTATGTCTACTATATTTGGATAATGAAAGAGGCGTTGCAATAATCACAGTCCTCCTGAAAAAAAAGTGGTATATTGGAGAAAAACTATGATCATGTAGTGCACTTTATGTATAGTGATGATGACTTGAGTAGAAATCTCCCACTAATGAACTGTTGTATATGTTTTTATATGTGTTTTCTTATAATATGGTGATCTTGTAAAATGAAATGAAATGTGATTAATTTTTAACTTGTATGCTTTTATGATTGCTTTCTAACAATCGAATAAAGCTATTTTTGACTTGACACTAACGTATCCATGGAAACCCTGTTTGCTATTGAATTGACATACTTAGCATTTTGTGTGAGTGAGGTGTTAAGCGCATAGTGCAGACTTCTCCAATGTCAAGTTCCAAACGTGAGTCTGCAAAGAAGTTGCCTCCTTTCTCTTTTGGAGCAAGCACTGTGACATGAGCTTAAGACCAGCCATATTGCATTCCGGGCTATGCCTGGATGTTAGAAATAAACTTTGAAGCCATTAATGCCAGGTTCAACACTGTTTAAATCGGCTGCAACTGCACAGTGCTTAAAATTTAAATCTAAGTTGCGCATACACATCTATTTAAAAAGGATAGCATGTGTCTGAATTTTAAAATTACTGATGAGTTGTGGCAACCTTTGTATAATGCAAAGTTTTGCTAAAAGATATTTTACAATAAGATAGTTGGAGAATTTCCAGAAATGTAGTTTTCGTTATATAGAATTAACTTAGGCCAATAAAAACATTAGTTACAATAGACTTTTATTATATAGGGTCCTAAGTGACGTTTATACACAAATGCATTCTTCCTCTTAAAAGTAAGAGGTCTGTACATGTGGCCTTAATTCCTTTCCTCCAGTTGACCCTCCTAATTGGGCCCATTCACACATCCTCCCCTCCTTGGAGGGAAGATCAGCTGACCGTGAGTAAAGCCTTCTCTGACAAAGACCTTCCTGCTATTTGTTTCTCTTCTATTATGACATTTGAATAATAATGGGACCCATTGCACTTCTCGGCTATTAAAGGAAGGGGCATTAAAGGGATGGGGGAGCTTTTTTCTCCCGACGTGGACACCAGAGGTGCCTAGAAGAATTATTATTTTTGATCCTCATTGGTCTTAGTTTGCTGACCTTGAATGGCGTTAGGAAAGAGAGATGATTAGAATAGAATATGGAAGGCTGTTCTGCTGTTTGCTGATAGATTTATCATATGCTTAGTTAAGGACTGTGCGTTTGCGTTGAATACCTGGAACTGGAAGGCTTTTGGGAGGGCTAGGGCCCTTGCCGACCCCACAAGGGCAATGGTAACCCTTGAACTGATTATGAGAAGCTTGCTTTGCCATCTAGAACTGCGTTTTTTGTGCCTGGAAAAGTGTGTAAGCTCCTCAAAATAGAGACAGCGGAAAAGTGCATGGAGGAAAACCAGCAGGGTCACTGATTAAAGAATTTGTGGCTGTTGGCTTGAGAGAAGTCAGAGGCTGAAAGTTTTTTGCCTTTTGGCGTAAGCAGCCAGGTGTCGAATAGTATTTTAATGGGGTTTGGGGGCTTCTGCAGACCGCGAAAAATTGGTATTTAGGAAGTTTTCACCCTCTTGAGGACGAAGCAAATCTCAAAGTCTTTTGCAAATGTGCAGACCTTATTGTTATAATTTCCTGGTTTGTCCTACACAAATGTTTTTGCCTCAAGATTCCAAGTTCCGACAGGATGCAAAAACATGGGGCCCATTAGGATGGCGGGAGGATTGCCCCCGCCAGACTGGCGGTAGCCACTGCCAGCCTGGCGGGGGCAATCCGCCCACCATCCGCACCTAAAGTCCCCCGCCATATTAGGATGGCGGGGGGGACCGCAGCGGACGGAAAGACCGTCCACTGATTTTCCGCCCGGTCGCCTTGCGGCCGGGGCGGAAAGGTTTAATATGGTGGCAGTGTCTATTAGACACCGCCAGCCATATTAGCATGGCCCAAAACAGATGCCTTTCCGTGGTGGCACATGCGGTCTTCACTTCGGCAAGGCGAGGTGGGGGTGCACATGGGGGGGGGTACCTGTGGTACCCCCCAGCATTTGCATACACAATGCGGCAGGCACAGCGCAGTGCCTGCCGCTTTGTGTATGCAAATGCATACATTCAGTTTTAGCATTGTGGCAGACGGTGCTGAGAGCACCGCCCGCCACAATGTTAAAAATGCAGGATGCGCCCCCCCACTGTGGTGGGCGCATCCTTATACCCCCCACGGGACCCCCGCCCTTATGGCGGGCGGTCCCGAATTCCGATCGGATGATGGGCGGACTAAGTCCGCACGTCATTCTAATGACCCCCTTAATATCCTTCCTAATGGAGCCCTTGATGGACGGGCTTCCAGCCTTGCCCTCCTGATGCATTCTTATATCCTGAAAGGTTTCACAGTTTTATGGTAATAAAAGGCAGAAAGGTGCGCTTCTTGAGGAGCCCACCATGGTTGCTACAGTTTACAATAATACCTCCAGATGAACTACAATATCAACATATCCATCCAAAATCAGTCCTGCTCAGCTATGATTTCTTCACTTTGACCTGCTGATTGATTTTGACACCTAAATAAAAGCCCCAGTCAGAAGGAACAACTATTGACCAGAACAAACCATCAACCCTTGCTTGAACTTACTGTATTTCTGGTTTCCAAAGACTCCGCTGTCCATAAATCTGGACTGCAGCACACATGGAGCCTCTTTCTAGCCTTGCTTCCACATCAGTTGGCCAAGGAGGGTGCTGTTTAACCGCCCTTTGAATTGAGCTGGACTTTTAATGACCTATTGTTTTAAAAATATGTACTGGTCCCTAATTTTTTTTTTTTTTAATTCGTCTTGTTGACATTTTATTACATTATATTTTATTATTTTTAGAAAAATTGCTATGAAGGTACCAATTCATTTACTACTTATAGATTATATTATTTTGAATTTACTGTTAATGTATGCTAGAAAGATAGCCCAGTGACCTGAACGCTTGATGATGACAAATGTGTTGTGGGTTCATACATTTGAATATTGGTCTAGAAATAATCTTCCATCCGTGCGAGGTGGGTAAATTGAGTGAAATAATTAAGTAATAATAATATCTATTAGTTACTGCGGTTAGAAACCGCAGAAATTTGGTATTTTCCCATAAATACAATTCAGGTTATTCGTATGCCATTGTTATTGCCACATGCAATTTTCTCTGAGGAGATTCTTGGGGCTTCTGCTGAGTTACTAAGGCTAAGCTCCACAGTCCTCACATAAACCTGTTTATTTAACAGGAACTCGTTTGTTGTGACTTTGTGTGATCTCAGCCCATCTCGCACCAAGACTTGAGGCCTCTAGCTCCCATAGATTCATAGTTCTGTCTCCTGCTGTGAGATTACTGATGACTATTAATAAAGATTAGGGTTGACTATTAATAAAGATTAGGGTTGATGGCAAAGGACAAGTTACCCATTTGTAATATTACATTCATTAAAAAACTTCCCCACACCTTGGGTGAAACCAGAAGCTTAAAGAATGTCCTTTTATTAGGTTGCCGAAAAATGAACTGATTCTGGCGACTGCTGCATTGGCTTGTATAGCTCCAAACGAGCTTGGCAGTGGTTTACCTGCATATCTGTTTTTTAGGTCTCGTCCTGCGAAAGATTGCGCACATGCGCAGTCGAGCTGGCGAGATTTAATGACATGAGGGATTTTCACTAGTGAGGTTAATCCCGCCCCTCTTTTCCATTGGCTGGCGTCGCCGTTCATGCTAAACTGTGGCCAGCCATTGGAGAAGAGGTCCTAGTGACATTCTTCTTTCTCTTTAAGCCCCGTCCTTTTCAGACTGGGCTCCTTGACTTAATGCTGGCGTAAAAGGTTTCTTATCTTCTTTATAGGTCCAGATGGCCCCGTAAATAGGATAAAGGAACCTTTTATGCCAGCAGCAAGTCAAGCTGAGGCCGTCCGAATGGGACGGCTCCAAAAGAGAAAAGTCGGCGTTGTGGCAAGCACATTTCCTCACTCCTGCTTGTTGTATCTCGCTTAAAGTGAAGCATTTGTTTATTTACAGACTTTCAGTTAATGAAACGCGCATCCCCTGTGTGCTCCTGCAAAGACAGACATTCGCTCAAGGTGGGCACCTCATGCGATTCCAAGCACTTCCCTCAGAAGTCAAGGCCCCTCTTCGAAGCGGGGGCTTTGTCTTCAGCCTTTCTTACATTCAGAAAACGTGAGACCAAGACTAGGAATAGAGTGTTAGGGCTGACCCCCGACTGAAGTGCCATGCTCGTTGTGTGACTGAACGTGGTCCAGAGAGGCTCAGGTCACATATCCAAGTGATATGCGACTCCGAGGCTGCAGTGTAAGTGCTCTTTGGTGTCCCTTGCACTCATTCTGATCTGCTGGTCGCTGCACAAGGAGCTCTGGGATGCACCCCACCCGCTCCCTTGGCCCTTCATGAACTTAACATGTTATTTCTATCCGAACGATTCAGCCGTCTCAGTCCTCCTCGCCACACTGCGCAGGGGTGTTGCCCCCCACCAATGTACGTGATCCACGAGCTGTGATGCGATACTTCCGTGTGCCGTAAACAATGCGCCTGTCAGAGCAGGCCAAGGCGAGAGAGCCTTGTGTGTTGACTACAAGGGCGCTGTGCACGAGCTCTGACCGTGGCGGAAGGAGAAGCAGGTCCTAGAGTGAGAGGTCCTCACAGATGCCGGGATCTTACTCCCTCCCACACTCGTTGCTCAGACTGGATATCCTGTTTGGTAGATGTTTGTGTTTGGGAGACAAGCTCTCTTTCAGTCCAAGCTCATCAGAGGCTGGGTCAGTAGCCAACAGGAGCTGGCGAGCGGGGCTCTGTAGAAGGCTTGTTGGCACCAAGGACTCGAGGGTTCTTTAGAGACGGTCCCTGTGCTTGGACTCTTGGCTCTGACGGACCCCAAGCTCTGACTGGACTCGGACCCTGCGCTCGGTCACACATTTCTACGGGGTCTGTGGCTGGGGTTGACCTGACTACGATGAAGCTCTCACTGGCCCTGGCGGTGCTGCTGATGGCTTGTATATCCCTCAACTTGGCGCACCGAGGTAAGCCCCCCTCCGACTGCTGTGAAGAGGTAGAGTTCGTAGCCCTGCATGCCCGTGTGCGAAGTCACAGCTCTGTACACTGATCGCATGGCAGAGCTGTGATGATGGAAGCGCTCCGTGTTTGGGGTGGGTGTAAATTGTGAGTTGTGCGGAACACTTCAGGAGAGTTTGTGTTATTTGTAGCGCTGCATTCCCGTGTGCGGAGTCACAGCGCTGTACACTGATCGCATGGCAGCGCTGTGATGATGGAAGCGCTCCGTGTTTGGGGTGGGTGTAAATTGTTATTTGTAGCGCTGCATGCCCGTGTGCAGAGTCACAGCGCTGTACACTGATAGCATTAAACCAAAAACAGTACCAGTATTGCCTAACTAATTGAACTTGGACCAAGGATGATCACTCGAATCGCTGACTGAAACAGTGACTCTTGGAGAAAAGTTTTGTCAGAAATAAATCAAATAACTGTGGTAAATATTTGATTTACCGTCCTAATTTCTATGCAGGTAAGTACTTAAACAAAAATAACTCAATCGGAAAGAAAGACGCAGAGTCCGTGGTGTTAGAGTTCTTAGGGGTTTTATTCCTTAAAAAGGAATGGTTCTAGAACTGGATATCGGATTCCTGACACCACTGGGGTTCAGGAAGGGATAGAGCATACTTTATTGACAAGACATAACTTTTATACTTAAATCATACAATAGATACCAATACAGGAGGCGTAACAGCTGAGTGAGACAAGATAAAAGCATACACGTGTTAGCAATACGTAATCAAAAAGGCGTGAACTAGGCGTATGTGCTAGAAACGTCACATAGTAGGCGGGTACATAGCAGAATCTTGCAATGTCAGCAGAAATCTGAGATCTGGATGCGCGCGCAGCTGCATGACGTGTGATTGACGTGGAGCTGGAGGGCGCAGGGGACTTGACATTTACACTAGCGGAAAGAGACAGAAGTCTGGCATGTCAGATCAACTCGTACCTATATCATATCTGATATCTGATGTTTGGGAACCATATTATCTAGAAGGAAAGGTCTCTTGGGCAGAGGCTATTCTATACTGACTGTGAGTGCGTGTATAAGCGTCTACGTGTCTGCATGAGATGCGGGGGGCATGGGCCTACCATGGTAACAGGAGCTATGAATTACTTGCACGGAGACAGTGAGGCCGGGCCCTTTGCTCTGCAGCTGGAAAGATGTTTACTTGAACTAGTAGGCAGGAATGTATTTCTGAGGAGCGGAACAGATAATTCGAAGGTTGAATACAGTCTTGGCAGGCAGCAGGCTGGGCTAAGCGCCGTTAGCCGCACAGGAAGTAAGGCAGAGGTCACGGGTACAGAGGCAGCTCAGGCTGAGGCGTTCAGAGTCAGAAGGCAGGAAAAGGCTTGATGGCAGAATTCAGGGCCTACTTCGCCTGGGCTGGAAAACGTGTAAAGTACACTACATAAAGACGTTGGCACGGCATACTTAGGAACGGAATATTCAATCCATTCAAGGTGGATCTGAAAGAGGACATATTAACGTTGGACGCAAATGTATTTGCGTCTTCATAGCTGGCACAGGAGGGAAGTTACATGCACTTTAAGCTTGTACATGGAGACGGTGGGGTACACGTTAGGGAACATTTCTTGACCATAAAATTTATATTTCCTCATAACTTTAATTATTTTTACATCACATGCATCATATCAATGAGCAGTTTTTTGTTTTTTAGATAAACATTTGGATAACTCCACAAAAGTATGTCAAACAACAGAATGAAACGGGTAAAAAAGACACTTTAAAGACAAATTGACAGCTTACATTCAACAAGTTCAATTAGTTAGGCATTACTGGTACTGTTTTTGGTTTATTGTTAATTGATGGTGAGGCTTGTCCTTCTTGCCAGCGAGCCCAGACCCTGTTTTGGTTTTGGTACACTGATAGCATGGCAGCGCTGTGATGAGGGAAGCGCTCCGTGTTTGGGGTGGGTGTAAATTGTGCGGAACACTTCAGGAGAGTGAGTGTTATTTGTAGCGCTGCATGCCCGTGTGCAGAGTCACAGCACTGTACACTGATCGCATGGCAGCGCTGTGATGGAGAGAAGCGCTCTGTTTGGGTCAGGTGGGTATTGTTAGCTGTGCGGAACACTCATCTGGGTGATCGATGGCTCATCTGACCGAAGTGGGATCTGGGGCCCCGAAGACCCGGCTCTGTGACCCCCCAAAATCTTATATTTATTAGTTTTCTCCAACTGCCCAGGCCCCCACAATGGGTTGATGTCCAGAGTGCCCACCCAGGTGTGGATGGGAGCTGGGGCCCTTGGCAATGGAGGAGGGGGGTCTTGTCGATAGGTCGGTTCTCCCCCCACCCCAAAGCACACACCCACCCTCAGGCCGCTGGCAGCCCCCGCCGCGTGCGATACAGCAGCAAGAGCTTAAATTGCTCAGCTATCTTTCTGAGATCTTGCATTGCAGAAATGTGCCCGGGGTGGCTGAGGTTGGTTGCGCGGAGTGGGGTTGTTTTGTGATACGTTCTGGGTTTGTCAGAGCTTGGGGTTGGTGCTGTCTGGGGTGGTTGTTTAGTGGTGTGTGGTTAATTGTGGCTGGTTCTTGTGAGGTGTGAAGATTCCGGGCATTGGTTGGTGCGTGGCAGGGTCTGTTGTGGTAACGGGTCACGTGGGACTATGTGGCATCGGGTCCTAAAACACGTGAGGAAACCATGCCCATCTGCCCCTCCCCTTAGTTTCACAGTAAAACACAAATACAATTTGGGTGAAGTGGGCAGCTCTGAGCCCCGGTGTCACTGCACCAGTGGCACCCCCGAGACCCGTGGTGAGGCGCTGGGACTTGGAGGTGCTGCGTGCACGGCGATGCTGTGGTGCGTGGGGGACACGTGTAGTGTGGGTGGGTGGGCTGTGGTGTTTGAAGGGGGTGATGCATAGTGGAATGAAGTGCAGATTAATGCGGGTTGAATTGTGTTTTGAGTCCAGTGTAGCTTCGATGACTTATGATGATGTACAGCCAAGGTTTGTTGTGGTCATAACTTGTTAAGGTTCTGTGTGAGCTTGTGTGATACGAAGTGAGGCTGCTGCTGTGTAGCATACATGTGTTGTGGTGATGCGTGGGTGTTATATTGATGCGTGGCGGGGGCTGGTGGTGTGCAGCACACGTGTGTTGTAGTGAAGCGTGGCCGGGGCTTATGGTGAGTAGCACTCCTGTGTTGTGGTTACTTATGGGTGTTGTAGTGATACGTGGGGAGGGCTGGTGGTGCCTAGCACACGTGTGTTGTGGTGATGAGTGGCGGGGGCTGGTGGTGCATAGCACACGTGTGTTGTGGTGAAGTGTGGGTGTTGTGTGGATGCGAGACTGGTGGTGAGTAGCACACCTGTGTTGTGTTGACTTGTGGGTGTTCTGGTGATACGTTGCGGGGGCTTGTGGTGTGTAGCACACGTGTGTTGTGAGCTTGCTGTAATGGGAACTTGTGTGAGGTGCGTGGTTGGGTCGTGTTGTGTTGGTGTGTGGTGGGCTGAGGTCGGGGTTTGTGCGGATATGTGGCGGGGAGTTGTGTTACATGGTGGGTTATTTTTGCATCTTGCTTAAAGGGAAAGCGAGATGCAAAAATCCTGGTGAGCACTTGTTTTTTATTTACTCCATGTTCAAGTCATTCGAGAGGCAATAGCCTACAGTTACCTCTTAAAAAATGTAGGTCATGACTCGCGCAAGTACGGTCCCTGCATTCGAAGACATGCAGTTGTAAATATAATCTCACCGAATAATAAATGCTCTGTAGTTAAGTGCAAGTCGGAAACAAAATACCTTTCTTTCCACCCACCATGTGAAAGACGGTGGGATGTCGCATCACCGAGGTGAAGCATCAGATGGTAACTGCGTCATTGGTGTGGGGGGATGGAGCAGGGTGATGGGGTGGTGCACTCACGAGCAGGCGCCATGATTCCTCGCAATGTGAAGCGGCTTATTTACCGATTTACATTTTTTTATGTACAACAATACTAATGAGTTTATTTTAAAGCAGAGCTCGCTTCCATTAACTACCCATCCTGCGTGCAATGCAACCACCTTCCTTCAGATCCCAAGTACCCCGTTTTAAAATTATTATTTTCAGATACCTCGTGACTGGACTTTCAGGAAAATATATGTATCTGCCTAACACCGTCTTACCGGTT
This sequence comes from Lissotriton vulgaris, assembly GCF_964263255.1. Taxonomy (NCBI): domain Eukaryota; kingdom Metazoa; phylum Chordata; class Amphibia; order Caudata; family Salamandridae; genus Lissotriton; species Lissotriton vulgaris. Next base: position 285,802,097 of record NC_141697.1, on the reverse strand, counting down.
GATGCATATTGTTTCATCAGTTATGATTGGCCATTCAATGGAAAATGCAGTATCGAGAGGATACTGTGAATGATCTCTAATATTTTTTGTCTTCCAGGTTCCGCTGCTTGTTTTAAGTTCTCAGTATGCAGCATACATCATTTTGCCATTTGTTTCTTTTTGTGCATGTGTCGCCCCTCCTGTGCGTGTGACGCCCCTCCGGTGAGTATGGCCCTGTCCTGTGCTTGTGAGCCCTTGTGTGTATCTCTACTACACTCTTCCCACTCTACTACTCTCTACTACTCACTCTCTACTACTCTCTACTACTCTCTCTACTACTCTCTACTACTCACTCTCTAATCACTACTATTCTCTACTCATTCTACTACTCTCTACCACTCACTCTCTACTACTCTCTACTACTCTCTACTACTCTCTACTACGCTCTACTACTCTCTACTACTAACTACTACTCACTTTCTACTACTCACTCTCTACTACTCTCTAATACTCACTCTCTACTACTCTACTCATTCTCTGCTACTCTCTACTCATTCTCTACTACTCACTACTACCCACTCTACTACTCACTCTCTACTTATCACTCTACTACTCTACTTTTCACTCTACTACTCACTCTACTACTCTCTACTACTCACTCTCTACTACTCACTCTCTACTACCCTGCTACTCTCTACTCATTCTCTACTACTCACTACTACTCACTCTCTACTACTCACTCTACTACTCTGCTACTCTCTACTCATTCTCTACTACTCACTACTACTCACTCTCTACCACTACTACTCTCTACTACTCACTCTCTACTACTCTGCTACTCACTCTCTACTACTCACACTCTACTACTCACTCTCTACCCTCTACCACTCACTCTCTACCTCTTACCGCTCTACCTCTCTCTCTACCTCTCTCTCTACTACTCTCTACCTCTCTACTTGTTCCCGCACACCAGCCCGCATGAGTGGCATTGAGAGATTAGGGCTTTGGTCTTGAGTACACAGCAGAATGCACACTGTTATGCACCATGCATGCTTTGAGGCGAAGGCATTAATACTGCACATTCACAATGATACTCGTCAGTCTTATTTATCTATGACGTCTCAATCCTAACAGGATCCTATACTTTGTTCTTCCTATGATGACCAGATCGTGTGTGGCTCTCTATGTGTGTGGCTCTGTGTGTGTGTGGCTCTGTGTGTGTGTGTGGCTCTGTGTGTGTGTGTGTGTGTGTATGGCTCTGTGTGTGTGGCCCTGTGTGCATGACTGTGTGTGTGTGTGTGTGGCTCTGTGTGTGGCTCTGCGTGGCTCTGTGTGTGTGTGTGGCTCTGTGTGTGGCTCTGTGTGGCTGTGTGTGTGTGTGTGTGTGTGTGTGTGTGTGTGTGTGGCTCTGTGTGTGTGTATATGTGGCTCTGTGTGTGTGTGGCTCTGTGTATGTGTGTGTGTGTGACTCTGGGTTTGTGTGTGGCTCTGTGTGGGTGGGGGTGGGTGAGGCTCTGTGGGTGTGTGTGTGTGGATCTGTGTGTGTGTGGCTCTGTGTGTGTGGCTCTGTGTGTGTGTGTGTGTGTGTGTGTGTGTGGGTGGCTCTGTGTGTGGCTCTTGGTGTGTTTGTGTGTGGCTCTTGGTGTGTGTGTGTGGCTCTGTGTGTGTGTGTGTGTGTGTGTGGCTGTGTGTGTGTGTGTGTGCAAATGCAATAGGTCTCGCATTTGCGAGAGCTAAAGCTATTGGCATTATAAATGACAATGCCATTTATTTATCTGTTTTCAAAACCAACCCATAAATAAAACGTTTGTCATTTACAATGCCAATAGCTCTAACTTTTGCAAAGGCGAGACCGTTGCATTGCATTGTATTGTATTGTATTGTATTGTATTGTACTAGTGCTAATTGCATTAATACTGATCGTACAGGCCAACGTCATTTCACAGATATATACAATGACAAGTTGTTGGCATTGTGGCCTACAGTTATTATTTTAAGGTATCTAAAAAATAAGAAATATGGTTGGCCCTTTAGTTTTCAAGTCAAGGGAAATAATGTTTTAAAAATAAAAACATATGTTCAGCGAGATAGGCATCTATTGATTGATTAATTATCAGCGAGATAGGCATCTATTTAAATTTTGTAACAACATTATTTTGTGAGGAATGAGTCTTTGGGAGAGTGGATCTGTTCCAATCAATAAGCTGGCCCTAGCTATCACCTAATGTGGTCCGTGGAGCTGATTTCCCTACTACATGCCTTTATAGATGCATTCAAATATTTCATTTTTACCCCATAGTCAGTAAAAGTATGCCCTGCATCCGTGTTATTGCACAGGGTCCTGCAAAGAGAACAAACTGGTTTTGTAGCCCGCCTTCCCTTGGACCAGGAGTCCAGCACCTGATTAGAACTTGCATTCGGGGAGGGACATGCCGCTGAGCACAAATAATTCTCATCCCTCTGTAAATGAGAGAAGAACAAGGGGTCTGCATCGGTCGCAAACCTGATCTTGTCCTAGATCACACGTTGTGCACTCTTACTCCATGCATGTGTCAGTTTCAGCTTTCACACATGACTGATTAAACCCAGATCAGTTGACTGGGAATGAGTGTTTGATTGGCTCAAACGCTCCGTCCTTCATCCCCTTTTGTATCGCATATTTTGTGCATGCACATATATTTTGAGATTATGTTCATGCACAAATGTGCTCTTAGATTGGGGTCAGATTTATTTTCCTTGAGTTCTAGCCTTTCTCTTATTTCCACCATAGTCTCAGCAGGCCATTGTGTGGTGGCCGTGATTGGGCCTGTCTGAAGCAATGAGTGACCACCCATCTTCTTATCCTTTTTAGTTGGCTGTCTGAGTGCCTTTGAAGCTGTTATTGCAACCCGGTTTACGCACAATGTTGATAGAATTGTTATTTTTTAATAATCCAGCACATGCGATAAAAATGTCTATTGCTGCTCAAAAAATGAGCTCAGTTCTGTTAAGGTACTTTTTTGTTATCTTTCTACCAAGGCAATCTTTATCCACCAGAAACGTTTGAATTTAAAACCGTATTAGAAGCTTTCATGAACACTGGACCGAATTCTGAGGATTTATTATATTCTGGGCCTAAAATTTCTTGATAAACTGCTCACTTAGAGCCTGCTGGGCCTGTGCATGGGGATGGTTTATCACGGACCTCTCCAGGTAAATTAGCACTGCATTTATATGGTTGGGTAAGCGTAAACCATGCCGTAACAAAGGTAGAAATACAATATATTCTCTCTTGGATCTGGTATTTGTCAACCCTTTGTGAGCGGTTTCTTTACTTTCCAATGTGTAGTATCTCGTAATTGACTAACTTTCTTTGATAGTTGGATCTTCCAGTTCTGTAGATCAATATGTGGTATCAACTCTGGAGACTGAAGGTGTTGGGATCATGGGGGCGGGGTGGTGGTTGAATGCATTCCTTTGTGGACGGAGCAGCAGTCAGTATTGAGAGATTTGAGGTAATATGAAGGTGCTTGTAATTTGTCGAGAGTGGCAAAGTATAAACAGAGGAATAGAGGGTGTAGAGTGGGCGAGAAGCTGATTGTGATCTAGAGATGAAGTGTGCTGCCTATTCCCAGGTGTGTTGTAGAAGTGAAGCAATGGGGAAACATGTAGGAAGAGATGTCTTCAGCCAATGTGGCTAATGTTCTGTATGAGCAAGCACAGTCAATTGACTTTCAAGATGGGAAGAAGGTTCAACTTGGTCCAGCAGAGAAAGAAGAGTACTGACATGGTTTCCGAATTTCCTTTAGAGGTCATTTTTAAATGTTTCCTTATCGTAGTTGTGTTGCCGTGGAGTGAGGTTGGCTTCTCCTGTTAGTGTCATAGAAAGTAAAAGGAGGCCCCCTTATCTGTCAACTTTGGGACAGGGGAGGTATATTGTAAACCAAATTTGTCCCACAAATTTGCCACTAAGTTGGTAAGGAGTGGAATAATGGTACGAAGTTAGTTGTAGATGTTTAACAATACCAATCACACAGATGTATATGAAGCTGAGGGCTAAATTACAAGACATAAGCCAACCAATATAGTCATTAAACCACCAAAAATTAAAAATTAAACCACTATGGCACACATTCCTTAAATTCAAGTCAAGATAAAAAAGGACAGAAAGTTGTTTTTTGGAAAATATATATATATTTTGTGTATTTATTCAAATGTTAACATTTTATCACAGTGATAACAAATCATTAAAAAATATACATGAAGTATATTAGACATTTCATTAAAAGCATAAAAAATCACAAAAAGTAAACATTGGTTTAAAAGTTCAAAAGAACAGGGGTCGACGCGGCGTTTCGGTTACGGGCTAACAGTAGACAACCTTCTTCAGGACCAAGTTCTAAAAGGAAACAGAAAATTACTTTTATTTTGTTAATAATGTCAACAATCACCTACTTTTGATTAGTGCCAACCACCGAATAGTGTAGCCAATAAATAGTGTTGTTTTGGAAAAAATGCTTTGTCGATGAAAAATTGGAAATGCAAAAAAAAGTAATTTTCTGTTTCCTTTTAGAACTTGGTCCTGAAGAAGGTTGTCTACTGTTAGCCCGTAACCGAAACGCCGCGTCGACCCCTGTTCTTTTGAACTTTTAAACCAATGTTTACTTTTTGTGATTTTTTATGCTTTTAATGAAATGTCTAATATACTTCATGTATATTTTTTAATGATTTGTTATCACTGTGATAAAATGTTAACATTTGAATAAATACACAAAGTATATATATTTTTCCAAAAAACAACTTTCTGTCCTTTTTTATCTTGACTTGAATTTAAGGAATGTGTGCCATAGTGGTTTAATTTTTAATTTTTGGTGGTTTAATGACTATATTGGTTGGCTTATGTCTTGTAATTTAGCCCTCAGCTTCATATACATCTGTGTGATTGGTATTGTTAAACATCTACAACTAACTTCGTACCATTATTCCACTTCTCCTGTTAGTGTGCATGTGTAAGTTCCTGAAAGATGCTGCAGGAAGTCATATGATAGATGCTAAAGCTAAATGTAGAGAATCACTAAAAATGTATCATGCCCGCACTAAGTATTATATAGAGAAAATAACCAAGTCATGGCACTGTCAGAAGACACTCTTCAAAGTGGTGAAAGATATCTCAGATGCTAGTAACATTTCGACAACGCCCTCCCTTTTCACAGTTCCAATGCGATGAACTAGCCATGTTTTCACTCACATAGTGGAAAAGATTCACCTACAGATTGCCAAAGATTCCCTGCAAGTAGCTGTCAATTTTAATAGGAACGCCTTAGATGCATCTTTAGTGGAGGCTAATTATCTGGCAACTAAGACAGAGTGTGCTGTTAAACTAAACGTATGGCCTCCATTGGATGTTGCATCCTTTTCGGCTGCGCTACTGTCTATTAAATCAGGTGCCGTCCTGTATCTTCTCCCACCAGATAAGCTTAGACTGCTGGATATGTCAATCTTAACTGCGATCATGCAGCTCCTTAATACATCACTGAGCAAAGTTTGTGTGCCTCAGAGATGGAAACGCGCTCTAGTCCTCCCCCTTTGAAGAATGCCAATCTGGACCCTTCCTGTCTGTTGAATTTCCGTCCTGTTTCCCTGCTACCAGTCTTCTCCAAAATTCGGGAAAAACATGTTAACGCCGTGCTCACCACTTTTGTTGAGGCCCATAATTTACTCAATTCCTCACAATCCGGTTTCAGAGCTGGGCATAGCACTGAGTCCACCCTTATTGGTGTGAAGGAACATCTAAGGCAATATCCAGATGAGGGAGGTACAGCCGCTCGCATTCTGTTGGATTTGAGTGTGGCATTCGGCACTATTTCCCACTTTATTCTGGCTAACAGACTGGAGTCATTAGGACTTGAAGGCTCAGCCTTGGGGTGACTTGACTCCTTCCTAAAAGACCATTCATTCCAAGTCTTTTTGGAAAATGTAAACTCTATATCACAGGCCCTGACCTCCGGAGTTCCACAGGGCTCCATTTTGAGCCCCTTATTAGTTAACATCTATATCCGCTCTCTGATGGACTTAATAGTGAGCCGTTGCCTTACCCTCTTTTCATATGCCAATGATACTCAGATCTTTTTCTTATTATCTTCAGCACAGAGCCAAGACCCATCCTTGTTACATCTGGCCATGAGTAACATGTTGACATGGACGAATTAAAATTCACAAAAACTTAATGGCAACAAGACTGAGGTTCTGGTTCTGGGTAATACCCTCTCCTTCAGGGCCCCATGACATTTGCCAGTATTCTTTGGGACTCCACCTATTCCTTCGTCTAAGGTAAAACAACTGGGCTTTCTTATTGACGAAAAAGACCCCATAAAGCCGCAGGTGGCTAAGGTAACTGGCACATGCTTTGTTGTCCTTAAACAGCTGAAAAGAATACTTTGGCTAACTCCCTTGGCGGTCTAAAGGACTGTAATTCCGGCTCTGGTCATATCTGGATTGGATTATGGCAATGTGCTGTACCTAGGTGTGGACAAGTCCTCTGTCCACTGCTTACAGATTGTTTAAAATGTTGATACTATGCTGCACTTCCGCTTACTCAAATATGCTTCTGTTGCTTCTTTGCTCCAGGAAGGACATCAGCTTAAGATTTCCAAATCTATCGAGTTTAAAGCACGGTGCTACATGTTGAAAGCCAAATTTGGCATGGCACCACGTTACATCCTGAAACTGGTGGCTCCCTATCAGCCCAATCGATCCTTGAGACCCTTGAATCAAGCTTTGTTCATCGTACCAAGGTTCAGTTAAACCCGTATGAAAGGCAATTCCTTTGCCTACTTAGGCCCTAAATTGTGGAATTCTGTGCCTGACGCAGAAATTGCAAGTCATTTTTTTTTACTTTCTGCAAAAATCTGAAGACATGGATATTCGAAGTCACTGTCCTGGGACATTTTATCTGTACTTTCCTCGCGCTGGGAAACCCCACAGGGTAGCTGTGCATGCTGTAGGTTGCTAATATTAATAAGGGGAAAGATATGTAAATTGTTCCTATCGTAGGAGTGGTTGAGTGAGGATTGCTGAATGACTAAGGTTGTTGAGGAATGTGAATGCCATCTAGGCATCTCACCTCGGTAGCTCTCTTCATCTGTAAGAATTGAGTAGTTCTTTCTCTGTTGTACTTTCTTTCAAGCTATTGCTCTATATTGATTTTCTATAGTCTTTCCTATAGCAAACATGGATTGAACAATCTATCTTTGAAATCGTATTCTGTATTTTACCAAAACAAGCCTCTGTGGACATTTCTACTAGAAATGAAGAATGGAAACAGAGCACCCACCCCCACGAACAAGGGCATTATAGTGCCCACCTCGGTGTTCTTGTTTTTCTTTGCAGTAAAAAAAAATTCAATTATTTGGAACACCCAGTTGTTATTTATTTCTGCAACACTAAAGTGTATTGAAGGCCAACTCCAAAACATGTCATAACCCATCTGTTTTTCTCTAAAGAGGAGTTTACTGGCCCTGTAGCTTATGTAGTAATTGGAGTTGTGTAGCACCAAGGACTGTGTTTACATTCTGTTCATCACATGTTTCCCCTTGTATTAGAACATGCACCTATTTGAAATTGTACACATTAATTATTTTTCTTTTTATTTCAGTTGGTGAAAGAAAAGGATGAGCTGAAATCGCAGCTCCAGGCTGCTGTGCACCAAATAGAAAATCTGAGGAAAGAGCTTAGCGATGTCCTTGCCAAACGAGCACAGCAAGAGGAGGAGCTGCATTGCCGGGATGTAAAACTCCAAGAATCCAGGACTCACAAAATGGAGCTGGAGCGGGAGCTGAGAGAGACTCGGGACATCATCAGCCAGCTGGAGGCAGATGTCCAGAGACACAGGGAGCTTCAGCACCAGCTCAGGGAGGACAAAGACCGCCTTGAAGAAGAACTTTCTGAAGTCAACCACATGCGGGCCAAGGACAATGATCGTCTACTGGAAATGCAAGAGACCATCAAAGACTTGAGTGCTCTGAGAGTAGAACTTACCAACAGGTTAGCAGAAGAGGAGAAAGCCAACAAGGACCTCCGTAAAACTATTTCTGAGGTTCAGAAGGAGCAGGAGTTCGCCCAGGAAGAGCTTGCCAACGCGAGCCGGCAGCTAAAGATGGAGAGAGACATTCACCAAAGGGAGCTGTCGGATCTCAGGTCAGGGGCACAGAACACAAAAACGAAGCAGGAAAGGAATGTCCAGGAGATGCTCGGGCACTTCAGACAGGAAAGAGAAGAAATGGAGAACCATATAAAGACTCTGAAGGTAAGCTCATCTGAAAGGTCCAGGGCCACTTATACTGTCACACAAACTATTGTAAAGCTGCCCACCTTTTTTGTTGTTTTGACATTGGAATTAAAACTTGCATGATCACCTTTGAAGAAAAAAAAAACATGCATATTCTGTGCATGACTTCAAAGTTTTCAGCTATATTTAAGCCATGATTATGACAAGAGAGTATTAGCTGTCCGCCTCTTTCTAAAAGCCTGAAATTGTAAGGTCCACCTACCAGTATCAAATATGAGACCACATGTGTTCCTACAGGAATGGAGGTTTGACACTGGGCTTGCGGTGGAATCGCAGAACTTCTTGGCTACCCTGAGTAATTTGGTCGAGCTGTGGTAGCCAAGATCATTGGAAATGGTATGACAGTTAAGTCAGATAAAGTATAACAAGCTATTACCCAATAAATATGAATATCCAATCTAAATTACTACATTAAAAGTGTGGTATATATTGAAAAATATAGATTTTCACTCGTGTGTTGTTCGCCGCTTCATGTTGGACACAGTGGGAGCAGGCTGTTTCCCTGAAAGGGTTATAGACTCTGTGGAGTTCAGGATTGTATGAATGCCTGCCAGAATTGTGAGCACACAACACCATAAAATCTCAAAATGTATAACTAATATTTGTTAAAAATTACAATACCCCAACAATATAGGTACGGCAACAACAATATGGTTCGTAATGTTTGCAGACGCATACTAATTCTGATCATTAACTGCTCACAGTCATGAGTATATAAAATTGAAGATCGCAATCATCCCTCCACAATGGGGCTAATTTCAAAGACTTTAATATTTACTGTGTGCTGCCCTAGTTAGTGTACACAAGCACCAAAAGCAATGCAAACACAAATGTAGTCAATAGTACAAAGCATCAAAATAGTTTTTCAAAGTTCTAGAAATTACTTATTGTGCCCCGGAGGTAGCTTACATCATGGGTTAAGGGGTATTGGTTGCCTAAAATGTTTGTCTTGACTCCTTGGGCTGGCTTGGTTCTTTTATGCAGGTAAGTTCAGAGCAGCAGCAGAGGCGGCCATATGAGTTTCAGCATGGCTACTCGGACATGTCCCTATCCAGGATACAACTGGCAACATTCCACTCCTGTCCCTGTACCCTCCAAGTTCAGGAAGTCCAGTCTGTCAGACTGGGCAGAATTTCCCTCGACCGAGAGTCTTTCAGGGAGGCTGTCCGCACTGAATATTTAGCCAGGTCACAGCCTACGTTCATTTGCAACTCCCAAGTGGCTGCTCTAACAATACCTTGTGTGCTTCCTACAGACAGCCATGGAAACAACAAAATGGTAACAAGTGGGTGGATGATGATGTCCTCTGTGGGTAGCACCAATCCCCCATTTTGTGTCCTTCAAGTTTAGAAAAAATAAACATGTACGAGTAGCTACGGGCACCGCTAGTCATGGAGATCAGTATTGAAAAAAGTCATGCTCCTTATGCTTGCAAACATCCCAACATACACAAAATGTAACGGGAAGGAGCTGTTTGAACTGGCATGTTCTGATTGGCTGAGGCGAGGCCCTAACCAGACAGAACCTACCACTTCCGTCAGGGGTGGCTGATTACACTCACTGTTTAACTCAACCTTAGGAAGCTTGGTACTGAGCAGTCAGGCTTATCACAGAGGCAATGTGTTAAGCATTTTGACAGCACTCTCACACAAAAAATACACTGAGTGTCTCAAAAGAGACACAACACATGGTGTATTTAAATAAAGTTTGTATTCAACGCACACATTAATTAACATAACATGAACATCATGCATTTCTGGGCATGAATCACATTTGGAAATATCGCTAGCATACTAGGCCCAACCGTGTTAAAATGACATGAGTAATATGTACACTTGCGAAAGATCCTACTTTACCCCCCAGCACTCTTATGCGGGACAAAACGTCAGAACGAGGCCCACCCAGAAAATCTTTATAATTCAATACCACACAGTTATAGGGTGCACCCCAGATCACAACGATATCAGAAGTGTGTACACACAGTTAATTACAACTCTTTTAAACAGCAACGTGGGCCAAAGTCGTGCAGGTAAAACCAATGTCAAACGTAGTATTCTTTTGGCAAGGAATCAACGTGTAAAGGACCTCCGCTGTGCGGTATAATCACTCCCACACACTCGTTCAGCACAGATATTCGGTTCCATGGATATCAGCCAGGTCCGTATTGGAGCGCACTCGCAAACACCGACACCATAATGTGGTGCAACTGATATCCGTTAGGTCAGTTTATGATTAAGGCTCCCTGTTTTCAGTTTTTACTGATTTATACAGACAAATACAGACAGAAACCATTTATATTCTTGTCTGTATTTATTTTTAAATGTGGATAAAAACAGAAATTGGTTGCTTTTAGAGTGATTCTAAATACACTTTGCCAGGCCAATACCTATGTGGATTGATAGGTAAGGGTGTTAAAAGAAGGAATTGTAGTAAAGTGGCTTAAACAGCAGTAGGTATGTACAAGGCTGATACTTAGATGTGCATATTTTCATATAAGTGCATTTATTTATCTTCTGCAGGTGTTCATATCACTAAAACCTGGCAGGCATTCAAGGGTGACTGCATATTTATTGGTTAAATAAATGCAGAAATATACCTGTTGCAGCTTTATTTTTTCACAAAACCCATAATAAATCTGAATAAATGCAGAAAAAGTTACCAAAAAATAAATATGGATAAATACAGATGGTCAAGTCAAGTCAAGTCATGGAATTTGTATAGCGCACTACATACCCAGAGGGTTTCAAGGCGCTTAGGAAGGAGAAGGAGGGTTACTTGTCAAATATCCATGTTTTAAGTTGCTTTCTGAATGCTAGGTGGTTCTGGGTAAGGCGAAGGTACGCGGGGAGTGAGTTCCATGTTTTGGCAGCCAGGTAGGAAAAGGATCTGCCTCCCATGGTGGTCTTGTTGATGCGAGGTACAGTGGCGAGGGCTTGGCTGGAAGAACGTAGTTGGCGGGAGGGGGTGTAGAAGGACAGTCGTGAGTTGAGGCAATCTGGTCCGATGTCGTAGAGTGATTTGTGTGCGTGGGTAAGCAGGTGGAAAGTGATCCTTTTATTGACGGGTAGCCAGTGGAGGTCTTTAAGGTGATCGGAGATGTGTTCGTTGCGTGGGATGTCTAATATGAGCCTGGCTGAGGCGTTTTGGATTCGTTGGAGCTTCTTCTGGAGTTTTGCGGTAGTACCTGCGTAGAGGGTGTTTCCGTAGTCCAGTCGGCTCGTGACCAGAGCGTGGGTGACTGTTTTCCTCGTTTCGGAGGGGATCCAGCGAAATGTTTTCCTGAGCATGCGAAGAATGTTGAAGCAAGAAGAGGAAACGGCGCTGACTTGTCTGTTCATTGAGAGTGAAGAATCCAGGATGACGCCTAGGTTTCGTGCGTGGTCTGTCGGAATGGGTGCTTTTCCGAGGGCTTCTGGCCACCAGGAGTCGTCCCAAGCAGAGGGGGATGTACCTAAGATGAGGACTTCTGTTTTGTCCGAGTTCAGTTTCAGACGGCTTTGTTTCATCCATTCGGCAACTTCTTTCATTCCTTCGTGTAGGTTAGTTTTGGCGGTGCTGGGGTCATTGGTGAGGGAGAGGATCAGTTGAGTGTCGTCTGCGTAAGAGATGATGTTGAGGTTGTGTTGGCGTGCGATGGCTGCGAGGGGGCTCATGTATACGTTGAAGAGGGTGGGACTGAGTGAGGATCCTTGAGGTACGCCGCAGATGACTTCAGAGGCCTCGGATTTGAATGGAGGAAGGCGGACTCTCTGGGTTCTTCCGGTGAGGAACGAGGTGATCCATTCAAGTGCTTTTCCTTGGATTCCGATGTTATTGAGGCGTTGTAAAAGGGTGCTGTGGCAGACTGTGTCGAATGCTGCAGAGAGGTCAAGGAGGATGAGGGCGACTGTGTCTCCATTGTCCAGTAGAGTTCGAATGTCGTCTGTTGCTGCGATGAGGGCGGTCTCAGTGCTGTGTTTTGCTCGGAAGCCAGATTGTGAGGGGTCGAGGGATTTGTTGGCTTCGAGGAAGGCGGCGAGCTGGTTGTTGACAGCCTTTTCGATGACTTTGGCCGGGAATGGGAGGAGCGAGATGGGGCGGTCATTTTTGAGTTCGGTGGGGTCTGCTGTTGGTTTTTTCAGGAGGGCGGTGAGTTCAGCGTGTTTCCAGTCTTCCGGGAAGGTGGCGGAGTTGAGGGAGCAGTTGATGACGTCTCGGAGGTGTGGTGCTATGACGGAGTCTGCTTTGTTGAATATGTGGTGAGGACATGGGTCTGTGGGGGATCCTGAGTGGATGGAATTCATCAGCCGGATGGTGTCCTCAGTGGAGATCGGGTTCCAGTTGTTAAGGGTGTTCACGGGGGGAAGATGAGCAGCAAATGGTAGGGTGGTTTGGTTTCTGGGTTGGTTGTCAAAGCTGTTGTGGATGTCTGCAATCTTGTTGTGGAAAAATGAGGCTGGGGAGTCGCAGAGGGCTTGAGATGGGGTGATGTCGTTGGAGTTGGCCGAGGGATTGGAAAATTCCTTGACGATGTTGAAAAGTTCCTTGCTGTTGTGGGCGTTGTTGTCAAGTCGATCTTTGAATGCTGTTTTCTTGGCTTTTCGGATCAGTTGGTGGTGAGTGCGGGTGGCGCTTTTGAAGGCGTCCTTGGTGCTGGTGGTTGGGTCTTTTTTCCAAGCCTTTTCAAGGGAACGGCAGAGTTTCTTGGACTTCTTGAGATCATCGTTGAACCATGAGGCCTTCTTGCTGCCAGGTTTGCTTTGACGTTTTTTCAGTGGTGCTAAGGTGTCGGCGGTGTTGGATAACCATAGGGTGAGGTTGGCGGCGGCTTCGTTGGTGTCAGAAGATAGGGCTGGGGGGTATCGAAGGAGCGATGCGGAGATTTGGTCCGTGGTGATTTTGTTCCAGTTTCTTTGCAGGGTAGGTTGGAGGAGTATGTTGGGTTTTGGTTTGTTGTAGGTGAAGTGGACGCAGCTGTGGTCAGTCCAGAGGAGGTCCGTGGTGTGGCTGAAGGAGACATGGTTGCTGGAGGTGAAGATTGGGTCGAGTGTGTGACCTGCGATGTGGGTGGGGGAGGTGACCAGTTGTTTAAGTCCGAGGTTGGCGAGGTTGTCCAAGAGGGTGGCGGTGTTGCGGTCGTTGCTCTTTTCAAGGTGAAAGTTGAGGTCTCCTAGAAGGATGTAGTCTTTGGAGGGGAGCGCGTGTGGAGTGATGAAGTCCGTGATGTCTTCACTGAATTTAGCTCGGGGTCCTGGTGGTCTGTAGAGGAGGGTGCCTCTGAGTGTGGTCTTGGGGTCGATGTGTATTTGGAAGTGGAGGTGTTCGGAGTTGGCGAGGTTGGCGTCAGAGGTGGTAGAGATGCGGATTGATTTCTTATGGACGATAGCGATCCCTCCTCCTGTGTGGCTGGTACGGTCTTTGCGAGTGATCTTATAGTCTTCAGGGATGGCAATGGTGATGTCTGGTGCGGAGGAAGCGTTCATCCATGTTTCCGTTAGGAAGGCGACGTCTGGAGAGATGGTGTCTAGTAGATTCCATAGGTCAATGGCGTGCCTGTGGACCGATCGGGTGTTGAGCAGGATGCATTGTAGGTGGTTGGGGTCGGGGATCTGTGGTGTGGTCGTAGCGGAGATGTTGACGGTGCCGCTGAATTTGCAGGAGTAGCAGGAGAAAGGTCCATGGGTGTGTCCAGGAGCGGCTTGGACGCAGTTGGTGGAGCGGCCGGGGTTAAGGGCTAGGAGGGTGGCGGCATCGTAGGTAATGCGGGGGGGCTTGGCTGCGCGAGGGGCAGGGGGTCTGGCGCTGGGCGCGGTCCAGGCGCGGACGGGCGTAGACGGGCTTACCTTTGGCGCACCTTCGGCGCGAATTGGGCGCGGTCGCTGCGCGTGGACGCTGCGTGCGGGAACTCCTGTCATATATGGATAGTGGAGGGGGAGGGGCGAGGGCGTCTCAGCTGGGAGGCGGGGCGGGCTCGGGATGATCAAAACAACAACAACAATCAGACAAAATGGAGGCGGAGGGGGGAGCCCAGTGGAAATGCGCGCAGACAGGAAAAGCGGCGCTTTAAATAAATGAAAAATGCATTTTTAATACAGCGTCTACCAGGCACACAGCAGGCAGCAGTAAATGGCACAAAAGCAAAGCAGCAACGATACCAGTGACGCAGCAGGACACTGGGGAGCGACCACTCAGTCCAGGGGAAACGAGCGAGTCACGGCGCTTTACTGTGGTGGAGCGCTGATATGGTCAGTGGGAGGGCGTCTCAGCTGGGAGGCGGGGCGGGCTCGGGATGACCAAAACAACAACAACAATCAGACAAAATGGAGGCGGAGGGGGGAGCCCAGTGGAAATGCGCGCAAACAGGAAAAGCGGCGCTTTAAATAAATGAAAAATGCAGTTTTAATACAGCGTCTACCAGGCACACAGCAGGCAGCAGTAAATGGCACAAAAGCAAAGCAGCAACGATACCAGTGACGCAGCAGGACACTGGGGAGCGACCACCATAAAACAGAGAGCCCTATTTATAATGCACATGCAGATCCAGTGGCCCAAGTCCTTCTCCACCATTCATCTACCTCCAACTTCCCTACACCCATAGGCTGGACATAAAGAAAACCTTCCCTCCTGATTCTAGGCCAATTGTGGCCGGAGTCCCACTTTTTCAGGGTCCCCGGTATGAAGGTGGGTGCATATAGCAGGGTTAATTAGGCACCAGTCGACAAATGGAGGTTTGGCCACTGCTCAAGATGTTCACCCACGGTATGCGGAGCAGAAGCGGGCTGAGGGTCATAGTTGTTCAATCAAAAGATTCCACACTGTGCCTTCCGGCGCCAGCCCAGTTCTGTAAAGCACAGGGGGACAGGGTGGTGGGGGTGGAACGGGGGGGGGGGGGGGGGGGGGGAGTCGCTTAGTCTCATGACTCTTCTGATCGCTCTCTTAGCCTAAAATATTACTCTAACATCCCAGGCCCAATCCTGGCAATACTTCCTAGCAACACAAAGTCGTCAGGAGGGCAGTTGGTCCGCTGCACTGAGGACACAAAAGGAATAATTGATTAATGGGGGATGAAGCAGGGGAGCCTCTCGGAAGGAGGAACCCTGTCAGACACATGTCAATCAAAGTAGCACCCAGGTAATCTGTACACCACGGAACACAAATCTGCTCCCCAGCACCTCCCTGGAAATGAGGCACAGTGTCTGGTGGATGTTGATCCAAGTCACTCCAGACAGTTCCGGTCACACACAACGAAGAGTTGCAAAATCCGTACCTCCCTGAAAATGAGGTACAACGTCTGGTGCACGTTGATACTGGTTTCACAAGACAATTAATGAGGTACAATGTCTTGTGCACGTTGATACTGGTTTCATCAGACAATTCTGGTCACACACACAAGCGCAAGTTCAGCAGTGCTGCACGAGGTAGAATGAGGTATTACTCCGGGTATGCCCTTATCTCCAAGGGTCGCAATCTGTGAATTGGACACCGCACTCAATATGCATGCAATCGGCATGTCGCACGAAAGAAAAACGGCATGATTGATGAATCTGGCCTCGCATGGCCCCGCAACCAGTAAATCTGCTCACCACTAACAAGAATCTTATGCGTGTTGAGGCCCCACAATGCAGGGGCCATGCACCTTGGATGCCGGCAGTACTTTTGGAGCTCCGCACAAAGTAATCTGGTCTCCAGGCACAATACTGACTTCAGCGCTCACACTAAGCCACCAGTTGGGAACCAGCAGACGATGTGGGCACTTGAGAGGGCACGCTTCTCCAGGTGTCACACGTAGACAGTGTGGGTCCCTTGTGGGAGGTCTTTGATGGCCCTGAAACCTCCACTAGATAACAGGTGGGCAAGTTGGAGACTTTACTTCAGGGTACCACACAGCAGCAGGTAGTCCGCCCAGGCCAGCCACAATTCAGCAAGAGTGCACAGTCCCTTCCAAAGGCATTTATCCTCCTTGTGCACTACAGATTCCTCTGGCAGTGTCCAAAGTGCAGTTGAGTGAAAAATGCACCCTTCAAGGTGAGAGAGGAAAACAGGTTCATGGACTGAGGTTATTGCGCTTTACATGTGGGTTGTCGGTAGACCTTGTTCCTGTGTACAGCCCACAAAAATATTAATCCTCTGCCACAAGTAAATCATTTCCTAGCAGAAATGTAGAACATTGCCCCTCTCCCCCAAGAGCACCTTGAAGGAAATCTTTTGGACCTTCCTTATCCCTGTACTAGTGTCGGGGTCTACTGTAGACATTTGGATTCAGTGTGTGTGCTGGCCCTCACAGTAGGGGCCACTTGCACACACACCAAAAATATGAGGGCTAGCAGGAATTTTCATCCCTACAGTTACTGAGAGTTGTCAGTATGTGAGCCAACTTGCAGATGTTTTATTGTTTGATGTTGATGATCTCTAGAATGTATTCTTTAAGACGTGGATTCCAGCTTCCTGACTGCTGTGCATACATTTTTTTTATTAAAATGCATTAGAGCTGGCTGCATCACAGCTTTTTAAAAAATATATAATTATTTGCACAGCATGACTTGAGATCATTGCCGAAGCCAGTGGATTGCATAGGCCAGACCTATTGGCTTTGCGAATGCTTGTTTTCACTGCGAGTAAATACTGTTTTCTATTCCTGTGACGGGGCTGCAGTGCTGGTGCGGCCTTTGCTGTTTTGCGTTTGAATGGCCCTGGGTGACAGGCATGGTAATTTAATGTCCAATGAAGAGATAGGCGAGTCAGCAAATAAATAGTGAGAGCTGAGCCAGCGCCCAGCCAGGGGTCTGTCTTTGCCAAGCTTCTCCAACAAGTAGCTCATGAGCTACTAGTAGATCTACAGTTCCCTGCAAGCAGCTCTCTTGTGTGCAGCACAGAATACTATATTAGAAGATTTTACTTGGTTGAATCAATATATATATGTGCCAAAACTGAAAAGCGAGTATTCAGGATGAAAATCTGTGTGTACCTTTTCAGAATACAAAGCTTTTGTTTGGAGAAAAATGGTTGAATTTTCAAAATAATGAAGGAATGTTTATTGTGTGATTACTTAAAATCTTTTACAAAAGCAATAGCATAAAAGGTGGGTATAAAAATGTAAAAGACAGCATAAATTATGCAATAAAATGATGCCATGTTGAAATTTAGAGATGTCCTAGCATTTGTCGCCAGGCAAAATTAACAGCCACCCGAGATGTGCGGTCAAAAGTGGTTTGTATAACGAGTATGGGGTAAAACGATACTGCGGAAGGCCAGGACTGTGAAGTGCACAGGTGTGCAATATTGTGGCGTGCAGGCATGCATGGGGTTAAATTAGACAGGGCCAGTGTTGGGTTAATGTGACAAATAATAAACGATACTCTGCCCGGGTCGATAAAAATCTAATATTAAAAACGCCAATTGTGTGCTCAGTAAAGTATCGGTCTGTTTGGCTCATGGTAGTACAAAGGGCCCCGACAACAGATTATGTAGGGTGCTAGATGAAAAATAGAACCCTTTGCGGGCCTCTAAAGTGGTGCATCCTTCATCCATGCCAGTGTGCGCCTGATGTTAAAATCATCAAATTGCATTCTCTACAAGGTGTTGGTACAGTGAAAAAGGGCCTCGCCAAACGATTAAGAGAAGAGCTTGATGGGAAGTCAGAACCGTATGCGGGCCCTACTGGTGATCCGTCCTTCATGCATGCCAGAGTACGCCTTTGGAATCAGAAATGCCTAGTGCGTGTGTAAGGGTATTGTAGCCAGTTCACATAAGTAACTCCTTCAATTGGTGTTATTATGGCTCTTGATGGGCAGCAGCTTATAAGTTGCTGGCTTATGTCTACATTGCTTGGGTAGTTCTGAAGACCCTGGCTTATGTCTCCATTGCTTGGGTAGTTCTTAAGATCCTGGCTTATGTCTCCGTTGCTTGGGTAGTTCTTAAGACCCTGGCTTATGTCTCCGTTGCTTGGGTAGTTCTGAAGACCCTGGCTTATGTCTCCATTGCTTGGGTAGTTCTTAAGATCCTGGCTTATGTCTCCGTTGCTTGGGTAGTTCTTAAGACCCTGGCTTATGTCTACATTGCTTGGGTAGTTCTGAAGACCCTGGCTTATGTCTCCATTGCTTGGGTAGTTCTTAAGATCCTGGCTTATGTCTCCGTTGCTTGGGTAGTTCTTAAGACCCTGGCTTATGTCTCCGTTGCTTGGGTAGTTCTTTAGATTCTTGCTGCTTCTGCGTGGAATTTGCCAATTCATGCGAGGGCCATCGGCTCCGTGATGGAAAAATAAGTGTAAGGGCATCTTTGCATGTTCTCAAACCATTTTGCAAGAGCAGAGTTTTTAGATATAGTGTCCTCTTTTCAAAATATATTTAAAGATGATATTTGAGTGATAAGTCATTTGGCGTTGGAGAGACTTAGTACTCATATTTCCTTGCTGCTGGGGGCTTGGCATCTATGGCTTGTATGTATTAACCATGTTGTGTATTAACCATGTAGAGGCATTCCACATTGTTAAAGCCTTTCATACATTACTGATGGCAAATGACAAATTCACTGAGGTGATCACTGGTGACACACTTGCATTGAGTGGCAGCTGATTAATTCTTGTCTAACTAGTACAACACTAATTGTATTAGCAGCTCAAGGTCATTTTCATTGGAAATAACTAGCTTTTATTACAAGAAAGGCTGCAGACCCCACCTGGAAATGGCCCTTGGTGCCAAAGCATAAGCCGAGCCTTTAAAATATTTGGCAACAAAATTCTTATGAAAAAATTGGATAAAGACTCGGATTTTTTTTATTTCTTTACATTTGAAAGTTTACATTTACTATCTACTAAATCTAAATTTAGGACATCTATTATATCACTACATTAAATGATATTTATTGAAAGTGATCAGTTCTAAACATGTACGTGGAAACGGGCAATTTTGTTATCACTGGCTTCCTTAGACCGAACAAAGAGAAGGATTTCTGAAAACTTAACACCCGTGTGTATGCAAGACGTATTGACAAAGACTAGAGGTCCCTGTTGTACTGCTGTCTACAGTGGCGCAGTGAACCTCCCACTTAAACAGCTTTAGCGGGGCTTCCACGGAGCCTGATGGGCTGGTGAACTGGCCCTACTAAAACTTTATTTAGTAGTTTATGGGCCTCTTCTGCCTGCAGGTCTGCAAACAGAATGCTCGTAAATAATACTGTTAAGGAGTACCATGGTAGTGGGTTGTGGGAGGTGGACGGACGAGCAAAGCACACAAAAAAACAAAAAAAGATACATTATAAAATAATTATAATAGGTAAAACACAGAGAGGTGAACAAATAGAAAAAGGAAGCACGAGATCGCAAGGTGAGGGGAAAAAAAGTAAGGTCAGAGACACAAGATGGGAAAGAACAGGAAGAGAATTGAAGGGTGAAAGGAAGGAAGAAAATGTGAAAGCAAATATGGAAGAAAAGTGAAAGGTAGCTTACAAGGTTAATGGACGGGTGAAAAGATGGACTGGTCGACGAGTGAGTGGATCAGTGGGTGAAGGGATGGATAGACGGAAGGATGAAGAATGTGCAGGTGGGGAAGATTGAAACGATGGATAGATGAACACATGGTTATGTTAACGGGTGAAAGGATGGGTGGGTAGGGATGGAAATTGAAAGGATGGGCAGATAACGCAGAAACAGAGGGTAAAATGATGGATGGATGAGAGGAGGATGAAAGGTTGGAGAGAACTCGAAGGACAGTCAGGTTTTCTCGCTTGGCGTGCTCATTGGGATTAGTGGTATGACTTGTCTGTTTAGCTTCCCCAAAAAATTAAGCAGCAAATCACCTTCTCATATTTAATGCATGCACTCATCTGCCCTGCGGTTACCAATGGTTGTATTTAAAACAATGCATACATGAGGGAAAGGGACCCACTCTGGTATGCTTGCCCCGGCACTCCTTTGGGGAGCAGTCTCCCAGGGGTAAAGGTCCGGCCAAATATTCGGCTCAAACCTTTCTTGCGGGTTACCTGATAGTCCTGTGTGCTGTACAGCCCAGGGATTAATAAACACCATCAGATCGGCATATCAATGGACTGGCACACAAGGCTCCTTGCAATCGTGTCTGGACATCGACCCGGCTTGGAGCTCATCTCATTGATCTTGAAAGGATGAAAACGGAGTCTATCACCGAATCTGAGCATGTGATTTGTGTCCGCAGCAGTTGCATTAGCCCATTTAGCTACCCTAAAATAAAGATGTAATAAAAATGCGGGCTAATTTTTCTATCTTTTTTTCCGTTTCATATATCGGGGGGGGGGGGGCACTTATTAGTAGCTTCAGACATGATACTCCAAGGTGCATAATAATGCACACTTCAATGTTCACAAAATCTCCTAAATTGTTGACTACTCCAATGCATGAATTACCTTAAGTAAATCTCTTGCAAAAGGCGGGCAAGCAATACACATGAGCCTAAGGAATATTTCCAATGTTCATGTCTTTTTAACTGTCCTGTGGCATATACACCTAATAAAAACTAAAATGTAACTTTAATATGAAGAGTAATCTGGTTTGAGGCAATTCCGCCAGCAGCACTGCTATTTTTGTGGCTTTTCCGTCGTACAGCCTTATTGGAAGACACAACTTTTACAGCATTTTCAGGTGACCAGCAATTTATTTAACCAGTACTGAGGATAAGGTGGCGTTAGTGGTTGGCACTCATAGCATCAGTTCCCATCCTCTCCATAGTAGCGACTGCATAATCCAGTTGATGTGCCTAGGCATATCAACGGGATTATACTCAGTGAGTAGGTATCCCGGTTTAAGTGGAGGGCGACCCCCTTGGACCATTGAGTCCTACAGATTACTTCTTGGGGATGTGCCATGCCCTTCCTGGATGCCCTGTCAGAGATTCCTCTGGTCCTTCCTTTCCCTGCTTCTTCCCCTGACTATGCTTTAATCTTGGTAGGGGAGTGTGGTGTAGGCCATACATATAGAATGCCAGCTAATTCAGATGTATATGGAGCGTGTTCTAAAGAATGATAGCTACCTGCCAGAGGTGCTCACGTGAGGTTGTAGACTGGCGAGGCTCCCTTATACGAACTTCAGGCATAACTAAAAATCTGTTTGGATCCTGGGAACAGACGAGCTGGCATTGCCGTGCCTTCTTCTTTTGATTCTACTGCAGCGATGCTGGCATTGCCGTCTCTTCATCTTAATGATTTTACAGCAGCAACGCTGAAGACTGCTAGGCGGCATCTACAAAACTGCCTGGACTCTCGCAGTCCTGCGTGTTCGAAAACATGTCAGCGGAACAGCTAACCGCCATTGCCACTGCTACACAGTGCCGTCTTAACGCGTGGGCACGCTGGGCAGTTGCCCGGGGGCCCCACGAATTTAGGGGCCCCATGCAGACCAGAATTTAATACAAATTTTCCGTTAAACATAGTCATTCCTGTGAGTGGTTGTGTATGCAGGACCCAGTGCCCTGCTTTGCCCGGCGGCCTATAATGCTGTTAAGACGGTCCTGCTACTGCAGCAAGCTGCTGGCTGGAGACTGTCCTGCATGTGGAACGCATTGTTACATCACTGAAACGCAGTGTTTTAGCAGGAAGCTGTTGGGCTCAAATGGTGGCCCCGGCGTTGCATTGGAACTCATCGCTCACGTTAATGGAGCTAGGGTGACCAACCGTCCGTAAATTTCACGGACCGTCCGTAATTTTGACCTCACATCCGTTGTTCGTGAGGATCCCTTTCACAGATGCCTTTTGTCCGTAATTTTGTGCATTTTGGGACAGCACTGTCCCACCTGCATGAAGGCTCAACTTCCTGATGGGGCCACCTGGCACTCCCCCCTCGGAGAGCAAGAGCAGCCCCACCCTGCCCTTTGTCATTCTGTATGCGGCTGATGATAGCCACATACAGAATGACGATGGGCTAGTCTGGGCTGTTAAAGCATATGATGGCCTCCCCAGCCTCTGTCTAGGGCAGGGCATTCTATCAGATGGAAAAAATGTGCAAAAACGCCAATGCTGCTACGTGAGAATCCAGTTCAAGAAAAGAAACTTGTGAAAGAAGTAAAAAAGAAGGCGCTGGAGTTCGTCCACGGTCTCATTTTAGAACTGATGCATTTTCAATATTATATTCAATGAAGCCATGGTTGCTGCTTCTTTATTTTATGCAACTAACAACCATAGACAAAGCCAATAGTTCTGGCTTGTTACAGGTGTAACGTTACTTTTTGTGTTGTATATCTGGTACAATGGCAGAAGAGGCAAAATACCAGTTGGGCGGTACACTATACTAAGCACTATACTTTTTAGTTTGTGTTTAAGCCACGCCCTTAATTACATCGAACACCCCCTTCGGAGAGCCCCCCCAGTTTTTTTCATTCCACTTAAAGCCCTGGAAACAACACCACGTCACAGTCACCTCATGGCCTGGCACTGTGCATCATGCATGACTCATGACTCAGATTGCCTATGTACAGGGGCATAGTGAACCCTACCCCCATCCCACCCCTTGCTTTAGGAACTACAGTGAGGGGAAGCTCTTGATGGGCCTCTTCTGTCTGCAACTCTGCAGACAAAGGCTCAGCTCATAATTATTATGAAAAGGTGGTCGAGTGAGTAAGTTAAGTTAAGGGATGGGTGGGTGGGTGGTTAGCTGGATGGATTAGTGAAAGGGTGAATGGATGAATGAAAGGTTGAATGGGTGGATAATGAGAGAGGATGGGTAGATGGATGAGCGAGTGGAAGGATGGATGGATGAGAGAAAAGGTAAATAGATGTATGGGTGGAAGGGTAGATGGATGGGTAAAAGGGTGGATGGATGAGTGAAATGATGGATGGATGAGTGAAAGGGTGGATGATGGGGGAGTGGGTGGATGGCTGAGTGAAATGATGGATGGATTTATGAAATGATAAGTGGGAGGCTGACTGGATGGACGGATGAGTGAAAGGGTGGATGAGTGAGTGAAAGGGAGGGTAGATAGACAAAAGGATGGATAGATGAGTGAAGGAATGAAAGGGTAGATGGATGAGAGAAAGGATGGAAGAGTGATCGGGCCAATGGATGGATTCTTGAGTGAATGAGTAAATGGATGGATGGGTGAGTGGGTGGATGGAAAGAAGGATGGCTAAGCAAAAGGGTCGATGGAGAGAGAAAGGGAGGATGGATGGATGACGGAAAGGGTGAATTAGGTGGAAGGATGAGTGACTGGATGGGTGGATGGATGAGTAACTGAAAGGATGGCTGGATGCGTGAAAGGTTAAATGGCAGGATGGATCAGTGAATGGATAAATGGGTGGAAGAGTGGATGGATGGATGAGTGAAAGGGTGGATGAAGGGATGGATGGGTGAAATGATGGAAGGAAGGACACATGATGGATAGGTTTGCATATGGTTGAATAGGTAATATTACTTATATACTATTGCGCAACCTCCTCTGATGTTTCTGTAAAACTTACCTTTTGTCCTGAAGTTTTGTCCTGAATTTTGACCTCCTGTCCGGAATTTTTGCCCTGAATTTTGACCCTTTGTCCTGACTTTTTACACTAATCGTCCTGAATTTGCACCAAAGCCAGTTGGTCACCCAAACTGGAGCGCAGCGTTTTGCCAACGTCACTAAGAAGCCTTTTATTAAGTGTGCCAGTGCCCATTTGTATCTGTCATCTTCGTCTGTTCCGTAAATAGTTAAAAGGCGGGCTCTTACTTTTCTGTATGATGCCCACTAGGAAGCGGCCAAACACACTGTCAGGGCTGGCTTTTGGCATGGGCGAGCTGGGCCCAGGGGCTCACAGCGCTGTCTGCAGTAAACCCTGCAGACAGCAGTGCCCCTCTTACTTGACTCCATCTTTTGAGACTGAACTGCTTTTAATTAGTTTTACTTGCTGCAGGTGCCGATTTAGACCCCACTAACCCCCTTCTTTTCCCTCCCATATCCCTCTCTCCTTCATCCTGACACACCAACTCCGCCATTGGCACCACCAACAACCTGGCACCAGCTTGCTAGAGCTACACTGTAAGTGATTCAGAATATTTGGGGAGTTGCCAGGAAGTTTGTCTTCGGAGGTCAGTTACTGCTTTGATGGGTGAATGTCCTTCAAAGATGAAATGGACCCCCTGCTACCTACTGCAGGGAGAGTGCCACATGTCCTTCTGGTCAGGATGCTGTCTGAGCAAGGGCCGGCGCTGCACACACCATAACTTGAATAATGAGTCTGTATGCGATTGCGACACTCACGCACACCCATTACTCTGGATTAACAATTGAACATTACAGCGACACGCACGCCATGTCATTAGTAATAGCTTGTATGATTACAGTGACAATCACACCAGCTACTCTGAATTACCACTTAAACATCACAGTGGCACACATGCCATTTTCCATCATTTACAATGTGTACCTAGTGCGGAGGCACACAATTATACACATACTGCTCTATATTTATAATGGAACTCCCACTAGATTAATATTACTCCATAAACTTGTTAAAGCGTTACTAAATCATTTATTCTACATAAGTGATGCATTTATTTTGCATACCTGAAATGCTCAGTAAATTCATACCGTGTAGTGTTACTAAATGTCATATAGTTGTTACTGGTTTTTACCATTAGCGTTTACTAAAGCATTTATTATGTAAGTGATATATTGAGTACATTTGGATAGTGTATTACTACTGTTCTGTATATCGTTATTACTTGTTTATTTCAACGTGATAACACTGTACCATGTCTAGTATTCAGCCGAGGCCTTTGTTTTTCATCTTAGCGTGGGGACCAGCCAATACAATAGAAGTTATGGCTTCTTCTTTTCAATGCATACATCATGGAGGTATTAGAAAAAGCTGAATGATCTGCCTAAAGACAATTGTTATTAAAGCATAAGCTAGGATCAGTTGGTCTTAGAGCCATCACTAGAGAACTCAGGAGGAAGTGATTTGTGTGAGTTTGCAAATTAGCAACTACAGAAAATGTATGGCAGAAAGATAAATATGATACTAGCGAGATTTACATTTTATTCTAGATCTCAGAAAGAGGACCAAATTATAGACTAATATCACCTGCTTTAAGGGGATTAGAAGTCACACGTAATTTCGAGCACATGACAAATGGTTAAGAGTTTTATTTATTTATTTATTTGTTAAGCTTATAAAGCGCAACAGCTACCCAAAAAGGGTTTCCCGTCGCTGGAAATGTCACAAAGTGGAAAGCCCCAAGGGTACTCAGTTACTGATTGAAAAGCCAGGTTTTAAAGGCCTTGCGGAAACGAACATAGCAGTTCTCGAAGCGAATGTCTAGAGGGAGGGAATTCCAGAGTTTGGGTCCCAAATAAGAAAAGGACCTGCCACCCATCCTAGATAGTCTAAACTTGGGCATAGTGAAAAGTTTTTGAAAGGAGGAGCGGAGAGAACGTGACGGGGAGTAAATTTTAACAAGAGTTTGCAAGTAGGTGGGAGCTTTGCCCATCCTGATTTTGTGCATATAACTTAGCGCTTTGAAATTCACTCGGCTGCCCACCTTCAGCCAGTGAAGATCGTGAAGGCGTCCTGTTATGTAATCCGGTTTGCGACCACCACAGAGCAAACGAGCAGCAGCATTCTGCACTAGCTGGAGGCGTCTGGTGACCGCCATGGTCGCCCCCCCAGGTAGAGTATGTTACCGTAATCCAACCGGGAGGTGACCAAGGCGTTCACCACAGATCTCCGGGTGTCATACGGCAGCATCCAAAGAATCTTCCTCAGCCAGCGCAGAATGACAAAACAGGTGGAGGACACTTTGTTGGCTTGGCATTGCAATGTCAGACCCTTGTCTATGATCATACCCAAGTTACGCACATGCTCCGATGGTAGTGGGAGCGGGCCCAACTCAGAGGGCCAGTGCCTGGAACTCCGAAGGTCGTGTTTTTGACCAAGGACCAAGACCTCAGTCTTCCCTCCATTCAGTTTAAGTAGATCAAATTCTAATGAAGACTAAATCAAGGAAAATACAGGAAGGATTATGGTCTGGGGTGAAACGACATTGAAGGCTGCTCTAGATGTAACAAGAAGTATTGAAGAATCAGAAAAATGCATTCAAGTAGTGAGGAAAAATAGTAGACTGTCTGCTACGGTAATTGTTATGTCTAAAAATATGAACGAGGTGAAGGATAAATGTAAATATTGAGGCTTACAAGAAAAAACCTACTTCTATTGATGTGGGTCTAAATACTATTTAGCTAATGGTAGGCATTGTCCTGCTCTGTATAATATTTGCAGATTGTGCAAGAAAAAAGGCATTTCAGTAGCGTATGTAAAACATGAGCAGGAAAGTTAAACTTATTTCAGAATATGATTATGATGAAGGTAATCTTGCCATGCAAGGTGTTCTTTTGAGTGTAGGTGACGAAGAGAACTGTTTTCAAAGATGACAGAAAATATTACCACGTTATGGAGTTGTTGTAGATGGCATGAAGGTGACTGCTATGATAGATTCTTGAAGTTGGTATACCATAATGTGTAAAACAATGTTTGACAAGTTGTGGCCTAGCAGGACAGTATTACAAGCTGATGTGAGTCCAGGTAGCTATAATAGACAGAGAATTAACATGGTAAGATTTGTGTGGGTCCATTTTTTAATTCAGGGGTAGGAAATTCCTTGGTAAATATGTATGTAGCAGAAAAGGATGAAATGATTTTGAGTTGGCCCCATTAAGCCAAACTCGGGATGCAATTAAATCTGAGTTTATGTAGTGCAAGAAACTACTAGTTATTGGGATTAAGAGGGACTTAAAAATGAATTTGTGGAAGTGTTGGTAAAATACTTGGCTAAATTGAAAAAGTATAACTAAAATTAAACTAAAGGATACTGCCAATTTCTGTAAGGCAGGAGATATGTCATGTTCCTATGAATTACAGAGAAAATTGGAGGAAATCCTTGTGGATTTATGCAGCAAAGATATAATTGTGCCATTTGAAAGTTCTCATTAGCTTCTCCCAGTTGAAATTTGAGTCCAGTCTAGTGAGGATCGTAGACTACCTGTAGATTTGAGACGATTGAATGATGCTTTTCCATTACAGAATCTAAAAGAATTAATATTGTCTGTCTGTAGTACCAAGGCATTTTCAACAATTCATCTCACGAGTGCCTATCATCGGGTAGAACTCATGAATGTACATTTCAATACAAGGGAATGCCATTTGGGTCAGCAAGTGCTTCAATGATATTCCAAAGAGTGATGACAAACTGTTGGGTGGTTATTAAAAGCTACGGTCTTCCAAGGTGACAAACTGGTGTTTGGCAAGTACAAACTAGAGCACAATATTAATAGAGGTATGTTTTAGTTGCATTAAGAGAAAATAGTCTCAAGCAAATGCAGTAAATGTAAATTTGGACAATCTCAAGTAGAGTATTAAGACAAGTGATATCCAGTGAGGTTATTCACCCTAAGACAAGCCATGAAGATGTCACAATGAATGCACCAAAGCCAACATATAAAGAATAGTTGATGTAATTTTTAGGATATACAGAATCCTACTCTACAGTTGAGTATTATACAAGTAATATGAACCACTAAGGAAGTTGCTGAAGAAAATACGAAGGTTGCATGGTCTTGTGACAAATCTACTTGTTTTGCTTTGGTTAAATCTGAAATGGCCTGTGCTCCTAGCTTGAGACCATTTTGGATTGACCCTAAATCTTTAATTGCAGTAGATGCTGTGCTACGGTTTTGGCACTGCTCTATCTCATGGTATATACGGGGATGAATGGATTGTTGCATATGCTTTGCACACACTAAAATTGTCAGAAAAGAATTACTCACTCATTGAGCGAGAGTTGTTGAGTGCCATATGGCAGCATAATGCTTTAAAGTGTATATATAGGGAAAGAAATTCAAACTTGGGACTGACCATAAACCTTTAGTTAAGATACTAAAACATAAGGGTGGAAGGAATAAAACCCCTAGATTGGCCTCCAAGCTGCAGACGTACAATTATGAAATGGAATATGTTCCTGGACAAAACAACGTTATGGCGGCTTATGACGTGCCATGAAGGACATGGTGGTATTTCTAATACTAAAACGAAAGTTATTGGTGGTCAGGAACTGATAGCATGATTTATCAATGTGTAGTGGAATGTAGCACATATTGTCATTGTGATTAAACAGGTAAACTTTGTAGATGCCACTGAAAATGTTTGACTTACCAGAGAGACCATGGTGCAAAGTTGCCATCTCAAGTCTACCTCAAGTCTCAAGGACAATTTTCAAGTCTACTTCCCAGAGAATCTTACGCCATTATGAGCAACATTACTACTTATACTGTTATAGAATTTTTGAAGGTATGATTTGTAATGAAGGGATCCCCGAAGTGTTGATTTCAGATAATGAGGAGCAACTAACATCAGACTAAATGCAGTAGTTTCTGAAAAATTGTGAAGTCAGAGACACAAGAGTAGCCTTATAACATCCAGAGACTAATGGCCAAGTTGAACGCTTTAACACGGTATTAAAGGAGGCTATACAATTAGCTCTTAAATCGGGTTTGCCTTGGAAGAAATCCTTACAAGCAATGCTACAGCTGTCTAGGATTACAGTTTACTCAATTATTGGGTAAATGCCATTTGAGCTGTAGAGAGGAAGTAAACATACCAGTAAGTTGATGCCTTGGTAATTCGTGAAAAGATACCAGGAAAATTTGGTCCTGAGGTTGATGTTGAAATGAGAAAGAAAGTTCCTGTTCCTTGAGTGGTATGTTCATGGACATCAAAGAGGTTCCAAACCTGGAAGCTTTCTTGGATGTTATCACAAAACCCCTGGACCGTAAACTTTACTTCCAATTGAGAATTGGGAGCGTGCCTGTAAGGGCGTTTACTAATAGATGGTCTGGGGGGGGTTAAAGCTTCTTGCCCAGGTTGCCCGGCCCCCTCGAAATCTATTGGCCACCTATTGTTTGAATGCCCAGCGTATGCGGCCCCCCGACGGTGCTGGCTCTGTCCAATGTCTAGGGCATTGGGCACTAGCTGTGGATTGGCTGCAGTTAGAGTAATTTGTACTTGTACAAATATGACTGTGTACGTAGCTGTGGCAAAATTTCTGGGGTGGGCTTGGACCATTAGAAGTAAACTGTTACCAGATTAATTTTATATCATGGTTGTCAAAACTTCCCTGTTTAAGCAATGTGTAATAGTACCATTCAAGAGTATATTTGTAATGCTTTATTAATTCATGTTATCCAATTTTAAGAATATTTATTCATTTTATATACATTTTATACACATTTACATGTACTGTATGCTTTTATGACAATCGTCGAATAAAGCTTGCTTGACTTGA
Source organism: Lissotriton vulgaris (assembly GCF_964263255.1). Lineage (NCBI taxonomy): Eukaryota > Metazoa > Chordata > Amphibia > Caudata > Salamandridae > Lissotriton > Lissotriton vulgaris. Next base: position 285,772,542 of record NC_141697.1, on the reverse strand, counting down.
CTTGACTTGAGAAAGAAAGTAGAATTTTATCCAGCTGTGACAAGGAAGGGATGCACCTCGAAAGTGAAAAGCCCTAGTGTGAAAGTAGGACAATTGTGGAGAAAGATGTGCCACGATAGTCAGACCCGCTGGGGTGGTCATTGACGTTTTGAGAAGTGCAGTCAACTTGTGAAATGGCAGAATATGGAATTTACACAGTGCTTCTTTATGTTGCAATACTGACGAACCATATTTATGTGAAGATGAAGGTGAGGGAGTAAGTAGTTATATCTCAAGTGATGTGATAAACGCAAGTGTAAGTAATGTTGGGTCTGAAAGTTGCGCGTCCACGAGTTCTTCTTCAAATTGTGTGCATAATGTAAACAATTGTGTTGTGAAGCCAAACTCACTGAACCCAGGTATGTTGGATAGAAGTGTTGATGGTTTTACTGTGTTTCGCAGTGTTTCAGAAGGGGAAGCTTCCTACACGACCTGTAGGACTGCCCTATCCTACTTGTCAAAGGTTGAATTTGTTTACCATATCCCCCCATATTGTCATATTCTTTCTTTTTATTTGCTTCACCAAGAAAGAAAAGGAGCAGCATTGGCTGTAGTTTAGGTGGGTGCTTTACTTCTACGTGGTCAGAACCAATGCTGTTCCAGTTGACATTCAGCTGATTGTAGGGTTCCAAGGACACAGGGGGCAAATGGCCCTTTAACCCAAATTATTTGGACAACAATGCCATTTCTTAATGGGAGCAGTAACCACAATCTCCTCGGGAACAGTTTACGGAGGTAAAGTGCATTGACCCATTGTCCTATGAAGAGGAAGCTCTGGGGCAATATGGAGAGTAGGGGGATGGAGGGCTTGATTCACGTAGTCACTCAGTGATCCCAGTAGATACCTCTCCTGCCCCTCGTCTTGGTGCAGTGTCACAGTACCAATCAAATGTGTGTTATTCTTTGAGAGCAGATCATCCTTCCTAGTATCGCTGTTGGCAGGAGCATTCCGCCCCAGTGGTGTGCATGGGGCATTGCCCACCAAGCTGAGGTAATGCTATCTCTGCCCTGACCCACCTGACGCATTTGCACTCTTGCACGAGAGCAGTGATGCCCTCTAATCAGATCAGTTGCGGCTGAGCCAGCTCCACAGAAGAGGAGGGTGCATCAGAGTCGCAGTGCTCGTGGTCCTGGTGGAGTTGCAGAGTGGGGTCTTCCCCAGGCTCACTCTCAACCCACCACCATAATAATCTAGGTGCTCATCCTATGTCGCAGTGGTGAAGCCCTCTTGCTGGTGCAATCTCTTCATGGCACTTGTAAGTTTCCTCTTCTCTGTCAACTGTGATGCAGGTCATCTTCTTCCTGCTCCTAGATGCTTCTCAGTGTTAGACACTTTGGTTAGAAACCACTCTGTTGAGTTTACCCTGGCGCTTTATGGTTGAGGTGTCAATAAAGATTGGGGACAATTCTGAGACCTCAAACATTGCCTGCAGCACACCTGTGCAGATCTCCCTCGATGTCACAGCTGCACCATCAGGTCTCTAACAAATCTCCTTCACAGCCCTTCACCTTGACAACACGGTCTTCCTCGGGCAAGGGAACCTTTAGCACTCCTTCTAAACATTCGGTCAGCTCAGAAGTAGAATCGAGGCTACTCTCCTTGCAAGTGGTCCCATATGGTTGTAGTTACCTCACCCCTACCTCATATTTATTCTCAGGTTGAAGGCCACCTTTCCGTGTTCACTTTGTTTAGTTCTGTCACTGGTTCTGGACAGTTTTGCACTTTATTTTCATACAGGCGAGTTACGCCAGGGTCTTTGTGCAGAGCATTAGTGGTAAGCTTTTGTAGAAAGGGGGGAGCTGGGAGTCTTGCATGAGGAGAAACTCAAAGCAAAAGCACAAAAGACATCTGGAATGTCCCACTCAGCTGTCTGTTAATCAGTGGAGGATGTTCCTGTTTCAGAGTGCATAGGGGCAGGGGGAAACTCCATAACGTTAAAGGGACCCACTGTCTTCCCTCCAAAACACTCTCCAGTCTGGCCTGGTACGATTCCTGGAATTTCTGAAAAAGTTCTCCAATTCTCATCAGGTGTCTGGTCTCTGTCTTACCCTTCATCTTGGGTAGTCCCTTGGATTCCATAGCTTGCTCAATGAAATTGAATGTAGCTATAGACACATGCACCACATACAACACTCCTGTCTTCCACTCATGTAAACTCGTTTCCATTTGTGACATCCATTTCTCACATGGATGATTGAAGGACCTGGTTGTAGGTACCAGGCGGACTAATTTTGAAAACATGATAGGGGCTGGTAGGCCACTCTCCATAGATGACGTGGGATACAAAGTCCTGTCCTGCAACTATCACTTCACTGCAACTGTTACTAGGTCTCTGCAGCCTGGTGAAATGACAAGCTGTCACTCTCTTCAAAAGAAAGGTGCGCATGCTATGGTCCTCCGACCACAGAGCACCGCTCGGGGTGTCACTCCATATCACAGAAGTCTCTTCAGCAGATATGTATGATCAATGTGTGTGCTGAGGCGGGAGGATCAAAACCGCCAGTTTGTTATGGGGAACTTGAGGCAGGGACTCACATTCTCCAGAGCCATGCTTCCAGAGGGTCTTTCTCTATTCCAACACATTTCTTGGTTATTGCTTCATTTTCTCAAAAGTTCCTCACCGAACACACGCCTTCGCTGTTCTAAGGAGAGGTGACTAAATGAATACGGTTCTATGACATTTGAATATAGCTTGCTTTTTGGGCACTGCTCTTCCAGCACTTCCTTCCATCGTCTGATTTTGGTAAGATGGGGGAAAAGTATAAGGAATTGATTCCAACAAACTATGTGGCTTTGTGTACAAACCTGTCATCACATCCAGAGGCGGTGCACAGGAGTGGTGGCGCCGCATGGCGTCACCCCGCAGCACTGGTAAGCTGCTTCTTGTTAACAAATTCCTGATCCAGTCTGGTGCCGGGGACATTCAAAAGGTGAGGAACGTCCTGGAAGATCGAGTATTTACCAGAATAGGTGCTGACAATGGTAATTTGTTTTTCTGGGTTTTAAAAATGAGAATTCCCAAAGTTGTTGTGGATCATTCACTTGACGCTGATAGATGAAATTGTTTATTGAACCAACATGGAAGGCTAAAGAAAATACCATGTGTGGGAATGAGTGTTGCAGGTTGTGATTCCAGTAGTTTTAGAAGATTGGTCTTATTTGGAGCATGTGATCTTTTATTTTGAAATGTAATGAGTCCAAGCTAGTTAAAACTGGGATTTAAATATACTATTCTCGCTTCAACCCTCAACCACAGGCAGAATTGATAGAAGACAAAAACATGATCAAATCGCAGCGAAGGCAGGTAGAAAAGATGAAGGTGGAATGTGACAAGCTGACTGACCAGATGACCCAGATGGAAGAGGAAGATGTCAAGCTCAGGCGCAAGTACCAGCTGCTGAAGCAGGACATAGAAGAGAAGGTAAGGCAGTTTGGCACCTCCTTCATCTTTGAAGGAGTGATTTTCCTTTGCAGAGGTTTCCTAGAATCTTGGCAGATGGCCCGGACTGGCCACAAAGTTTAACTTGCTTGCCTTTGTTCTGTTTTTGCTCATGTTGTGCTGCTGTTCCTTGTTCTACTGGGACGTTGGTATTTCTTTTTGAAGTCAGCACTGTACATTGCCTTTACATTAAAGTTCTGTTACATTAAAAACACAATCGGATTCCGTGTTCACTTCATAATTCTTGTTTAGGGTGAAATTAATTTCTTTAAAAGATTATGCTTTGTTTTTTAAATTTAAAGTAAGTCTGGAATCCCATGAAAAGTCATGTATCTTCTTTGCGGAAACTGGCATCGACCACTATGAATGTCATAGTTGGACGCAGAAGGACAGGACCTGGTGCGAGGCAGTGATATCGCTCCATGTTCATCGCGTACGGTTGTGATATCCGTTCATCGTAGGACTGGCTGGAAGCCAAACGCAGCCCCACCAAATGAGGCATTGCGTACCTGCACTGGACTCAGCCAGCAGGAGTTCTGAATGAGGCAGGCCATTTCAAGGAGGGCTTGGGGTCTCTCCAGCCAAGACGATCTATTTTAAGTCGCAGTATCCCAAATAATTTGGATAAAAGGCAATGTGCCCCCCAAGGCTACTCTAAAGGGATACTCATTAAATATTCTACTACTTTTACAGCAGGCACAACACCTAGAAGTAGTGTTTCTTCAACAACGAATCCGTATGTGCAAGTAAGACCATTAGGTTGCTTCTAAGGCTGCATCCCGATCTGAAAGCATCTCTGTAGCCCAAAGCTCACCGGGGTCTTTCAAGTGTCACATATTATCAGTTCAGCCCTACATCCAGTGCTTTAACTGGACACGCATTGTCCGGTATTGAGTGCCCGCAATTCTTCAATGTTAAATGGCGATTACCTGCAGTTGTCAACAAATATGCAATACTAACAGTGGGAGATTACCATTACTTCTCAGCAGCAACTAGGTACTCTACGATGGTGAGTACCTGCACTTCTATATTCCCATTTTAGATGCTACCTACTTCGACAACGTGTCGTACATGCAACTTGACTAACATCTCTACTGAACCGGTCCTGCGAATTTGATATCACTTCTGCAGCCTAAAATCAACCGCAAACACAACCAACTGCCAACCGTATGTTTGCTGAAATTAAAATAAAACCGACGCCTAACCTATAAATTGCCACTTAAGGAAGAGCAGAAACCGCTATAGTAATGTTCCTATTCTCACTTAATGTACATAAGCAGGTACAAGAGTGACGCAGAGTCGCAATTATGCTACCACTGGGGCTCATGAAAGAGCACCACGTTGCATTTGCAATAACTTGATATGTCCTTTATTTTCACGCCACGAGATGGAAGTGCTTTGGGAGCATGTCCATGAGTTTGATTCACAGTGTGTGCCTTTTGGTAAGAAGACGTTCACACAGGAACCAGCAACAAAAAACACTTCACCCTCCCCTTAAAAAGTTTGGAAACTGTTGATGAAAAAGTTGTTCTTGCTTCTGCGATATTATATAAAGCTGTTTTTTTCTAGAGCGGATGATGTATGTTCACTGAGAGCTAACACTTTGGAATCGAAAATATTTGGTGCAAATATACCCAGTTAGGGAAGTGAAATCAAGCCTGCTTGAGGCCAAGGTGGGCTCTCAAAATCTGATTCTAGTCGAGAACAAAAAAAGTAATTTACTTTCAAACGTAGTGGAAATACTGTGGTAGCTTAGGCTGACGTAGAAATCAGTTTGTATTTTTGAAAAATAAAAAATACAGTTTCCAGAGAATAAACCTTTATTCGGTTAACCCCGCCTGCTTGTTTATAGATTTCGTAATCACAAAGTCTCGAAGGAAGAAGGCACGTCTGTTGTCTCAAAATCCACCTAACTCAAAATGTGCTAGATAAAGATATCATTTCTCAAGATTATATGCAAGGTATTTTTTTCTTTTCTAAAAGCACAACTGTCAATTTCCATCGTTTATTATTGATCTACATCTCCCTGTACGCTTCCCTTCCACTTTTTATTTATCAGGGGCTGTGGGGGCTTCCCTTGTTAACTGAGATTTGTGCTACAGGGGTTCCAACCAAGGAAAATGTTAGCACCATGTTTTGAAGGAAGCAAGTGTCAATTTAAATAAAGTGTTGAAGACTAAAAACAGCTCTCTCAATTTTTAAAGATTACAGGTGCAACTTATCAAACAAAGGACTGATTATGCAGCCCATTCTGTTGAGGTTTTAGAAAACGCGTAACATTTGGTTTGAGCTTTCAGTTTTCTTTAATTTGATTTATTTAACAAAGAGTGCTTTGCGTGGGAAGCGGCCCCTTCCTGTAAAGTGTCCATCTGGTTAGATTCTAACAAATCCCCTGAAACGTTGAGCAATTTCAGTGCGTCAGTTTCATTCAAAATGTATAACTAGGCACTTAAAGTCCGTGGGGGAAAAACTGCAGCCCCGCTCAAACCACTTAGAAAATCATATACTTTTTTAACTCCTGGTAACGGGTCAATGTGCTTTAACGTGAAGCCCATATCTTAAAATCTCTAAACAGACTAAAAAACGCATACCTAAAAACATCTGTTGGAATTACACGAATGCATTAACCGAATTTGGTGTAGGCCGCACAAAAGCTACCTAAAAGTTTGACTGGCAACTTCGAGGCTGAGCTGCATTTACAGGAGAAGGAAGGTTTCCCGTGCCATGTGTCCGGGGACAGGCTATTTTCACTGTTCCGGTATATTGCGGAGGTAATAATACCGATGCCGTTGACACAGTGGCCACAAGAAGGCGCTCCAAGCTCACGCAATGCATTGATCAATGGCGGAGCTTTTCTGCCCACGAGCTGCTGCGAGAGAAAAGACAATTCCGTGCGACTGCCACAGTACGTTTGTTATTTTCATCGTGCAGCAGGCTGCTTCCTTTGGAAGCCCTTCTCCGAGCCCGGGGCGCTTTCTCGATGAAGAGACAATAAGCTGCTGTAGCGCGGGTGAAACATGGGTCCCCGCTGCTCGCCTGAGACCTTCGAGACGAGCGCGTGGAAGAAAGCAATTGTGATGGAATAGAGACCTATTGAAAAGAGGAGCTCCTCGAAGCCAGAGCGTGAAGCTTCGGCGCTTGGGGTTTCTTTTCGGGGAGCCTTTCTCGGTGTTCTATATTATTTTAATTTGGCCCCGCCCGAGTCGGTCGTCATTGAGTAAAAAAGACGGGTTTCTTCAGTATATTGTAATTTTCTTTATATCGCTCTTACTACCCCTGACAGCCCTCGAGGCGCTTTATTCCGGGCATCATGCCGCTCCGGAGCCCAAGGTTTGTGGTTAGTGCAGTGTTATTGATTATTGGGAATAGTCGTGTGTGCCCAAGCGAACCATTCCATGCATTCACTCCCGGTTTCTTTGTGGTAGGTTGGATTATTAGAAGTGTAACAAAAGACCTTTTTAGGTTTTGCCTCGCCAAAAAGATGCGCTCTGCGCATCTTTTTTGCGCAGCAAAAACCTAATGAGAACTGTAGTGTGGCTTTGGGTCGGCCCTCGTCATTCATTGGCTGGCTCCATAAATGGAGCCTAGCCATTGGATGAGGGGCCTGTCCGTCAATGCCGGACCAGACACGGGGGCGTTCCCGAGATTCTTTGGCTTTTGCCGACGTCACGCGACGCCGGGAACGCCCCCGATTCTGGTCCGGCATTGCCGGCACCAGCCTTCCGATGCAGCATTTTCATTGTTGGGAGGCATGCCACACTCGGACAGAAGCAGGCGGGTATATAAACTAAAATGCAACACTGTACGTTTCTAACATAATATTAATCTTATTCTAAAAACCCAAACCGTGTGAATATCCGTTTTAGAGTTAGGTCCTTTGCTGGGTGCAACGTTTCTGGAAAAAAAAATCCCATGTTAAAGATGCCCTGTGTATAACATTTCCGTATGCATTCTATCGTTTACCTTTTCAGCAACATGGAAAAAATGTGTTTTATTTCATGGGAGTAAAGTATACCGAATTCACGCTGGTTTCTCTTTATTTTTATGAGGCGAAAACAGACTAATTTGTGCGGTGATAAATGTCCCAGCGGCGAGCATGCTTCTTTTTTTTATTTAATGACAGCCTCATTAGATGAAGTTATTTATTTAGAGCTTCCCATGCGTTACCTATTATAGGGCACCGACCCCCACTGTGAAACCACTAACTTTCCACTTTCCGACCAGAAAGGTGCACCCGGGATCCCAGCATCGCCTAATTGTGCACTTCCCGCGGCAGGGAAAGGCCACGAGGCAGCAATATTGTGCTACTGAACACTGCCTGACCCGCTGGGCATTGACAAACATTGCATGCGTATTAACACGAGGAATAAAAAGGTCTGCTTACTACAGAACAAAGGGAATATTTCAAGTAGATAAACTTCCAAATAAGGTAGGAATCGTAAGCTGATAGTTAAAAAAAATGTTTATGCTGTCGCACTTTGAAACTTCCTGCTCACCTTTTAATAAAATTTCTTAACGAACATCAGGCAAACAAAGGAACCGAGAGTGGATTTTAAGGCGTGCAGATTCAGAGTCAGAGTGCAGATTCAGAGTCAGAGTGCAGATTTAGAGTCAGAGTGCAGATTTAGAGTCAGAGTGCAGATTCAGAGTGCAGAGTGCGATGGCAGAGTGCAGATTGAGAGTGCAGACTGAGAGTGCAGACTGAGAGTGCAGACTGAGAGTGCAGACTGAGAGTGCAGACTGAGAGTGCAGACTGAGAGTGCAGATTGAGAGTGCAGATTCAGAGTGCAGATTCAGAGTGCAGATTCAGAGTGCAGATTGAGAGTGCAGAGTGCAGATTCAGAGTGCAGAGTGCGATGGCAGAGTGCAGATTGAGAGTGCAGAATGAGAGTGCAGAATGAGAGTGCAGAATGAGAGTGCAGAATGAGAGTGCAGACTTAGAGTGCAGACTTAGAGTGCAGACTTAGAGTGCAGACTGAGAGTGCAGACTGAGAGTGCAGACTGAGAGTGCAGACTGAGAGTGCAGACTGAGAGTGCAGACTGAGAGTGCACACTGAGAGTGCAGACTGAGAGTGCAGACTGAGAGTGCAGATTGAGAGTGCAGATTGAGAGTGCAGATTGAGAGTGCAGATTGAGAGTGCAGATTGAGAGTGCAGATTGAGAGTGCAGATTCAGAGTGCAGATTCAGAGTGCAGATTGAGAGTGCAGATTGAGAGTGCAGATTGAGAGTGCAGAGTGCAGAGTGCAGAGTGCAGAGTGCAGAGTGCAGAGTGCAGAGTGCAGAGTGCAGAGTGCAGAGTGCAGAGTGCAGAGTGCAGAGTGCAGAGTGCAGAGTGCAGATTCAGAGTGCAGAGTGCAGATTCAGAGTGCAGATTCAGAGTGCAGAGTGCAGATTCAGAGTGCAGAGTGCAGATTCAGAGTGCAGAGTGCAGATTCAGAGTGCAGATTCAGAGTGCAGATTCAGAGTGCAGAGTGCAGAGTGCAGATTCAGAGTGCAGATTCAGAGTGCAGAGTGCAGAGTGCAGATTCAGAGTGCAGAGTGCAGATTCAGAGTGCAGATTCAGAGTGCAGAGTGCAGATTCAGAGTGCAGATTCAGAGTGCAGAGTGCAGATTCAGAGTGCAGATTCAGAGTGCAGAGTGCAGATTCAGAGTGCAGAGTGCAGATTCAGAGTGCAGAGTGCAGATTCAGAGTGCAGAGTGCAGATTCAGAGTGCAGAGTGCAGATTCAGAGTGCAGAGTGCAGATTCAGAGTGCAGAGTGCAGAGTGCAGAGTGCAGAGTGCAGAGTGCAGAGTGCAGAGTGCAGAGTGCAGATTCAGAGTGCAGAGTGCAGATTCAGAGTGCAGGTTCAGAGTGCAGAGTGCAGAGTGCAGAGTGCAGATTCAGAGTGCAGAGTGCAGATTCAGAGTGCAGAGTGCAGAGTGCAGATTCAGAGTGCAGAGTGCAGATTCAGAGTGCAGATTCAGAGTGCAGAGTGCAGATTCAGAGTGCAGAGTGCAGATTCAGAGTGCAGATTCAGAGTGCAGAGTGCAGATTCAGAGTGCAGAGTGCAGATTCAGAGTGCAGAGTGCAGATTCAGAGTGCAGAGTGCAGATTCAGAGTGCAGAGTGCAGATTCAGAGTGCAGAGTGCAGATTCAGAGTGCAGAGTGCAGATTCAGAGTGCAGAGTGCAGATTCAGAGTGCAGAGTGCAGATTCAGAGTGCAGATTCAGAGTGCAGATTGAGAGTGCAGATTGAGAGTGCAGATTGAGAGTGCAGAGTGCAGAGTGCAGAGTGCAGAGTGCAGAGTGCAGAGTGCAGAGTGCAGATTCAGAGTGCAGAGTGCAGATTCAGAGTGCAGAGTGCAGATTCAGAGTGCAGAGTGCAGATTCAGAGTGCAGAGTGCAGAGTGCAGAGTGCAGAGTGCAGAGTGCAGAGTGCAGAGTGCAGATTCAGAGTGCAGAGTGCAGATTCAGAGTGCAGAGTGCAGATTCAGAGTGCAGATTCAGAGTGCAGAGTGCAGATTCAGAGTGCAGATTCAGAGTGCAGAGTGCAGATTCAGAGTGCAGAGTGCAGATTCAGAGTGCAGAGTGCAGATTCAGAGTGCAGATTCAGAGTGCAGATTCAGAGTGCAGAGTGCAGATTCAGAGTGCAGATTCAGAGTGCAGATTCAGAGTGCAGATTCAGAGTGCAGAGTGCAGAGTGCAGAGTGCAGATTCAGAGTGCAGAGTGCAGATTCAGAGTGCAGAGTGCAGATTCAGAGTGCAGATTCAGAGTGCAGAGTGCAGAGTGCAGATTCAGAGTGCAGATTCAGAGTGCAGAGTGCAGATTCAGAGTGCAGAGTGCAGATTCAGAGTGCAGAGTGCAGATTCAGAGTGCAGAGTGCAGATTCAGAGTGCAGAGTGCAGATTCAGAGTGCAGAGTGCAGATTCAGAGTGCAGAGTGCAGATTCAGAGTGCAGAGTGCAGATTCAGAGTGCAGAGTGCAGATTCAGAGTGCAGAGTGCAGATTCAGAGTGCAGAGTGCAGAGTGCAGAGTGCAGAGTGCAGATTCAGAGTGCAGAGTGCAGATTCAGAGTGCAGAGTGCAGATTCAGAGTGCAGAGTGCAGATTCAGAGTGCAGAGTGCAGAGTGCAGAGTGCAGAGTGCAGAGTGCAGAGTGCAGAGTGCAGATTCAGAGTGCAGAGTGCAGATTCAGAGTGCAGAGTGCAGATTCAGAGTGCAGATTCAGAGTGCAGAGTGCAGATTCAGAGTGCAGATTCAGAGTGCAGAGTGCAGATTCAGAGTGCAGAGTGCAGATTCAGAGTGCAGAGTGCAGATTCAGAGTGCAGATTCAGAGTGCAGATTCAGAGTGCAGAGTGCAGATTCAGAGTGCAGATTCAGAGTGCAGATTCAGAGTGCAGATTCAGAGTGCAGAGTGCAGAGTGCAGAGTGCAGATTCAGAGTGCAGAGTGCAGATTCAGAGTGCAGAGTGCAGATTCAGAGTGCAGATTCAGAGTGCAGAGTGCAGAGTGCAGATTCAGAGTGCAGATTCAGAGTGCAGAGTGCAGATTCAGAGTGCAGAGTGCAGATTCAGAGTGCAGAGTGCAGATTCAGAGTGCAGAGTGCAGATTCAGAGTGCAGAGTGCAGATTCAGAGTGCAGAGTGCAGATTCAGAGTGCAGAGTGCAGATTCAGAGTGCAGAGTGCAGATTCAGAGTGCAGAGTGCAGATTCAGAGTGCAGAGTGCAGATTCAGAGTGCAGATTCAGAGTGCAGAGTGCAGATTCAGAGTGCAGATTCAGAGTGCAGAGTGCAGATTCAGAGTGCAGAGTGCAGATTCAGAGTGCAGAGTGCAGATTCAGAGTGCAGATTCAGAGTGCAGAGTGCAGATTCAGAGTGCAGAGTGCAGATTCAGAGTGCAGAGTGCAGATTCAGAGTGCAGATTCAGAGTGCAGATTCAGAGTGCAGAGTGCAGATTCAGAGTGCAGATTCAGAGTGCAGATTCAGAGTGCAGATTCAGAGTGCAGAGTGCAGAGTGCAGAGTGCAGATTCAGAGTGCAGAGTGCAGATTCAGAGTGCAGAGTGCAGATTCAGAGTGCAGATTCAGAGTGCAGAGTGCAGAGTGCAGATTCAGAGTGCAGATTCAGAGTGCAGAGTGCAGATTCAGAGTGCAGAGTGCAGATTCAGAGTGCAGAGTGCAGATTCAGAGTGCAGAGTGCAGATTCAGAGTGCAGAGTGCAGATTCAGAGTGCAGAGTGCAGATTCAGAGTGCAGAGTGCAGATTCAGAGTGCAGAGTGCAGATTCAGAGTGCAGAGTGCAGATTCAGAGTGCAGAGTGCAGATTCAGAGTGCAGATTCAGAGTGCAGAGTGCAGATTCAGAGTGCAGATTCAGAGTGCAGAGTGCAGATTCAGAGTGCAGAGTGCAGATTCAGAGTGCAGAGTGCAGATTCAGAGTGCAGAGTGCAGATGCAGAGTGCAGATTCAGAGTGCAGAGTGCAGATGCAGAGTGCAGAGTGCAGATTCAGAGTGCAGAGTGCAGATTCAGAGTGCAGATTCAGAGTGCAGAGTGCAGAGTGCAGAGTGCAGAGTGCAGATTCAGAGTGCAGATTCAGCCCTGTGTGTGGTGAGGAGGGCCCCTCAGTGTTTCACATGCTTTTACGGAGGTTTAGGGACCTTGTTGCTTCACTGCTGATTGGGCTCTGAGACAACCATCCTGACTAGTTGCCTGTTGTGAATGGGTATAAACAATAAACGTCCGATTATGGTGCCGGTTGGACCTATCCCCCCTCAAGAACACAAAGAACCTACTGACATTTTCTACCTGAAATAGACCATCTAATTTGGAAAGACCACCCTGTGTCCTTCCTGATTTTATTTTCACACAGTCACTAATCTCAAACTTATACTCCTTTCTCTCCATGCTCACATTTGTCCCCTTGCCTCCTACACCATTTCAACCTTTCAGCCATACAGGGACCAATTTAGTACCAGGTAAGCATCACACATCTATTGAAATGGGGGTCGCAGTGTGTAGGGCTTGCAGTGTGTGGGGGGCTCTGTGTGGGTGTGTGTGGAGGGCTCCGTGTGGCTGTGTGTGTGGGGGGGCTTTGTGTGGCTGTGTGTGTGGGGGGCTCTGTGTGGGTGTGTGTGTGGGGGGCTCTGTGGGTGTGTGTGGGGGGGGCTCTGTGTGTGTGGGGGGGCTCTCTGTGTGTGTTTGTGTGTGTCATTTGCGAGAGATAAAGCTAGTTGCATTGTAAATGACAATGCCATTTATTACGTTTTAAAAAACACATAAATAAAAATAATGTCAAGAGCAATGCCAATAGCTCTAACTTTAACAAAAGCAAAACCATTGCATTGTAAATGCTTGTTTATCGTGATCTCCTGCAAAGTTTTTGACTGATGCTGCTGGTTGTTCGACTTTGAGAGTGCAAGTGAGGCCTGCTAACCAGATCTCAGTGCCAGCGCTCTTGACCCTTAAAAATGTAATGATAAATTGCCTGTACCTAATATGCTTACCGTAACTTACTTAGAAGTCCCTAGATATCGGTGAAAGGGATACACAGTGCCTGTTAGTTAGTGTCCTCCCAGGACTTGTTGTGCCACCCTGAGTGGGGCAAGGAAAAATGTGTCTCCGAGCCTGCCAGTGCAGACTGGTAGAGCAGTTTGAAAACTGCTAACTCGACTTTGCCATTTAAAACCATGGCTAGCCCCAAGCCTTTTTTTAAAATGTGTATCAGTCACCCCTCTGGCAGGCCTAGTGCGTCCGCATGATGTTAAAAAGCAGAGCATGTGTCTTACATGTTCTAACAGTAAACCTTGCATTTGTCGTTTTTAGGTCTCGCCTACTAACCCCGCAAGGGTTAATAGACGAGAGTATAGAGGCTCATTCAAGGTCTGAAACCATCGCACGGATTACGTCGAGTGCATGTACACATGCACACGCTTTTTACCATTTGCTCCCGAGCCTCACTTCAAAGGCATCCAGTCCCCCGCCCCCCGCTTCACACTTCACGGCCGCCAGGCCGTGTCTCGCATTTTTACTAGGAGAGAGGCTAGTAGCCCCATTGACTAACACAGGGTTACACACTGACAACTCAGCTGTGCTAACTCCTGAATGGGGCTTTCAAAGTTGGTACTTCCAAGTATCAAACAACTTGTTACATTAAGCCCAACATGATGGCCAAGTCGGAATTAATGTAACTTGCTGCTACATGCAAATTCTAGAAAGTTGCCATACAGTTGCCCCAGTTTGTCTGTGTCCATTTGAAGAAGCTGTCCACAAGAGCACCTTCTGCCTGTCTAGGGAGATGTATAAATAGGTCCCAGAACAGGTAACAATAAAGGTCTACTGCTGCAGATGTTACCTTTTTCTGGAAAGAATCCACAAAGGGTATTAGCCCAAAAGGTGAGCTTCAAAGGGGAAGCCGCTTTTTAAAGGCCAATGGCGAACATGCTCGAGACAGTCTGCTCCTCTGTCTATGTAGACAGGTTGGCGTCTGGGACAAAAGGGGGAAACACTGACCAGAGTTTTCACTGGGCATGTAGGCCCCAGGTAGTCACACTTCTAGGGCGGGCTACTGACCTCCACACACCAAGAGAAAGGTTCAGCCATCTTGAGTTATGTTATGGTATGTTGATTTGTATAGCACACTAATCACCCGAGGTCTCCAGGCGCTTGGGCAAGGTGCTTGTATGAAGAGCCAGGTCCTCAGCTTCTTCCCCAACTCAATAAGTGAAAAGGAGCCTCTGGTGTGTTGAGGGATTTAGTTCCATATCATGGGTGCGATGTATAAGAATGAGCAACCTCCAGTTTTACTTTTGCGTATGTAGGGTGTGTGTGCTAGTGAGAGTGAGGCAGAGAGTAGGTATCTGGTGGGTTGGTGAAAGTATACACGACTTTTCAGGTATCCTAGTCCTGTGTTGTGTAGGGCTTTTTATGTGTGCGTGAGAAGTTTGATTTGGTTGCTCTTGTGAATGGACAGCAAATGAAGCTTCCTGAGGTACGGTGGGATGGGAGTTTGGTGGAGGAGGTTGAATATGAGTCTTGCAACTGCGTTCTGAATGGTCTTGAGTCTGTGTAAAAGTTGTTTGGAGATTTTGGCGTAGTGAGTGTTGCTGTAGTCCAGCCTGCTGGTGATCAGTTATTGTGTGGTGGTCCGTCTGGTGTTCTGAGGCAACCATTTGAAGATCCTTTGGAGCATGTGTAGGATGTGGAAGCAAGAGGTACACATTGTGTTGGCATGAACAGTCATGTTGAGCTTGTCATCTAGGATAATCCCTAGAGTTCTGGCGTAGTCTGTGGGTGTTGGTCCTAGCTTCCTGGTGGAATCCTCTGGGGAGGGCTTGTTTCCAAAGACCAGTACTTCTGTCTTGTCGGAGCTGAGCTTCAGGCAGTTTGTTTGCAGGCAGTCTGCTACCATGGTCAGGCAGTTGGTGAAGTTGGTTCTGGTGGTTTTTGTCTTGTCCATCAGGGAGAGGATGAGTTGAGTGTCATCAGCGTAGGAGATGACGGTGGTGACTTGTGATCGTATGATGTTGGTGAGCAGTGTTATGTATATGTTGAAAGAGTGGGGCGGTGTTATGTATATGTTGAAAAGAGTGGGGCATGGACAGGATAGAGAACTTTGGGATAGCTAAATGGCACACTTCACAGGAAGTTGTCATCGGGCGGGAGGGAACCAAGTTTACCATTGATCAGGGACTGCAATCTCCCCTATGTGCACTTTCTAGGCTTAAAAGGTGCACCCCTGGCACCCAGTACTCAGATCTCAGTTGGATTGGAGAAGAGGACTGAAGGACTGCCCTGCTGACCTTGGACCTGGCAAAGTGAAACTGCACCGAAGTTGGACTGCACCTGCTGCTCCTTGGGCTAACCAAGGAAAGGACTGTGCCTGCAGTGTCCTGCTTGACGAGAAGACATTCCCAGGCCCCAGCCAAAAAGAAAGACTCCAAGAATCTGTTGGTGTACTTCCTGTCCTGTTTGCACCACAGTGCTTCAAAAGCTGAGGAAGTCTGCCTGGTGAGTTAGAAGCCCAGATCCCTGGATGGGGAAACGCCCTTTATGATGAAGCCGGAATCAAGCTGTGCCTTCACAGCACCGGCAACAGAACAAATGCTTCTTTATCATGCATTCGATCTGCACGCAAGTTGTTACAAAAACTTGCTTTAGGGTGGCGCAATGGTGGAGTAGTGTTGAAATTAAAGTCAACACCTTCCCTACTGTTGCGCAGACTGGAGTTTAAATAGTTAATTAAACTATTCCAATATCCAGCACCCCCCTAAGGCAAGTCGTTAAAATGACTTGTGCGCAGGACAAATGCGTGCTATAGATGCATTAGTTCAAATGTCGTTTTCCTAAGGCATGCATGAAAAACGCATGCAGAATTCCGTCATACATTCCACCGGATCGTCGCTCCTTGCCCTCACACAGCATGGAAGACCGATTCCCAGCACTCAAAAGTTTGATCGAGTCTGCTGGACCTAGGAAAGTTGTCGGAGTGTAGTTCGTCACCCAGAAGGAGAGTTTTTGCCAAAGGAATGGACTAGATGACTTTGTTGTGCCGGGTGACCAGTAGTCCAGTGGCATCTGGACTTTTGCTAAACCCAAGAGGACTTCAAGGGACATCGGCCCATTGCCACAGTTGCCTCACTGAGACTGTAGACCAAGGAGTAGCCCCAGGAAGTCCTCTGTCGACTGCACAGCATCTTAACATCCTTGAGCATCTTAAGTATCCTGTATCTCTTGCATCAGGACCTCTCCATAGAAGTTTGTGGCAACTGCCCACTATCGCTGGTTCTGCGCTAGAGACTGCTTTTGTGTGCAGATAACTATTCCTTTGGACCTTGTTGGTCCCCTTGACAGCCTGTCTGCTGGTTTTGGTCACTCAAAGAATGTCTAACCATTGCATTCATTCTTGAAGTAACTTTTTGTTGAAAATGTTTCTAAGTGTCGAATTCAGTGATTTTTGCCAATCTTGTTCGCTGTTGAGTGAAAAGTCTTGATTTAGTGTTTCTTTAAAAATCTATTTCTACAGAACCTACCAGTGGATCTTTTTAGTTTTGATGTCCATAAGTTCCAAAATATAATCTATTTTAATTAATTGGTGTCAGGTGTTTTGAGTCGTGTTTCTTCTTCAATTGTTTTGGTGCTGTTTACATTTTTTACACTTGTTGCTTTGTTGAAGCCTGACTGCTTGAAGCCACCAATATCCAGTGCTGAGCTAAGGTTTAAGAAAGGAAACCTGACTGGTCCTAAAGGGGTTGGAAATGTACTATATGGTGAGGTCTCACAACCACACCATATAACACACCCCATTTCTTTGCAAGCAGTTATTTGCGATCGTAAGTTGGGGTATCAGACACATGCACATTGTTGGTGTGATTAATTGATGAGCTAGAGTAGATTTGATATTGTTAGGTTGTAGGAGACTGACTGCCAGAGGAAGGAAAGGGCAATTTGAGTGAAAAAAGGAGCAGTGACAGAAGTTTTAAGTAATAGTTAGTTTTTAGAGCCAGATTTTAGGGATAAAGAGGCTATTTTGGGATAGCATGCACTTTGAGGATGCAGGACTGTAGAAATAAACAACATTATTTACCTGTGTGTGCTCAGAGGAAGCAGCAACCTCAAGATTATAGCGATGTGAGAAAATACATGGGCAAATGTACACATTGAAAAAAGATTCAGCAAAATTGTGGTGTGGACAACTTCCGGTTTTCATCCTCAAGTTTGGCTCAGTGTTGTTTAAAAAAAAGCTGAGTGGAATCCATTTGATATATTCCTGCACTAGTTGACTTTGGAGCCTCAGTAAAGGCACAATTCAGTTGTATAGTGTCATTTGTATAGCGCTTTCTGCCCTTGACAAGGCACTGATGTGCTCTGCGTATAGGTGGAACGCTCCTCAATGTGATGCTTACGAAGAGCAGCGATTTAGCATGCATATGAAGTTGCATTTGTCATGCTATTTAACACTCAATTGTCATGCGATTTGTGAGGGACTGCCATGTAGTTTGTTGTGCAGTTATAAACTTAGCCACTAAAAACTTTTAGGCAGTTTGCTCTGCAGTCTGCCTTGCAATGTGTTCTGAGGAATTTATGCTTTAGCTCGTACTATGGTCATTCAGGTGATCTCGTATTGTCGTATGCGGTCAGACGTGGCCCTATTGCACTCTGGTCCGAGGTCATGCAAGGATCATGCTTGTCCACATAGTATGATAATCATTATTTATAGCTAAGCCACAGTGTGGTTAATAGGAACATGTTATTGCATTTTAGCAATAAATGACTTTACCTGAGTGGGGCAGTCAGGCTAGTGCTCAATAATGATGATGTAAGCGGTTCGTGCCAGTACATGATGGTTCGGAATATATTTCAGCCTCGCCGCAATCTTTATGGGTGACTTGTGCCTGATATTTGTTCTCTGTACTAACAAAAAGTGTACCACCTATACCATCAATCTCAATCTAATTCTTAACTTGACACGCTTGATCCCATCCCCCTACCACCTCAATAGGATCACTCCCCGTCGTGATAGAGGTATTGGTCCTCAGCAGCTTCCATTCCCTGTAAATGTGTTGATATTAGGCAGCAGTAGCTCAGGTTGCATATTCTTTGCAGTGCAGGGATAGAGCATTTATATCTACATTCTGATTGTGAGGGACTAGACAGTGGCATAACGAAAGTTGAGGGGGCCCCCCTACAAGCATATTGAGGTCCTGTCTGGACCCACTCAGGAGCGGGCAGGCCAGGGGACTGTGCTGAGAGGGCCCCCTGGAGCTCAGGGGCCTCCACACACTGCAGCGCCTGCGGGGGTCTTTGTTACGCCACTGCTACATGCAGAGCATCAACGCACCCAATCTTTTAGGACAGATACAAAGAGTCCAAAGGCAGATGCCAGGCAAGTCTAGCACAACCATTCTTTGTATCAAAAAGTTGCAGGCTTTGTTGTGACATGGTAAATTAGGACACACATTCAACATAATTAAAACACAATGAGTTTTTGAAAAGGAGGTTGATTACTGTATCTTGCAGTTAAAGTGCCAGTACACTTGAGACATAGGCTCCGTATGGTTAGATTTTACCAGTATGGACTACATGAGCAAATGGGGTAGCCAATCGCTCTACACAGACTACTTAGGTGCCAGGGTTTATTTTGTATCCCAGGTACTGGTATCCCAATCACTTGGAAACACCTTTACACAGGCGGACAGCTCAGAACTGGACATTTGGGCTCGAGATTTCTGGAGCTGTGGGCCTTGTTCAGATTTATGACCAACAAGCTAAATTTAAAGAGCTATATATCCTAGCTGTAAAATGTAGCTAGTGTTTCCCTACTTGGGACAAAAGAGAAAGGAGGGATAGTTCCTAAGGAATAGTGTTCCAAGTGTAATACACAGGCTACTCTTCCTCAACGCTATTGAGGGATGAGAAGCACAGACCAGACACTT
Source organism: Lissotriton vulgaris (assembly GCF_964263255.1). NCBI lineage: Eukaryota > Metazoa > Chordata > Amphibia > Caudata > Salamandridae > Lissotriton > Lissotriton vulgaris. The sequence continues at coordinate 285,753,657 of NC_141697.1, read as the reverse complement.
GCTATTCTGTGTAATCGGTATAATTTTGGATTTTTCGGGTACACCGGACCAGCTTCTCCATCGTGGACAGAATGGTATTCCCTTACTAAGGCATCACAAGTCTCTTGTTCAGGACAATGATCTGTGGGATGATGCCAAAATACTCTAAGAGCTCGGGCAACTTGTGGTGCCATGACCAGCCAAACAGCAGGCACTGAAAGCAGATCGAAGCCCAACTGTTGTATGTGGCAGGAAACGGACATCACGCCACTCTACATTCATGTGAAGTGAATTGCACTACATAAGAGTGGACAAAAGGGATGAGAATTCATTTAAGTAGCTGCTCACAGGTCCAGCTACAATCAACAAAAAACCTTCATTCAAAATTCAAGTGGCAAGTCAAGCAGTAAAGGGCGTTTTTCAAGAATTCAAGCATGCAAACAGGTGGACCTGATGTGAGAGGGAGTTCATATGATCCTCAAGTCAAACATCTATTAAAGAAAATCCATTCGACAACATCTGGCTCAAAAGATGCAGTTTCCAGTGACAACACAACTTCTTCTAGTAGGGGACAGCGACATACACTTGCAGCTTTATCCCATAAACCTAGATAATAACGGCGGCACTATAGAAGAAGGTTGGTCATTCTTGTAGTCCTGTGTTTATTTAAGAAATAAAATCAATCCAACCAGTAAAATCCCATAAATGAGATTCACAACAGCGCTAAAACTTTCATCTCTTCAAAAAAAAAGTCTCTTGTCCAAAAACAACCACTAAGACACCCTTACAGGTATGTGCACACGTTATAACAGGTAAGTCAAGCAGCTGTAATTTCAGTTACACACTGCCATCCGGACTGAAGAGCCCCTTAGGCACAGTTCCCTCTAAGATACAGGGATTTAAAAAAATCACTTGCAGGAAGTTAAAATGCGAATACTGTGGAGCACAGGATAAAGAGCAAAACTGTATACAGTATAATTATAAAAGTGCAGTTACATCCCTAAGCAGATAAACCTGCAAGAACCACCTCACAAGAGGGCAATATCACAGCCCACTCCCAGAAGAGAAGGTATGCACTGGTTACTTGCTGCAAAATATGGTTCTAAAGTAATTAAATATCAACCTTCCATAACCCCAGAAATTATTTTCTGCTTAACCTCCAGATCACCTGCAGATTTAAAATGCCAAAATGCATATTATCGTGCTCTGTACAAAGCCACATACCATTTAGTGTTCTTATTCCATAATCCTTATAAAAAAACATTAAAGAATCTGCACCAACAAATCTCGTAAGTTCTGAAAGCGTGTGTAGGATGAAGAGAAAAACTGAACTCACTTTTATTTCCAACTGCTTATTTTTATCAGGTCGAATTCTAGCATGAACCTTTGCAAAGGGGGAATACCAGGACCAAGTATAAACTAGATGCTAATGCTCAGTGAGCCAATCCACACAGGGTTCCATTACCCTCAGCACTTTGTTCAAGTAATCTGCTTGAAGAACTATTAATATTTCGGCTTGATTAACTGATTTTAACAAAGGCCAAATTTGTTTTTATATTAGTGTTATTATAAGTGTACTTTCAGGTTCTATTCAAGTGGAGTTTAGACTGATGCCCTAAAAAAATAAGCTGCAATGTATTACAGACAGGAATGACATAGATCCTGCTTACAGTTCATATCAATAAGCTCCCCGATTATTCGATTCACCCACAGGTACAACCAGATGAGATTTGGCTGGAAAGCTGCTTTGTAGTCAACAGACCTGACTCCCCACTAGTTGCTCAGAGGCAGTAGAGGGATTTACTCAGCTAAACTACAGATACATCGTAAACATTGATTCACTACTTGAAGACGTTTTACTTTAAATGATCCACCATATAATGGCAGGGATTTCTTTTTCTATGCTCGACAGGTGATCAGAGAGTATGACACCCAAACACTACCACGCAAATACACAGCAACAGTAGTGGTCAGCGTTCACTATTACAGCATTGGTGAAGGCTTTGAGCAATGCTCATGGGTAATTTAAGACAACACACAAAGCAAATGTTGAACTCTGTCTCTTAATTTTAAAATAGGATTTATTTATTTTTATCAGTCGGTGTAGCTAGTAGACCCAACACGTAGTCACTACTAATGCAGCAATCGTCTGCTTGTCACAATCAGTAGGTTATTCAATGGAGATGAAAAGAATGGACTATTTGAATGCTTTTCTGGCTCACCGTCAAGAGCCCCTCCAATCAGAACTCCACTATTTCACTGCGGATAACCAGGAGATCTCTGGTGGTAAGATGAGCAAAATAAAATGGAACGTTGGGGGGGAGGTTGGAACAGAAACAAACATGCTTAACTGTTGTGTTTACAATTAACCCAACAGAAGAACTTTAGAGAAACAAAAATAAGGCAGGCAATTCAACAAGGCCTAGTTTGTTAATCCACTCTCCCTAAATCCCAGCTCAAAATTTCTCTATGGGCAATTCTGGAAATCAATCTAAGTTGGCAGAAAGTAATCTGCTGCAAAGGCACTTGAACGCTCAGAGAACAGGACCAAAAACCCAACACTGAGGGAAACAAGAAATATAAGGCTGCATGACAAGGGGAAAAACCCAGCAAGGTAAGAAACATTATTAAATCTCCCAGACCAAAGTGAATAGTGCAAAACAAAGATAATGGAAGCACCTAGAACTCGAACAGACTGACTCACCTGAAGGGCTGAGGCCTGGCCTGCAGCTTCAGAGGCAGGCGCGAGACAGGGCAGGGGCAGGGCAAGGCTAGCCAGGCAGGCAGGGGCTCTAGTAATAATTTTAATTATTAACGCCCGTGAGTGTCGGACGGTCCTTCTCTGTCGTGGCTGGGGCCTGGGATGCCCCACCTCATAAGTCATGCGCACTTTAATTGCATGACAAATTCAATTGAATTGGTCACCAGACCCACCCTAGACTTGCGCAGACGCGGAGACAACTGTGCACGCGCACCCACCCACCATTATAGCTGCCGAGGTTTCAAATCGCTATGTGTGACATGCTCATAATTTTAGTGTCATTATGAGTGACATTACAACGTCTATGAGTGACACTTTGTCACAAGCAGAATAAAGGAATGAAGACCAGGGAAACATATAAATATCAGAAAATACACCCAATTGAGTAACAAGAAACACTAAGAAGATCTTAGAACTTCAGCAAAGCACTTGAAATGGAAGGGCAGGAAAGGCACACTCACAACCAAGGGGTCACAGCCTGGCCGCAGGCTGTGATTTATTTCACAAAAAGTCACACAAATAAAAGAGTAAGTTGCATAGCCTTACTAGTGCTATAAGTAATTATCACATAATTTGTGGCACAAACAATGTTTACTTAGGTAAGGATAAATACAAAATACACTTTACCTGCGCTAACTCTCTCAGGCACTTGAAATGCAGCATGCAAACTCCTCCTCACAGCAGCTGCTGATGCGGCGCCGCAGGCAGTGGGCTTGGGTCAGGTCACATTTGGTTCCTCCTGCTCGAATGTGCATTACACTGATGTGACCTCAATATCCTAAGTCTCTCTCATGGAGCACAGTGGTGTTTGCCCTTTCATGTACCCGCTATATACCAGTGCCACAGTAGGCAGACTGGCGAAAGTTTGCAACACTCCTCTCGGAGACTTTCCCCGTCACACCTGCTGGCAAAACTACGACAACCAACCAGCTCTCCTCGATAGCCCCGAGGTGCAGGTGTGCATCAGAACTGAGGACTTGTACCTAAGAAAGGGCCAAAATGAATGTTTACCCAGTTTGATCCCTTCGCTGCCTGCAAAGAAGAGTTTACTACAATGAGATATTCCTAGTGGGTAAAAAGCCTTGGCTTAAACAATTCCATCCATCCATCACTTTTTGTTGTGAAGATGTGACTTCAGTCAGGCACCAGGAGGCAGCGAAGTTTACTGTGTGGAAATTGCTTTATTATGTAAACAACAAATAATACTTAAGTCGGGGAGGGGGGGGCAGAGTTTCTCTTTTTAGGGGGCCCCTTCACAGCACACCAATTGTTGGGGTTGTAGAATACTAAAGCTGTCTGTTCTAGAGTGTGGAGGTGTGAGGAGCTGCTCCGGCACCGCACTTACTGACTACTTGATCCCCGAAGTGGTCAGTACTTCGCTTAGATGGTCCACCTCCACACTGCCGTACCGCACGCGTGTGTTTGGGCTTCTGGTTCACGTCACGCGGCAAAAAGTGAAAGTCCGTTGTGGCCCCGCCCGGGTGTGCGCGTGCGCACCACCCAGAGGCCGTGGTATCAAAACGGCACTGTTTAAATAATGAAGAGGGCGCTGTTGCTGGCGCGCACCATTTAATATATGGGGAGGGCGGGAGGCTGCCGCCATGTGCACCATTTAATTCATGATTGAACTTAAATCATGAATTAAATGGTGCGCATGGGCGCACAGACTTGAGGCTTGCAAGTTACTTGATGGCTCCCCTGAGAGTGAGACTGAGTGAGGGGGCCCCTGGAGCGCGGCCCCCCCGCAGGGGCTGCGGGGGCCTGTTTTACGCCCCTGACTAGATGCGTCATGGTCCCGTCTGATTCTCATGCCTAGTTTAGGGAAGGTGCAAACAAAACAGGTGATGGACCGAATGTGGATCAATGTCACACACTCACCCCAGTCCGAAGATCTGGGCCCAAATCCATCGTTGTTTTGCACTCCACACCACTGGAGTCAAGCTAGCCGGGCTGATGAGAGGTGTTACCTCGAAACCGGTCCGGTCCTCGGATGCTTGATTCCGGTCTGGGAAAGATATGGCTGTGTAGTTCGGACTGGACTGTTCCCATGGGGCACAGGGTCAGAGCTGATTTGCATAAAGCCATTATCTAACCCAGGGTGGTGTGGAGTGCAAAAAACGATGGATTTAGGCCCAGATCCTTGTACTGGGGTGAATGTAAGACATTGATCTACATTCTGTCCATCAAATTGTTTTTTGTAATTTTCTCCCTGAGTGTACTGGGGTAGCTCAGACGTGGGTCCCAGAGCCTCCACACCACTGGAGTCAAGCTAGCCGGGCTGATGAGAGGTGTTACCTCGAAACCGGTCCGGTCCTCGGATGCTTGATTCCGGTCTGGGAAAGATATGGCTGTGTAGTTCGGACTGGACTGTTCCCATGGGGCACAGGGTCAGAGCTGATTTGCATAAAGCCATTATCTAACCCAGGGTGGTGTGGAGTGCAAAAAACTATGGATTTAGGCCCAGATCCTTGTACTGGGGTGAATGTAAGACATTGATCTACATTCTGTCCATCAAATTGTTTTTTGTAATTTTCTCCCTGAGTGTACTGGGGTAGCTCAGACGTGGGTCCCAGAGCCTCCACACCACTGGAGTCAAGCTAGCCGGGCTGATGAGAGGTGTTACCTCGAAACCGGTCCGGTCCTCGGATGCTTGATTCCGGTCTGGGAAAGATATGGCTGTGTAGTTCGGACTGGACTGTTCCCATGGGGCACAGGGTCAGAGCTGATTTGCATAAAGCCATTATCTAACCCAGGGTGGTGTGGAGTGCAAAAAACGATGGATTTAGGCCCAGATCCTTGTACTGGGGTGAATGTAAGACATTGATCTACATTCTGTCCATCAAATTGTTTTTTGTAATTTTCTCCCTGAGTGTACTGGGGTAGCTCAGACGTGGGTCCCAGAGCCTCCACACCACTGGAGTCAAGCTAGCCGGGCTGATGAGAGGTGTTACCTCGAAACCGGTCCGGTCCTCGGATGCTTGATTCCGGTCTGGGAAAGATATGGCTGTGTAGTTCGGACTGGACTGTTCCCATGGGGCACAGGGTCAGAGCTGATTTGCATAAAGCCATTATCTAACCCAGGGTGGTGTGGAGTGCAAAAAACGATGGATTTAGGCCCAGATCCTTGTACTGGGGTGAATGTAAGACATTGATCTACATTCTGTCCATCAAATTGTTTTTTGTAATTTTCTAGTTTAGGGAAGGGCCAGGTGGTTGCCAATGGTTCTTATCCTTGCCGCAAGTAAATTCCAGAGTTTAACAGCATGAACCGAGAAATAAGTATTACCTATCCACTTTTTATCGTAATGTGGAGTGATTAGCGAGGGTGCCAGTCTAAATCACACTCTTCTGATAGTATTTTATTTGATTTACTTTTAAAGATTATCCCTTGCTGTTGAAGACCGTGTGTGTTGCAGAGGATATTCAAAGTACATCTTCTCATAAAATCATCTGCATTACGACAGTACTAATTTATGAACTTTGAAATAACAGCATACAAAAACCACCAGTGTACATAAATCTTCAAACGTGTTATTGCCTTTTGTTGATAGTTTTAAGAATTGTTAATTGCCTACATTTGTATTATGATTGCAATAAATAGGGGCCATGATAAGGCCAATTAACACTGAGCAGCATGTAAACAATTGTGCTATTTGGTCGTCTCCACCCTTTGGGGGAACTCGTAACCAAAGCCTAAGTGAGCGACTGGTGCAAGCTCCAAGTGACAACATTAAATTCACCGCAACTTCCACTTTTAACTGTGGTGGGTAAATATAGTTTTGATGCAGCATATCCCAGCACAAATGCTGGAAACCCATATGAGAAATTGGGTTGTTGGTTGACTGGGGTGTGAGCACTGGTCAAGCAGCAACCACAATTCTTGTCTGGGTGAAGTACAAGTCACTCCTAAATCAACTTATGCTCACTCTCTGGTAGCTTGGTGTAGAGCAGTCAGGCTTAACTTAGAAGCAATGTGTAGATTATTCGTAGAACACTTCAAAAAGTGAAAACACTACACAATAAGATCTCACACCACATTACAAAAACAAAACAATACCAAAACAAAAAAAATTACAATCAGTAGAGCAGGAGTTATTAATTTTTAAAGATTAAAGTGTAAAATGGTGCCAAAAAAGCATAAAACGCACACCAGGAATATCTCTGCCCGTTGAACCGGGTCAACGTCCCACTTTCTGGCAGACCACAATGGTGCGCAGGTCAGCTACAGTTCATCAGGTTAGGCCCGCTGAAGTTTTAGCATCTCAAGTTCATGCCAAGAGTTCCGCTCGCATTGGAGATAACCATGAAGAACAGGGAGAGCATTGCGGGATGCTGCCAGCCATTCCTGAGGAGTCGGCTGGCATTGCGGGTGGGCGTTGCCGGAGCTTCGCGGTGGCAGTCCCTGTGAACGGGTGATGCTGATTTGCGAAGAGTCTGAAGTTTTGCGCTGATTTGCGGTATGAGTGGCAACGTCTCAGTGCACATGGACCCAATCAGTGCTGCAGGGCCACAAGTAGCATTTAATTTACAGGCACTGGGCACATGTAGTGTAATTTTACTAGGGACTTGCAAGTAAATTAAATATGCCAGTTGTATATTAACCAATGTTACCATGTTTAGAGGGGTGAGCAAAAGCGCTTTAGCACTGGTTAGCAGTGGTAATGTGCACAGAGTCATAAAGCAAAAAAACTAAAACAAATTCAACAAAAAATAGGAGAAGGAATGCAAAAGGTCTGGGGATGACCCTGCAGAAAGGGCAAGTCCAACACCTATTCTATTCCTCCCTATTCTGAAAGATGTACACCATCCTGATTAAAAAGACATACTATGCCACACATTCTGCCAAAGCAACGTGTTTGTTACCCTGCAGAGATTCAAATGAAACTTATTCACAGATGAGTTAATTTAATAGAAATCTAGCCCACCTCCTCACAGAGCTCTTATAATCATCTTAGAAAACATAAATACAGTTGTCTGGAAAATGTTCCTCCGTTATCTGATTTTTTCTGAGTAGGACTTCTCCACTATCTCATTCCCAACCGTTGCATGTAAATCTGTAAGTTGGAGGACAAAACAAATCAGACTGTGGGAAGACATATCTGTGCAAGTCTCACACATCATGTTCTTCAAATGTTTTAAGTCTCACCCTCTCTTCCCAGTCAACAGCAATAAACAGGAAACTCAGTCGATGCAAGGAAGGAATGACCACAAAACCTTAGTTAATGTGTCCTTACTACTCTACATCGATACCTAACACATGCATTAACTTCAACTAGCAAAATCCCATCCAGGCTGTCCACCACATAGATTATCGCCAGGATGTTCCTCAGCTCCCGCCCTGACATTTGCAGCTTTGCAGTAGGGGTGAACCCAGTGGCTTGAGAGTGGTCCCTCGTATTCTCACTGTAGAAAGACATTGGGCCCAGAGTACATACGATCCATCACCTTCCCTATCAGGCCGACCTTTTTGTGGCCAGTATATCTTGAATTACTACTAAATTCTTTTGAGTAGAGCGACTCATTTTCCAGGTCCCTATGAATGCCCCAGAACCCCTTTAGGGTCAACCACGGGCAGAAACATGTTGACCATCTACAAGGCTATATTTGATCAAATCCCTGAGGACACTCCTTTAAACCCTGTCCCAGAACACCACTGAATAAAGTTGATTTGGCTCTCTGGAGACAGTTTTAGTAATAATTTTCGTTGCACTCTGACCCTCTAACACCGCTCAATTTCAAAACACCTCAGCTCCTCCCCGTTGGATAGTTGTAGCCCAAACCAGGGGCCCTGTAGTCCTGGTGTGAGGAGGGAATCCAATGATAAAGCATGTCCTTCTCGGGTGCGCAAGGGTACTCTTCCTAAAGAAGCTCTCTTCCAACAGCTATACAACATATTATACACACACACTTATACATACAGGATTTTATGTGTATACGGTGCCTTCTCCTTAACACCTTCGCTGCTGGGCACATTCCTCCACTGTGCTGGGGGGAGGGGGGTGCGCACAGCGCCCCCGTGCTCATGGCGAGCTCAGCTCGTCATGCAGCACAGTGCTCGTGTGCTCATGACGACCTGAGCTCGTCATGACCACACCCGTTTTCATAGAACGCTCGCACAGCAGGGGAATTAGCCCAGCATGCGAGCGTTCTAACGGTCATGACGAGCTCAGCTCGTCATGAGCACACGAGCACCGTGGCTCATGATGAGCTGAGCTCGTCATGAGCATTGAAGGAGCTAATATACAAGATATACTTTTGTGAGTTTGATGATAGATCACCACATAGAACCACACTAGAACAAATGGAGACGGATGCATCAGTAATACCTTATTTGCTTTACCAGAGCCTCACCCAAGTTAACTGCATTTGAAAATGTGGTGACCCCTATACCAAATGAATATGAGGAGGAACCTTCACTCCCATTCCCTATACTATAGGTAACAAAATGATATTGTTGCACATTTAGTACAAAGTGATTCACTGTAAGGGTGTTGTAAAAGGTGAAGCTGTGTGCAGTTATACTCCATTTGCGTCACTGGTCAGTCATGGATCTGTTCTATGTACTTTCAAGAGGAGACTTTAAGCTGCGCAAGACAAAGCTGCTTACCTTGGATACTGTGACATGCACACTTCTTAAATAGTACACAACGTTGCTACTTCTAAAAACCCCACCACTGCTTAATGTATCATGCAAATACAAAGTTCTCTGGCTGATCACTGAGTGCTTGACCCAGAGGCTTAACGTCAACCTCCTTGCCTAAGTGTCCAGCAACTCTAGACTGAAATGAAGACCATTGCAGCATCTGACCCCGACTAACACTTGTCCGAATGCTAACACTGCCCCAGTCTATTCATAAGGCAAAATATGGATCTCCACCTATCCTGCTCGCCCCTGCATCCACCCCTGCTCGCCAGTGTTCCTTCATCCAGTCTGAAGCCCTGGGCTCTGTCAGATTCAGCAAATACTCCTGGACGTGCAAGTCTACCCTATGCTGACCATCTCACAAAATGGTGATCTCCAAGCAAAGGTCATGACTAACTTGAGGCAGACAGTGGTAGGCTCTGCGGGGTGTGCCACTGTTTCCGCAGATTTTTTGCTTGTCTCACTCTTAATTTCTTGCTTTTATTTCGGACTTGCCATTAGTTGGAATCCACCAACATCAGATGGTTGCCATTGGACCCGACCCTGGCTTAAAACAGGAAAGTACAGATCTGTGGTATGGGATGGGTGGAGTTTAGGGTGGCAAGGGCATTATAGCTGGTCAGCACTGTGAGAGTTTAGGGGGGGTGAGGGGTTTTAAGTGTCAAGGATGGGTGGAGTTTAGGATGGTGTTAAGGTTCAGGGATGGGTGAAGTTTGGGGTGGTGTGAGAATTTTAGGGGTCAGGTGGGTGTAGTTTAGGGTGGTGAAGAGTTTTTAGATTTAAAGCATAGGGATGGTCTAAGGAATGGCGAGGGCTTTGGGGGTTTTGGGATGCAATTTAAAAGTATCCCAAGTAATTTTGTTAGTATAACCTATATAAATCCAAATTAATAACCCTGTCAAAAAGCACTGACCTAACCCCCACCTCCTTACCATCCCCTCCTCCGAAAAAATTGAATCCAAAAAAATTGCATACAACCGCAACCGCATCCAGGCCCAGTGCACAGCGACTCATGCACTGCTTACAGGAAGAGGAGCTAGAGAGTAGCTCGGACAGGGTCAAGATGCTGGTGAAAAACCACACTCTGCACAAAGAAGACTATGGAGCATTGCCATGGGACATGATGCTGTAGAGCTCAAATGTCAGGATTAGGTCGTGGCTCAGGTCATGGGGAATCAAAAAGAGCCCCAACCTCTCCCAAAGGACTGAACCAGAATTAAGTGCTTCGCACTGTCATCTTAGGTACTACTTCCAGGAGAGGCAGAAAAGCAGGCTAAGAGAGTGGTAAAAAGCAACTCAAAATGCTACAGAAACCCAGTAAAAGTGTGTTGGCCTCTGAGGACAGATTTACTTAATGCCCGCTGGTGTTATAGCCCTTGCGTTGCGCAGATGCACATGGACTCCGCGTTGCTGAGCGAAGAATTTATGTGCTCATAAGAGGGCTTTCAATTAACTGCATTATCACTTGGAACTAATTAATAAGCATCTACTGTTGTAAAACTGTCCTAGCTTCTATTTCTGTGCATGCCCTATTTCTTAGAGTAATAATACCTTATTTTTCTGTAACGCGCACACACTGATGCACAAGTGCTCCCTGTCAAAGAATGGACTATTTTTGCCTCGGTTTCTGGATCTAGCTTTGTTCTGGATTGTTTGTGCAGTTGCTCCATTGTGCAGATGAACGGCCCCATTTCCAATTCTGACGTCTGTACAATGGCGGCTTTTGAGTGAAGATCCTGTGTGTAGGTTTGCCATGTTAATTATTGCCTTCACCGCTGCGTGGTGGGGCAGATGAAATATTCTGGGATCTCCCCAGCCCACGTGGTGATGCTCATCCGATGAGTGAGTCAGCCAAGCTCAGAGGAGGACTCTCAAGAGAAGTAGGTCATTGAGTGAGGGTCTCTTAATAGAGGGAATGATGAGCGAATAAAGTTTGCAAGTATAATTCTATTTATTTTAACTTTTTTTTAAGTGCAAACCATTTCTCTGGGGACAGAGTACTTTAAATACAGAAGTACACAGTAAAAAAGAGAAAGGTAAAAGGTAAATTTACCAAGCTTGATATTTGAGCGAATAGAGACTTATTCATAAATAATGCAATCACTGTCGAAAAGGCAGCGTTTCAAAGTTTTCACAGAGGGCAAAGCAGTACAGCCTAGCTCTGTGTGTGTGTGTCTGTGGCGAGTTGCAGAGGGGATAATTTATATAATATCAGAGGTCCCCCCCCAAAAATTGAGAGCGGCGGGGTTTGATGTGTAATTTTAGAGCGCCTTGTTGTACAGTGGAATTGTGGAAGGTCAAGTGCCTAGCTTTATTGCATTAGGTTCCCTTTATTAGAAACCCTGTATAATATAAATATTTGCCAAATGTCACCTAAATCCGTAACGTTATATGCAAATACAGTCCATATTTTTAGAACGCTGTTGTTGAAAGTGGCTTGTTTGATATATATCGAGTTACACAAATCGTGTTTAAATTTGCTCATGGTTCCTGTTTGGTAAATGTGGCTGCTTCAAAGTGTGTTTAGAAAAATAAGAGGTATTTCACATTTTTAAGATGTGTGCCAAAAGTTGCACATCTGTAGAATGCACCTTCCTTCGGTCCATTTGTGCAGGAGGTGTCTATCAGTGAAAATTCACTATTTCTGCAGTACACACAATGTTTGGTAGTGCCTGGAATTACGATTGCATTTTGTACAATATGTCCTCAAACTTTTAACATTGACATTGATTCACCAAAATATCTACCAAAACCCAAGTTTTTTCACATAACCTTTTCAAATCCCCTGACATCACAGAACTGATTCCCTGCTAGACTCTTAGGGCATCATTTCAAGTGGTCTACTTACCAACTCCATTGAGTATCACGCGTGTAAGAATAACGAGTGTGATCATTTCCACCCTACCTGAAGAAGCCAAACATCAGGAATTGGTGTGGAATCAGACAGGACGCAAAATAGAAAAAAGGTACCCCCCGGAGATTTCTTCTAGGTCTGGGAAGAGGGGAAGAAATGTAGACAAACAAATGCGAAAGCTCCCACTTGACCTGTGTACCTTCAATATTAGCTCTCAGTGCCCAATGCCTCGACCAACAGCTACTTCAAATACACCATGAAATTGAATTATGTTTTCATTTAATTTGTTAGTCATTTTTATCTTATCTCATTTTTCAACATCATTTATAGTTGTATTTATCCATACAAATGTAGATATTTAGTAAAAAAGTTTCACTTTCTTTTATCAAAAATATATATTTACAAAAATAGAAACACAATATATTGCACTCTAATATATAGATACTTTACATCATGGTGTTTACTATGTATTCCCCCATATTTCAAATCACTCTCCACTTTAAACACCACACAAACACATTCACGCTACAACCTCTTATTTGTTCCCCACAGCCTAATCTCACATACACTTTAGAATATGTTCTGGAACAATCTCCAATTTCTTTTGTTGTTGTGGACTGGGGTTTTCCAAACATACAGGCAACATACTTTTCGGTGATATCAGACATAGACATAAAAAATCACCTTCATCAGGACCACACGCTATACACTGTAACATCTGGCAAAACAATATGGCGTAATCTTAAAAATAAGATGAACACCATTAACTACTGTTGTCAAGACATTTTAAGATTTAAAATTACTATTGAATAAATCAGCAAAATCTTATACCCGGTTTTCTATTGTCAAATACTATACATCCTATGAAAATCAGGTTTATATACTCACTGTTCGATTAGTGTCCTAAATAGACCATCATGAGAATGTGCTCTTATGGCCCTTGTGCCTACTACACCCTTTTCGGTGTGTAGTATTTGACAATGGAAAACCCTATATAAGATTTTGCTAATTTATTCAATAGTACTTTTGTGTCTTAAAATGTCTTGACCACGTCAGTTACTGAGGTTAATGTTATTTTTCAGATTACCCCATATTGTTTCGCCTTATGTTATGGTGTATAGCGTGCGGTTCTGATGAAGGTGATTTTTTTTTTATATCTGATACCACGAAACGTACGTTGACGGTTTGGAAAACCCGAGTCCACAACAACAAAAGAGATTGGAGAACCTTCCCGAACATATTATAAAGATCAGGCTGGGGTACGAATGAGAGGTTGTATTGTGAATGTGTTCATGTGGTGTTTGAAGTGGAGAGTGATTTGAGATCTGTGGGTATACAGAGTAAACACTATGATGTAAAGTATGTATATATTAGTGTGCAATATATTGTGTTTCAATTTTTGTATATATGTATTTTTGATAAAAAATGTGAAACGTGTTTTACTAAAAAAACTCATTTGTATGGGTAAATACAACTATAAATGATGTTGATAAATAAGATAAGATAAAATTTAATAACATGAAATAAAAACATAAATTCTATTTCATGGTGTAGTATTTGAAGTAGCTGTTGGTTGAGACATAGGGCACTGAGAGACAATATTGAAGGTACACAGGTCAAGTGGGAACTTTCACATTATTGTGAAACAGACAGGACAGACATGGCACATTTCTCATTATCTTGTATTCTGAGATCTCCCCCACCATCGAATTACCGATGCACTAGGTAGTGGGTGGATGCAATGCTTACTATTAGGTCATTTGCACTGAGCCTCTTAGGCACGGTACAGCCTCCAGTTTGCTGCCAATAGGCTAGGTGAAGTTCAGGGAGCAGAAACCAGAGTTTGGGTTAACATCTGCTTCCACCTTCATTGGACCCATGACCAAAGGTGGCAAGGACAGTGCATGGGGGCCCCAGGGACTAATAATGCTTGCAGGGGGGGGCTATGCTGCCCCCTTCCACTTTAATTAAATAAACTACCCTGTGGGATGGGGTTCCCAGGCCCTAATAAGGCTCAGGATGGGGGGGCCACGTAGCTCCCCCTCCCCTTTAGAAAACAAGAGGCCCTGTGGCCAACCCCGCGCAAAAGGTCCTGCACAGTGGAGATTGGCTTTGCGTATGGTAATAAAATATTTCTTTCTGTTGAAAAAAACCCTGGAAGTTAATTAAAAAAAACAAAGGTTAAGGTAAAGTTATGGTTAGATTAATAAGTCAGTGACCGCAGTAATGCCCTAAACTAAAAAAAAAGAAAAAAAACACAGAAATTCACAAGTTATAGTTAGCAGAGCTAACTATAAGTTGCTTCCCCACCATGCACTGCTTATAAGCTCACATATTGCATTGCTCATGAAATGTTCAGCAATATAGTTTCATGATATCCCTGTGACATCTCAAATGACATTATTGATTAAATCATCCAGTGAGTGTGCCATATTACTTTTCTACCTGATTTTGTACAGCCTGTGTCGAGGTACTGGGTGCAAGTGTTTAGAAAACGGATGTGCTCCTAAAGCATAATCAGTGGATAGAGGTATTAATATGTTATGAATCTTTGTGTTGTAGAGTAACTCTGCGTGCAGGTTGTAGCTGACGACTCGTGTTCATTTGGTTCTACACAAGCTTTTGAGCACTGCAGAAAATAGGCTTCCAGCAGTGCAAAGATTCTACATACTAACTATTGTATTCTAACATAGAAGACTGTGTGCACCAGGTACTAACCTATGTCCATGTACATGTGCTTGTTTTGCTTCAGAAGATAGGTTATCCATAAAGGTTTCACCACAGTATAAAAACTGCAGGTAGTATGATCTATAGACCAGACAAAATCTTTCATTCTAGTGAATTTGTATTTTTTTTCACTTCATACAAGCTTAAAATATGACTGGTACATATTGTATAAATTAACTAGAGTGAAACTTTCTGTGGCTTCTCTTCCCAGGACAAGCAGATAAGTAAAGGGGAAGACCACTTGCGCATGCTGGAGGAGGCGGGGCTGCAGCTGAGGGACCAGCTATGCCGCCTGGAGACAGAGCAAGAGACCATCCTCAACATGATAGGAAGTGAAATTGATGCTTCTTGCAAAGTCCTCTCCCGGGATTCTGCGGAGAAATTTAAGGTATTTACTCACTAAACCTCTCTGTACGATTACAATGTCAATTTGTTCCTGCTACAATTAGTTTGAGGACAATGAGAATAGTTCATTTATTTTGCTTTCAATGCACATTAGGTCTTTACTTTATGGAGGATAATGCGGGGAGGACATGGCCAGTTAACGATGGTTGATTGCTGTCAAGCAGTAATAACTATTCTGTATGTAACTATCTAAACACATGCCTTAAAAACAAACTTTTGTGCATATAGTGTTGGTTGACTGCTTGAAGTTTCCGGCTCTCCCTTATCCCTTATTCTGTAGGTACCCTACTCCACTGTGCAACTTTACCTACCAGCCACGGTGCTCAGTGTGACACATAACTAACACCATGGAATTAGTATGCGTCCTTGTCCTTGCTTTATACTACAATGTGAGACACTCAGTCTAATTTCATCTTCAAAGGAAAAATAGTTATTGAGTTTGCACTCAGAATCTCCTTGTTGTGATGAAAATGCTTCAAAACCCGGTCATATAAGACTGGTCATTGATGAAGTACACATCATTGAGGATGAGTTTGCCATGGAGGATTCTTTTCCCATTGGTGGGAAGGAGACAGTGGCAGTGTCTCTAACCTGCTTGGCGTTTTGACCTAACCTGGCCAGTAAGAGAGATCGAGATATATAAATAATTGCTAGCGCTTTTAAAATTGAAATGTAATATAGCTGTGACATTGTGCATTTTGAATTGCTGTTTTTAAAATTCATTACCCCCTGCACCACACGCCACCACTGACTGAATACCGGAGCTGCCTCCCTGACAAATCTCGTGGGGACCTGCAGGCACTTCCGGTCGGCCGGCACGAAGAGCGGTTAGCGCTCTAGTGAACCACTTCCTCAGGGCTATTTAGGCGGAGCAGGGGAGCATTTCGCTGTGGGAAGGAGACAGTGGCAGTGTCTCTAACCTGCTTGGCGTTTTGACCTAACCTGGCCAGTAAGAGAGATCGAGATATATAAATAATTGCTAGCGCTTTTAAAATTGAAATGTAATATAGCTGTGACATTGTGCATTTTGAATTGCTGTTTTTAAAATTCATTACCCCCTGCACCACACGCCACCACTGACTGAATACCGGAGCTGCCTCCCTGACAAATCTCGTGGGGACCTGCAGGCACTTCCGGTCGGCCGGCACGAAGAGCGGTTAGCGCTCTAGTGAACCACTTCCTCAGGGCTATTTAGGCGGAGCAGGGGAGCATTTCGCTGTGGGAAGGAGACAGTGGCAGTGTCTCTAACCTGCTTGGCGTTTTGACCTAACCTGGCCAGTAAGAGAGATCGAGATATATAAATAATTGCTAGCGCTTTTAAAATTGAAATGTAATATAGCTGTGACATTGTGCATTTTGAATTGCTGTTTTTAAAATTCATTACCCCCTGCACCACACGCCACCACTGACTGAATACCGGAGCTGCCTCCCTGACAAATCTCGTGGGGACCTGCAGGCACTTCCGGTCGGCCGGCACGAAGAGCGGTTAGCGCTCTAGTGAACCACTTCCTCAGGGCTATTTAGGCGGAGCAGGGGAGCATTTCGCTGTGGGAAGGAGACAGTGGCAGTGTCTCTAACCTGCTTGGCGTTTTGACCTAACCTGGCCAGTAAGAGAGATCGAGATATATAAATAATTGCTAGCGCTTTTAAAATTGAAATGTAATATAGCTGTGACATTGTGCATTTTGAATTGCTGTTTTTAAAATTCATTACCCCCTGCACCACACGCCACCACTGACTGAATACCGGAGCTGCCTCCCTGACAAATCTCGTGGGGACCTGCAGGCACTTCCGGTCGGCCGGCACGAAGAGCGGTTAGCGCTCTAGTGAACCACTTCCTCAGGGCTATTTAGGCGGAGCAGGGGAGCATTTCGCTGTGGGAAGGAGACAGTGGCAGTGTCTCTAACCTGCTTGGCGTTTTGACCTAACCTGGCCAGTAAGAGAGATCGAGATATATAAATAATTGCTAGCGCTTTTAAAATTGAAATGTAATATAGCTGTGACATTGTGCATTTTGAATTGCTGTTTTTAAAATTCATTACCCCCTGCACCACACGCCACCACTGACTGAATACCGGAGCTGCCTCCCTGACAAATCTCGTGGGGACCTGCAGGCACTTCCGGTCGGCCGGCACGAAGAGCGGTTAGCGCTCTAGTGAACCACTTCCTCAGGGCTATTTAGCCCTCGCAGTACCACGGGCGCGCAGCGATCGCGCGCAGCCCCGCCGAAGTCCCGCCAAAGAGCTGCCCGTCTGCGCCCGTCCGCGACAGGACGTGGCCGGGGCCGGTCACTATGGCGGATCATCGAGCACACCGACTAAGCTACTCCCCACAGGTACTAATGAATATACTACATAATTCCCCCAATACCTGTCCTAACAGGATGAAGGACAATATCGAGGGCCCATTCTCCTGTCGCCATTGCAGAACTCAATTTGAAACCCACTTGAGCATGGCTCCTACCTCCAAACCTCGCCTTCACATAAACCAACCAGAAACTAAGTTTCTATCTGACAATCCCACTCATATTAAGACTAAGACCACCAATAAAAACGCCCTCACCAACAAAAACATGCTCTGCAATATCAGATCTCTATCAAAGCATGCCGTCGAAGTATGGGATCTGATCTCCAGTAAGGAGCCGGACCTATGCTTCCTGACGGAGACCTGGCTCAAACCCCACCTAACACCCGTTATAACATTGGGGATCCCTATAGGCTATAAAATAGCCAGGATGGATCGGCCATTGAAAATTGGTGGTGGGATAGCGATAGTACACAAGGAGGAAATCAATGTGAAAATTCTGGAGGAAATGTGCACCCCTGAACTTGAACTTATGATTTTTAATCTTAACTATTCCACTAAAGCTAGTAGGAAAGGAGCTTTAGTATACAGACCCCCAGGCCCATGTAAAAACATCTCCATGACATTAATGGAAGCTCTGGCACCTCATGTAAGCGATACCTCAGACTTTCTCCTCTTAGGAGACTTCAACATTCATAGTGAGGTCGAGAACAACTCCGAAGTCAACACCTTTATTAGTGATTTAGGCTCTTTGGGCTTAAAGCAGGTCAACATCGGGCCTACCCACATGGCAGGCCATACCCTGGACCTTATTTTTACTAATTCCTTATCTATCGAATGCTCCCTCCCCTACCATGTAGACTGGACAGACCATTATGTTCTGGAATTCTGTACCCCCCTTCCCACCCCTCACGCCAAAAAACCCCACACCCTACCCTGTAAAAGAAGACCCTGGCACAGATTAACCCATGAAATGTTCTGTAAAATATTTGGAAAGCCGACTATGAGCAGGAATGACAATATAGACAAAGTCTTACATGAATACGAAGAAATGCTGTCATATACAATTGACAAGACTATCCCATTAAGAATTTTTAAACCTAAACCCGCCCCTAAACAAGAGATATGGTTTTCAGAAAATCTCAGACTATCCAAACAGGCCACACGGAGGTTAGAAAAGAAATGGAGGATCTCCCGCCTAGACAACGATAAATACACTTACAAAGAGTCTTTGAAAGCATATCACAAGGAGATTAGATCAGCACGAAAAAGCCACATAGCCTCACAGCTTCTGGCGGCTGGCAATAACTCCAAGACCTTGTATCAGATATTACTGACCTTCACTAAACCCACTGCTTGTGAAAGTCCTGAAGTGGCGTCGCAACATCTGTGCGACAGTATCTCCCATTTCTTTACAAATAAAATCGACGCCATATATGCCAAAATCCTTCTTTCCAACTTGCCATACAGTGCTACTAATGACCTCACAACTAACTCGGTTCGTCCCCTCCTTCCTGAAAACTCCCTTTCTGCATTTCCCCTTATCCAGATTGAGGAGGTACAAGCACTCATGTCGCAGATAAAGAGTGGCTCCCCCTCAGACATTATTCCAGCACGTATCATGCCCACTCTAGCTAAAGCCCTAGGACCCACCATCCAGGGACTAATAAATCTCTCACTTACCACGGGGCAGGTCCCACTTGGATGGAAAAAGGCACTGGTCAAACCTCTCAGGAAGAATACCACCATTCCCTGGAGTGAGCTTAACAATCTGAGACCAATATCCCTACTCCCCTTCTTGGGCAAAATCACAGAGAAACATGTGAATAAACATCTGTCAAGATACATTGAGTCGGTAGGAGTGCTGGATCCATCACAGTCGGGCTTCAGACCCAGGCACAGTACAGAGACCGCTCTTATGTCAGTCGCAGACGATCTGCGTATGTACCAGGATGGGGGGTTTTCCGTCATCCTGGTGCTATTAGATCTGTCTGCGGCGTTTGACACCGTATCTCACTCTATTCTCATGTCCAGGCTGGAGAACATCGGCCTAAAGGAGGAGGCCCTCGAATGGGTAAGAAGTTTCCTAACTAATCGGACCCAACAAGTAACCATGGGCAATTTTCGGTCAGAGGAAGTTGAGATCACTAAAGGGGTGCCACAGGGTTCATGTTTGAGCCCAACTCTTTTCAACATATATGTGGCACCCCTGGCAAACATCTTGAGAGCATATGGATTTGTTTCAATATCCTATGCGGATGACACTCAACTCCTCTTTCCTTTCAAAACCTTGACACCCGAAGTTAGGAACTCCTTCTCCCTCGGAATGAAAGCGGTAGCACACTGGATGTCTTCCAACTACTTGCAATGCAATGTTGGAAAGACTGAAGTCATGTTGTTTGGGGGGGCAAGACAACTTTGGTCTCCGGACTGGTGGCCACAAGACCTTGGCCCAGTACCGGAGCCTAAACCATCTGTAAAAAATCTGGGGGTCCGGCTGGACCAGGAACTCTCCCTCAAGCAACATGCCAACCAGGTGGTGGGATCCTGCTTCCACGTAATCGGTATGCTACGTAAGATCTTCCCCCTCCTGCCAGACGACAGCAGAAGAACTTTGGTACAGGCATTAGTCATGAGTCGTTTAGACTACTGCAACGCCCTGTTTCTGGCTGCCAATGATGGAGTCATGGCAAGACTACAGGTGGTCCAGAACACGGCTGCCCGTCTGGTCTTAAACGCACCCCCCCGTTCACCTTCCAAACCCCTTCTAGAAAAGCTTCATTGGCTGCCTATCAGACAAAGGGCTAAATTCAAGGTAGGCTGTACCATACACAAGAGTCTCAACGGTATGGGCCCGATATACCTGGCCACCAAATTTGTCCCTTACAAACCCCCACGCCCACTTCGTTCTAGCGAACAAGGCCTTCTAGTAGTGCCCAGAGCAAGAAAGGCAAGGCAGGGCAGCAAAGCTCTCTCTATAGCTGGACCGTCTCTTTGGAATAGCCTTCCCATCACCTTAAGACTTTGCACAGAATATCTTCCATTTAGGAAAATGCTAAAAACCTTCCTCTTCAGCCAATAGACAGCATACGTGCTCCCGTTCCAAATGTGTCAGACGTCAAAAGCGCGGAGATGCTCCCTAGGGAGTCGAGACCAGCGCTATACAAGCCAGTAAAATAAAATAAAAATAAATAAAATAAATTATTCATGCTATAGATGCCTTTAGAGCGTGTAGACATCAGAACCTCTCTAGCTCATTGGCTCCAGTATTGCTCATAAAGATGTGGTAGGCTCTCAATTGTGCCATATTAAATGAATAAAGTTGGCGATGCTTAATCGATACTTCTACGGTAGATTCAAGTGTGTGAGTTTGTAATAGACAATAATGCTTGAGAATGGTAGCTGTAGATAAGTAACTTATTTATATGTTTCATTTTAAATGGTATTAGACAGCCATTGAGTCTCTGTGGTCTGCATTTTTCTCTCAAACTGAAAAAGTCTAATGACATACAGATTAATAACATTCATTTATTTGGAGCAGTGGCAGTTTGGTGTGGAAGGCTTTGTAAATGTGTTGTTTTTGTATAGCGCGAACAGTAACCCGTAAGCATCCCGGCGCTTGTACTCCTACCACAAGGGAACCCCTCCTGGCTTTTCCTTGTGAGGTGTCCACTCCTGGGCATCCCATGGTGAAACCAGGCATCCCTTGTGTATCAGGGGCCGTTGTGGAGACTAAGCAAGCTGTTGCCCAGAGTTGCAGCGTGGGGCCCATGCTTAGATTCGGCACTGAGGCGAGAATATCCTGTCAGAGGAATTTAAGCCCGATCCCGCCGAGGCGGGAATCGAACCCTGGTCCCTGGCCAGCGCTCTGCATCAAGGTCTGCCGCTCTAACCATTGAGCCACACTTCTTAAAGAGTGCAGTACTTGAGAAGCTGTGCTTTATTTGTGGTCCGACTTGACACTTGTTGTATAACTGCTGGGACTGTGACATCTCATAGCCCCTGGTGTTGGTGCCTCACAGGGGGGATGTACGTTGTTACCGACGCGTGGTATTACCACGCGTACCGTTGCAACGCGTATTTTACAACGCAAGTCGTTAGCACGACTTGCGCTGTAGGGGTGCGGACTTAGGAATAGTTTAATTTACTATTCCAACACCAGCCTACGTACAGTAGGGAAGGTGTTGGAAAAGTAAATCTACTATTCCTTGTCCTTTAGCACCCTCCAGCACAAGTCGTGGTTACGACTTGCGTTCTAAAATACGCATTGTAACGGTACTGCGGGGTAACATCCGCGTCGTAAAGGATGTTCCCCCACAGGGGACCTAACAAAGAGATGTTTTCGAGAATTGAGACAACAAGAAGGGTTTCATGCTGGTATAAATGCCTTTGACCAGGTTTACAGGACAGTTATCTGCTGAAGTGACAGGATACACTTTTCCAGATGTTTATGTTCATGTGAGAGCATTTGCAAGACTGCATAGGTTGTATTTCAAGGACTGTTGAATATCGAATGGACAGACAATTGTTGTTATGGAGGTTGTAATAATGGCATAAAAGTAATTACTATACCGATGATAACTCCTAAAGTTTTCACCTGAAGTCACATCATGATGCCTTTTGAAGCAGCTCATAAAATTCCAACTGAAGATATCAGTATTACATCTGAGAAAGACATGATATTAGAGCTCTCCTGAGAGGTATTCCTTTCAAAGTTATTTCCAAAGAGGCCATATTGACTTCACTGCAGAGATCTGCAAATCATTACTGCCTTGTCTCCGGCGCAAAAACCTGGTTGTTCTTTTGAAGATTTGTGGTACCACATATCTTTCGTAATGTTTTCTTCTCTGCTGTCTTGATTTCACTTCATCTAAACATGTTTGCTTCTGGGATTAATACTGCATGCAAGTGATGAATTTATGTAGCTTTGGAATAACACAACTATACACTGAGGCGAGGGTATTTAGGAGAAAATCTGTTGTAATGGATTTTTCTAACAGCTGATTCCTCATCTTTAGACTATCCCTAGGTGCTTGACTAGATGCAAAAGTTTTGAAAAGGCATAGCTCAGGCGCGCTGTGTGACAACGTGCTCACTTTGTGCCGCCCCTGAAGTAATGAACGTAGCTGCATATAAGCGCTATGTCTGCATGCCTATGTCAGTTCCCTTCCTTCCGTGCCTTCTTATGCAGATCCAGAAATCGCTTCCAACTTTTTGTTCCTCAGTTTGAGTTTTTTCCTTAAAGTCTACAAGTTTCCTGTGTGCAAGAGAACTATGTACCCCTCTTAAAACAAAAGGGTTTGAGCCTTGAAGGAACTGTTGCGAACAGATAACTGTGGCAGGTCCCCATGAATTGCACCTCTGGTGTTTGGGGCACGAATCCAAGTCCTTATGAATCCCAAAGCGATCCGGGAATGTGAAGCAAAGCTGTACGTCTTGGAACACCGAAGGAGGTCACAGAAGTCCTGTTTTTAGCTGAAGACTGTTCCCGCTTTCAGGACTGTTCCGGCAACAGGCCCCAGCCTTCCAGCAAGTCAAATTGGAAGTGGAAGCACAATAAGGCGGATTAGGATTTGTCCCCTGTCTCGCCACTCTCTATGCCTATGAAGTCACAAGGATGTCAGGGTGCCTCTTGGTCTCAGTCTCTCAACGGCGAGCCATTCTGCAACCGACCCCGATGCACCCTGAGTATAAGGATCCATAATGCAATGTTGCTACAGGGTGTCGCCTTTAGAAAGGCATGTTACAAATATGTGGCACTCTTCAACCTCTCTCTGGCATGCCTTCCTGTCCCAAGGATTCACAGAGGCTTTCTAGTCGGGTTACTGCTTGTGGGTCCACCCTCGGTTCTGTTCGTGCCTCTTGACAACTCCTGAGAAAGACCTTGTCCCACTAGTCCTATTGGACTTAGAGACATATTTTTCCCTGCCCCGGACTAAGTCACTGCCCATAGCCATACTGATGCACCAGGTCAAAGTTCAATCAGACTCCGACAGAACCATGCCTCTACTCTGAGCCACACTCCAACAACGTTTTGCTTCCAGCTCTTGAGTCACTGGGTCTTAGAGACAAAGGAGATGATAGAGATGTTTTTTGCCCACTTTTATGATGAGGACAGTCTATATAGGAACATAAAGACGGCCAGTGGGTTGGACATTTCCATGGACTCTCAGTTGGGTTTTCCACCTGGGCCATCAACTGAAGACAGTGCCTCCTTTGCTTTGGTGATGAGATGGGTGGCAGAGTTCTTAGACTTAAAATTGCCAACGATGGAGCTCAGCCCCTCAGCACTCTGCAGGCCCACCTTTCAAGACACCTTGTTACTGGGCTGCCCATCTAGGTGACATGATTAAAAGAGGCTTGTAGTCCACATTGGGGCAGAGTCAACACGTAAATATGATTGAACTGCAGGCAGTACATCTTGCCATGAAGGCGTTTCTCTCTTACATCTTGGACAGCTCCATTCATATTCTGTAAGACTACAGTGTCACTTTCCATTACATCAAGACAGGCGATTCACCTATTTTCCTGACAGAGACTCACCTTTCAGGTTTTCTCAGTATGAGGCCTGTTGCTCCTAGTCTTCCCGCAATGATGGACCATGAGTGGGATCTACACTCTTAAATGACGATGGTGATCTTCTTCATATTGGAGATTCCATAGGTGGGCAAAGGCCCAAAAAAGCATTGACAAACATCTTGTGCCATACCCTTCCCTCTTAATGAGTTCCCTCACAGATGCCTTCAGGTTCAGTTGGTCTAAGCCTCTGCTGTACAAATTGCCACTGATTCTGCTTCTAGTGGAAAGTGTCGGAGGGTAAGGCACAACTGGTCTGATAGGTTAAGTTTGGCTGAGGGGTGGCATCTCGTAGGCTGATATGTTGGCACTCAGCATGGGGGCCACCTCTTGCCCTTCCGCATGCGGTAAACATGATGTTGCTCCAGTATGGTCAGGCCCGTCCAACCAACTGCAGCTACATGTTTGGAGATTGAGCGAAGAGAGTTCTTTTCGGCTGAAGTTGTGGATGTCATCCTGGGTGTCAGGAAACCTGCTACAAAATCCATTCATGCGGGTCGCTGGGACAAATTTGTTCAAAGTTACGGGTCTGAACATCTAGTTCCTTTTCAGTATTACTTATCCAGTGTTCTGCACTTCGCTCTGTGTCTTGCCCAGCACATTCTGGCCGTAGTCAGTTAAAGGCTGTGTGGCAGCTCTGTGTGCATTAACATGCCTTCCTGACCAAGGATTCTTGGTTAGGTCTACTCTTTTTTTAGCATTTTCTTCAAGGTTTGCTTTACTTGTTTCTTCCCACTCTGTTAATTGTTCCTCTGTGGGATCTGAATCTTGTTATCTTTTTTCATGCATCCCCATTCACGCCGATACACAGTTACACGGTTCAGCTTCTTTTTCTGCAGACAGCTATTATGGGCTGTAAATTCAGCCTGTACGGTTGGAGAACTTCATGCTCTCTCCATTCATCCACTTTCATGGTTTTCTATTCTGATAAGTTAGTTCCTCGTACCTGCCCATCCTATCTACCAAAAATGGTTTAAATGAATGAATGAATGAATGAAACCCAGACGATAGAATGACTTGGGTAGACTTAAAGAGATAGGTGTTTGAAAGTTTCTGAAAGGACATTTCTGTAGTTCCCTGGCAGAAGTCCTGTGGCAAAGAATCCCACTGCTTCGCATCCAGCTGTGCGAAAGAGTGCCCTCCTGATCTGGCTCTTTTGAAGCATGGAGGTCAACAGTAACCTGGAACTCGAGGATCTCAGATGTCTCGCTGTAACATTAGGAAGAATCTGATTTTACAGATATATGAATCCCTTCCTTTATAAAGCATGGAAACTCTGGACTGATGCTTTGAACACAATTGTTTTGTGTGTGTGTGGAGCCAGTGCAGGTCAGGTGCCAGTTTGTGCCTTTCACATTGGTCATTCCTTTACTCTTCTATACTTCTCTCCTCATCCCAGCCAAGGGGATTTGCTACATAGACTAGACTACAGTCATGTTGTGTTCCATTACGCAGATTGCACTCAACAGGACAGAGTAGATGATCAGCTGTTTGTGGACTTCTTGATGCTAGGAAAGGTAAGTCGTGACCAAACACCATTTCTTGTTGAGTCATCGTGTGTGTCAATATCTATTATAACTTAGCCAGGAAAGTCCCATGGAGAGGATTCAATCCCACTCTGCTAAGGCCATGGTAGCTTCTGCAGTTCTCACTAGAAGCATTCCTGTTGGGGACATCTTTCAGGGAACCATAGGGCCATCCTTGCATACTTTTTCAAAACTCTACTGCCTCAAAGCGCAATTACGCAGTAATTGGTACATTGCTCTAGCTGACTTGCATTATTTTCCTGGATAATTGGCACTAGTCAGTTATTCCTCCCGAAGGTTATTACTTTGGGACTTATTTATAAGATGAGGAATCTGCCGGACGGTGTATTCTGCAGAAGAAAAAGCCACTCGTTGTTAATTATATTTCTGGTGGATACATAATCTTCCTGCAGATTCCTCACCACCCCCTCTAGTCCCACATGAATTAGTGCCATCCGTGATTAGTAAGATACACATATATCATGCACTGTATTTGTCACTTCCATTGATGCTCTCTTGGTTCCCCTCTGCACGTCTTGTCAGTGTGCGGAAATAAGTAGAAACTGACAGCAGCATGCCAGTTGGCACCTAACCACACGGGTGTTGGCACGTCTGGTGGGCGGAGTCGCAGTGGAAGCTGCATTGCGCTGCCAGGTGTCTCTGGAGAGCTATTTCTGGGGTAGAGAATTCAAACACCTGGGGGATAGTTCATAACGTGAAAATGGTGTGAGAAGATATGTATCTACCAGAAATATTGTTATTGAAGGTAAGCAACGTATTCATTGAGCTGCTGTTGGATGGTCATCTACACCAGTCGTTTTCAATTAATCAAATGTGCAAGGGAAGATCGAACAAAGGCACTGCCACATGCTCGATATTGACCCATGACCTATGTGCGGATTTCTTTTATTTTTTAGGCGATCTCCATTGCGCCTGGTTTACAGAAGGATCCGCATCGCTGGCTGGCTGAGACAAAGGTAAACGCCCATGCTGCTGTGAATACCTTGCCTGCGTGCTGTACTTCAGAGGTGGGTAATGGGTAGGGAGATGTGGAGATTTCCATCCATTGCCCCTAATAGTCCAGTTGCCAAATGTTGCTTTGCCTAAACTAGTAACAGATGTTCCTTTTTCCTCCATGCAACTGGTAAACTCAGAGCTATCTTCTACCTCATGAGTCCATTGCACTGCAGGAGAATGAAAACTAGGGATGTGGCGGAGTCTGGTTCGAGGTGCTTTACACTTCTGTAGACAGATTTGTATTTCTATATCAGATTTGTCTTGACTGGTGTAAGGAACTCCATAGCGTCCTTGGGAGAGAAGAAGATTATTTTCATGCTTTTAATGAGATCAGGTTAGTGATGGATCTGATTCAGAGTGAGCCATATTACCAAATCTGGGAGCATTGACTGTGGCGGGTCTCTGCTTCAGCGCTAGGACTGGGTGATGAGGGGGCCGAAGGGTTCCTCAAGGGAGTTCCTTACATAGATAGCGGGGAACATACATTTGCTAAATCTATATTGCGTCATTGAGAAGATGTGACCAGAATGTAAGTGGCTAGGATTTTATGGAAAGAAACTTGATAATGAAAGAGGGAGGAAAGATTTTTGTCAAGATGTTAGTGTCGAAGTGCAAGTTATTAACGCTGGCTGCATTTATCCACAGGAGAGGTAGAATGCATGGCAGATTTGGTATTGTTCTTGTAACGGAGTCTCATCAATTCACAAGTTGCGTAAACGTTTCTAATTTATCCTAGTGTGTTCTTCTGCTCTTGTAAACATTACCTGGAGGCTGCACAGGATCACACGTTGAGGGCCTACACCTGGAGAGTCTAGTGGGAAAGAAATAACAAAAGCTAGCCACAGGTAGCAAAGGAGTAAAGTATCTAACGAGAAAGGGCTAACCGAACAGAGCTGAAGTTCAAGTGGAACCATCGACATTGACACAGCTAAATGTGATACTGAAACACAGTGAAATGAAAAGTGAAATTCTGAGATTCGTTTGAAGCTAAGAAAATATGGTACATATATAATAACATTTTCAGACAGTTGAGGCCACCGATGGCTACAACTTTGCTCCCCTTTTTTTTCTTTTTTTTTTTTTTAAATATCTTTCCCGTTGTTTGAGACCCCTCAGGATCGCTTATCATAAGGTATGATAGAACAGGTATGATTTTGCATTGCTATCTCTCAGAAGTAGCGATGGGGTGAGGTTCCCCCTCTCAGTTGCTCTCTGTGAGGTCCCGCAGAGCTTTCACTGTCGCCCTCCTCCCTGCCCTCCCACAGCCTCACCACCTCGGTCCAAAGTTCCGCAAGTGGTCTACGCCTTTTGCTTACTTTGTCTTCTCGTGTTCGCGCCGTTTCGTCCGCCCTCACCCAAGGCGTTGCATCCTTTTCCTAGTTGGGCACCTTAGGTCCCACTCTTGCCTGCCATCTGAGAGCACTACGTCTCCTTGCCAGGACCAGTGCGAGATCCACAAACTTATTGCCCACTTTTTTCGCTTTGGGTCTCGGGAATAAACCGAACGGGCAGACCTCTGCCCTGCATGGCAATGATCGCGCCAACACTTAATTCAGCACCTCTATGATCTTATGCCAATATACTTGTATATCTGGGCACTCCCACATCATGTGTGCAAATCTGACATCTGGGGTTCCACATCTTGGACACTGCTGGTTTTCTACTGAAGAAGTGAATTTCCAGGTCTTTTTTTTAACATAACATTTTATTTTATTATCATACCAACCCCCTGAGGCCGTGTGTGGTGCTGGGTGGGCCGCAAGGCCAGGACCTGCGGCCAACCCCCCGCATGCAGCCTACCCCACGCTGCCCAAGCCTCATCATGCCCTGGGGAATTCCATCCTCCAACTTGTATCTCCCAGAGATCCCCCAGGTGTATATATCGTTTTAAGGGGAGAGGGGGCCAAGTCATCTTCAAGGCGTTTTTTTTATTTTAAAGAGGTGGGGGCCACCATTTCCGAGTCGCATTAAGGCCCTGAGGACGCCATCCCCCAGGGCCTTTTTTTAATATTAAAGAAGAGGGGGGCCACATGGCATTACTCCTGCCCAGAGGGAGGAGCAATTTATGCTGCTCCCTCCAGGCAGGAGCAATATCTTGATCTGTTTCCCTGCCTGCATCGGTACGAGCAAGGAAACCGATCAAAAGTCTGCTTCCAACTGGCGGGAGCATTTATAAAGCTCCTGCCTGCTGGGATCAGATTTTGTGTTTGCTCCCATTTGGCTGGAGTTTTAAAAAGATACCCTGCCCGCGCCGGTGTAGAGAGGGAAACTGCTGTGCCCCAGGGTGGGCTCCCTGGAACACAACATGTAAGCTGATGGATGGCGTCGCGGGCCATTATTGGCTCTGGGGGTGGGGGTAGGGCATGCAGGGTACTTATAGAGGCACCACCCGGCACACTGTTGTCAGTTCTTTCCTTTACTCACCAGATAGTGCTGATCTGGTCAGAGTACCACGACTTTTTTCAACAATTTTTGGGGAGATTTTCTCTCCTGGTGTGACAGCACATTCTCTAAGAAATCGGCAGGTTTCAAACCATGTGGTGCCTGTTACAGACAGATGTTTTTGACTGGCCAACACTTGGTGTGCTTATGGTGCTTGAAGAGGGACATCGACTCCAAGGGAGGACTGCAATGCCATATATCCGAAGGTGCTGAGAGAGCAATCCCTCAGGCTCATCGCTGCCCAACGACTCCGCAGCACCCAAGATCTCAGTCACACGGAAGTTCCCGGGACCTTTCATGTAGTTGCACGCAGCGATCATCGTTGCACTCAAAGTAGTCAGAAAAGTCATGTGAGTCCCAGAAGCACAAAAGATCGAAGATGTTGAAACTGTCTTTGAGTTCACACGCCAATTGAAGTCTTCTGACGTGGTGCCGGAGCATCAGCACTCCAGACATTGCGCTTCTGCAGTGCCTAAGTCAGAGTCCCCTTCGTGCTTCCCTGACTTATCCAAAGCCGGAGCAATGCCCTCCAAGCTTAAGACATTTTATGAGACAATGCACCTAGTATTTAGGTGGCCTGGCTTCTCTGGAGTGTGTTTGTGCCCTACGGGCTCAGGAGGGGCGCCAACAGGATCCCTGCCGGCAGGTTTGCTCTCTACACCAATTGAACCCCATGGATCCCATGTTGGATCCAGAATGGGGCTGCGGTTAGATCGAGACCTTGGCGCCCGCCCCATTGCCAACACCTCTGGCACTGCCAGCGCCATCATCATCATTCTTGACTCCGACTAAGCTTGACGGGCATCATCCAAAACGAGTTCCAGATCCAAGCAGAGCCGTGTTCTTTAGATCGGAGCCAGCGCCTTTTACATTTGACAGGCCTGGAGAGGGAGATGAATGAGAGAAGACTGAAGAACACTTATGGATAACAGCATCTATTAGTTAAGAGTTTTAGAATGAGGACAACTGGTATGGGGAACTGGCGGATGCCAGCGGATTAGACATCTCAACTGACACTGGCCTCGTCTCTCCTTCTACTGTGACTATGGAGGAGGGAGCTATGGTGATGCGGAGGGTGCCTGAGGTCTTGGACATGCAGCTGCCCACAGTGGCAGTCAAGACCAGCGTCTTGATGGAGGTGCTTCAGATAGGAATCGCCCCTTCCAAATCCTTTCTCCCATTAATGAAGCCCTTACCAAAGTCCTACTCAGACCTTGCCTAAGCCCTGCACAGGTGCTCCTGTGCATAGGACAATTGCCTGCCACTGTTGCCATGCCTCTGGAGACCCAGTGGCACAACAAAGGCCCCTGCAGCCCTGGGGTGCGGGAGGGGCCTCCTTAGTACAGTACCCTGGCCTGAGAGCTCCTGAGTGTGTTCTGAGGGGGCTCCCTCCATGTACTTTGCAGGGTCCCACCCCCTCAAGTTTCATTACGCCACCTCCAGAATTATCCATGGTGCATTCTCCACCACTACACCAGATAGGGAATTCAAAGGCTGGATACCTTTGGCAACTGAAAGTTCTGTTCTGCCTGCCTTGCACTGCAGTCCGCAAACACTGCATGACTTTTGGGCCAATATTTCCATAGGACCTGGGATTCGGTGTGCAAGTGCTGCCTATGGTCTTTGGGGATGCTCGAGACATACTCTCCCAGACACTTGCAGACGTGAGAGACGCAGCAAAGTTCACCATACGATTTGAACTGCACACGACCAACTAGCTGGTTAGACCGACTTCATTGCTGGTGGCCTTGTGGCGCCATGCCTGACTAAGAACCATTGGTTTTTCAGGGGATGTCCAAGCCTTGCTTATGGATATGCTCTTTAATGGCTGTCGTCTTTTTGGAGAGAAGGCAGACTCTGTACTGGAACATTTTAAGGACATCAGATCTACGCCCATGTCTTTGGGCTTATCTGTGGCCCCTCGTCACCCCAGTCTCCCTTCCTCCCCTTTCTTGGCCAGGGAGGGGGTCTCCAACTGCATTCATACCTTCCTAGCCACCACAGCCAATAGGCTTCCCAGCCTTTTTTTGGCCGAGGATGCGTGTCCCATAGAATAAGGAAAAATCAAGACGCTCATGCAAGTTCGATCTGCCCTGGACCGGGGAGACTGGATGGTAGCTTTGGACTTGCAGGACACATATTTCCACATCCCCATCCTGTCTGCCCACAGATGTTACCTGCGGTCTACGGTAGGCCATGATCACTTTCAGTTTGCTTCCCCTTCGACCTTACCAGCGCCCTTCGGGTGTTCACGAAAGGGATGGTGGTTGTAGCTCATCTGCGAAGGTCAGGATTCCAGTCTTTTCCTACCTTGACGATTGTCTGTTGAATGTGAGCTCGCCTCAGGCAGTCGTCTCCCACCTCCAGATTACGTCAACCTTCTGCACTCGCTGAGGTTTACAATCAACATGCCGAAGTAAGATGCTCTTTTTTATCGGAGTTGTTTTGGATACAGTGCAGTTTTGGGCCTATCTTCCTGAGCATTGTGTACAGGATATTTAGGCTATGATACTGATGTTTCAGCCTCTGTGCTGAATTTTGAGATTGACCCTGAGGTTGTTACTCATGCCTATTGGCGTATGATCGCTCTGCAGTGGGACCTGAAGTCCCAGTGGGCGCAGCATCAGGGTAATGTCTCCAACATGATCCAGATCTCTGAGGGACTGCGAAAGATCTGCAGTGGTGGTTGACGAACCGCTGTTGGGCCAGTGACAGACCCCTCTCTCTGCCCCAACCAGAGCTGACTCTGGTGACAGATGCGTCACTTCTGGGACGGGGCGCCCATCTCGGAGGGGTGGAGATCAGAAAATTCTGGTCTCAGGCGGAGTCCGAGCTCCACATCAACTTGGAACTTCAGGCAATTTGCTTGGCATTGAAAGCCTTTCATCCTTCGATCAGAGGAAGGCTGGTGCAGGTGTTCACGGACAACAACATCACCATGCAACTAGCAAGGTGGTATGGTGTCATTAACCCTTTGACTGGACATGACAGGAACACCAGGGCATTTCCCTGGTGGTTCAAAACCTTGCAACGCCAACGACGCCAACTCCACCACCCTGATCGACAATCTCGCCAACCTTGGCCTCAGACAACTCGTCACTGCAGTCACCCACTCCGCTGGACACACACTGGACCACATCTTCTCCACTAGCACCCACGTCACCTACCACCACACCACTGAGCTCCACTGGACCGACCACCACTGCATCCACTTCACCTTCAAGAAACCTACCAACCAAGCACCACCACACCCAACTGATGCCCCGCCACTGTTGGAGCAAAGTGACCGAAGATCAGCTGACCACCACCCTCGCCCAGAACCCACCCACTGACCCAGACGCCACCGCACACAACCTCAGACTGTGGATCAACGACTGCGCCAACACCCTCGCCCCTATCAAAAAACCCTCCAACAACCACACCAGCAAAAGAGCCACCTGGTTCACCGACGAGCTCCAGACCTCCAAACGTGCATGCCGGAAACTGGAGAAGAAATGGCTCCACAAATGCACACCGGACAGCCACTCTGCCCACAAGGATGCCACCCGCAGACATCACCACCTCATTAGATTAGCGAAGAGATCCTCCTTCAAAGACCGCCTGGATAGCAACGCACACAACAGCAAAGAGCTCTTCAGCATTGTGAAGGAACTCTCCAACCCCAGCGCCAACACCAATGACGTCCCGCCCTCACAAGAACTGTGCGACTCACTGGCCACCTTCTTCCACCGCAAGATCGCTGACATCCACAACAGCTTCCACACCACGACCGCCACAACTACGCCGGACTCCACCCACCCTGCAAGCTCCACCCGCCTGACCTCCTGGGCTAACGCCAACGACGGCGAGACTCGCAAGGTTATGAACTTCATTCACTCAGGATCTCCATCAGACCCGTGCCCACACCACGTATTCAACAAAGCAAACGCAGCCATCACTCTCCAACTTCGAAAGGTCATCAACATCTCCTTCGAAACAGCGACATTGCCAGACAGCTGGAAGCACGCCGAAATCAACACCCTCCTCAAGAAGCCCAAGGCGGACCCCAAGGACCTCAAGAACTTCTGGCCAATCTCCCTGCTCCCGTTTCTGGCAAAGGTCATCGAGAAAATGGTCAACATGCAACTGACCTGCCACCTCGAAGACAACAACATCCTGGACCCGTCCCAGTCCGGATTCAGACGAAACTACAGAACCGAGATAGCCCTCATCGCCGCCACAGGCGACATCAGGCGCCAACTAGACAACGGCAAAACATCAGCCCTCATCCGCCTAGACCTGTCAACCCCCTTCGACACGGTCTGCCACCGCACTCTAAAGACACGTCTCCAAGAAGCAAGAATCCAAGAGAAGGCCCTCGACTGGACCACGTCCTTCCTCTCTGGCAGAACCCAGGGTGTCCGCCTCTCACCCTTCCGATCCGAAGCCACCCACATCATCTGCGGCATTCCCCAGGGCTCATCCCTCAGCCTGACGCTGTTCAACTTCTACATGGCCCCCCTCGCACAAGTGGCCCGACAACAAGACCTCAACATCATCTCCTACGCCGACGACACCCAGCTTATCCTCTCCCTAACCAAGGACCCGCACACCGCCAAAACGAACCTCCACGAGGGAATGAAGGCCGTCGCCAACTGGATGAGGAGCAGCCGTCTGAAGCTGAACTCGGACAAGACGGAGGTCCTCATCCTCAGACCCACCCCCTTTGCCTGGGACGACTCCTGGTGGCCGAAAACACTGGGAACAGCACCAACACCCACCGACCACGCATGCAACTTAGGATTCATCCTCGACTCCTCCCTCTCCATGTCAAAGCAGGTCAGCGTTATTGGCAGCGCAGTCTCCTCCTCCTGCTACAACACCCTCTGCATGCTCCGCAGGATCTACAAGTGGATCCCATCCGAGACAAGAAGAACGGTGACACAGGCCCTCGTCAGCAGCAGGCTGGAGTATGGCAACGCACTCTACTCAGGCATCCCGGCCAAACACCTGCATCGACTACAACGCATCCAAAACGCCTCCGCCCCATTGATCCTCAACGTCCCCAGCCGCAGCCACATCACCCCGCACCTGCAAAGACCTACACTGGCTCCCCGTCATCAAGAGGATCGCTTTCAAGCTCCTCACCCACGCACACAAAGCTCTCCACAACACCAAACCGGCCTACCTGAACAGCAGACTCAGCTTCCACACCCCCTCCCGCCAGCTCCGCTCCGCCAGCCTCGCCCTTGCCACTGTCCCCCGCATCCAACGAAAGACATCGGCAGCAGATCTTTCTACTACCTCTCCACCAAGACCTGGAACGCCCTCCCGACTCACCTACGGCAGACCCAAGACCTACTCACCTTCAGAAGACTCCTCAAGACCTGGCTCTTCGAGCAGTAGAGAAATGCTGTTGCTATCCGTCTGTGATGTGTGTTTCCAGGGGGTTGCATTGCAGAGGTGGTTGTGTAGGATTCGAGGGAGGCCTCAAGTGCATTACACAGTTGTAGAGATCTATAAATTTGGGTCTAGTGCATTGTATAACTTTCTACGAGAATTTGAAATGCGCACATTGCAATGCCCTTCCAGGCCTCCCCCAACTTGGACATACCAATAGTGTCCCAGGCCCTGAAGCAAGTATGCAATATGCCTGAATCAGTACCCAAGCCACATTGGAGTTTCCGCCGTCAGTGTTCCATGCCACCGGGTTCATAGCAGCATCTAGTGCCAACAGATTAAAAACGTTTGTGTTGCAGGTGAAAGGAGCATGGGTGTATTGGCACCATAAAGGAGGTTTGGTATGCCGCGGCACTCAA
Organism: Lissotriton vulgaris; assembly: GCF_964263255.1. Taxonomy (NCBI): domain Eukaryota; kingdom Metazoa; phylum Chordata; class Amphibia; order Caudata; family Salamandridae; genus Lissotriton; species Lissotriton vulgaris. The sequence continues at coordinate 285,718,625 of NC_141697.1, read as the reverse complement.
GGCCATGTAGCTCCAATGCTATAGACGGGTCAACACGTCTAGCAAAAAGCTAGTCATTTATTGATACTAGGTGGCTAGCTCAGTAGTACAGTCTTATATCAGCAATCCCCAGTCCTCCTTTGTAGGGGTTGAGCACACATTTACAATAGGAGTTTCATGGAAAACCTCCTGCTTAGAGGTACCTCACCACATCTGATTGTAGGGTGTGGAAAAAGGTCGGGTATATTGGGTGGGTAATACTGTAGAGAGTAGAGGACCTAGGGTAGCGCTATCACCATAAGCAGCACCCCCCACCCGCCATGCTTGTGCAGAAATAGGCCATTTCAAGTTGGATAATGCTCTGCATCAAGTTACGCTATGCATTGGCCAAGGAGCAACTTGGGTGCTCATTCTGCCAGAGCTAAGGCTGCGACCACTGGGTTAGACCACAGAGTCTCTGTGTTGGATAACTGTCAGGTTGCAACTTGGACACCTCTACCAAACACTAATATCTGGACAGTCGGGTCCGTCGCGACGGGCACTCCGCCTGTTCTGTCCTGTCCTGCAGGAGGTTTTGATTTAAAATTGGCTTTGCAGACCCACTCCGGGGATGCATTGCTTGCTTATCTAATTTAAGGTAAGGAATCTGCAGATAGAAGTCTCCATCAGATGAACAAGTTACTTGCCTTCGGTAACGCCTTACCCGGTAGAGACTCTTATCTAGCTTAGATTCCTTACTCATCCCCCTGCTCTGCGAGCTGATTGCAGTGTGTGGCACACACCTCTCAGGGCCTTTGGTTTTTCACCCCAGTGGTCAATTCGCATTGTGGCTCTGCTCTCTTGCCATTGAAAGTCACAAAATTCCCCATAGGGTTTTTTAACACGACTACAGCCCGAATTGCTGAACGGAATTACAACAAATTTGGCAGACAGTAAGTTCTTGGTCTACAAAGAGTGCTTTTTGTAATTTGGTGCAAATCTGTTCAGTAGTTTTGGAGTTATTAAAGGAAAAAGAAATATAGATATCTTGAAATGATGAACCTGACAGATATCAAAATGATATCTAATTGCCTGCCACCACTTCAATCAGGAATCTTGGGACTCGGACGAGTCCCAATAAAAAAACTCAAAAGAAAACATAAGTGGGCACGCTAGGAACACCCTGACCCCTAGGTCTGGTGGTGGGGCAACAAAATGTTTTTCCTATTGTGCAGCAAATTTGCGGAGGATCCGCAAATCTCTGACAAAATTGAAAAAAAAGCTAAGCACTGTCTGCCGCGCTTGCTTTTCTTTGCCTCCCTGGGCTGGAACATGGGGGATGGGGAGCTCAGTGTTTTGTATTAAAGGGGAGTGGGGCACACAGGGCCCCATCCCCAGGTGCCTGGCTAATTTTTCAGATGGGGAAGGGGCAGCTTTTGGCTTCAGTCACCCATCCCCCTGGGCCCCGACGTATATAGGAAAGGGAGGAGGGCCACGTGGCTCCCCTCCTGGAGCCATTAATGACCCTGGGGGCCCCAATCCTCCAGGGCCTGGCTGCTACTATGTCCCGTGGTACCCACTCCTGGGACATACCGTGTTTGCTAGAGCTTGGCACAAGCAATTTTAAAGCTTCTGCCAAGTGACTGTAAACACTAAGTCAGCTCCCAGCTGGCAGAAGCATGTAAAATGCTCTCGCCCACTGGGAGTAGACTATTCATTTGTCTCCCTGTCCACACTGAAGCGGGCACGGAGATGAGTAAATTGCTCCAGCTGACAGGGAGCAGCATTTTCTGATGCTCCCTGCAGGTAGGAGCAATGCTGGCTCCTGCTGGAGGCAGGGAGCCCCCTGCAACCGCTGGGGCACTGGGGCTTTCCTATGGTCTCCAAGAAAAAGGAAGTGGGAGGGCTCCAGTGCACCCACTTATTACTGACCGGGCCCCACGGGATGGGGTCCCCGGGGCCGAAATCTGCACTGTCCCTCATTTATAATTGGGCAGAACCCAGGGGATGGGGTCCAGCATGGGGTTGACTGCATGCGGGGGTTGGGCGCAGCTAACTTCCCGCTGCGTTAAAAAGAACATAGAAATTAACTACAAAAAACAAAGGTTACAGGAACGTTATAGGTCTGTCCAGAATGTTCACTCACAAAACCGTAGAAATTCAGCCGATCAAGTTAGATGGATGTCAAGAAACTAAAACTCGCTCCCTCGCTATGCACTACTAATTACTTCACATATTAAATCACTCATGACATCTTCTTGACATCATTGATAACATCAGTGCAATATTTGCTGTAAAAGTATTGATAAGAAAACTGTGCTGTGGCAGGGGTGAGAGTTATAGTCACCTTTGTGCACGAGAATTGCGACTACAGAGGACATGCTCTGCATTGTAGGATTAAGGCACAAAGATTGCAGCATACCGGATGTGGCTACATTCTCTTTACCTCCCACCTTGAATTGTGGTTGCTATTCTTGCACCCGGTCATTGGCTGGGCTAACGCTCGGTATCATAGTTCCCAGATTTCACGTCTCCTGGTGCTGCGATAATTATTTGAATTGCGTCTCTCCTCTACTGGGCACTGTCTCACTGCCTAGTGTTGTTGGTATTTCCCACATTATTCCTTTATTTCTGTTGAGTAATAATCTCAAGCATCATTTTGTAATTTCCTGATGATGATTCCTGCATTACTATAGGATCGAAACGTCGACTGCACCGGCCCTTTCCCTTGTACATATAATTTAATATATGGCGGAATTGCTGCTATATGGTCATTTGTGGCGAGAATTTGTCTGAGTTGCATCACAGATCAATGCCTGAGTCTTTTTATATGATGTGTTCTGCTTTCTGTTCCCACCCACCCTTTGACCTATTTATTTTCATAGACATTGTGTCTGGTTCTAACTTTTTGTTTTATTTTGATTGAAATGTGACTGTTGGTCATAGGGGATCTTGTCCCATTAAACCATTGGGTGCCAAGTGCACTATTCATGTGGTGAGTTTCCCAGAATGTCTCATCCTGCATTAAGTCTTTATTGGGTTGTTGCAAGACCTGACTCTGGGCTTTTCCCTAGACAAAGCTCCAGTGGATCTGCGAGGAGGTGAAAGAACGGGAAGGCAAGGAGAGAAAGGTCCGGCGCCACCTCCAGCAGAGCCGCGAGCAGCTCAAGGATCTCAACATCAACAAGGACTCAGAGCGCCAGGCTCTCTTTGAGCAGATAACCAGGAAGGAGCAGCTGCTGGAGGACCTCCATAGGGAGAAGCGGGGTGAGTCCATGGGCCCCGCAGTAGGGAGAGGGTAGAGAGATCTGTGTCTGACTCCTTAAGAATGAGAATTGCTATCCTCAACCCATGCAACCCACTTTGTGAATAGACTTCCTTTCCAGTACTTTTTAAAAAAAACTTAAATGAACACTTAATTCTGCGTTTTTTTTGCAGGTCTTATTTTGTAAGAAAAATGTAACGCTAGAGAAGTCATTTATCTCTATCTAAGTCCACAGCCTGTTTCTACGTGCAGTACAGATCTCAATGTTTCTGTATTTTTTCTTTCATTTTGAGAACGTGTTTTCTGGTTTAGAAATAGAGCGCCTGTGAAAAGGTGATTTGTTTTGTTAGGGTGCAGGCCACAGACTACAGATTTGAAGAACTTTAATTGTGTTTAATTTTTTTTCCTCATGCTTTTGAGGCAATTGTGAGTACATGGCGTATCAGTAATAGATATATGATAATCTCAATTAGATGATGGCTTTGTTGAAAAAGAAGTAAGCCAGTTGAGCTGTGTGCGAGCTGATGCATTGACTTCTCAGTCATCTGTATGATCAGTTTACAAGTTAGATCATGAAATCTTCAAATAGCAAAGATTCAGTGCAACCCTCCTGTGGCTGGCACTGTACTATAGTACTACGGAGAACAGAATGGGGATTGTTCGTTTAAATGTGTTCAATTGAAAGAGGATGAGTATAGAGACAGATGTTGCATTGTTTCAGTGGTGGTCTCACAAGATGTCCTTAAGTTGCTCTTGTAAACTATCTCTGATAGTGTGAAATTCCTAGGTTTCATGATACTTTGGAAAGAGATTTGCGAGAATTTAGGGTAAGGAAGACATCCAAGTTTTGAAAAACCCCTACTTACACAGCACCTCCTCCCGCTGTACTCCTTCCAATATTTAAGTTTCAACAGAGGACGGTGTATGCTCATTTAGCATAGCCCAGCCATGTAGACTTCGATGCAGGGAATTGGAGGGGTGTGCACGGCTTTTGAAATAAAGACTAAAACAGCTGTACCTATTGAGGCTCCTGAAAATGCTAAGAGCTGCAACATGAGCCACATAAACACTGTGGATCCCATTGGCTTACTTACATTTTATTATAATAGTGAGCGATTTAAAGTTCTTCATTTTTGCAGTATTTAGCCCTGCGATGATCATGGCTTTGTAATTTGAGGAACTGATTTAGAAATTGCTCAACGAGCGAATGAACAATTATAGAGGGTAACCTATTCTAAGCACTTGTTTTGTGAGGCCAGAAGTGCCAAGACTGCAGAGCTTTCTAGAAGATTTCCATATCCTGAATAGTGATTGACACATACTTTCGCTGTACACTTTGCAGGACCAAGAGTTAAGGCTTCCGTGAGAGTCATGAAAGAGAAAGTATTGTTAGACATGAGAGTTCTGAGATCACGTGTAAGTGTTTTACTAGTCTAGGAAGGCTTTCGCAATATGTGTTGACTTGCATCTTTCTAGAATGAATGAATGAGGAAGCAGGAATAAACTGCTGGAAAGACTCTAGTGGATTTTTTTTATCTGACTGTCGTTCTTTCATCCTTACAAGGGGAGAGATCCCCTTTACTTTCCTCATGTCTTCTTGCCACCTGTCATGTAAATCTGCCCCTCCTTTTTCACCATATTTTATTGGGCAGCAGTTGCCACTCCCATTATCTCACTCCATCACTCGTATCCCTTATCCTTCTGTCTGTTTACCCTATGGTATTTCCTGTCTTCCAGCCTTGTCCATTTTACCCCTCTTTTTTTCATTGATATTTGTTTTCTTCAATCCCTTCTTATCCATCTGTGCATCATGATCTGGTCGTGGTAGACATGAAAGACTAACTAACTAATCCAGTAGTTACTTTGGTGTGTTATCTATTCACACCTGGTTTTAGTACCATGTATGTGGGCAATCATTTGCTGTTTTATGTTTCTTTTCATCTTCAAGTGTAATTTGACAAAACATCATCTTTATTGTTAGAAAAGATAACCTTTTTATAAGAGTTAGTCAGTTGTACAGAGACCTGCTTTGAACACGCCACAAGGGTGCTCCTTTTATTCAATGTTAGCAGGTCATAATTTGCAAACATCCACTTGTGTGTCCTGATATCTAAAGACGTATCTAACGTATATGGGATACATTGTTTGATGATTGTAGGGTTTGAAGTCTCTGACTGTTTGCACCAATTCCCCAGTCTCCCAATTCTTCCTCAAAGTTATCCTCTATTTATGATACTCTGCTTGAGTGGACCCTAAACAAAAAGCATAACCTGGATAACAACTCCAGTGCTCGCCTAAAGAGTCCTAAGCTGCTTCTTGGAAATTTGTAGAAAGAGTGAGTGGGAAGGCTGTGTCTATTTCTGTCTGTCTGGCCCTGTATATGGTGGATGGCTGCAGACTAGTACAATATCAGGGCCCAGTCACCTCCTCCCTTCCCTCCAAACTCCAGTTCTTCTCTGTCAAATGTATGAGAAGAAGGCCTTGAATTGAGAAAACCTCTAGCAGAAGTAAACTCCTTATGGAGTCGTTTCTCTGGTGTCTAGCTTTGACCTGGAATACTCGGAGAATATCCAGCCCAGGGCAGCCTCTGTCCATCTGTTGTTGAAAATGTCTTGGAAAAAATTACTTTTACCCTGATTGGCTAACAGCTATGAACTTGGTTTATGTGGCTAACGGCTATGAACTTGGTTTATGTGGCTAACCGCTATGAACTTGGTTTATGTCTGCCTCTCAATGCCAGTTGGCATATGGGCCAGTTGTCAGACAGAGAATATATTCCCCGTCAGCACTGTTGAGAGCTACTCTGCACTGTAGCTGCTTGAGCTGCACCTGCTTGCTGAATCAAAGGTGTGGTCTGCTTGTCTTCTGGAGGCTGGGAGTAAGTCTGACTCTCTACTGGGGCCCTTGACCCTGTGCGGATTGCACTAACAGACCAGAGAAATGTTTTGGGAGTTTCTTACCCTGACCAATAATGGGCAACACTGAGGACCACCTGTAGCACATACGCAATGGAATTTTTCGGCTATCACCAGCAGTTCTGAAAGCATAGCCATTGTTAGTACTCCTAACTTGCTTGGTAGGCTAGCCTAGTCTCCTAAATGCTCTGTGTAACTAGATTGTTTCGAAATTGCAGTTATATCCCAGGAAATCAGAAAATAACCCAATAAGGAGCTAAGACTTTGTGAAGGGAATAATGGGTGGTAGGTTTCCCACCCGTATCATTTGACTCTGAACATGGCTTTTTCTAGATTAACTTAAGACCACCACCTTGATGGTTTTGAACCTCAACTTTCAATGAATGCCAGGTCAGTTGGGATCACCCTGGACCGACCTCATCCTCAAGGCACACATTGCCAAAAACAGCAGCTACCAGCTCTTTTTTTAAAAAAGCAATTGAAACTGTTTCTTCAGGAAAGCAACATCAGAACATCTGTTCAAGCCTGCCTACTCTTGCATCTGGATAGTGGAAAGGTGCTGTTCTATTTCCTCCCAGGCTCCACACTGGCATTCATTGTACCCAGCACATGACTTAGCCGGGGCCTGAAAAAACAAGATCACATCACCTTCATCCTGATGGAATTTCATTGGCTCCCTTTGCCAACTCGCACCATCTTCAAAACCAGCTGTAGTATGTACAAAGCCATCACGACCAGCACCCCTGCTTATCTTGTAGACAAGCTCACCATCTTTGGTGGTGTACTGCACACCCTCAGCCAGGGCCCAGTCAAACTGCAGATTAAGTGTGAACAAGGGAAAACACACAACATATCTATGTACCCAGCTTCTGGAACAACATTCCTGTATCCATCAGAACCGTCCCAATACTGCTCTGATTTAGAAAAGAGCAGAGGATGCACCTCTTTCAAAAACACTACATCACAATGTATTAACTGCCCACAAAGAAGCTACCTCTCCTATCACTTGTTGGCTTTATCCTTATCTTTGACCCTTTGGCGCTGTTGCTTTTTGGATAGTTTCATGCTATATAAATACCTCATACAATACAATATTGCTGTGGAATTGTCTAGAATAGTTAATGCAGTACTGAAGCGTACAGTTAATTATTGGTTCTTCGACTGTCGTGCAAGACAGAATGATGATTTCTCTAGGATCCGACCAGCAAATAAGTGTATCTTGAATCCAATTTTAAATACATGCAAGGATGTGAGGTGCTGTTAGAAATGGGATCTCTGGTTGGCTAATGCTTGCACCAAAGCCAGGCAGAAACCACCACTCTAGTCAGGGCAAGGGAGTTGCATGCCAAGATAACCCCTGCTCACCCCCTTGGTAGCTTGGCACGAGCAGTTAGGCTTATCCGGGAGGCAATGTGTAAAGCATTTGCGCAACACACACACAGCAGCGACACACTAGGCACACCACAAAAAGGAACTCCACGCAAGGTTATATATAAAAATAGCCTTTGTATTACCATAAACACATTAGTTCATAATCACAAAGTTACACTGTGCCAACTGGCACTGGGCAGTATTTACCGGGGATTATATACACATGACAGGGCCACGTGGGCCACTGTCAGAATCAGCACTTAGTAGAACTAGCCCTTCTAGAACATAGAATACTTGTAGCACAAAATAACAATTGTAGAACACAACCAGTAACCACTGGTAAAAGGTAGGTACACACTACGCAAAACTAATCACCTTAGGCATAGATCACGCCGGGAAACATAAACTCACTAGCATATACTATACTAGGCAAAACAACCTCCTAAGTATAAAAACACATTTAGAGGTATCACAGGCATAAAGGCATTGCACATTACGCATCAATCACATTAGGCAATTATCAACATAGACCTAAATCACCAATCACCTTGCGCAGCATCCCAGTAGGTACTGAAACAGTGCGCCCCAGGCGGGGGCACAACACAGGAACACTGTCCTTAGGCCAACTGGCCTCTCATGGGGCTCAAATGCCCTTAGTCCAGAATGTCCGGGCTGGCTGCGCACGCAGCGAAAGCAATAAGGGAAAAGAGCAGCCTAAACGTGGCAGCTGCCCACTAATTGCTTGGCAGCTGGGAGATCACCAAGAGGGGCACGGGCATTGACTGTGCCCCCTGTAGAATAACTGCGCAATGTGGCAGCTGTAGAAAAATGTGGGTCCCTACCCTGGGACTCAACCAGAACAATGACCCAGAGGAGAAGAACGGGTCTGGCACCACTGCACCTACTGGACCCCCACTGGGGCCCCTAGAGTAGTGGGGCAAAACGTTGCAGCTGCCCACTGTCGGACGGGGCAGCTGGGAAAGAACCAGCACCAACCAGGTGCACGTTGGAGTCCCACTCAGGGACTCTGGAATACCACAATTGCCCAAATAGGTTCAGCGGCCTGCGTCTGCGGCGCTGCTGTGGAGAGAGACCAGCACAAACACTTCAGGGGCCACTCCTAGCACACACAGTCCCTCCACAGCGTCCCCCACTCACTGGAGCGGCTGGGAGACTCTGCTCCTCTCTCGGGGTTACGTCCTCCTGTCTCCTTCCTCTGGTGGCAATGTGGGCACTTGAATGCACGGGGCAGGCACCGGCAATGTGCCTCGGGCCCCCCTCCGCCTCCCTTCTCCACCGGCTCTCCCTGGGCGCCTCCTCACGGCCGGACAGTTGCGGGGCTCTCCCTCCTGCAGGGGAGATCCATAGGTTCACCGGGCACGGCTTCTCCGGTCTCTTTTTCCAGAGGGCGGGCTTTCCTCTGCTTCCGGGACCTTCTCCTGGGCCGCGCTGTAATTGGGCGGCCCGCGCAGCTTTTGGGTCGGCCGCCCCCAACCAGGCAACAGTGCCTGTCTTCCGGGTCGCGGCGATAGCGGCCCGGAGGGAACTCGGAAGAGCGGCTCGGGCCGCGGCGGTGGCTCTGTTGGAGGTGGCAAGTTGCGGGGTGGGCACCCGCCTTAAGGAAATGCCCAAAAGCGGGGTGAGCACACGCTTTAGGATAAAAGCACGGCAGGTTGGGCACCTGATCTCTCCAGACCCAGTCACCTGCGGGGCGGGCACCCAATACCTTCAGGAACAGCCAATACGCGAGGTGGCCTCCCGTCTCCCACGAAGCATGGGGGAATCCCTGCGCTGAGGATTCCCTCACAGGACGGTGCAGCTCAGTGCTGAAAATCATACAATAGAAGCGCTCCTAGGGCATAAGTCCGGCGCTCTACCTAGGAGTAAATGAAGCTCTTCTCCAACTGCAAAAAAATAAAGCGCTCCCAGGCGCTGTAGAACAAAGTCCCAGGAAAGTCTTTTATAATGCAGAGGGGGCAAAGGCTGGGCCCAGGGGCCAGCTCACAGGGCCCTCCAGCAGGGAGGCAGTCCCCAGTGGCGGTTCCTCCTGGTGCCCAGCAGCAGCAGGCCCCCCCTCAAGTTAGGAACAGAGTGAACATTTTGCATGGGGTCACAGCCCCTTTTTATACACACATTTTCTTTGTCTGGAGCTGTAGGGCAAGGGGAGAACCAGTGACAACTGTTTCTTGAGCACTTTATTTTGCTCAGCCCCTCTCCCCATTCACAGGACAGGCTAGGGACATCAGACGCACCACAGGGGGCAGAGCCAGCATTGTGGAGGGAAGGCCCAGCCCTGTTCAGGTCCCACGTGCACTCCTCCCTCCCATCAACATGCAGATCTCTCCATTCACCACCGGGGCAGACCCATCCTGACTCCTGGAGCCAGGCACACCAGCCAGCTCCAGCCAATCACAAGCCAGGCAGTCAATTCACATTTACTGCACAGACATGCCAACTTCTAGAAGTGGCACTTCTACACTAGACACATTATATCTGTGCATACCGTCGCACAGTATTTAATCTCACGAGTTGGCACATACGAAACTCGCCCCTGCACTCCCCACACATCAGGAACTACCATGGACACACACATTCCCCATGCATTCCTATGGGAGGGCAGGCCAATCTCACCACACACACTCAGACTGCGCACGCACCTTACACTGGGACACAGGGTTAAAGTGCGCAGAAGCCAACAACAACTAGTATCAGGTCACAATTAAAAGCAAAAAGTTTAGGAGTGGACCTGTCAAAAGGGCCAAGTCCAACAGGTGCCTCAATGGTGTTAGGGTCTGTGCTTTAATGCTGCCATGGGAGGAAAAACAAGTGACAAAAAAACAGCGGTTGCACTGAGTGCCTGGATGTAATGCTGTGCTGACTGTATACACTGATTAGAATGTAGAGGGAAGTGGTGAGGCGAGTTTAAGGGTGCCAAACTATGGATTGATTTAAAGACCAGGGTTAGAACTCCATCTAACGATTGTAAGACATTAAAGCAAAGCATCGTTACTCTAGGGCTGTTCCTCACATTACTCTCAAATGCATATAGAAAGGCGACTAGTGCACTTAGATGACAAACTCAGACCTAAGAAGTAGGCGTTGCAGTTACTGTGGATTCAGTTCTTTTTTGCAGTGTCCCACTGCCTCATGAGTAGGGACAGTTCCGGCGAATCTAAGAAAGTCACATTGAGGGTAGGAATTTGTAGTAAAAAAACTAAGTACAATAAGCAAAAGTAAAATATGGCAGTCAGTGAAAAATGTAAGTTACGTTACCCTGAAATGCAAGATCGACCACAAAAACAATGAGTACCATGTGGACATGTTTTGCACTAGTTTACAAAGATTGTGTAGGCGCTTAGAAACAGAATTTTGTGTTTTTTGTTAATGGCCCAAATCGACTAAATGGCTACTGGTGTATGAAACCGCAAACACCTTTGGCGCTATCAACAGAATCTACGAGGTAATGCCCAGACTCAGCGTGCTCTACATGGGCACGTACATCAGACAGCATCAATAGATGCTTTTGAGTATACATTGCTTGGTATTGAATTCGATTTCTTTGATACTTAAAAAAATCAGCAAACCTGAAAATGTAAAAGAAATAAATAAATAAAGAACATTTACTTGCTTTACTTCAATTCACCATTTTTAAATGTACATCTCCTATTTAACCACATTCAAGCTTTTCCACACTTTTGATCCGAAGAGCCACCCAGCCTGCTGCTACCCATCAACACACTGTACTTTTCAAGGCTGCAATATATTTGATGATGAAAACAAAGCAAACTAAGGGAGTTGCTTAATGTTTTGCCCTCCAGGGATCCACGGGAATGGAACCGGCATATTAGTGAAATTAAAGCAACATTCAATATGTGGGAGATAAAGTAGGCTAATTGGGGCAAGGCTATGGGTAGTTTCTATAAAGATTATTCGCCTTCAGCGCCTTATTTTCTTGGCGATGTGTAAGCAGTGGCGCTCAATTCCTCCTGAATAGTATTATTTAAATTAACATCTGTATTTGTAGAGTGCACATTCACCCCTTGGGGCATCTTGGTGTTGAATTACAGGTGTTCGTTACTAAAGTCACTGGTACTTATTTTATCTGCCTTGGAAGGATGAAAGGTTGAGTGGGGTGACCAGGATTTAAACCTGTGCCCTTGATGTCAAACACACCAGAGACGTGCAAAAACCGACGGTTCCGCTGCCTACTCAGGTTGAACGACCCTCCGCATTTGTCTTGTGAGCAATTGCAGAACTGGGTCCAATCCAAGTGACTGGGCTGTGTTTTCCCTCACTTGCACTCGGTAAACAACTCATGCTTGACAGTAAGTGCTGTCTCCCAAAAATAAGTGCTGGTGGTCTGGCATTACGGGTGGTAGAGGCGTAGACACCATTGAGGCTAATAATTTCCAAATCTGGGACCACAAGCGGAATAAACTTCACTGTAAAGAATAACTGCTTGGCAGCTTTCACAAGAATTTAGCAAACTTGGTCGTAACCTCATATGAAAAATGAAGGCCTTGGAAGTGTTTCCTAAGTAGCAGCTTGGACCTACTGGGCCTGCTTATTAAATATGAGACAGGTCTTTAAATTGAAGGATTTAGGGAAGGAAATTGAAAAGGTTAAAGTACAGTTGCTGTTTAAATGAAACAATCCACGAACCGCCTGAAATTTGTAAATATATAGTAAAAGCAGAATAAGGCATTATAATGGAGGGCTGCAACCCAATTGTTTTTTTTTTACATTTTAAGACAAGGCTATAATTTTGCATTTTGGAAGGCCAAAAATTGTTTTATAAAAGGAAAAAATAGAACAATGTATTTGAAATTAGGGGGCAGAAGGATAACCGAAAGCTTTGGGGTTCGGCAAGTAAATTAAGGGGTGAGATAGCCAGCTAGGCAGTCATTTCTGATGTATACTTCGAACTACAGATTCCTCACCATATAATACGCCCAAGCACCAGACTACCCAGAAAACGTTTCCATAACGGTGCAGGAGTGAGCTACTAGAATGCATTGTGCAGTGCCACACTGACTACAGACTGCTCCTGAAGTTAAGGAGCAGAGCCACACATAAGGGTCTCCCTAGCCGCTGATTACAGATCCTGTCTTTTTGTGCCGTACGACCTTAATCTGGCCTCCGCTCCCAACTTTGTTAGTTTTCCGATAACTTCTAAAATGGTTTTACCAGTGTACCTGGTAACGTTGTCCCCACGCAAAATGACAGGTTTCAAGACATGCCACAGCTGCAGGAAGCAGATGGTAGTCACAGACCCGCATGAGGGAGTGTCTTTGGTGTCTTTAGGACACAACTCGGAGTCGCACGATGAGTGTGCCTTCATGCATCCAAAGGCGATCTGAGACTGGGACGAGAAGCTTTATGTTGACGAACACATAAAGAGGTTGCAGCCTTCATGTAGGTCCCTCTTCTGTTCCAAGTCACAGGCATGGACTTGATGAGAGGCAGGTTCTGCGACTGCTCTAAATCAAGCTCCAAGTCCTCCAGTAAGTCCAAGCCCAAGATCAAGCATACGGAAGTTCATCAGGAATCAACCCCATCATGCCACTCTAACTCCAAAGCAAAGGCGTAAGGTCCTCATGATATTAATTGCACCCATTCCGTGTCTCCGGTCTTGGAACAGATTCCTCAGCTGGTCCCGACATCAGACTGAGTTTACTGGGCCTTCGTCAACCCCAAAGTAGGTCAAGGCTCTTTAGGAGGCCATGCTGCAAATGTTCATTGTGCTTCTGGCTCCCTCTGGTGCACCTTAAGGCAGGATGGAACCACAGGGACATCTAGTCGTGTTCTCTCCAGCTGGTCCATCCCTTGTGCTGTCTACCACTTGGGTCCCATAACAGACTTCTGCTCTAGCCCTAAGATCACTGCCAGTCCCCAATACCCCGACACTGGCGTTGATGTTCTGGCACTGGAGGATCACCCAGAGCCAATTCCGATGTTTTTCTCTAAACCAGCTTCAGCTTGAGCATGACTGATGTCGCCGTACAATGTAACAAAAGCGCATCCAGTCATCATGCAGCCTAACTCTAACCCAGTGCCTCTGCTACGTCACCTACATACTAGGTTTGCATTATCTCTTTGGTTTGTCTCTGATCCTATACCAGCGAAGGAGCACCACAAGATATTGATGATACCTGTGATGTGGATGGCTCCACCCCATTCACTATTCTGATGATGCTTTATATGTTAATTTAGAAAATGCCAGTGGGATTGACACCACTCCTGAGGCCACCAATGGAGTACCTCATTTGTAGAGCTGCTCCAGAGGGGGGGCGGAGGCACTAGAATCGCAGTTACTCTCAGTTTCAGTTGAGACCAAAACAAATGTCCTGATGGAGATTTTGTAGGCTGGGCCTGCGACATCTGTGCCCTTGCTTTTTTTGAAAATGCTCTCACTGATACTTTGTTGAAGACTGTGAATAGCCATTATAATAAGGGGGTAACCCAATAATAGTCTTGTACCTGGGTGTAATTTGGTACGTAAAACAATGGTCCTAAACCTTTCTTTGAACAGTGTAAATCTAACATACAGTAATCATTTCATTCAATTTATGAGCATACATAATGTCAGCTCACAGTAATCAAAATAGTTATGTTAATAATGTGCAACAACCAATATATTTCAATGCAGCATATATTTATTTAGACATAATTAGGCTGACGGTAGATATCTTACTGTATTTGAGAAACAATGAAGGGGACAGAAAAGGTTGATCCAAGGGGAACGTGCAGGAGGGGGTGCTCTTGTGAAAGGTATGAAATCAAGAAACTGGAAGAATTCTCAGAAGTCCTCAGGTAAGGGCGATTATAACAATTCAAAGATTCAGTGGCCAGGCCCACCTAAACTGATATTCAGAGAATATCAGTTTAGGTGGGCCTGGCCACAATTAATCAATTATCCGCAAACTCTATTCTGCAAATTTTTACAATATTTTAGAACTGTATCATTTTACACGGTGGGGTTAGGGGCTTGTGGTCCAGGCCTGAATGGTGTGGGCGTCGACTTTTCGACCTGACTTGAGGCACAGATGGGCAAACAATTTGCGATTCGCCTGAAAGAGGAAACTGCTAATATATATTGAAGCTTCCACATTGAATGCCCTGAAATTGATCGGATCAATTTACACTGCCCTAATTATACGGATGAGGACCCACACCTCCAGTGAAACCATGGACCATTAAGAGTATACCCCTACGCTCCGCGAAACCACGTACGTGAATTGGTTGCCCATCCTTGTCCTGAGGAAGACCCGCAGGTTGAGGTCCAAAAACTCCCTCTGTGCCCCAAGTCAGGTCGAAACATCGACGCCTACACCACTCAGGCCTGGACCACAAGCCCCTAACCCTACCATGCAAAATGATGATACATTGCTAAAATATTGAAAAAAATGCCAAATAGAGTTTGTGGATTATTGATCAATCGTGGCCAGGCCCACCTAGACTGATATTCTCTAATCAGTCCAACCTTTGAATTGTTATATTCACCCTTACCTGAGCACTTTTGGGAATTCTACCCTTTTCTTTATTTCGTACCTTTCACTAGAGCACCCCCTTCTGCACGTTCCCCTGGAGCAATCTCTTCTGTCTCCTTCATTGTTTCTCAAATACAGTAAGATATCTACTGTCAGCCTATTTATGAGTAAATAAATATATGCTGCATTGAAATCTATTGGTTGTTGCACATTATTAACTTAACGGTTTTGATTATCATGAGCTGACATTATGAATGCTCATAAATTGAATGAAATTATTATTGTATTTATAGACTTACATTGTTCAAAGAAAGGTTTAGGACCATTGTTTTCTGTACAGAAGACTGTGAATAGGCAGGCAGCGAGATGTCAGTCTGACGCATGGTGACCCCGATTTTCTCACCAGCCACCCTGATTCCGAAGCTCAAACCTCAACCACTAAGGTAAATCCTAACTCATTTCCTACCACCCCTTCGTATAGATAATCCAAGAACATTTTGTTCAGTGTATGTTTTCTTCTGCAAGTTTGGCACTGAGCGCCATAAATGGTTTATTTTGCTTCATAGATTTATTGTATCTAGAAAGCAATCTTTTTTTTTTTCACTTCAGAAACTTTTTAATGTTTTTATCTGGACTGAAATTCAAGTCAGTTCTATTGGCTATGCCATTGCATGTTTAGTTTCCTGTTTCAAGGGCCAGTGCGCTTGTCTGATTATGTGTTCTACCCTTTAACTTTTCTCATAGCGTTCTTATTATATTTTCGGGAAGCCTTCCTCTTCTAAAACGAATATGAATGCCTTTGGTTAACTCAAATAATACATTAAGAACTGAAGGGACCCGATTTACCTTTCGGGGTTAGTTTTGTTGCGCAGCAATGTCATCAATCCAGGTAAATCCGAGGCACTTAACGAACATTTTTTTGCGTTGCTTCGTTTTATTTTCTCTTCGGTAGTGCCGACTTTTTTTCCGCATTTTAATACAAAGCTAATTGACAGTTTCACCGCATGGATTTTCGGCCAAGCTGCATATAATGTGACAGCAGGCTTGAAAGCTACTGCGCCTTTATCTCTTAATTAAAACAGTCCATGAGCAGCAATTAAATCCGGCTTGTCAATCACCCCTTAAAACATCCTTCAAAGCCGTTCCCGGGAGCCTCTGTTCGCCATTTAGCAGCTTCCACAAAGACGATGTGTGCGCTAAACCTGCAGTACCCCGGTTATTTGATCCAGGCTGCCCTGCGAACCTGCGTCACCAACACCGCTCGCGACCGCTCTTCAGTGTTCCCTTAACCGTTGATGTGTCAGGCCTTTTTGGCTTCCCTTATCATAGTCCGTGTTGGGATGCAACCCCGAACAATCCCTCCTCCTTACATGCCTCTGTGTTCTATCCCAGCCTTTGTTGTCATCGCCATTTTAATAATGAATTGTGTTAGAACACAGATGGCCTGATTACTTCCGGGGTGACGCTAATTTTCACCCAGATAAAACTCATATGGTGTTACACATCTTAAGGATACCCCATTTCTTTTCTGTGAACCAATGCTTTTTTTGTGACCGCAAAATTCAACGCTTGTTTGACTTCGAAGCACACGGATGATGCTGGTGCGATTTAGAATAGCTCAAAATGTTTTATTCTTGCTGCATCTATTGACCCTTTCCGTGCTCGTGACGGAACCGTTCCGTCACGAGCCTCGGGTGGGCTGTGCTGGTGACGGAACGGTTCCGTCACGGCCCATTCGCTGCGCCTGCGCGTCACGAATTCGGCACCTGCGCTGACGTTCTAAAGAGCGGGCGGGGCCGTGACGGAACCAATTCCATCACAAGCACAGCCCACCCGAGGGCCGTGACGGAGCGGTTCCGTCATGAGTACGGGAGCGCCGCGTGGCCCCGCCTCCCCCTTAGCTCTGCAGCGGAATAGCCGCCGCAGCTAAGGGGTTAAGCAGTAGCCTCCGGTAATGTTACCAAGGGCGGTGCGGAGGGGCCAAAACGCACACATGCACACTCCTTCACACCCATGCATTCATACACACTCACACACACATACCCATTAACAACACTTGCTCACAAATACACATAATTCATATACACTCACTCATGCCCCAAACATAAAAAAGACAATTAAAACGTACCTTCACTGCAACTCTCAGAGATGGAAGCCTTGGATGTTCCAGGAGGGTTGGGACTGCTGCCTTCCCTCATTGGCTGACCTTAGGTAAGTCAGTGATGGAAAACAGCAGTTCCTCTCTCACAGAGTGAGATGGGGTCACTGAGACAACTGAGCCCACCTCACTCGAGGTGTGACTCATTGGCACTCGGACCTGGGCACTGCAGGGTTTAAAACTGAAGCGCCAAGGTCCGAGGCTATCAGGGATGCAATCCTTCGTCACAAGAGGAAGGGCCTTGGAGGCACTTTTGCCAGGCTGAGGAGGTCACGCCCATAGAGCTCTGCAATCTTCAGCCTAGCAAAGTTCAGTTAAGGCAGCCAGGCGCCTGCGCATGTCTAGCTCCTGGCTGCCTGAGTAGAACAAGATAGGTGGCTATCTTCTTGCCTGTAAAAATGTGAGGGGCGTGGCCCTTCAGCCCATACGGACGAGTCGCTGACAAAACCAAGTGCAAAATAAAGTGCTCTTGCGGTGCTTCCTTTTGCAGAGGGTCGTGTTGTTTTGTGACTGAAAAATGACGTTTCTGTATGTCAACATAGACAAAAGATGAACAATGGTGTTGTCTGGCACAAAGTGGCGCAGACCTGAGCAAAACGACAACAAGTAATATGCAGCAGGACATTACCTCTGTGCAAATTAGTGCCACCTAAACAGGTTTAACCCCTTCTGTGCGGGGAACATTCCTCCTCTGTGCTGGGGGACGGGGGGGCGCGTACAGCGCCCCGGGGCTCATGACAAGGTCAGCTCGTCATGAGCCACGGTGCTTTGGTGCTTATGACGAGCTGAGCTCGTCATGGCCACACCCGTTCCCATGGAACGTTCAGCACAGCAGGGGAATTTGCCCAGCGTGCGAGCGTTCCACGGAATAGGCGCGGTCATTGCGAGCTCAGCTCGTCATGAGCACCGGAGCGCCATGCTCATGACGAGCTGACCTCGTCATGAGCGCTCAAGGGGTTAAGCATTACAGCCGTCTTCGTATTTACTTGGCACTGTGTACTAATTACCAGTAAAAATTTCCCTACTGGGCTACATGTTCTGCAAAGTTTGTAAGAAAATGGGACCAACCTGTATTCCTCTTAACCCGGATGAGCTGATAATATAAGAAGAGAAAAATGAGTTAATAAAATTTGATTAGTAGACGCTACCAAGTTATTCATTCATGAAGGGGTTGAAACGTTGTTGACTGATTAGGATTGAGCTTTATACAATGTCTATTGAATGGCCTTTCACATGTATTAATTGAGCCATGGTTTCTTATTTTAATTTGTCAGACATTACTTTAAACTTGTTTACCATGTTACCCGACTTGTGTTTTTTGCAAGTGTTGTACTGGAGCACGTCACAATCACTTTTTCTCAAATTTCCATTTCCTATCTTCTGAATTATCATTTCCTTCTGCTCAGGAACAAAACATGAACTTGTTTCCTAATCAAAGCTCCTAGGAACCCTTTTTCAAGGTCTAGCATTAGTCAAAAGCTTTTCTTTTTAATACAATTATTTGTATAATATACTTATTTACAGGGGCTTTCACCCAGCTGTCTGTAAGTGTGTCATTCACAGTCTCTGGTTGGCCTACCATAGTATATAGCATGGGGCACAGGGTCAGCCCACTTGAGCCATTGGCTTTCCTCTCTGTTAGTGATCACATTCTGCTTTTGCACAATGTGCACTAACACAAAAAAACTATCCCTCTTGTACCGGTATACAAAAAAATATTCACAAACATTGTGCAGATAATCCACAATTGTCAGAATACCACGAAATAGGTCTTCCATTTTGGGCTGCACACCACTGACTGCTCTTTTGGACAAAGGAGCCTTAGAAAGGGTCTGGGCATCAGAAATAGGGACTGATATTACATCTGTTATTTTCTGGTGCTGAACAAGGACGTTTGTCTCATAATATCTTAGACCTTCAGCCTTTCAATTTATTTTGAATTAAGGACACATTTAAGATGCTAACGTTTGCCCAAGTTCCACCTGGCCTGAATCCAGAAGACTGGATTGTGGTGCCGGACCTACCAGACACCTACTTTCACATCCCGTACTGCAGTCCCATAGGCATTAGCCTGTGATTCAAAGGAAGCCAAGAGCATTTTCAGTTTGCCATGCTCCACCCACGGATGTTCACAAAAATGATGGCAGTGGTTGTACCACATCTTGAAGGATTGGGAACACCAGCCTTCCCCTACCCTGAAGCCTGTCTGTTGAAGGCAGGCTTCCCACAGGAAGTCGTAGACCACACCAAACAATGGCGAACCTCCTAATATCTTTGAGATTCTTGGTCAACGTGCCGAAGTCACGCCCGACTCCTTTGCGGAGGCTCCCATTCATTAGAGCCGTTCTGTGTAAAGTGCTATTTTGAGCCTGCCTTCTAGTTCAACGAGTCCAGACATTCAAGCTGGAATCTCTGTTTCCGTCTCTTTGAGAGTGGCTCTAAGAACTCTTGGCTTCCTGCATCCTGCTGGTGAACCACACCAGATAGCATATGTGGGCTCAGCAACTAGGGAACTTATCTGATTCCACCCAGGTTTCGGAGACTTCAAAATACCTGCCATTGGACGGGCGAAGGATCCCTTTTCCTACCTCACCCCGAATTGACAGTGGTGACGGATACGTTGCAGTTGGGTTAGGTATATCACCTGGGAGAAGTGGGGATCAGAGGACTCTGGTCTCCATGCAAGACCCACCTCGACATTGGTCGATTGTAGTTGCAAGCAATTTGCTTGATAATAAAGACCTTCCTACTGTCTATCAAAGGGAGGCTGATCCAGGTCCTAACGGACATGAAGGGCAAATGCACCTGATGATTGTGCAGCACATCTTCAAACATTGGGGCGATCCCTGGCTAGATTTCTTACGAAAGCGCGCAATGTCAATACTTGTGTGTTGGAGTTTCCGCAAAGGCACTCTCTTGAAGATGCTTTCTGCTGAGCGTGGAGCTTGGGTTTTCCAGCCACTGCCTCTCCTACCCAAATACTGAAGTGCAGGAACAACTGGGCCCAACACATCCTAGTGGCTCCGGGTTAGGGCCAGGAGAGTGTGGTACCTGAAACATCTGGGTATGAGTTACTGTCCTCCGATCAGGCTGCTGCTTTGGGAAGATAGTCTGTCACAGCAGCAGTACAGAGTTTTGCACCCAAGCCTGCAATCTAAACCTCCCTGCATGGAGATTAAGCGGTAACAGTTAGCTACCTTCAGTCTCGCTCCTGAAGTAGTGGAAGTCCTTCTAACCACCAGACATCCATCTATGAAATCTGTTTCTGTTGGTTGCTGGGACGTGTTTGTGGCCTGGTGCAAGTCTCGCCACACAGACAGTTGTCAGATGATCTGCTGTCTTTAGCCCAGCAAAAACTTGGCGTTGACACAGTTAAAGGTTACGTGTTTACCCATTTGGCTTTTTTGCGTTTACCGGACTAGCCGTCCTTGTTTAAATCACGTGTTCTGATATGTTTCCTTAAACGTCTGGTTCATATGTTTCCACCCAAACCTTTAGTAATGCCACAGTGGAACCTTAATTTGGTCCTCGCCTTCCTGATGTGTACTTCTTTTGAGCTGATGCACAGCTGTCCTTTACGTATCCTGACTCTCAAAACAAGTGGGCTACAAGCTCTGTCTGTTCACCCACCATATACCACTAGCATTTTTGCTGAAAGTTGTGACCCCTTTTCATAAGCGGCAATCCATCATCCTTGCAGCATTATTTGCTCCGCCTCACCTCTCGAAAGAGGAGTAAAGATTCTACCATTTGGACCCCAAAATAGCATTGAGCTTTTACATCGATCATACCAAAGACCATTGGATGGACAATCAGATCTTTGTAGGATTAACGGGAAAGAAAAATGGTAAGGCAGTGGAGAAAAAGACCATTATCAAGGTGGACGGTCCTCTGTGTAAAGATCTGCTGTGCATTCACCAAGACATAGTCCCCAGAAAGTGTGAGAGCCCATTCGTCCAGAGCCAAGGCTACTAGAACTGTGTTGGCAACCAGAGTGCCTATTTAGGACATTTGCCATGCCGCAACAAGGCCGTCGATCCATATGTCCACAAAGCACTTCTGCCTTGAGCTATGTCCACAAAGCACAACTGCCTTGAGCTATGTCCATAGGGAAGGGCACTTTACCCTCTTGTTCCTGCATGGTTTTCTAGTTTGAGCCATTATACAGACTAACCACCTGGGGAGGTACTGCTTTGGTGTCTATTCGCAAGGTTGGAATCTGCAGTTAGAAACATCCATCAGAAGAACAAGTTACTTACCATCTTTTTAATTAATACTCTGTCTAATCACCCTCCCTTCTCCCCATGCTGTGGAATTGACTTTTATCACATCCATAAAAAGATTCTAGATTAGAGATCTGCACGCTGTCCTATCTGATCAGTTAATAAACTTCACATCTGACTGCCCAGAGCCAGGAAAGAAACTGACATCAGCACACGAGGGTGCACATATATGTGGCTCTAGTGTCACTTTTGTAGCAAGACGAAATAGACGCAGAGCTGAAAAAATCCAACCACTGGTGCACAGAAGCAAAGCTGAGAAAATCTCTGGATCTAGTCTGACGCCAGCAAGTATTCACTTTGTGAGAAATCTGCAGTTCGAGTATTCACCAGAAAAAGCGTTGATGGAGGTATGTAATGTGTTTGTCTTTTCCTGGCACTGAGTACATCTTTATTGCCCCTTGTTTCTTCAGACTCTGAATCCCATAATTTAGGCTTTTGTTCTGTTATGGGTCACCCTCGTAAGTGAATATCTTTTTAAAGTGAGTACTCGCTTTTAGATTGTGATAAGCGGTTCTTACCACCTGCGCACTACTATAGTGTTGACCATTATTAATTAGGTGATTGAGGCCAATATGCTTCAATGCGTTTTGCATAACAGGAACTGCCTTCTCTGCAACTTAAGTTGCTGGTTATACTCACCTCAATCTTGCATGAGTTTTAGAAATGCGATAGCACTTAGCCATAAAAATAGACTGTAAAATAGTGCTCACTCTAAATCTTCAGGAAATGGCTGCAATTTAATCATTAGCTAAATATAAAGACTGCAGTTCCTGGTCCTATTTTATTGCTTTTACTTCGAGAGGACGTTATCTGAGGTTACTTGGGTTTATATGTTGTAGCTTTGGCGATTTACTGTACAAATAGTCCTAACATAACAAACTGATGGTTGTATTTTTTAAAGATGTATATGTTGATCGAAGTGTTGAACTTGGGGACTTCAAACCTAAGATCATCAGCTTTGATTATTCCCTATTCAAGACCAGCTAATTTTCATTTACAGGACGTTTTTTGGTTGAAAATAATCATTTAAATATGGAAGCTATGTAACAGTTGCATGTGATGCAAACATTTCATTGGTGTACCTATGGAACTGTATATGGCGACTGACAGAAGCACCGTCTGCTTCCATGCCTTCCTGACAAAAGATGTTCAAAGATGTCCTTTTGGATGAAGACCAAAAGAACTGACACTTCACTGTTGTTTGCAAAGAACCACCATTGGTTTTTTTAGCACTGCAAGCAGGTTGACCATTGTTAAAAGGGATACGGTGCTCTTGTTTTCCTCACAAGGAATCTCTCATCTATGAGCCGTTAAGGCAAATTGTATACCTTGTCTTAATCTAAAACCAAGAACTTTCTTCTCATTCCGTTCTTAATCCTTCTACCTGGATATTTAGGCATCAACAGTGCAGCATTTGAAAAATGTGATCTCTTTTCATAGCTTGCCAACAAAACCCTTACGGTCACTCTTATTTTCTCACCTTCACTATTGATCCTCTCCCAAGACTTCAAATGTATCCTCTCTACGTGATTCTCTGTACCTCTCTTCAAATCATTTTTGTTTCTTCATCTGTCTATATAATACTTCTTGCTTCAGATTTTCTTTTCTGCTTCCTCCCTCATTACGTTAGGTGCCATCTTGAAAACAGCCCTTGTCTTGTTTCCTTATTCCAAAATGAACCCCCCCCTTTCGTTGAAAGTACTATTGTGGTTTTGGATCAGTAAAGGACCTTCCTTTGTGCTGCTACTGCCCTGTAAAGCCACCATGCAAGCAAAATAAGTCAAACCATTTTAACAAATAAAAAATTCTGAAACATAATTTACCCACCGCAGACCAATACAATGTATATCTGTATCTACTACAATGGAAACGAAGTGACTGATAACCACTTTCTGCATCAGCTCTGCCCTTTAAGAGGATTATGTGAGTGTCTCATGAAACTAGCCCATCATTTTTGACCAATTTCCATTTTCGTTCTTTTCAGAAAGGAGTATTGGTTGGAGAGCTGAAGGCAAGGCAGAACTTTTTTCCTGTGTTGCATTCCCTTTCCGAATAGGTTAGTTCAGCCTCCCTAGAAAAGGCCGAACTGCATTTGAATGCAAGGCAGAAGGTTCTGTTTTTAAGACCTAAGTGGGCCTCGATGTTGAGGTAGTGCTAAGCGCCCAGGACCCATTTGTGGTATTTTTCTCACGACGATGTATTCCTCTGGAGTTTGTGGGTACTTATTTGAGTGAATATGGCTGCCTTACACGTGCTGCTGAATTGTCTCGTTATTTGCTACGTAAGTTATTAAAACTGTGCCGGGGAAGGAGGGAAGCGTGCGCTGCTGCAGTACAGAACCCTTGTTTGTTTCATGTTCTTTACACTTCAATGAACGGTCTGTTCTGTTGAATTCTCACATTAATATAACAAACAATGCCACGGTGTATTACTGTATATCTGGATAGATGTATGTGTTCATGATTGTACTGATGTGGTCGTACTAGGGGCAGTTCTGTATATACTCCAACTTGTTCCTCATGCACCCATCTCTCATGACTTCTGACTAGTCACAATTACCTGACGGTGACATCACCAGTCTATGATAGTGATGTCACAGCTCCAAACTGGAACATAAAGTGAAAGCACTCAAGAGTCAGCGCGTAGCTACCAGTGGTGCAGTCAGTGCTATGTACCAGGGCCCAGAAGGGGGGGGGGCGGAGGGGGAAAGGGTGGGTCAACTACAGCACCCCTTGAGCTCCGTGAAGGAGAACAAAGAATTACTTTATATTTTGTTTTCATCTTGGCACACACAATTGTTGTGCATTCTAAGACAGAAGTCAGTTGTCAGTCCAGTCTTTCTGACAAATTGCATCATTTAAAATGCAGGCTGGTGTTTACTTTATTTTATCTTAATTCAAAGGGTGAAGATTTTGTAAAGTGTAAGATGTGAAAATCTTGCTGGGGTGAAAGGAAAGGCTGTAGGATGTCGTTTTTTTCTAACACAAAAAATGTAAACGCCTATAAATGAACTGCATACATATTTCAAAATGAGTAAACAGAAAAGCATAAATGAAATGCTTTTTTGTAGTTCTAAAATGTGATCGAAACAAAGATTTATTGGGATCAAAACAAATGAAGACACTTTACTTGGTGATGCACAAATGACAAATGTTGGTTGAAACCCAATTTCCACAAATTACCCTTTGTGTGCTATATAGTATAACAGGAAAAGTGTATGTCTGTGCAAATGTAGTGGTCATTTCAATGGAAAATGTGCTGTCCGTAAGTGGCAGTGACTATCACACCATGCTTTAGTAATATGTTTGTGACGGTGTGCTCCTAAATGCAACACCAGCTACATACTAAACCCTTATCACTCTCCTGCTGAATGGGCGTGGCTCGTTTGCGACACTTGTTCTTTGTGTGATGCTTGGATTTTTCAGAATCCGTATGAGTACAGAGATGTAACATTGATGGCAGCACCACTGCCTGCTAAGGCCACAGGAGCTCTTACAGCACTGGGAGCATACTGGTAGCCTGTCCAATTCCCTCAGCTGCAAACGTCAAACTCTGAGCAGTAGAATGTACTGAAGCGCCTGCCGGAGCACTACAAAGACCTCATTGCTCACGCACTGGATAACCGAGCAGTACGCATGCTCACTTTTGTAAATGCAGAGTGTGCCATATGGCCCTGGTTGCCTTACGCCAGCAGAGGTCAACTAAAACTTATGCCCATGCAGCTGGATGGCTTCTGAAAGCATGGCAGTCACAGTATCACTGTGTCCATCCTGGCTGATGGATAGCAGTTAGTAAAAGGACATGGACTTACTTGAAACTGGGAAAATGAGTGATTTGTGCACTCGTTATGTCATTCTATGCTAAACAAATGCACATGTAACTTTAAAACAACTTCATGGGGTCTAATGCACCATTATTCCTTAATAAAACCAGAAATAGTTATCCTTCTGAGACCTGTGGAAGCCAGCCAGAATCTCAGAAGACAAGGTGTTGCTCCACAAAGCGAAATACAGAGAGGGGGGGGGGGGGCTCGGGGAGGCCTGGAGTAACTTTTATACACAGTGCTGCTGTAGTAGAGGTGGGTAGCCAACAAATAAACAGGTAAACAGGGAGATGACGAGGGACTGTCTTGGCTCTAACAGCCCAGGCACGAGCTGAGTGATAGGAATATTTGACATGGAAACCGTGCAACAAAGATGAAGTAAAAATATGATAAAATCTCTTCAAACATTCGAAAATGTATATTTCTTTGACAAGGGTTTCACTTTAGTTAATCAGATTATATCAGTGCATTGGGAGGCGTTTGTTAAAAATGACTTAGAACTTAAAAACATGTATGCCCTCACATCTAACTCTGTCAATAGTACCATTAGTGAACTACAGACGAGTGAGTTGTCATGTGTACCTTCTATATGAGCTATGTTATGATTTTGTACGGAACGATTTAATAGTCCATTAAGTCAAACACAAGAGAGATTTTTGTACAGCTCACATCCTCAAATATGTCAAGCATTTCTCAAATGCAATAATAAAAGAACAGGAGGCATAATAAAATAATTGCCTAAGATCACAGAATTTGGTCAAGTGGCCAAGTCGGGATTTATTCAAGGATTTCTGATTTCACTTTGTGCAATTCAATCATTAGATTGGTATCCCTTTCTTGCTCCTGTTAACAGCAAAGTTTAATGCTTTGTCTTTCATTCTTGGTGTGTGAAGTTAGAGTGTGGGTATCATAAAGACGCAACATGAAAGCTCAGATCATTTTAGGCTCAAGAGGACATCAAGCTGAACCAGAGCTTAGCATCTGGCTCAAGCCTTCAGTGGCTCATCTGCCTCTATACTTTACTCTGGGTATTTTGAGTCTGAAATTAGCTAAGATGCTTCTGCCAGTGTGATACCTGTTTTGTACGTGAGGATATCTTAAATTGCACTGCTAGTGACCATTTTGTACCTGTGCTGCGTGTGAAGGGAACTTGCACTGCTGCTAAATGCTACACATTGTGGGTGGGTGTGTTTACACACAGGCGTAGGCTGCTGTAGCAGATGCTGTCCTTGTTCAGTGCATGCAAGAAAAGCTTACGTTGTTTCTGACCAAGTAAAATCAAACACTGAAATAAAAAATGGGATAGGGAAGAGCAGTGGGAGACCCCTGGGGCAAGGGGTATTTTAACAAAAAAAAGCTGAATGGGAAGGAAAGGGAAGCAAGTGATGAGATGGGGAATAGGATAACAACACAAACAGGTTGAGGATTTGAAGGAGAACGCAACACATGGACTGAGGGGAAGACAGCATGAAAACACCTCCACTCACACTAAAGGCTGAAAGCAAAAGAAAAAGTGGTACACTGAATGTGAGCAGTGGAAGGCTACAAGTCATTCAATTAAAAGCATGGCAAAGAAGCTATGCTCTGAGAGAGAAGGTCGACACATATAGGTACAGTTAGGAAAGCCATTGAACAAGAAGCAAGCACATGAGATTGCCAAGAAATGTAACCGATGAAAAGCAATGAGCTGACCAAAAGTTCACTGTAAGTATTGGTATTATATGGAGTGAGGTGTTGCACAACAGACAGGCGAGACCTATTGAGGAAGATTTATTTTATGTCTGTTGCCATCCTTCGACCCCAGGCACCCTCATCTATGGTGAAAAATGCAAATTGATTTAAGAGACTACCTTAAACTGTGTTACTTAAGGTATTTCGCATGTCCAGTGCTATTCAGTATTACTTACAAATCTAGGTTGTGTGGCTTCTGAAAAATTATACCGAGACTTGTCTGTATGTTTAAATTGGTTCAATATAAACTCGTGGTGTGCATTTAAACACCATCCTAATCCCATCCTGAATGTATCATTACAACACCGGAGAATCAGTCTTAATGTATACACCGCTTTACAACTTCTGCCAATTGGACAACACACACGTTCTGTTGTTGCCGTTTGTGTAGCTCTGATGATTCAGCTAGCTGTGTGGCTTCCACATGACATGCTGGATTGTACAGACAGGCCTAAGTAGCCTTGATCAGTCGTGGCAGGCTTTCATCGCTTCATGCGCAGGGCTCGCTGCCAGTTTTAATCCTCAATAGATTAAGCGCTCTGTTGACCACCCGGAGAGCGATATATGTTCTCACTTTAGTTAACTCGTAGACCTATTCTCGGTTAATGCGAGTTGTTTGATGACAGTCTCGGTGCTGAAAGGTGAAAACAAGCCTTGGACAATCAGCGTGACCAAAATTCCTGCCTTGTCCTTGATATGAAACTGTTTCCATGCCCGGAAACACTTTCATAATAAGGACAACTGGACAAGGCAGGAATGTTGGTCACACTGATTGTCCAAGGCTTGTTTTCACCTTTCAGCACCGAGTCTGTCATTAAGTAAGCCAAGTTGTCACAAGACACCCCTACCCCTCCCGCTCGTAGTGCCTGCATCGATTCCTAGTGACCTCATCTTTTCAGCAGTCTGCTGTAGGATGGCACCAGCCTGCGTGAAACATCCACGCAAATGCGTCACCGTCGCAGCCCAGCAATACAGACTTAACGGGAGCCGCGTGTCCATGCGTTCAATGTGACGTTCAGACGTGCTACGTGTCCTTTGTCCTATAAAGAACTCTGACCGAGGTGACCTAGTAATTCATCAAAGAGACCACTGTTTCCTGTTCCGGCCCTCTGTTTGTTCATCGTGAGCGCGCAGATAGGCTTGAGGAGGCTTGAACGCGCATGAAAGGTGGCGGAATGGCACTTGTAACTATATTACACAATGGGGTCGGTAACATTTGCCCCCTTTCCCAAGAGCCTGATTTCCTGTCACCATGATTTGTTGTTGATAAAAATTAGTCGATGCCATACAATGATATTTAAGTTGTTGCCTGGTGGGAGGTGTTCGAGGCGTGACCTTCAGATCTGCAGCTCCTCATCCTGCTGAGCTATTTTACCTGTTTGCTAGTCGAAGTAATGTTTTTACGTGCACTGTTGGCAATTTAAGGACATTTTGTTAAATACTGAAACGATGGCCGTTCAACATGAAAGCTCGTGTGCTGTAATTTCACTCACTAGTTTACCACCTGTGCTAGGAAAGCAACCAGTGCCTAGATACGCCGGTGTCGTATTCCGCTATAAAAGTGTTCTCATTCTTCAATCATCCGTTGATTTGGCATGCACGTTTTACAGACAATCCACATATCATTAGCGGAACGTCTTTGTCAAGAGCGTTACCACATCTACTCTATCTAAACATTCATTACTTACCTGTGGGCCATCTGGCGGTCAAAAGTTTAAATTCAGGCAAAGCCAACCCAGCCTTGCATACTCAAGCGGTTGGGTGAATGACTGCCAGTAAAACAAGTGATAGTAACACGAGTTATTCACACTTCTTATTAACTGTAAATGTATGGTATGACGCGTCGGATACAAAGAAGTAATTATTCTGGGGCTGGTTGGTAACGTTCATGGATAGCACGAATACTCTGACGCTGATGAAATACGTGTCTTCAGTTGGCATGTGTAATCTGCCTCCATCTCTGGCTATGTTGGTTCATGCAGAGCATTGCCATGTACAGGTCTCAACAGTAGCATGCTTTGACATTTCTTTTGTCCACAGCCTTTATAGGTTGTTACTGCAAGACAATAGCATGTTTCAACAGAGCAAAAATTACAGATGACCAGAAACACCATTCTTGACTTTCACGTGCCACAACTTTGACCATCTTTCCTGGATACATCAGTGCCCCACGGTGGTCTCGTCAGGATAATCACTCAATCAGTCAATCAGAGTACTTGTAAAGCGTGCTACTTACCCGTGAGGGTCTCAAGGCGCTGAGGGGAGGGGAGGGGAGGGGAGGGGTGGGGGGTGGTGCTACTGTTAGAAGTGCCAGGTCTTGAGCAGTCTTCTGAAGGCGAGTAGGTCTTGGGTCTGGCGTATGTGGGTGGGGAGGGTGTTCCAGGTCTTGGCGGCGAGGTAGGAGAAGGATCTACTGCCGGAGGTCGCGTGTTGGATGCGGGGGACAGTGGCGAGGGTGCGACTGGCGGAGCGGAGCTGGCGGGTGGGGGTGTGGAAGCTGAGTCTGCTGTTCAGGTAGGCTGGACCGGTGTTGTGGAGTGCTTTGTGTGCGTGGGTGAGGAGCTTGAAGGTGATCCTCTTGTCGACGGGGAGCCAGTGTAGGTTTCTAAGATGAGGGGTGATGTGGCTGCGTCGGGGGGCGTTGACGATCAGTCGGGCGGAGG
Organism: Lissotriton vulgaris; assembly: GCF_964263255.1. Classification (NCBI taxonomy): domain Eukaryota; kingdom Metazoa; phylum Chordata; class Amphibia; order Caudata; family Salamandridae; genus Lissotriton; species Lissotriton vulgaris. The sequence goes on along the minus strand of NC_141697.1, from coordinate 285,688,968 downwards.
CATTTTGGATGCGTTGTAGTCGTCGTAGGTGTTTGGCTGGGATTCCTGCGCAGAGTGCGTTGCCGTAGTCCAGTCTGCTGCTGACGAGGGCATGTGTCATCGTTCTTCTTGTTTCGGTGGGGATCCACTTGTAGATCCTGCGGAGCATGCGGAGGGTGTTGTAGCAGGAGGAGACAGCGTTGACCTGTTTGGACATGGAGAGGGAGGAGTCGAGGATGAATCCTAGGTTGCGTGCGTGGTCGGTGGGTGTTGGTGCTGCTCCCATCGTGGTCCGCCACCAGGAGTCGTCCCAGGCTGAGGAGGTGGGTCCTAGGATGAGGACCTCCGTCTTGTCGGAGTTCAGCTTCTGACAGCTGTTCCTCATCCAGTCGGCGACAGCCTTCATTCCCTCGTGGAGGTTGGTTTTGGCGGTGCATGGGTCCTTGGTGAGGGAGATGATGGGCTGGGTGTCATCGGCGTAGGAGATGATGTCGAGGTCGTGATGACGGGCCACTTGTGTGAGGGGGTGCCATGTAGAAGTTGAACAGCGTCGGGCTGAGGGATGAGCACTGAGGGACGCCGCAGATGATGTCGGTGGCTTCGGATCGAAAGTGAGGGAGGCGGACTCTCTGGGTTCTGCCTGAGAGGAAGGACATGGTCCAGTCGAGGGCCTTCTCTTGGATTCCGGCGTCTAGGAGGCGTGTCTTTAGAGTGTGATGGCATACCGTGTCGAACGCGGCTGACAGGTCCAGGAGGATGAGGGCTGATGTTTTGTCGTTGTCTAGAGGGCGCCAGATGTTGTCTGTGGCGGCGATGAGGGCTGTCTCGGTGCTGTGGTTTCGTCTGAATCCAGACTGGGACAGGTCCAAGATGTTGTTGTCTTCCAGGTGGCGGGCCAGTTGCATGTTGACGATTTTCTCAATGACCTTCGCCGGGAACGGGAGCAGGGAGATGGGCCGGAAATTCTTGAGGTCCTTGGGGTCCGCTTTGGGCTTTTTGAGGAGGGCGTTGATTTCGGCGTGTTTCCAGGATTCCGGGAATGTCACAGTTTCGAAGGAGATGTTGATGGCCTTCCATAGTTGGGTTGCGAAGGCTGTGTCTGCTTTTGGTGTATACATGGGTCTGACGGGGATCCTGAGTGGAAGGAGTTCATGATCTTGCATGTCTCGTCGTCGTTGACGTTGTCCCAGGATGTCAGGCGGTTGGCGCTGGTGCTGTTCACAGTGGAGGTGGCGTCTGGCGTATTTGGGGCGGTCGTGGTGTTGAAGCTGTCGTGTATGTCGGCGATCTTACGGTGGAAGAAGATGGCCAGTGAGTCGCACAGTTCTTGTGAGGGCGGGATGTCGTTGATGTTGGCGCTGAGGTTGGAGAGTTCTTTACGATGCTGAAGAGCTCTTTGCTGTCGTTTGTGTTGTTGTCCAGTCGGGCTTTGAAGGAGGATCTCTTGGCTAGTTTGATGAGGGGATGATGTCTGCGGGTGGCGTCCTTGTGGGCTGCGTGGTTGTCCGGTGTGCGTTCATGGAGCCATGTCTTCTCCAATTTCCGCCATGCGCGTTTGGAGGTCGGGAGCTAGTCGGTGAATGAACCAGGTGGGTCTCTTGCTGGCGTGGTTGTTGGGGTGTTTCTTAAGCGGGGCGAGAGTGTTGGCGCAGTCGTCGATCCACTGTCTGAGGTTGCGGGCTGCGGCGTCTGGGTTGGTGGGGTCGGTGCGCGAGTGTGGTGATCAGCTGGTCTTCGGTGACTTTGCTCCAGCAGCGGCGGGGTAGCTGTTGGGTGCAGTGGTGTGTGGTTCGTTTCTTGAAGGTGCAATGGATGCAGCAGTGGTCGGTCCAGTGGAGTTCGGTGGCGTTGTCGAAGGTGACGTGTGAGCCTGTGGAGAAGACTGGGTCCAGTGTGTGGCCGGCGGCGTGGGTGGGTGCGGTGACGAGTTGTCTGAGGCCGAGGTTGGCGAGGTTGTCAATCGGGGTGGCGGAGTTGGCGTCGTTGTTGTTCTCGAGGTGGAAGTTCCAGTCCCCGAGGAGGATGTAGTCAGTGGAAGCGAGTGCGTGGTTCTGGTGAGGTCGGCGACGGAGTCGCTGAACTGAGCCCGGAGTCCGAGGGGTCTGTAGATCAGTGTTTCTCTGAGGGTGGTGTTGGGGTCGGTGTGGATCTGGAAGTTCAGTTGTTCGGCAGTGTGGAGGGTGTCATCTGTGTGGGTGGCGACCTTGAGGGTGGACTTGTGGACGATGGCAATTCCTCCTCCGACTCCGTTGGCCCGATTAATGCGGGTGTTCTTGTATCCGTCCGGGATGGCTATGGCGATGTCGAGCGCTGAGGAGTCGTTCCACCAGGTCTCGGTCTGTTGACTGTCGAGCAGTTCCAAGAGCTCGACGGCGTGTTTGCGTGCGGAGCGGGTGTTCAGGAGTATGCAGTGGAGGTGGTTGGGTCTGGTCCTTGGTGGTTTGGTAGTTTTGTCGCAGGTGAAGCTGCAGGTGCGGCAGGAGAAGGGTCCGTGGGTACGTTTTGGGGTGGCCTAGACTCAGGTGTGGTTTCAGCTGGCGTTGAGTGCGTGGAGGGTGCTGAGCGCGGTCCAAGCGCGGACGGGCGCAGACGGGCTTGCCTTTGGCGCGCCAGCCGCGCAGCGGTCGCCATTTAGGTGGGGAGGGAGGAAGGGAGGAGCAGCTGGGAGACGGGAGCGGGGGGGCGAGTGGGCCGGGCCGCAGGGGTCCACTGCGGGAAATGGGCAAGGGTACAGTTGAGAAAGGGGGAGGGAGGGAAAGGGCAGGGCGCTACGACTGAGGGCAGCAAAAACAAACAATACAATGCTAAAAAGGCACACAGCACGGCAAAACAGTGGCAGCAGTAGGGAATAAGAAAAAAAGTCAACAGTACAACAACGTGCAAAATAATGCTACCAGTAGACAGCAGGGAAAACCGTGGCAGCAGATGAGGATGAGAAGACAGTCGACAGTCAGCGCAGTGGGATCAAACTTGCGGCAGCGGCCGCGAGGGGGAAGGCACTGGCACACAGGTGGAGCTGTGCGGCTGTAGGGGAGCGACCTGGCCTGCAAGCAGAAGTCAAGGATCCGATAGCAAAAGTGGGGAATCGAGTGAGAGGGCACTGCCTATGAACATCTTAGAGTTAGACCAAATGCAGTTCCAAGGTACCTCGGGGTCATCAACCATCATCCCATGATCTGTGACTTCATACATAGGAAAACTTGCCTTGACCTCTTATGCTGACGCATGCACAATTAACCTTATGGGCCCTCTGTGCGAAGGTTGTTTCTCTCACATATCTCTCTATCTTACTGTTTAAAAATGGGCTCCCTTGTATCTAACATTCTAGTCCCCTGTGGTCATCTAGTGGTCACCTTTTCTCACCTCTGACACTCTGTCTGAACCTTGCTTAACCTGACCATCGTAATGGTGTCCTTTTCAGACTATTTCGCAGCTTGTTGTTGGATTGATCTAATTTGTTTGTGTTCATAGATAACCCCTTCCTTATAAGAGTGCCATTTAATCTGGCATTTTGTGATCTTGGTTTAAATGCCTTACATTCTTCCTTATTTCCCTTATCCAGTTGCTAACCTCCCCTATCTACACTACCCTATTGCACAGAAGACTCCGTATGGATACTGACCTCTGAACCACCAGGCCCCTCACACTGTTCAAAACCGGGCAGACCTCTTTAAAATACTGCCGTATTTAAGACCTGCCTCTCTATGGTTACCTCCAGTCCTTTCATCAAGTGCAACTCGTTACAGTCTTGCTATAGTGTTTAGTAAAAAAAAAAAAACCTGGGCCTGCAATTCTCTTAACTTTTTCACTTTCCTCAAACTGAGTTATCTTTCTTTTCTTGTGGAATCTAAGCCTTTATTCTCCTTGGATGGTGTTTTAATTTTCCATCTGGTCCATATCAGGACAACGTTCTGTCCATTAGGTAGTTTACTTGAAACAAACTTTGTGCGGATCTGGACACTGTGAAATAAGTGGATTGATTATTGGTTGGGGTAGTTGAGAGACCTCACCAAGCAATAGGTGCAGCAGGTGCAGTCCTTCCCCTGTCCTTTCCAGAGTCCAGTAGTGTTCCTTAGACTGGGACCCAGGGGAGTCACTTTTTTGCCAATTTCGAGTTTGTGTGTGGGTAGGACCCACTAGCCAATGGGGCTACAATTCCCACAACGCTACCCTACCCAGTTTTACGTAATTTCCTGATGGATTGGCACAAACCAATCTCACAGTGCACTTCTCTGCCCAAATCCAAGATTTCGGGACCCTTCTTCCCTGGGACAGAACTAAGGGCACATGCCTGAGGTTTGTCCAGTCTAGTCAGCCACCCCTCCTGGAAAATCAGTTCTGCAACAGTTATAGCTCTCAGGCTTCAGTGTCTCTCTGTGCCTTTCAGCATTACTTGCCCCCCTTATGCCTTTCTAATCTTATCCTGTGTTGCTATCCATAGAGATTTTCCCTGGATCACCATATTTATGACTTTCTTTGCCATTTCCATATAACCTTCCCTCTAGTGTATGATGATTGCCACATGACTCTCTTTTTAGGTTTAGCCTGAGACAGCGCATGTGCCAAGGGTGAAATCTTTTGTAAACAAAAAGTGGCTTAAAACAGACTTACAGCTCGCCTATTACTTACCATTGGTTGACTTTGACGTCACTCGTGTTTTCTTGCTCCTTATTGGTCATCACCTTCTGCTTCCTATTGGGGCTTTGAGTATTTGTCCCTGCTGCGGAGCATGAACCAAGTACAGCTTACTTTCTGCAGCTAGTGTCCTTCCACTGACTGCACACTCCTGCAGGTACTTTTTTAAAGCTTTTTTGTATGCTCTTTTAAGAGTGCATGAGTCTGCAGTCCCCCCCGCAATCCCTCTGCTGTCTGTCATTTTGCTTGATCTCCCTCCTGTCTCTACAGTTCGTGCTCGTCTGCCAAACTCCCTCCCCTGCACCTTCCTTGTGTTGCTTGCCCCGTGCCGTCCTCCTGCATCATTGTGCTACTCCTCTCCCACACCTCTGCTTGTTGCTTGCCCACCAGTCCTCCTGCTGCCTGTTCTGCTTCTGCTCTCTCCCTCGTATTGCTTGCCACCCAACCTCATCTCACCGTCCATTGTTACCTCTCTCTATCCACCCCGGCACTTCCCTCGTGTTGCTTGCCCTGCTCCTATTTCGGTCTGTTATGTTATTGCCCCCCCCTCCGCCCCCCCCCCCCAACAGGGTTCACCCTGCACAGTCCAACCCTCTCATCCGCCACAAAAAAACATTGAGAGCCAAATATTTGGACGTGTCTTAGCGTTTTTTTGTTTTTTTTTACTTTGCCATGTTGCACATCAGCCCGCACTGATGTGCAATATGTCGAAATAAACATCGAGAACGCCAATATAGTTCACATAGCAGAAATCTATTGGCTTTGCCAATGCTTGTTGAATCCTTGTCCTTCCGCCCCTTTCTCACTTTGTTCAGTCCATCTTCCACTCTGTGTGGATCGCTAGTTTCTTACTCTCTTGGATGCACTTTCTCTTGATTTATGTTGTTTTCCCTTTCTACCTCACTTTTTTGTGACTCTATTTTTCTATTTTTATTAATGTTTTGGATTTCCTTTTCTTTGCCCATCCCTTTTCATATTTCGACAGGAATTAACTGTACACTACACTGTAAACCTTTCTTTTCACATTGAGGATGATAAGGGACTTCTCATTTTAATAGACAATATAAATCCCAGAGAAACTTGGAGTGGGAGTCATTTTATCTGGACGTTTGAGCAGTAAGTGGTTAATGGGCAATATCCATGGGGTGTACTATCGTTTGTCTCGGATGTTCAAGTGCCTGCAGTGCTATTACATATATTATGTGTGGCAGCATTGGACATCGTATGGTATTTGGCTAGCATGGTATTTAGCTAGCTTGGCACCCTTGTCTACTCTTGAATTCAGTAAAAATTCTGGTTCCTGCCTCAGTATGGCATGTTACAATTTATGTAATTCATAGCATTCAAATTTCCTCATATCACTGGCAACTCCTGTTTTGTCTACAGCCCTACATCACCGTCATCTATGAAGCAATCATTAGAAAGTGTCTGCTCTTTGCAGTCAGAATATAACTTCACCACAAAATTAGAACCCAACTATTTGACCCTGTGCACAAAAACCGCAGTCTTGCTTATTGCACGGAAATGTAAACCCACGCTATCCGAGTATTAATGTCGACCAAATAACCCAGAGGTATTTTTGTTTTTGTGCACATCATGTTTTCACTCCCCCAGACTTCCCATAGTCTCCTTTCATTTCACATCTGTGCCAACAACACTCACACTTATTTATATTCTGCTCCACCCACAACTTCCTACATCCAGGACTCAAACTGGAAACCACTTTCTACATTTTCAACTGATATAAAGGAGTCTCTTTTGTGACACTGCATGGATTGGTTGTTTGTGACCAAACCTCTATTAAGAGGGATCCGACGTTCTCCAGTACGGGTTGTTCTCTGTGCTTGTCTATTTTTTGCCTGGAGAGGAAACAGGACAGTAAAATATTGAGTAACACCGGTTTCCCATCGAACTGCTTTAGCTTCTCTTCATGGAACATGGAACCATTATCTCTTTTAATAGCTATGGGAGATGCTTGCCGGCTGAACAAGCCTTCTAAAAACTTGACGAAGTTTTTTTTGTATTAGAATACTCTAGAAATCGAATTTCTAACCATCTTTGCAAATTAATCTGTTAAAGAGGAGGCGTAATTCTGCTTCATGGACAAAAACAGAAATGATCGCTATCCTTTCGATTTGAAGCATTTTTGATGGCACTTTACAGACGGGGTTTTGGGAGGAGGTGATCGAGGTGTGACCGCTTTCAAAGTAAAGATATAATATCGACTTATATGATGTCGACTTTTTAGTGGAGAACATTAACACCTTCTTTTATTAGCGCTCAAATAAGACACTATCGCTAAGCACGATAGCTTGGAAAAAAAACCCTAATGATCCAACCGTGTCACCTTCAGATCTGCAGCTCCTGTTCCTGCTGAGCTATTTTAACTGTTTGCTAGTAATATGTTTTTTTGAGAACCAGTTTGCCCACAATATGTTGTAGACACTGTCCTTTAAAGCAAGTTAAGCTTCTTGTTCTTTGAAAAAAATCTAATACTTTCTGTAGTTCCATATTGTGGTTACCACTGTTGGACCCATAACCCAGGATGTTGTCCTGGAGGGCTAAAATCCTTTTCAGCGTACGAAACAGTGTTTACAACAAATACTAAAACCTGGCAGGGCAGACACAAGCCCGAACGGGATACCATGCTGCTCACGCCGCCACTCTTTGTGTGGCTCTGTTTGGTGACGCCCTGCCTTCAAATCCACAGGTGGGAACACTTGAGCTCCTTTGAGAGTGAAGCGATTTGTCGATGGTGTGTGGGCAAAGGATGCTAATCTGTATGTTAACATTTTAAGAATGTAAATAAACACATGTCTTACCCGCAACTATAATATAGGGCAACCGTAGAAAGTATCGCAGCGACGGCTTCTTTACACAATTTATGCAGAACGGCTCTAATTTCCTTCCTGGTTGCTGGTGGAATACTGTTCACGTTGAGCTTTAAGTACTCCACTCCATGTTTTAGGTCAATCTTATGATGTTGGAACCCATTAAGTTTTTAGGTCCAAGCCTACCTGTCTGCTTTGCTAAAGACATCTTGGGGACATTCGTAAAGCTTCTCTGGGAATGCTTTCTTCCCATTGCTTACCATTGGCTTTATGGTTTGTAGCTTGCATTTGCAACACTCTACAACACTCCCTTCACACCACTCCATACCACTTTAGTCCACTGTATTCTACAACACACTACTCCACTATATGCGACTCCACACCCCCATATGCCACTCAATGCTATGATACTCTACTCCACTCTACAACAATCTACCCCGCTCTAAGACACGCTACTCCACTCTGTGCCATGCCACTCCTCTCTATGCCACTCTACATTACTTTTCTCCACTGTGCGACTCCGCTTTACACCTGTCCACTCTATTCCACTCTACATCCTAACACTCTGCCACTCTACTACCTGTATTCCCCTCCACACCACTCTGACACTGCGCCACGCCATTCTGTCACTCTGCACCACGCCATTCTTACACTGTACACCACGCCACTTTATACCACCCCACTCTGCGCCACACCACTGTGCCACCCCACTTTGTGCCATGCCATGCCACTCTTCTTTACCCTATTAACTTTTAGGCGTGCTGAACCGAAGCCACACTGGTATATAACATGGCTAAAACACATTGGCAGAGCCAATACCTCTTGCATAGGTGGGACTTTTTGGCTTTGCCAATGCTTGTTTCAACTTTGGCTTGATCACCTGTGCCATTCCAGCATCTTCTTCCTTACTTTATTCACTCTTACCTAAAACTCCCTTCAAAGGGCATGCGGTATACCATACAGGTGTACCATATTATTTTTTAGCTCATCCAGTGGCAGACTTGTTTTTGCCCATACAGCTAATTCAACTGGGGGGGTATATTTTTCGCATTCTCCCACAGAAAGAACATTTTTTTTTTAACTCTTTATTTATTAAACCTTTCTCATTACATATAAATGAAAAATGAGCAGGTGATAGTTGGCGAGAGGGCCCTTGACTCCATATGAATCATTAAGTATACAACATTCCACATTGATACAGATGGATATTTCGCAATCTGAACAACAAGGTCTAGGTAGTAGAAGCAAGCCTTATTAACCTATCTATCCCTCCCTCCATTGCTTAAAATAACATTTGTTGTCAGGATGTTCTCCTCCCAGGGACAGACCTTAATATGTTCGCCATGGGTTCCATATTTTTTCCCATTTTTTGGTGTACCCTCCACTACCACACTCCGCTCTCTGACACCAGTCTAGGTCCCTCACCCAGTCAGATACTGCTGGCGGAAGTGGCGACGAAAATTTTATTTTATTGCAGCCATGGTATGTATAATCTTAAAGCATGGCCCCAATGACCAAGACATTTTTTGGATTCTTGTCTAAATGCCTAGGGTAGCTAATATGTCCAATAAATTGGCACACTACCATTATGCCACGTGGGAAGGCGAAATGTGTTTGCTGGGTCAGTGGTAGAGAGTTTGCGTTTTTAAGCTCTGCATAGTTTATTACCCTTTTTGCTCTTTATTTCTTTAGCAGGTGAACAACTGCAGGCACAAACCACTGACATTTGTGTTGCAGATTTCTCACTCTTCTTAAAATACGGAATTTAAGCGAATTCCCATTTTCAGATGCTCATAATCTCCCAATTTTTGAATTCCTACTGGGTAGGTTCTCTCTAGTCCCTTTAACTCAGTGGCAGTTGCACCCAGAGATGACTCTTTTTTTTTTTTAGCCCACCATTTGAGCTTGTGCGCAGCTGCTCATTTACATTTTTTTGGAACTTATAAAAGTCCTTCTGTTGGCCTACATCAGCCAACATGGTAGGGGAACTCCAGGTACAATCTTCGGGCGTACCTTATGAGGAATTATGTTTTGATTGATAAATGAATAATTAGTTTCTGATTGGCGTTTGAAACCTCTGACTTGAATCGATCCATGTCTTTAGGAAATGGGTAGGAAATGCAGTGCTAATTTGTAAAAGAATGAGTGCAAAGCTCATCTCAGAAGCCCACGGACGGTTATAGTGAATGTCGGCGTGCCGAATGCCAAGTCTACGTAGCCTTGCATCCACCCAAAGCCTCTTCAATCCACTACCAGGCACTCCTGTCGCCTTTGTCTCACTCTTGCGGTACCCTGCTTTCTCCCTTCTGAACTGTTTTCAGTCTTTCTCTTTCTCCTTCTTTCCCCTTGGTGTGTTTTCCCTTCTCTTGCTCTCGGGAAAAGTCTCAGAATGCACAATAACTGCTGGTCCCCAAAAATGGGTACCTGTGACCCCTACTGGCATCCACTGGCTCAAATTAAGCACCGAAGAAATGTCATTTTGAATTGCTCTTAAAAGGACTTTACTTTATTACATGTTTGAGTGGCTGAATACGGATCACAATTGTTTGTAACTTATAGTAGGTTTTGTTGGAATTTGACGCTTTCTAACAATAAATTCAAGAATGGTTTCTAGAACTATGCCTTTTTCTGAAGCAAACATAACCCTACCCAGTAAAGACGATTTTTTTTCCTGCAGGGACTGGCAGCCATGAGAGCATCCTTGAGGCGTGCTCCAATCCACGAGATTTATCGTAACTACAATAATGTGATAGCAATATCATACACTATTTATTTATATGGTATAGTAATTAGGCCTGGGCGGTAAGTTCCTTTTCGGTTGCGGAATTTGGCTAATTCGCGTTCCGCGGAGCCCGCGTAATTGGCAAAAATTCCACAATCCATGGCTTTGCAGATTTTTTTGATTGTTCACGCTTTAAAAATGCATGTTTTTGCGAGATATTTCTCCCCGAGCACACAGACAGAGTTCGCGAACAGGAAAAAAGCATAGCGAACACGCGTAACAAGCAATTCCACGTATTCGCAGAACTTTTGGATGCTTGCGGAGATTTTTCAACATTTCGCAGAGATTTGCGTAGCACGATTATGCAAATCCCGCCCACCCCTAAGTAATCCGTTTTACTTTGGTTCATTTTAAATGACACATAATTTGTGTTAAAAGTAATTTTAATTGTCTTTGGAAATTAATTGTCTTTGGGAATATTGTTATGGTTTTTATTAACTTAAACAATAAAGTATTGTATTGTAGTAAATACACTTGGGGCCCTGTTTAATTTCTTAAAGCATCATTGTCTCGATGTGACTGGCCAGATAAAAAATGTGTTTAGAAGATCAGTGGTTGAATATGATCTTGGTTAGTGTGTTCTTAAGAGAAGATAGCTGGCTCTAGGGCAGTGCGACCGGTGCCACTGCATCGGGTGCTGACTTTGCATAGGGGCGCCTGTATACTAGTTTATAATGTGCTTAAAAGCACCTGCTGCGGGGTTCCTGGCTTCCAGCAATTTTCAAGCAACAATTAAAATGTTATGAAAACTCCAGTGATTAATGTTCTTCCTGGAGATCGAGTTTTGTCTAGTCAAAGTTTTGACTCCTGGAAGTATTGATTCATGGTAAGGTAGCGCAAAGGGTTAAGATGCTTGCTGCAAAGAACATATACCATGCAGATCACTAAATGAATATAAAGTAAACAGGTCAGTGGGTTACTGCTTTTGTCAGAGACTTCCTTTTGTTAGTTGAGAGCGTTTGGATTTTTTCCCCATACTTTCATTATTATAATGTTTCAAAAAGGGTTAATTTGGGTACAAATCAGTTCTCGTTATTAAACAGAGCCCCAATCCATTGGGTTACATTTAAAATTCAGAGTTTGTGCTTCTCCAGACCAAGTACTCTTCAACTATACTGCCTACCTGTATGGATAATATGTGAATCCACCCCTTGTTATCCTGTGTCTTATGTAACATTTCCTATACACTGATTTACACACCTATGATTGTCTCCGTGTAATGTGTGTGTTATGTAAAGTGCTCTGACACCCTTCACTTTTATGAATGATGCTATGAAATTAATTAAATGTATCTGAGACAGTGGTTATGTAGACTCTTAAAGGGTGGTAGGGAGGGAATCTGAGGCAGCAATGGTCATTGGGGGCACCAAATAACATTGCGCACTGGGTGCCACCAGTGCTAAAGCTGGCCCTGAGTGAAGTATCCATATTTCCTCTGCCAACTGTGTTTTTGGTGGAATTTGCCAGAAGGAAAGCACTGTGAAATAACTTACGAAGTGCCAGCCGAATAAGGTATTGTTTGATGTTTATTTTAGGAACAGCAAGAGGATAAATCTTCTTCTGAAGCCTGGTTCATAACTGTTATGACTGGAATCCAGAACACGGTGATGTTCTCGATTCCAGACATGACAAGGCAACACCACACATTTCCCTTCGTAAAAACAATAAAACAATTAACAAAAGAAAACAATGCACTAATCATAAAAATAAAAAGGATACATGTTATAAAATGTCAAGAGATTTCACGTGAGATATATAATCAATATTAACAGGAACAACTAAAAAGGCATACAATTTGACATCTACTTGAAATACAGAAATCGCATTCGGACTGGTACAAAGCAATTCATTAACTAAATTGGTAGTCCTTATACCATACAGGATCCTGACGTTTCCTTTGAACACAATGGTTAATTGAAGAATCAAAACTGTTATCTGAGGAATTGATGAGCTTCCTCTCGTCTAAATTGTCATCAGAAGAATCAGTAAATTTCCTCCAATTACCCGCACTATTGGCAGATTTGAAGCATGACAAAACACCTGACTCACGTGTTTCTCCTTTTTGCCCAACACCTGAGTTATGTGCTTCTCCCTTTGGCCACAACCACCTGGGAATCATAATTACTTTGGACATACTCCACACATTCCCATCAGAGAGCTCGACAACCTGTCTACCCACACGTTTAACCTTTAATGGACAAGAATAAAGAGATTCGCCAGATTTGACAAATCTACCTTTTTTAACCCGGACCCAATCATTGACACACAGTTGGGTAGTGTTAACTCTCTGACCATTCTTACCGAAATCCTTATGAGATCCAACCGTTCTCATCCATGTTTGGCTCATATTTGAAACACACTTCCTTCCTCTCATCTTTTCAAAAGGAGACAGATCACCCATGCTCCTAGGAGTGTTCCTATAGCACCACAAAACCTCACTAATAGTTTGCTTACAATCCTTGCCATTCAGTAAAGCTAGCTGAAGACCCACTTTAAACACCTTAATCCATCTCTCGACAATACCACTACTTTGGTGGTAGTAAACAGATACACGTTTATGTCTTATACCGTGACGCTCCATAAACTCTTTCATCTCAAGAACACAAATTGTACTCCATTATCAGTTGTTATTGATTCTGGAAAACTTTCCCTTTCTAAAATTTCATTCAAGAACTGTATTACCACACCTGAAGTTACACTCGATACCATTTTCACCTC